>NC_053138.1:59615950-60240950 GCF_016808335.1 Panicum virgatum
TTCAGGTTATACCGTTGAATCCTATCTATATATTTGCCGCTTCTGTACGTTCGATTGTCATGTTATAAATTAGCAGTGTAATTATCATTATTATTGGCGCCAGGCATCTGACATGCATCTAATAATCCGTAGTAACGGACGGGCATTTATGCTAGTATAATATAATTGAAGGAAGACCAACATCCCATCCACACCATCACCATGTATTTGCAATAATGTAATAATGCAGCAGTGCAATGCCTTGCAAACGCATGGGCATGATGCAGCAGCTGACAGCAGGGCCAAGGTCGATCAGGGTCAGGGGCAAGACGATGATGATGTTCGTCTCACAAGTTCAAAGTTTTATTTCCTGCAAGAGAGGCCGGAAAGGCGTGCAATTCGAGAATCATTTGGATCAGTTGTTGCCACGCACGTTTCTGGATTTGCATTTGCATGTGGATGTGGAATCCAAAAACACTTCACATTCACATCTGGTTGAATGGTCGATGGCATGCCAGGGACAAGGAATTCCACATCATCGTCTAGCTATCTGCGGTAGAAAGCTACGTAACCTATATATGTGGAGCCACCGTCTGGCCGGCCACCCCTGCCGCTGTCGCCTCCATACAATCCGCAGCAGTCAGGGCATGAGGGCAACCCCAAACCCTGCCCGAGCTGTCCCTCTCCGCCTCCCTCCCTCGACAACCACGCCGCCCGTACGCCCCGCTGCGCGGCTGCGGCACACCGCCACCATGCATCCCTCTGCCGGCAGCCGCCCGAGGTATATATAGAGCGGGGCGCGGCAGCCTCCGATCCCAAGCTCGCCGGCCGGGAAGCAACTGCGAAAACATTCTCATAATACTACGACTGCGCAGCACGCAGCAGCTTCGAATCCAGCGACCCGCCGTCACATGGAGGCGGCGGCGGCGCTGCACATGCAGTCCCCCGTGCCGCTTCCTCTGCCGCCGCCGGCGGCGGCGGGGCGGGAGCGGTGCCCGCGGTGCGCGTCGCGGGACACCAAGTTCTGCTACTTCAACAACTACAACACGGCGCAGCCGCGCCACTTCTGCCGCGCGTGCCGCCGCTACTGGACGCTGGGGGGCTCCCTCCGCAACATCCCCGTCGGGGGCGCCACGCGCAAGCGCCCGAGGCCGCCGCGCCGGCCGCCCATCACCCGCGCCGCCGCCGCCGTAGCCGCCGCGGCGCCGGGACTCCTGCAGGGCGCCGGCGCCGGCGGCCTCCTCGCCTCGCTGCTGCTGGACCTGGCCCCGGCGTCGCCGCTGCTCGCGCTCGGCGCGGCGCCGCCGCCGGTGCTTCAAGGCCGGCTCATCGGCTCCGACGACCTCGGCCTCGGGCAGCCGGCGCCGCTAGCCGCCACCGGCGCTGATGGCGACCTCGCCCAGCTGGGCTTCGGCGCGGGGGGGCCGCTGCTGTGGCTCGCCGCGACGACGACGGTCCTGGAGGGCGACCGCGCGTTCCCGCTCCCGCCGCCCGCCGCGCTGTGGCAGGAGCTCGCCGCGGCGGTGCCGCCCGCGCTGCACCACGGCGGCTCGCCGCACCTGCTCCTGTGACACGTACACATTAGTGGCGTCGGACGTCAAGCTTGTCCCGGATGCATCACGACATCGATCGATCAACGAGCTCTCCGACCACGATCATTTGTCCCTTCTGTGGCCGCGTAGGTTGTTTGGTGTGCGCACGCGTCGTGATTCGTGCCGTCCCGTGATCTTGCGTTGCGTGATGTTGCTTGTTTTAGTTCTTTTTCGTACTCGAAATATTGACAAATCATTTGTTTCGTTATCACGAGCGGAGCTAGGTGTCGACCAAAGTGGGTCATGAGCATTAGATGAACAATAATTTTGATACTATTTATTGGTTTAGCACCTCAGTTACCAAAGGCTGCCCCCACTGATTCTTTGGTCTGGCTCTAGTTGATTGTATTGTAGCCTTTTGTCTTAAGCTTCGGCTACAAAAGACGGGAAGATTCATGCCTAATTTCCAGTCCAAACGTCTTTTGTTTCATCACTAAAGTCCAGGTGCAAATAGAATCTAGAAAAATTCATAAAAAATGATAAATTTCTAGTCATAAGCACCAGAAGACAAAATTCCTCAAAATTTATCTTCTACTAGTGTATATGCACTTGATTTTTTTATTTCAAATGATCTTTTGCAAAAAAAAACAAATTTGTATTCCAACTTTGCGACAAAATACATAAATGGATGCACTATGGATGTGCATTTTTTAGTGTTTCTAAAAAAATATCTTCTCGACATGTTTTCTCATGTTTTCAAAAGCTTATGGTTTCCCGCGAATATTTTCCACTTTACCAATTTGTAGTCATTTGGGCTCTTTTTTCATAATGCGCAAATGAGCTTATTGAGGTCGACCTTAGCCAAACTCATATAATTTTGCTTCTAAATTATACATGGGTCGAGCAGTCCAAGAGATCATATCACGGGCTGAAGCCTAAGCAAGATTTAAAAGCAAGTAGCCTGGGACCGTTTGCATACCTGTACAGAACAAGCCCAGGGGGCCGCGGGCCGTTTGGATCCGGCAGAGCAGGCCGGGATATTGGAGGCGGCCCAAAAGTTGGGCCGGCCCATGACAGCTGGTTTACCTCGCTCCAATGACACACACCTTGGCGGTGTATTCCTCGCTCTCTACAATTATTGGAATTCATCCAATGGCAGAGGAGCACCCCCGCCATCTGGTGCCATCCTCGGCACCTCCACCACTGCCCACCACCGCCGCAGCTGCGCCGTCTGGTGGATGCAGGATAATTCTTAGGAGGGGCTTATTTTCACTTGTATACAACTTCAGACTCTCCTCGCAGTACATGCATGACAAAAAATTGTAGGAGGAGCTCTATGGGTCCAACGGTGATAGGAGAGGCTGGAGCCTCTCCAGACCCACCGTTGACTCCACCCCTGCCGCCCAGCCACCACCGCAGCCTTCTCCGTGCCTCTATGGCCGGCCACTGCCCACCGAAGGTCCTACCCTGCCCGACATATCCGGACAAAAATTATATGTTTTGTTATTCTATTTGTCAAAAGTTGATTCTATTGTAGCCTTTGCATTAGGCTTCGGTTACAAAAGACTGGGATTCATGCCTAATTTCCAGTCCAGACGTCTTTTGTTTCAACAGTCAACACTGAAGTTCAGGTGCAAATTGAATCTAGAAAAATTCACCGCATGTTTAGCCCATGACAAGGGACATTGCTAACTCAGTACCGTCGTAGGTCGTACCTTTTGTTTCCTGTACGTCGACACGATCGATTTTCAGTACACATGCTCGTAACAAAAGATCACAAGAAGTTTGTAGACGCAAGTGTGTGTATTTCATGTCAGCAGATCCTCCGGCCTCTAGTTAGCAATTTAGCATTCACCTTGTTGCAGCCTGAACTCTGGATTGCTCTTCAGTTTTGGTTAACAACATACATATCATGTAGGTATACAGGAAAGCTAAGAGACAGATTTGATGAACGCCGCCGACAACCACCATCAATATAACCTATGTTCAGAATTCAGCCAAGAACCTACTACTGTTTCTATATACCAAGTTACCAACAAACAAAATCTTTGGTTCCTCACAACATGTATGAGCCAACATTCTTCCAATTGGTGCATCGATGCATCCAGAAGAAGAGACCTTCATGTTAATTTGTATGGTGTTCAAGAGCTCCTGACGTTTGGTTTCTGTAAACCGTTTCTGATTACAAGATCCAGAGGTCGGACAGACCTACATATCAGGTTCAGAATGACTGTTCAAAAAGCAAACCCAGCATACGCAAGGTCAAACATGATTTCAGACAGACAGAGCCATGCCTCGCACTTGCGACTTTTAGATCGTTTCAGGGGACATGTAACGGTGCAGAATTAAAGCTTGTACAGCCACAGAAATGCAGTGAAAAAGACCGTCTCCTTTGTATCATTTCCTGGATCATCAGCTTCTCAGCAAATCGCCATCCCCAGCCAACTCGATCGACTGTACTCTTCTGAGTGCTTTGCCTTCTTGATGAGCTTCTAGATCCCTCCCAGCTTTAGTATTTGGCTTATCAATGGTGCATCTGCCAAGGTCAGCAACAAAATGGCATTATATCAGTACTGGAAAGTGATATAATACTGGATAGGTTCTGCAAAAATTATATAGAAAAAGGGGAACTATGGTAAAGATGCTATGACATATATGTTGTACCAGAAAGTACAGTGCTGATTATATAGAAAAAGGGGAACTATTGAACAAAATGGCATTATATCAGTGCTGCAAAAAGTAAGTGTGTGCACCGAGAGAAACAGAGAAATGTGAAAGGTCTTACATGGCCATGCTTGCCTTAGAATAGCGTCAAATATGGAATATGGGATACAAGGTGCCAATCCTCCCCCACTCTTTCCTTGCAACGCTTAACCAGCTCGGGGCAGTTGTTTATCCTTAATTCCTCTAGAGCAGTAATGCGTTTTATGCAGCAGGGCAGGAAGCAAGACCAGGGCAAGCCTGGATCCAAAATTTTTGAAGTGCAGGGAGTTCGCCAAGTGACTCTGGAAGATGTGTCATGGCGTGACAATTAGAGAAGTTGAGAATCTGAAGTGAGGTGAGGCGATGCATGCTCTCGGGAAGGGACGTTAGAGCAGGCAAGTTACATAATTGAAGGCAATGCAGAGAGCAGAGTTCCCCGAGTTGCTCAGGCAGCCGGTGGAGGGCATGTCAATAATATATATAGAGGTCTTGGAGGGATGTGAGGCTTTGTATTGATTGAGGGAGGCTGGACATTAGTGGGAGACCTATTATTCTCAACCTCTGTAGAGATTGCAATTCTCCAAGCCACTCCGGCAGCACAAGACTATCACACCAATTAATATCCAGTTTTTGTAGGCAGGTGAGGCTCCTCATGCTCTCAGGTAACTCTCTCAGTTCTTTGCACATGGAGATTTCCAATTCACGAAGCCCATTGAGGTGCTGCAACAACTCCCAACCAGATGATGATCCGATCAATCCTCCAAGTTTTAGTTGAGTGATGTGAGGAGGCTTCACATCCACAATACAGGAGGAAGGTGAAGACACGTCGCAATGAGCAGGACGTGGACACAAGAAGCTATCTGAGGACAGCAACTGCTCATTGTTTCCTTCCAATGTTAATTCTCTCAAAGACAGTGGAAAGTGTGGCTTGACGTTTAGTTTCGAACAGTCACTTATTACTAGAGTGGAAAGGTGAGGGAAACAATATTGCACTTCATGTTCATTATCCCCCTTTGCTAAACCAGTTGCGGTAGTAAGAAACTCCAGCTTAGGCATTACTCTCAGCTTAAAAATCTTTATCCCAGGCAAATCTTTAAGCCCCTGCAGATGCACCAAGTTTGGTAAGTTCTCCAACACTAGTTTACTCAGAGAGGAGAATTGAGGTAGATAGCTTTGCTTTAGCATGTGTATATCAGACAGATCATTAGAACTACTTTTCTTTGTCATCCAATGTGGCAATTGTGAACTCCGAAAACCACTAATTCTCAGCTTCTCAATATCTGAAGGTGGTTCAAGATAGTTGAGCAAATCCAGGTCCTTTTCCATATCTAATAACGACACTTCTTCTGTTCTTACTACAAAACAAGCCCCATTCTTCTCCCTTGAATACCAATCCAATGATAAGTTCCGTATGCCGTTCTTTTTCTTCAAATGAACCTTTTCAGCATCACCTGGATCCTTGACATAGTTAATATTCTTTATTCGTAATTTACCACTAAACTTACCAAGATTTCCAAGCTCTGAGATCCTTGCATGCTCAGTTTTATCTCCCACAACAAACAATCCTAACTTCTGTAAACGAGTCAGTTCCCCAAAACCTGCTGGCAGGCCACACAATTTTTGGCATCCCTGTAGATTCAAAACTTGGAGCATTTTTAAGTTCCCTATACCTTCTGGCAATTCTTCCAGCAAACAACAATTTTTAAGGTCTATATATTCCAGATGACTCAGCAAAGTGATCAACTGAGGCAGGTGTTGGAGAGGGCACCAAGAAGGTTCCACTTGTCGTTGTCGCAAACCAATGCAAAACACTATACTAAATACCCTTAGTTTTCCAATGTTTGCAACAGAATTAGGTATACCGTTCAGTCTACAATCATGTATGTATAAGCTTTGAAGATTATCACATCCACCTATAGATTGAGGTAAAGTCCTGACTTTCGGTGCATCCACCAATTCTAGAGTTCTCAGCTTCTTAATCTTGCCTATAGATTCTGGTACAATTGCAAATCTTTCGCAACTTATTACATGAATGGCCTGCAAATTCCAGCAATGCGAGATAGCTTCTGGGAGTTCCTCACAGTTAACATTGGAGATTTCAAGATACCCCAGGAGTTCAAACTTGGATATAAAGAGTGACAATGAAGCAGCACGTATACAATCCAATATAATAGTGCGGACACAATACGGATGGTTTGTTGTCTTGTCAAATGCAATGTTACTCCTAGAAATGTAGAGAGCACGAACCTTGTCAAATAGTTTGCTGTCAACCTCCCCAGTGCACGAAATCAAAGATAAATATTTGCACCCCATTATTTGATCAGTAGCTGCTATCCCAGACAAAAATTCATCCTGTAGAATTTGTCTGGTGAGATCATGAACCAGGTCGTGCATTTTGCAAGTCGTTACTTCACCACTGCTAGACTGACATTCTTCTGCATCTTGAAGGAAACCTACTTTCAGAAGAGAATCAAAGTAGGCAAGTCCAACATCTTCTGGTTGTTGAATTTGATTTGCTGGTTTGACAAATGTTCGATCCGCGGCCACGAGCTCCACCCGTTGGAGCTGTTCTTCGCTCGCCGGCGACGCCCCGGAGCCGAGGAAGACGACCGGGATGCCCAGGAACACACGCACGCACGCGAACACTTGGACACAGGAGGTTTGTGCGGCAAAAAGCAACCGCGTTTTCTTGTTTGCATTGAACTATAAATAGCTGAAAAAGGATAAGGGCCATGCGGCCACTACTGCGCCCGGGCCTCTCCCCACGACGTTCCTCAACTCGCGCCATCCCACGAGCCTCCGACGTGCCGAGCAGTCCGGGCGACCACGACGCGTTCCCGCGCGATCTGAGCGCGCGCGAACTCCACTGAAAACAAACAACCGGCTCAGGCTCCCGTGCCAACATGCAGCGAGCTCAGCCAAACCCATTTTTGTACATGAACTAAACATAGAAACTAGGAGCAGCAGCACTTGGATTATCTAACAATCTCCCCCTAGTTCATGTGCTGCTCAAGTAAGCTTGATGACGCCCATCCTCTCCCGCAGCTCCTGGAAAAGAGCCTTCCCAAGAGGCTTCGTCAGTATGTCCGCGAGCTGCTCCTTGGTGCCCACGAACTCAACAGTGATGTCTCCACGATCGACACACTCGCGGATGAAATGAAATTTAGTGTCGATGTGTTTGCTCCTATCATGGAGCACAGGATTCTTACTGAGTGCAATCGCGGCCATGTTGTCCATCTTCAGCCGCGGTGGAGACGTCTTCTTCCCTGTCACGTCCTCGACCAAACGCCCGAGCCAGGTCGCCTGGCACGCTGCTGCTGCGCCAGCGATGAACTCCGCCTCACAGGACGAGAGCGCCACCACGCGCTGCTTCTGTGAGAGCCAAGATACGGGATTGGCGCCGAGGTAGAAGACCACGCCCGTCGTGCTCTTGCGATCGTCAACGTCTCCGGCCAGGTCACTGTCGGAGTACCCCAGCAGGCTTAGCTCGCCGCCGCCGCCGCCAGAGTACCACAGCCCGTAGTTGATCGTGCCTGCCACATAGCGAAGCAGGTGCTTCACCGCCGCCATGTGATCCGCCCTAGGTTCCTCCATGAACCGGCTCAAGTACCCAACACTGAAAGAAAGATCAGGCCGGGTGTGGAGCAAGTACCGCAGACTACCGATGATGCTGCGATACTGAGTTGGATCATCCACCAATGGCGACGTGCTTGCCTTGGACAGCTTCAACCTGACCTCCATGGGTGTTGCGCAGGAATTGCAGCTGCTCATCCCCGCCTTCTCGAGCAGCTTCAACGCATATGCGCTCTGGCGCAGCTCAATGCCGCGCACCCCTTGTTTCACCTCGATGCCCAGATAGTAGGACAGAGGCCCCAGATCACTCATCTTGAACATCTTCTTCATCTGCAGCTTGAATGAGTCGATCTCCTTGTTCATCTCCCCCGTGATGATGAGGTCGTCCACGTAGACTCCCACCACCAGTCTTGATGCTTTGGCGCCGCGCACGTAGAGCCCATGCTCGCACTTGCTCCGGGTGAACCCGAGCTCGTGCAGGCTGGCGTCCAGCTTCGCGTTCCATGACCTGGGAGCTTGACGCAGCCCGTAGAGCGCCTTGTGGAGCCGCAGCACCTTCTCCTCGTGTCCAGCGGCAGTGAACCCAGGGGGCTGTGCCACATAGACCTCCTCCGCCAGCTCGCCGTTGAGGAAGGCGGATTTCACATCCATATGATGCACGGACCAGCCGCGGTGCGCCGCCACGGCCAGTACCACGCGCACCGACTCCATGCGCGCGACAGGGGCGAACACCTCCTCAAAATCGATGCCCTGCCGCTGCACATAGCCCTTCGCGACGAGCCGGGCCTTGTGTTTGACCACCTCGCCGTGTTCATCTCGCTTCAGCTTGAACACCCACTTCAAGCCGATGGCGCGCTGTCCCTTGGGCAGATCGACCAAGGTCCAGGTCTTGTTCTCTTCAATCGAGGCCATCTCCTCGAGCATGGCCATGCGCCACTCCTTGACGCCCTTGGCCTCCTCGGCCGTTGCTGGCTCATCCCCGATCACCGCCAGCAGCTCCTCCGTGAGCTCCCTCTCAGCTTGCCCCGGGGGCGACGCCGGACCAAGGACATTGTCCACAGTCCGGAACCGCAATGGCGCCTCATCATGATCGTCGTCGAGGTCGGGCTCCCCCGACGGTGGAGACGCGAACTGGATCATCGTCGGCGTTGGTGGAGTAGCCGTCGGTGTGCGTGGCTCAGACCCGCACGTGGGCATTGCCGCGCGGCTTGACGCAGTAGCTGGTGTTGGTGGAGCGGACGACGTTGGTGGCGTCTGTGGCACCTCCGCGGCCCCAGCCGCGCGTCGTGCTTGGCCGATGGTGATGAACTCGACGCAGAACGGCTCGCAGTCGTCGTTCGGTCCCGCTCCCTTCTCCTCGCCCCAGTCCCAGGGACGGTCCTCCTCGAACACCGCATCTCGCGACACGTGAACGCGCCGCGTGACCGGGTTGTAGGAGCGCCACGCCTTGGTGCCTTGCTCGTAGCCGACGAACACCATCGGCGTGCTCCGGTCCTCCAGCTTCGTCAGCGGCTTGCCGCCGGCTTTCACATGCGCCACACATCCAAACGTGCGGAAGAAATGAACTGGAGGCTGGTGCCCGTACCATACCTCATACGGCGTCTTCCCCTCGACGCTCTGGGTGGGTGACCTGTTCAAGATGAACACCGCCGTGGTCACCGCCTCCCCCCAGAACCAACCGGGCATCATCATGGCCTTCATCATGCTTCTGGCCATCCCCATCACGGTTTGATTCCTCCTCTCCACCACGCCGTTCTGCTGCGGCGAGTATGGCGCGGTGAAGTGTCTCTGGATGCCCTCCTGCGTGCAGTGCTCGACAAACGTGCGCGCGGTGAATTCTCCGCCACGATCAGTGAGCAGAGTCCCCAGCTTCCTCCCTGCTTCAGCCTCGGCGCGCGCCTGGAACGCCGTGAACACCGTCGCCGCCTGGTCCTTCGTGCCCAGCAGGATCAGCCACATATAGCGGCTCAGGTCATCGACGAGGAGGAAGAAGTACTTGTTGTTGCTTGGGGTCGCCGGCGTCACGGGTCCGCAGAGGTCGCCATGAACAAGCTCCAGCTTGTGCGCCGCGCGATACTTGGCCTCGGACGGGAACGCTAGTCGCCGCTGCTTCCCAGCCAAGCAACTGTCACAGACCTGATCAACATGATCGATCTGCGGCAGTCCCCGCACCATGTCCCGTTCCGCGAGTCGCCGTAGCCCGCGGAAGTTGAGGTGCCCGTAGCGCGCGTGCCACCGCCACGCCGCGCTCGATCCCTGCGCCGCCAGGCACACCGGTTTGCCGATGTCGAGGCTCAAGGTGTAGAGGTTGTTGGCTGCCCTTGCCACCTTTGCCAGGAGACGCCGCTGTGTGTCCCAGATCTTCAAGGATCCGCCGTCCAGGAGGATCTTGTAGCCGTCTCCCTCCAGCTGCCCGAGACTCACAATGTTGGCGGTGAGGCGCGGGATGTGATACACCCCGGTCAGCGCCTGGTGCTCGCCCGTCTTGCACTTGAAGAGCACGGTGCCGCGCCCCTCGATGCCGACCACGGAGCCGTCTCCGAAACGGACAGTCCCATGGACGCCTGTGTCGAGCTCGGAGAAGAACTCGCGCTCCCCCGTCATGTGGTTCGTGGCTCCTGTGTCCAGGATCCATTGTGCGCGGCTTCCCTCCTTCTTGTCGCCGAGCTGGACGAAGAGCTTGCTTTCGTCGAGGTGGATCGCCGGCGGCTCCCACTGCGCCGCCGGTGGGGAAGAGGAAGAAGATCCAGCGTTGACCATCGCCGTGGCCACCAGCAGGGCCTAGTCAGGCTCCCCCTCCTCCACTTGGGCCAAATGGGCCGCCTCGTCTCTCTTCTTCTTGCGACATTCGCGGGCCCAGTGCCCCTTCTTGCCGCAGTACCGGCACTCGTTGCCGGCGACATTCCCGCCATCAGGGCCGGATCGCCCACCGCCGCTGCGCTCACCGCCGCGGCTGCGTCCACGGCCCCTCTTGCTGCTTGACGATGACGACGACTCCTTTCCCCGATCCGAGCCGCCGTTGCCCGAGGAACCGCCTCCCGAGTTGCTACCGCCACCGCCGGTCAGTCGCAGCCGCGACGACAGGCGCGCGACCAGCTCGTCCTCGGTAAGGTTGAGGCTTGCGATGGAGTTGGAGCCACCGAGGTTGTGCCTTTCCTCTGTGGCCTTGAGCCGACCAATCAACTCCTCCACAGAGACGTCGCTGAGGTCGAGCAGAGTCTCAATCGACGACGCGATCTGCTCGAACCTCGACGGAAGGGCCTGCAAGAACTTGCGCACAACCTGCTCCTCCTTGATGGCATCGCCGAGCACCGTGAGTTGGGTCACGATGCGGCCGATCCGTATGCCGAAGTCGTCCACCGTCTCCCCGTCGCGGAACTTGAGGGAATCAAATTCCCGCCGGAGCGTGCCCGCCTTTGCCTTGCGCACGCGCTCGACGCCGACGTTCATCACCTTGATCGCCTCCCATGCCGCCCTCGCCGACGGCTTGCTGGCGATTGTACCCATCATCTCCGCCGGGACGGCCTTGGAGAGAACCTCCAGAGCCATCCGGTCCTCCGTGACGTCGTTCGTCCCGAGCGTCACGGGAAGCCATAGGCCCCTCGCCTGCAGCATCACGCGCATCAACGCCGCCCAATCGCAGTATTTGGTGCGCGTCAATGTGGGGAAGTTGCCACTGCTGCTGATCTCCTTGGTGACTCGGTGGATCACCAGGCCACCGTCGCGCCCGCCACCCGAGCCGCCGCCGCTCTCCCCATGAGAGCGCCTGGTCGGCGAGCTGGATCGGTGGCGAGGCATGAACGCCCAAGCGATCGCACGATCATGCGTCCACCGGGCGAATCCGGCTCTGATACCAGTTGTTCGATCCGCGGCCACGAGCTCCACCCGTTGGAGCTGTTCTTCGCTCGCCGGCGACGCCCCGGAGCCGAGGAAGACGACCGGGATGCCCAGGAACACACGCACGCACGCGAACACTTGGACACAGGAGGTTTGTGCGGCAAAAAGCAACCGCGTTTTCTTGTTTGCATTGAACTATAAATAGCTGAAAAAGGATAAGGGCCATGCGGCCACTACTGCGCCCGGGCCTCTCCCCACGACGTTCCTCAACTCGCGCCATCCCACGAGCCTCCGACGTGCCGAGCAGTCCGGGCGACCACGACGCGTTCCCGCGCGATCTGAGCGCGCGCGAACTCCACTGAAAACAAACAACCGGCTCAGGCTCCCGTGCCAACATGCAGCGAGCTCAGCCAAACCCATTTTTGTACATGAACTAAACATAGAAACTAGGAGCAGCAGCACTTGGATTATCTAACAACAAAGCCATGGGCTATCCATTGGGAAATCACACGACGCCTGTTGATTACATAGCCTCTTGGAAATATAGATAGAGCAATGTGTAAAGCAATGCTTCAGTTGATGAGGCAAATGATAATAGCTCAACAACAAGCATGCAGATACTCTATGTTCGCCATCCTCAACATCTAGCAAATTGCTCTCTCTTATCAATTGCCATTCATTTATCCTTTTCATTTCACGGAGAACACCTGCAAGAACTTTAATAGCAAGCGGCACACCACCACATTTTTTCAAAATCTCTGTCCCAACTTGTAGGAATTCAGGGTCTAAATCTTTAATTGACATTCCCAAACTTTGTTGGAACACTTTCCAGCTGTCCACTTCAGACAAAAATGGCAGGTCACATGTATGTGTAGAATCCACTGCTTCGGCAACTCGTCTACTACGAGTTATGAGTAAAATGCTACTTCCAGTTGCTCCACTCTTTAGATGTACCATGAATTGCTCCCAGTGGATACGGTCCTCAGTCCAAACATCATCCAAGACAGGTAGGAACCTCTTTCCAGCCAACTTAACTGAGATTTGTCTGCTCACATGCTGCAATGGAAGGTGGTTAGGCTTCTCATCAGCAATAGCTTCAAACAACTTCTCAACAAGCTTTTCAACACAAAATTCTTTTGACACATGAACCCAAAGGATGACTTCAAAAAATTCCTTTATAATGTTACCATCATTAAAGACTAGTTTCGCAAGTGTAGTTTTCCCTGAGCCACCCAGCCCAATGACTGAAACTACCTTGACATTCTGTTGGTCATCAGTATCTATCAGCTTAGAGATGATCTGACTTTTCACTTGGTCCCTCCCAAATACTGATCTCTCATCCACATTAGTCCATTGTGGAACCTCCCCAGTTGTCTTGTGTATGTGTATGTGTAGAATAGGATGATCTACAAGCATGCTATTTGCTATTGTGCTATAGTCACTTCTTTCCTTCACAATTGCATCAAATCTCTTCTTTATTGCCTTGATCTTGTGAGCTGTCTTGTATTCAAACACAGCAGATTTTGGGTTTTTCCACAAGTATTTGACCACAACATTCTTCTTGCCACCAATGTTTAAGTCTTGTTTCTCAGCCTCGATATGGAATTCATGGACCAAATCTTCAGCGTCATATGCTGCATCTTTCAGTCTTTTAAGCCAATTAACTGACTGGTCATTTCTCATTGCACGATCACCTACTGTGTTCAGCCAAAGATTGATCTCCTCAACTCGATTTTGGAGTTCCACAAGATCTTTAGCCACAGCTGCAGTAGAGCTGAGCTCTTTGATTACCAGAGGAACTAATCTCGACCCCACGGTCTTCAATATCTCAGATACTAAAACAACTTCCATGCCACCTTATATATTATTAAAGAGTCTCTTTTGCTCCTACCCTGCATATTAGATTTGTAATTAGCTGCTACCTCAAAACAAAATTGCAAAATGAGCTTCAGTAATCTTTGTGTTTTATTTTATAACTACTGTCATTTGGTTGTACATATCTTCCATTGCGCATGAGTATTTCTTTGATTTATCCTTCTGTCGCTAACCCACTATCATGTATGATTCGTGCAGACACGATCTAATAGAACAAAAACCGATATGCACAATGTAACGAACATGGCACCATTTATGCCATTTCGAGTGATTTTGGTGATCGAATGACAACGCAATCAATGGGACTAATGGTATTGTTAAGTGAGCATTTCTAGATCCCAAGGATGAAGTAAAAATGACATGCAAAGCAAAACACGAAGAAAGAACTCAAAGAAACGTTGAATTGAACGAGTTCTACTGAAATCAGTAGCACCGGAAGAACCGATGCTATAGGCATCGGTGGATCCGATGGTTGTCGGATGATCCGACGGCCTGGCTATTGGCACAAGTCTGTGCGCCTCTGGAGATCATGTGAAGATCAAGTGAAGCACCGGTTGAACCGACGGCTTCAAGGTAGGCATCAGTGCATTCAACGTACCATGTTCCAGAGACGATGTCAAGCGTGCAAGAGCCAAGTCTTCAGCACCGGTTGAACCGGCGAGGCGTCGGAGCATAGCATCGGTGCATTGACGTCAGCAGAAGAGGGAGGCCCAACGGCTAGTACAGTTGCTGTGTGTGACCGGTTGAACTGACACCCCAAGCATCAGTTCAACCGATGGTCCCTGGAACTGCTGCAACTGTGTCAGAGAAGCCAACGGCTACTTCGGGTCTGAGAGTGACCGGATGAACCGACGCTACCCCATGCAGACGCATCGGTTCATCCAATGGTACGCAGATTTTTGCTGACCGTTGGAGCAACGGCTCCACGACTTGGAGGCCTATATATATGGCATCCCCCGGCCATTTGGAGCCTGCTACTGCATTCAGGGCGGCAACAAGGAGCTGGGCAAGGCTAGGGTGTACTAGTCGAGTGGCCGCAAGTGGTTCTACATCGGCATCGTGCCCATCAACACGAGCTTGAGGATCTCGAGTGAATTGGAATATGGAACAACATCGGGGTTGTGAATTGTGATGACAAAGGGTTCGAATTCGATTCATTAGGCGGGTTTGAATGATCTCGACACTCTGATTGTGTCTCTGTTGTTTGATTTCGTAGCCTAAATTTTAAAGTAACACCACTGCGGGTTGTTTGGTTGAGGGAGGGCCGCGCGCTGCTCGCCGCCGCTGCCGGAGAAAGGCCGTGCACTGGCCGCCGCCGCTTGGGAAGAGCTGCGCGCAGCAGCGCAGGTGGCGGCCGGGGAACGGCTGCGTGCAGACTACCAACGTCGGAGAAGGGTTGCGCGCAGGCCGCCGCGGCTGCGGAAGGCCCGAGCGCAGGCCGGTGGCCACCGCCGGTCAAGAGAAGAACGAGATGTATTTGTGTGCTGGATAAAGTGACTAAACTGCCCTCGATTAAAATAAAACACCCCTGATTAAATCAACGCTCCAGATAATTTGCGGAGGGAGGAACTGGTGGTTCCTCTCAAGCACCTTATCAAGCATCTTAATTATTACCTGAACCTGGGAGCAAGGTGCAAGGATCCTGGTCGGCGACGAGAGGTCGGATGAGGAGAGCAGGATGGAGCAGCCCTTGCCGATCGATCAGCTCGATCGGTTTCCTCGGCGTTCGAGTCTTGGTCCCTTGGAGACGATGCCCAGGTGCGGTATGGAGGAGGACGGTGAATGCCGGAATGGGATGTTGGACTTTGGTACTACTTGCCACTTGGTGGAGAGGCTTTGGGGTTTCGGTTGGGTTGGCGGACGAGGAAACATGGCGGGCGAGCCCGTGGGGGAGAGACACACAAACCCATTTTTTTAAGGGTAGAAGAGACATACTCCCTCCGTCCTATAATATAAATATTTTTAGATTTCGCCAAAGTTAAATTTGTTTAACTTTGACTATAAATATTAAATAATTTATAAAGATTTATAAGATAAAAATAACATTACTAGATTCATTATGAAAGCAATTATCATAATATATAAATATTTATATTTAAAATAACTCATTCATAAGAATATTGATGGTCAAAATTGAATAAATTTGACTTCGACAAAACCTAAAAATGCTTATATTTTAGAAATTATTTTGACTCGAGGCTTATTTCAATTTGTTCTGTCTTTTTCTCCTTCACATAATGTTATTGAATCAGCTAAAATTAGTAGAATTGGAGGCGAGGTCATGATCGGTGAAGAAGAAAAAGAAATGGCGGGTCATCCTCCCGCGTTGCTGTAATCCTGCTCCTCCTCCTGAGCCCCGGCCGCCACACCGACATCTCGTCGCCGGTCAGCACGTGACGTGAACGACCGGGGGCGGCCGTGGTGGTGGCGCCGCGAAGGAGAACGCTTTTTTTTCTTTAGTACGCTGACACGACTTGCGATTTCGTCCCCTCCTCGTGGCGTGGCGAACAGAACAAAACAGATGTGGATTCCATTTCCATCCATGGAGGTGGCACGGTTTTTTTATTTTTATATTTTATATTTTCGTTTTTTACAAAAATATATTTTCGTTTTCGAAATTTACAGGAATATACTCCGGCCGCCCCGCTGCGGGGCGGCAGGGGTGTAGCGAAAATGGCCTCTCATGTCATATTTCAATATAATGTTTTGGCGATTGATGACACACACAACACTTGGACTAATATGATTGTTAAGATGACTATTCTCAGGCGTTTAGGTTCAAGTGATGACAAATAGAAGATAGTCGTAGACAATTTGCTATCACCGGTTAAACCGATGATGAGCAAATTGCACTCATCGGTGCAATGAACTTGGCACTGGATTAACCGACGTTGTGTGTTTTACACTCACCGGTGTAATGGACTTGGAGGCAGCAGGAGTTTTACAAGCACCGGTTAAACCGATGATCAAGGCAAAGTGAGCGTCGATGCAATTGTCCAGAGACTCCATTTTTCGAGGGGTTTCTGAGATTACACTCACCGGTTGAACCGACGTTAGTTTTAAGAGCATCGGTCGATTGATCAAGTAGCCGTTAGAGCAGTAACGGCTAGTTGCTGGGAAAATACACTCACCGATTAAACCGGTGATGACAAAAACTGGAGCGTCGGTTTAACCTGTGTTAAGGGATTTCGTCAGCCTTTTTCCCAACGGCTAGTTTGGAGGGTTGGGCTATATATATGCCACCCCACGGCTCATTTGATGTTGCTGGAGACCAAGGAAGTATACAAGAGCCAAAGATCATCTCCAACCACCTTAGAACTTCATTGAACATCATATAGGCTTAAGCACACTTGTGCGAGTGCTTAGTGCTTGTAATAGGGATTAGTTCTTGCGAGAGTTCCCTTGAGAGAAGTCTTGCTGCGGCAAGCAATCTTTGTGATCCGTCGTGTGACCCTCCGGCTTGGTGTGGAGTGGCAACGACACTTTGTGCGGGGGAAGAGGAGGCCCCCTCCTTGGTGGAGAAGCTGCGTAGTGGATTTCGGCCGGGTGACCGAGAGAGACGGTGGCGGTGCACGAGACTCGGTGTCTTGTGGGCACTTGCCTTTACTTGTCGGCATCGCCTTGGTGGCGTAGTGCAAGACGGTGATCGGAAGAGCCTCGGTGTCCCGTGAACGTAGGCGTTTGTGCCGAACCACGTTACATGACCGTATCTACTCGGGAGTTTGCATCCTTCTTGCACTTACCTCTTTACTTACCGTATTACGTTTCCGCATTTACTCTATCTTGCATGCTCTTACTTTTCTAGTTAATTTGATTAAGATTGGCTATAGGTTGCAAGTTTTTAGGGGTAAGTAGAGAGTAGCATAGATAAACCTTAGTCATAACTAGCATGTGTAGGACGTGTTAGGTTTATCTTATGCAAGTAGTTTGAGCCCTAGGACAAAAATCGATTAGCGACCTTATTCATCCCCTCCCCCTCTAGGGTCGGACACCCCGGTGATCATTACAAGGGGCTTTTGTGTAAAAATTTTTACAAAAATATTTGCGCGCAGGTCCCTGGAGGCCGGTCGCCCGGCAGTGGGGCGGCCAGCCCCCCAGGCCGCCCGGCAGCTGGGCGGCCAGCAGCTGCAGGGCGACCGCCTCAATCACTTCTTTTTTTTTGAACTGTAGGGTATCACTACAGATGATGTTGACGGGGAGGATTGATTTGACGAGTGGAAGGGATCTGCATGCGCCCCACGTTCTCCTATTTCTTTTTTTCAATTTTTTTTTGGCTTGATGCCATTCACGTTTCTCGAAAGCTTGTTGCCATTCACGTTACCTATTTCATTTTCTTTCACTATAAAAAAATAGCATGCTATAGCGTCAAAATAGTGCCACTGTAGCGGCCGTTAAACAAATAATCTTGATATGAAAAAAATATACTAAACATTAACAAACTATTATATAATAACATGGACGAGTTTTTTCTACACTCGCGTGTAGCTACTCTCATCATCAGTATATCATCGTGTGTATGTTCGTATACTTATTTATCACTTTGAGTATCTTCATGTACTTATTTTAAGATACTTCAAAGGTATATACATGAAAATTTCAAAAGCAGTCCTATTTTTTAAATATACTATGATTATATCTTAGTATTAGCATATAAAATAAGTATGTCCATGTACTCTATTTTGACGCTACAGTGGCACTATTTTGACGCTATAGCGCGCTATTTTTTATAGTGAAAGAAAATGAAATATGTAACGTGAATGGCAACAAGTTTTCGAGAAACGTGAATGGCATCAAGCCAAAAAAATCCTCTCCGTCAACATCATCTGTAGTGCTACCCTAGAGTTCAAAAAAAAAAGTGATTGAGGCGGTCGCCCTGCAGCTGCTGGCCGCCCAGCTGCCGGGCGGCCTAGGGGCCGGCCGCCCCGCTGCCGGGCGACCGGCCCCCAGGGACCTGTGCGCAAATATTTTCGTAAAAGTTTTTGCATAAAAGCCCCTGCCGCCCCGCAGCGGGGCGACCAGGTTCCAGCCGCCCGGCAGCGGGGCAGCCGGGGTATATTCCTGTAAATTTCGAAAACAAAAATATATTTTTGTAAAAAACGAAAATAAAAAATAAAAAAATAAAAAATAAAAAAACCGCTGGAGGTGGCAATCGATGAATGTGGCCCAGTAAAAGAATGCTGTTGGCCTGTTGGGCCCATGACGGAAAAGGATGCTTGGGCCAGGCCCCCAGCTCGGCCCATGACAGAGAGAGTAGAGTAGAGTAGAGATCTAATGAACACTGATGCCATCTACCAGCATGGACTTTCTCAAAAAAAAAAAAATCTCTACCAGCATGAACAGTTGAACACGGTGGATCTGCAGGATGCACTGTACCAACCGACGACACCTCCGTCCACAGCAACAAGAATCTTCTTGTTTTGTTTTGAAAAAAAGAGGGCAACAAAGAATCTTCTGCTCTTGGCATTTCATTTACTTTTCTATACAGTTCCATACAATCCGTTGTTGACTTCACACAAAACCCACAAGTCAGAATACAGATCTTGCGCTACGTCACAAACACAGGCTCACAGATCACTGACAGTGATCCACGGTGCTAAACCTGCATCCATCCAATCCTGCAATCCAATTACTCTAAAAGGTGACCTCAAAACATGCTGCTGTCCTTCATGGTTAGCTGGTCAACAACTCAGCCTCCTCCTTGACGACGTATCAGGGAAAGGCACATCTCGGTTTTCACTGACCAGCAGATGCTGTCCTATCACCCAAGTTTTTAACCCCCAATCACCACGCTGGTCAGACAGCCGATGCCACTTCTTCATCGGGGGATTAAATCAAAACTACTGAATTACCGCCACATGCATATGGTGTGTGGTGTCAGTATAAATAAAAATAACTAACTAACAAACAAGCAAGCAGGGCCCGGCATCGTCGTCACCTGCTGTTCGATCTCCCAGCTTCTTCAACGCTTGCAACCGGACGCTCACGCCATCTCCAGACCCCGAGGCTGAAGAATCTCTCTCCGGCCGGGAGCGGCCATTCCGAGACGACAGGCAACGAGAGGGAGCACTAGAGAAAGCAGCAGAGCCCTGGCATGGCGGACACGGACTTGTGAGCCAGCGCAAGCCAACAACAAGAGTTAGGACACCGAGAGCCGACCTCAGCTCGCTGCTGCTCTACGCAATGCCCGTAATCCCGTATAGCTAGCTAGGTCAAACACACAGATCTACAAGTAGTGCTGCTGCGACTGCGGCTGTACTAGGCTGCGGTTGCTGGTGTTTTTTTTTAGAAAAATTGATGGTGGTGATTAGTAGTGGTTAGAAGAGAGATCACAAAGTATTTTTTTTAGATTAAAGAAAGTCCGGCCTCGACACAGCACACGTGATGATCCAGAGCCAACAGAAATACAGCACGCAGGCTGTAAGAGCAAACGCTGACACCAAACGTCAGAGCAAACTGAATAGGAAAAGCAGAACTCTGAAGTCTAAACTAAAGTTCAGACACCGCTTCGATCGGCCTATGATCAGACCCATCAAGCTTCAGGCAGCGCACTTCACTCCTTGCAGCCACCAGTAGACCAAACGGTTTCTGAAGTTCCAACCCTTTCTGGCAAACATCTCGAGTGCTCTTCCTTCTAGATGACGACAGTTGTTCTTCAAAAAGAAAAAGAAAATTGGCCACTTTAAACAGCTGCGACCAATCACTGTGTTCGGCTGGTCTACTCTCCTCCAGCGCTACAGTAATTTCTTCTCACACTACTCCAGCCACCAGCTCCAGTCAGCCCAACAGTATTTTCCTCTCACAGCATTCCAGCTCCAGCCTGCCGAACGCGGTGAATATCTGGTCCAATGTGTCTCTCTGAAAATTACCTGCAAATAAGAGTTAGGAAATTTTTGACTGAATACTGCATCGTTTCGACTTGACCACAAAGCCCAGCAAATAGCTGCTGCTCCAACCAACATTTGTTTTCTTTTTTTGAAGTAAACAACATTATATTTGTTTTCTAAGCTTCAAGGAAAAACCATTCACCCAAGAACCCAGCAAATGTGATACACTAGCAGGTGGAAGGATTCCAAAAGAAAAGAAAACAACATTCCAGGCAAACTTTGCCACCTGGCAATCAAAGAACAAATGTTGTATGTTTTCTTCCTTATTACACAAAAGCAGCACTTGCTATCTCCTTTCCAATTTCTTTTAGTTAGATTATCACGATGCATAATGGAGCAGATTCCATGCCTCGGTCAAATCATGCAGTACTGTACTCCCAAGGAGACAAAGCAGATATCTTTCATTTGTGGGCTTCTATTGACACCGCGACGTAATTCTCGTGTGCTTGATCACATACTAACCAAAGTTCAGTTTTTTTATCAGGGCAAGTGTCATGACATTTCATCACAAAACTAAAAGAAACCCCCAAAAAATGTTGTCCGAATAAACAAGAAAACACTGTGTATAAACTATATAATTGTTGAATTAGTCAATATGCTTTTGAAGCTGGAATACATTTAGAACACGCCACTTCAAATTGTCGTCTTTGTCCTGACAAAACTGTCGTTGGTGCCAATTTTGAAAATTTGGAAACCCAATGAATCCATGGTCGCATTGAAGAGCTACCAGCACAGAGCAGAAGAGAACAACCTAAATGTTCCCAGCCTCTTCTCCAAACATGCCCTCAAGTCTCAACTCAAACTCCAAGTCCATTGCCTTGGCGTTTGGAGAGGAGACCTTTTGCATAGTGAGCCGAGCCTGTGACACGATACAAGCGACAACCAAGTAGTCGCCCAAAGCCAGCAGGGGCTTAACCCTGTTTCGACATGTTCTGCCTGTGACCTTGCCCATGTCCTCACCCAAGTGGCCATACGCAACCAAAACCCAGTGCTCCTAACGCAGGCTAGCTTCCAGAGCTCCATTAAAAATCGAGTAGGTTTTCCTTGGACCTGCACTCCAGCCTTTACAAAAACCTGCCTGATTCTGTAGACGTTTTGTTTTGCAGCGTGCACGCTGAATCGCTGATATACAGTCATGTTCGGCTTGCTTAGTCAGGCCTCAGAGTTCCAGAGTTCAGATGTGTGTGTGAGCATTATTGGTGTGTGATCTCAGATCGCTGTGTAAATGATTAGGTCAGTGAGCTAGTTTGCGGCAAGTGGCAGTGCAATTTGCCGCTAATTCTAGGGATGGGATGGGATCTTAATCTGAATTTGTAGCTAGGTGGCAGCACTAAGGATTTTTTTTAGTGCTTGGGAATCTTACTGCAAATGAAGTCTACTGTGCTCATGCAGTGCGGATTTTTTTAGTGCTTGGGAATCTTACTGCAAATGAAGTCTACTGTGCCCATGCAGGCACTGCATGAGCTGACCTAGGAAGTCAGTAGTCTTGTCTGCTCACCACCGGTTGATTAGATTGCTGCTATTTGTTTTTTTGAATAATTTTTTCGAATAAATTCTTTTGAAATAACAGCTGAAAACAGGTCGGTGTGATCTATCCTGAAACCTGAATTCCTGATCTGTAGCTTTTACTTCCTGTTCCAGTACATATTCAATTCTAGGGCTGGGGAAGCAAAGACATGAATAATTGGAAGGTACTACGACATGTCCCGCGGTTTATTTATCTCCCTCCCCTGTCCTTGCCCCATCTTTGCATAATGTGGTCCTGTATTTATAGTTAGGCAGAAAAATTGGTACAAGTAACAAGTTTAGGCTTCAATGCGTGAACCAAGAACAGTTGGGATCTTATGGGAATGGACTAGGAAGAAGAAAGAACAGTATCTTAGGCGCCGGGCAAGATTCTAACTGTGAAAGCTTCAGCATTCAAGTGGAGTTCCCGAATTGTTAGAAGCTCCAGTCAACTTGTACTTCGCTAATTTCGACTCTCTCTATGTTTTATTTTTGAAGGTTTTTTTATTTCGTTTATACAATCCTTTGATCAATATAGTTATTTGATTATACTTGAAAATAATTATTTTAAATTTGATGTCATTATATCCCTATTCAACTTTTTTTTCTTATGCACGTGGTTGTGTATCACATAAATGAAAATAGATGGTAAAAGTCATAACCCAACAAAATGAAATAAGCTTAAGGGAGAGAATCAGAGAATGCTGCTCAATTCAAAATATCTTAATATTACTAATTGGAGGCTCCTTTTGAAGCCTTCAGGTGATGCCACCTAGGATCCTAGTGGACAGTCTAAAAAATAGAAAAATCCTACAAATTCTCACAAAAATCAGAAACATCAAGCCATCAATTCGGCAACTCTAATCATAATAGCCATTGGATCTGTTATGTTTTTCAAATAAATTACCCACCTTTGTCATTATGAAAATAAACTAAAGTAAACCCCTACACATGTATCTAAATTACCCACCTCTGCCATTATAAAAATAATCTAAAGTAACCCCTAATCTTCATGTAAATTATCCACTTATGCCATTATAAATTAATATCGAATAACCCCCTAAATTTTCGTATATATTATCCAATGATATCATAATAAAAAATTAAAATAAACCTCAAATCTGAATCAAAATTATATTATTATAATAAAATCTTAAACACATCAATATAAAATTCTAAATTACTATTTCTATCATTATTAGTATATTATTTATATAAAAATACTAACCATAATGTGTGTATCACCATATATTCATGTATAAGAGAAGAGATAAGAATACCAATTTTCATGTTGTTCACATAGCTCAAACAAAATGTTCAATTAAATACATACCAAACATATATAGAAGTATGATACAAAGTGAGAAAAAAAATTATTAGTAACTAAATCTATCACATTTGTTATAATTACATAATGATAAATATGTATCTTTATAATAATAGATTAGAATATTTAATTGGTTAAAGAGAGCACGAGATAGATAATTATTAGATATATCTAACTAGCCCGTGCGGGAGCACGTGTTGATAGACTAGTTACACTAATTATTATGGTATCTTTCGTTCAATAATAAGTCTCAAACTACATTAAAAAGCATAAAAAATAGTAAGGGAAGCCCATATTACGAAATTCTTAAGATATTTTTACCACACTCTAAAGTAAAGTTGCAGCATTTAACATGAAATTTACTTTGGACCCTCCGGAGAAAAGATCAGATTCAGATGAGGCCGTGCAGAAACTGTTGCCATAATTCAGTCTGAGTGGCAGCATGGATGGATGAGGCCCTGTTTGGTTCCCTAGCACAAATTGTGCTAGGAAATTTTGACCAATAATTACTAGTATCAAATAAAGTCAGTTTGTAAAACTAATTTCACAACCCCTGCGCTACTTCACAAGATAAATCTAACAAGGCATTTGATTGCACAATTGGACGATATTTACTGTAGCATCACTGTAGCTAATCGCGGATTTTTTTGACTCATTAGATTCGTCGCATAAAGTTATACTCATTTGTAAAAAAAAATTACAAATAGACTTCGTTTAGACCTCCATGCATAAAAGATTCCCGCGCTACTATTCATAGCACGAGGCAACCAAACGGGGCCTCAAAAGCTCCTCGAGCCTTTTCGGCGACAGCTCACTGCTTCACAAGGCCTATGTGGCCATTTGACTTTGTCCTCTCCACTGACATGCTGGATTCTCTGTGCAGCGGCAAGATTCACACACACACACCCCCCCTCACCCCTGACCTGATCCCATCCATCCACATCACGAGTGTCATGACAAGTTGACAAAGCTAGTAAATTATATCGATAAAGATAGGTCCATGGCCTGAAACAACGCAAATCATGGTAAGCTCGGCTGCAACTCATGTTGGATATGATTTTTTTTAACGAACAGGTAGAAGACTACTGCTAAAATTGAAACATTATTGTCCTTCAAAAAAGGCAAACTATGCTCTTTAAAAAATGGAACCATTATTGAATAAACACGAAACATCAAAAACACTGTTGAAATGTCAATGCTAGTATATGCATTTTCAATGATGGAAGTCAATGTCAGTTTGGGGTACGAGTAGTTCTCACATTAAAATTCCAACTACTGTGAAGAACCCATTTGCGCCCTATCTAAACTTGGGCGGGACCCATTTAAAAGATAAAGGCTAGTAGATCAGATACAAACTTGTTATATACATAAAAAAACAAATCATCATGAAGAGCAAGAAAAGCAGCATAAAACTAGGCGAAAAGGCCAGAGACAGCTCCACAAACCAGTCAAGAAACGATCATTGTGGCAAAGCTTTTGCTTTAACCCCTTCAGGTAAAAAAAAATCAGGACTAATAACACTGCATTTCAATGGGAAAAAAAACTTTTCTTAAAAAAATGAGGAAAAGTCAATGCCCAAGAACTTGTTTGGATGCAGCTGCTGCTTTAACAGCTCGACCACTGTACTCTGTGATGTGGGTCTCACTAAAAATATTGCTACCAAACCCAACACTTTGTTTTTACTTGGTGGAGATAGTACACTAAAAAAAGCACTCACAAGCAGCTGCTAGTACTTTATCACTCGAGTTCAGAGTGAGAGGTAGGAGGGAGTGAGGAACAAAGGTGCTGTTTGTTGTCTGCGCTGGTGGGGGTTAGAAAATTTTGACCATTAATTACGGTATTAAATAAAATTAGTTTATAAAACTAATTTTAGATTTTCTGTGTTAGGAATCCTGAAGAATCTAATGAAGTTTTTGATCGTGTGATTAGAAAATGGTACTGTAGTATCACTGTAGCCAATAATCGATTAATTACTATCATTAGATTCATCACAAAAAGTTATATCAATCTTTAAATTTTTTTTGTAAATAGACTTTATTTAACACTCTATGCATGCAAGATTCTTTTCTCGACTTGTGTGAGTTTGGAGAACCAACAAGCCCAAAGTCCAGAACAAATAAAAAAAGTTGGTGTTGTACTGGTGTGCTGCTGCAGCTGCTAGTAGCTCTTGCAATGAATGCAACCTCCCCCTCATCATGATGCTAGTGGCTCTGAAAACACTTGCAAGGGGTTTGGTGAGAGAAGTTTGGGTGTGACTGGTCTGCATCTGAGTTTCTTCCCCCCATCTGGAAATCGAGCTGTAAATTAGTGGCTCTGAAAACACTGCATTTAGTGGCTCTGAAAACACTTGCCTAGGGCCCTGTTTGGTTGCGCGTTGTAAAAATTTTGAAAAGTCATCTTTCTACATTTGAAGTACTAAATATAGACTAATCACAAAAGGGTTTACAGAACTCGTCTGTAAATCGCGAGACGAATCTAATGAGCCTAATTAATCCGTCATTAGAGGTTGTTTACTGTAGCATTACTGTAGCAATTTAGCGTCTGATTATAGTCTAATTAGGTTCATTAGATTCGTCTCGCTATTTACAGACAGCAGTCGCAATGCGTTTTTTATTTCGGCTAGATTTAAGTCTCCGGGCCTAGGCTCGTTCTCCTGTTTGTGGCTGTAGATCGAGAGCTATTCTAGCACACCCCATCCCATTTCGTTTCACCAGTTGGTTCGAGCATTATTCTTGCTGCTCGACAGCTCAAGAGGGAGAAAAAGTGGAGTCAAATCTTTTGTATTTCTCTACTTTCTTTTTTTTCCTTATTCGATGATGTGCCCTTTTCTTTAATTTGAGTTCTTGATCCTGCCAAAAACAAAAGCCCTCACCTTTGCAACAAAGTTGAGGGGTGTCCTCTCATTTCAACCCCTCACCAATCCCTCCCACTCCAGAGCTCCAATCTCTACCTGCAATTTCCCCACCTCCAAATCCGTTTCCCTCCCGAAAACCTCGGATTTCCACAACCCTCCACCGTAGCAGTTCTTGATTCACCCAGACCCAGATATTCACTGATCTAGTTTTCCCTCCCGAAACTACAGTTTTTCTGCATTTGTTGGTCCAAGAATACAACGAAATCTCCCCATTTCCCACGGAAATCTCGGGGTTTTCACCTCTCAATTCCTCAGGCTGCTCATTGATTCAGGCCCATGCATCTGTCGCTATGGAAGCCGCTCTCCCACTGCGCCGCCATCCTCCTCGCCAAGAACCACCGGCGTCGCGGCGGTGGGAGCGGCCGGCACGGCGGCCACGGTAGCAACGGCCACCGTGACGACCCGTCCTCATTCCTCCGGCAGCTGCGGGACACGCTGGATGCGGCATCGGAGGACGGCTTCCTCCACCCGCTGCCGGACTCCGCCGGAGCCGATGCGGACGCCGCCGTGTCCCGCTCCCGCTCCCTGGCGCGCCTGCGCGCGCAGCGGGACTTCCTGCGCGCCACCGCCCTCGCCGCCGCCGCCGGGCCTTTCCGGTCGCTCTCCGACCTCCCGTTGCTCTCCCACGCCATCGCCACCTTCCTCGCCATGTACCCGGACTATGCTTCAACCGCCGATGTCGACCGTCTTCGCGTCGACCATTACTCCCACCTCGACGCACCTGGTGCCGGCAAGGTTTGCCTAGATTACTGCGGCTTCGGCCTCTTCGACTCTAGCTGGGATTCTTCTTCGTCGTCCTTCACATTGCACGGGCTCAATGCCAATTTGAGCAACCATGCGCTCTATGGGGGTGCGGAGCCTGGCACTGTGGAGAATGATATCAAAGAGCGCATCTTGGAGTACCTCAATGTGCCAGCCAGCGAGTATGCACTGGTTTTTACAGTGAGCCGAGGGTCGGCATTTCGGCTGCTTGCTGAATGCTACCCCTTCGAGACCAACCGCAGGTTGCTGACGATGTTCGACCATGAGAGCCAGTCAGTCAACTGGATGGCGCAGAGTGCACGGGCAAAGGGTGCCAAGACGCCCACCGCATGGTTCCGTTGGCCAACACTGAAGCTCTGCTCGACGGAGCTGCGGAAGGAGATTGTGGGCAAGAAGAAGGGTCGGCGACGGGATGCTGCAGTTGGGTTGTTTGTTTTCCCTGCGCAGTCTCGGGTGACCGGCGCCAAGTACTCCTACCAGTGGATGGCACTGGCACAGCAGAATGGGTGGCATGTGATGCTTGATGCTGGTGCACTTGGTCCCAAGGACATGGATTCGCTGGGGCTCTCGCTGTTTCGGCCGGACTTCATTATAACTTCATTCTACAGGGTGTTTGGTGCAGATCCGACTGGGTTTGGTTGCCTTCTAATCAAGAAGTCGGTAATTGGGAGCTTACAGGGGAGAAACGGGTGTAATGCGTCGGCGATGGTGAGGATTGTTCCTGTGTTTCCACAGTATCTCAGTGACTCAGTCGATGGGTTTGATGCATTTGATGAGCTTGAAGATGACTCGGGCATTAACAGAGATGAAAAGCCAGCTTCTAATGCTCAAAATGGGTTGCAACTGCCAGCATTTTCAGGTGTTTACACGTCTGCTCAGGTTAGAGAGACTTTTGAGAATGATCCTGGTCGTGACAGCAGCTCGGATAGGGATGGGGCAAGCACCATCTTTGAAGAAACTGAGAGCATCTCGATGGGTGAGGTCATGAGGAGTCCAGCATTCAGTGAGGACTGTTCATCAGAAAACTCTTTCTGGGTTGATGTTGGCCAGAGCCCGTTGGGGTCAGAGAAATCTGGCCAATTCAATAAAGGGAAGCTGGGATCACCATTACCGTCTTCTTGGTTTAACGGAAGAAAGTGTAACAAGAGGATGTCACCAAACTTAACCTCCAGGATATCGAGAAGCCCACTTTATGATGGTAATGTGATTTCTTTCGATGCAGTTGTGCTATCAGTATCTCAAGATGCAGACTGCCTCAAGGAAGACCCTGAAGAAGAATTTTTTGAGAATGGTCGGAGAACTCATTTCAGGCAGGTTAGTGAGATCCAAGAGGAGCCCGATGTCGAAGAGGTAGCATGCCAACATGGTATGAACGGGGGTGCAGAGCACAAAGAAAGTGCTATAAGGAGGGAGACTGAAGGGGAGTTCCGGCTGCTGGGAGGGAGGGATGGCAACAACAGATTCACTGGGGGGCGACTCTTTGGTGTTGAAGATATCGGTGGAGGTTTAAGCATGGGGTGCAGAGTTTCATTCAGCACAGAGGCTAATATTATTGCTGACAGGATGAACCGGGCTTCGGATGCTGCGGAAGCTTCTGGATATACATTCCGAGATGATGATGGTTGTGCAACTGATGGATATGATGATGCTCAGGATTGGGGCAGGAGGGAGCCAGAGATAATTTGCAGGCACATTGATCATGTTGATATGATGGGGCTCAACAGAACTACTCTTAGATTAAGATACTTGATCAATTGGCTAGTAACTTCACTTTTGCAGCTAAAGTTGCCAGACTCTAAAGGTGGTGACGAACTCCCTCTTGTCCACATCTATGGTCCCAAGATTAAGTATGAAAGGGGAGCAGCTGTTGCTTTTAATGTGAAGCAAAGTGATGGAACATTTGTTAATGCTGAAGTTGTTCAAAAGATTGCTGAGAAAAATGGCATATCTGTTGGCATTGGTTTTCTCAGTCATATAAAATTAGATATGAACCAAAAACAGTTAAATGGCATGCTCGATATACCTGAGGCTTCCTTTTATAAGAATGGACGCAGAGACAATAAAAAGGTGACTGTAAGAGTTGAAGTCGTGACTGCTTCACTTGGCTTCCTTACTAACTTTGAAGATGTTTACAAGATGTGGGCTTTTGTTGCCAAGTTCTTAGATCCTTCGTTTCTTGAAAGTGAGCTCCTTACAATTTCTGCTGACCACTCGGAAGGACAAACCTGAGCATGACATGTAACATAGCAACCACCACCAAACAAATGAGAGGAAGGTGATTTCTCCTTTTGTTGAAGCATATGTTTGACTTTTATGCTTTCGAGGGGTAATCAATAGTGGTTTTAGCAGATTTCTTTATTCTTTGCCTAGTTCCTCTATATATGAGCCATATTTGTTTTTGTTCATGTAGAATTTGCTCAAATATGTACCAGTAGCTCATCAGTAGAGCTCTTTCCCACGGAACAATGTTTGTAAAGCAGCTCACTGGAAATGAAAATAGTTTGAGTGGCTTTGTGCAAGTTCTATTCGATCAGATGTGTGTTCATAATGCAGTTTTACATCTTCAGTTAACATTTCATTTTGGTGTACTCATGTGTTATTCTTTCTTAAAATTGGCAAATCAAAAATTCTGGGAGTCCTTGTAACACCTGGATGTTGCTGAATACTCCGACAGTTTTAAATTGTTGATTCTTTGTTGCCGCCCTCGGGGATGTGCAAATCAGCCTACATATCCATTGGTCACTTGAGGAAAATTGTGAAGAATACAACCATTGGCCATTAATATATAAAAACACTTGCGAAATCTTAAGTATCGTTATGTGCCTGCAATTGATTTGGTAATTGAGTATAAATACTATGCTTTCTTCCATATCTAGATCCCATAATTATAGGGGGGGGGGGGTTCTTTTATGGTGCTTGCGAAGTTACCAATATGGGTTACAGATGAAGGAATGATATTGGTTCCAAATGCATTTTTACTCAATGCTTAGATGAGGATTTTATTAGTTCTGTTGAAAGTGAAAACAAGGTCATCATATATTCGTGTGTTTGAAGTCTATGGAAGAAGCCCTGGATGATTCTTATCTGATGAGAATTATCATGCCTTGCTTCTAACTCAATTGGCAGCCAGAGATGCTGAAGAATCTCGATCTCCCCAATGATAACTTTAAAACTCCAGAACTGTTCCAATTTTTTTATTCAAGGTCCATGGAAGAAAATACCTGCCTGATTAGTCCTGGCTGGTTTGACCTGTGAGTGACTGGTCATGCCTTGCTCCATTCAATTAATTACTGTCAGAGATGCTGTAAAAATCTCCCAAATCATACTGAAGCAGTGCACAGTGCTATTGTCCTTACTCGGCTATCAAAACACAGTTCAGGTATATTCCTCTGCCCTTCCTTGTCATCGGTGACTCTTTTGTCCCTGGTTTGAAACTTTTATTTCAGACAGTTCTGGTATTTTTTTAGTGTTAAGTGCGGTTACTTGTGACTTTTGAGCTTCCCCTTACTATTTCCGAAATCTTTGCACTTCCGCTCTTAAAATCATTGTTGTGGATTTTTGAGTTGTGACAATTGATGTCTGCAATTCATGTTTGGCTATTTTCTTCTGGTGGGTTACTGTGTCACTTCTGGGTCCCTTTTTGTTTCTGAGACTTTTGTAATCCCAATAAACGTCATTGTTTTCTTCAGTACCGAGTACAGCTGATAACTTCAAGATTTTTAATATTTTTTGTCCATTTCAGTGTTTTATTGGGTCAGTTGTTGGCTGAAGAAAAATTTGGGATCATGTTCTCCGTTTCTCCTTGAACAGTTGAACTTACTAAAAGACGGAACTGGAACTAGCATATGTCAGCAGATTCCTTGCAGCTTTTGGTTCTCAGTAACTCTAGAAACTCTAGATTCTCAGTATAAGTAGTCATGGCATGCTTTTTTCTGCACCTAGTTTCAGTGAAGTTATGATTACCAACGTTGGATAATATGCTAGAGTGAAAACACAGCTTAACCCCACGGGAAAGCAGGTACACCATCCACACTTGTAGGCACTAGGCAGCGTGTTTATTGGCTCATTCAAAGTGCTGCCTAGCCCTGTATCTAGTCCCGGCGTTTCTTGGCCATCTTGTGTTGAGTCTGCTTCTCTGCAGGACGATCGACTTGTAGAGCTTGTTTCCAAGGTTAGTGGCATCTTCATCTTTTCTAGATCTTGATCACACACAATCAGAAATGTCCTGCGCCTTATGGGTTAACTGTTTTGAGGTTATTTAGCCTGAAAAATATACACGGAGTTGAGTGTGTGTGTGAGAGCTCGCAAGTCTGGGGCTCTAAAGGATTTGATTTTTTTTTTCTTTTGGGGACAAGGTTTGCATTGCCCTACGAACTTTTTTTCTTTTTCTTATTGACTCATGGTGCTTGTTTATCTTTCACTTTTGGGGACAAAATGGCAGCACTGGCCCCAGTATCACTAGACCCTAAAAATGGCTGGTGTTCTACATACATGTGAATCATACCAAATTTGCAACATACATGCTTGCCTATCATTAGGGTTGTTTTTCTCATACTTGCCTAGATTTCTCCCCTAACAGCTGCATTACATGGTAGGATCATAGGAGAGGAGGTAACAGGATGAACAAATCTCACACTGTGTGCAAGGAGTGTATTGCAAACCATTATTGGCACCACATGGATGACCGGAAGCGTTTCTTCAAGGTTTTGATGGGTGATTTCAAAAATGGACTGGTAAGACATATATTTTATTTTGATGGGAAACCAAAATCTTCCATTTCTGAATCCAAGTGTGAACACTTTACACTCTAATCATGTGTGCTCCTAGTTCCCTGCTAATTAACGATGCAGAAAAGGGGATGAGACTTTCGAAACAGTTGTAGAGAAGGGAACATTTATGCTCATGTGTTTCATGTAAAAGTTTTAAGCGTAGACCTGGCTGTTAGAAAATTGTAGGTATGATATGAATATGCTTGTGTTACTATCCATTACTGAGTTGTACCTATGGTAATTCCTGGCCCTCCTTTTTCACTTGACTGCAGTTTTCACCATTATGTGCAAGACTATTATCTTGTTATGTAAAAGACCTAATTTGCTAACTCATGCAGACCATACCGAGAAAGTTTGTGGCCAACATCAGAGAGCATTTATCTGAAGAAGTCAAACTAGAGGCACCAGATGGCAAAACATATACTGTTCAGGTTGCTAGAGAACATAATGAATTGGTCCTTCGGTCTGGATGGTCAGATTTTTCCTGTGCTTATGAACTTAAATTAGGCGACTTATTAGTGTTCAGAAACAGTGATAAATCCCACTTCAAAGTCCGAATATTTGATCCAAGTGGTTGTGAGAAAGAGCTTTCCTGTGTTCTGATGGATGGTGGTCCTTGTGTGCAAGAAAGGAAAGTTTCTAATGGTAATCATATGCAGTCATCAACAGGCAAAAGGTTTGCAATTGGTAACCCAAGCGTCAGTAAGAAAACTTCGAAGACAAACCCAACCGACTCTCCTTCACAGAAAAAAAGTAAGAAATTGACGTGTTTGCAGCACTTCTTGCAGTCTTTAGGTACTAATGTTTTCCTGGTTGACATATGTAGATGAACATGTCCCATCTTCTGAAGGCACTCAGAAGCCCACGAATTCAGGTGGTGGCGTCCAGAAGCGCACCAAGTCTTGCATTGTCTTGCCAACTGGATACGATATGACAAGTGAGCAAAGAGCTCAAATTACCACCCTTGAGCAGAAAATTCAACCCGAACCTCCTTTTTACATCACAGCCATGCACAGGAGAAGTGTGGTTTCTGGAATTCTGGTCAGTAAGTTCATTTACGATATTCTTGACTTGTGCCCTCATGTTTGAATCTTGAGCCTTCACCTACACGTATCAAAGACTATAAGATAACCTAGTTCTAAATCATTTGTAATAGGCCATCTCCAAGGATTATGCCATGAAACACCTCGCAAACAAAAGTGGGATCATCCAGCTTTCTCAGCTTGATGGTAGCAAGACATGGGCCATAAATTTGGACATAACCACTAAAGGGGACTGCGCTGTGTCTACTGGCTGGATGGACTTCATTCGCGATAATAAGTTGCGAGAAGGTGATATCTGCATTTTTCAACCATCAAAGAGCAAGAATGGAGTGACACTGATATATCATCCTCTTGAAGAAAACCATCGCCTGCAGCCACTAGGTGATAGATATGTGTGCACAATTTGGTTCCTTCAGATTTAGTTCTAGTGATATACTCTGACTTTGATGACCATGATTGTGATTGGGGCTTCTCTGCAGGACATATCCCTTCAACTAAGACCATGAGTCCTAGGCATGGAGTCCCTAAGCCCCCATACATATTACCGTGGCGCAGAACTCTGAGTGATCAGCAGATGAGTGAATTGGACAAGAAAGTTGAAGCTATTCAGTCCAAGATCCCCATTTATGTGGCCGTTATGCATAATTCCAATACTGCCCGCAACAACATGTGCCTTTTGGTGAGTCATCATTTATCTGTGCAGTGTTAGAACTAAAAAAGGAAACTGAAATTTCATTTTCCAAAAGTTCATTCCCTGTTGACTTGGTACTAATCGCAACATGTTAGTTTTCCTGTCACCGAAATTACAGAGCAGCAGAGGCCTTTGATCTGATCAACTCGCTGCAACCTGTTGCTTTGCTTGTATAATCACTGAAAATTCATTTGCATTTTCTCCCTATGCAATCAGGAATTCGGTAGAGACTACGCAACAAAGTATCTTCCTCCTGAGAGCCAGACTATGAGGCTTCGACGCCCGGGTCCCTTCAAGGACGGTACATGGGAGGCTGTACTCCGGGTCCAGAACAGGAGGTACATCCTTGGTCGAGGCTGGAGGCAGTTTGTGGATGACAACAAGCTGAAACCAGGCGACCTCTGCCTCTTCAACCTGATGACAAACACAAAGCAGCTGACAATGAACGTCCACATTATCCGACTCCGAGAGAGGTCGACTACTCGATTAGTTGATCGGCACCAGAGCTGTTCGTGCTGATGCGTCCCTGAAAATAGCAGCACTTTTGTGTCAGAAATGCTCATTTCGCTGCTTGCTGTGGCTACCTTTGTTCCATAACTTGTCCAACCTGCAGCATGAAACTCTGAATGTGATGAACTCTGAACTTTTTTTTTTTTGAGGGGGTGATGAACTCTGAACTGATTTGTGGCCAATGAGACGTGGTTTCGGACATGGGCCGGCCCAATCACTGCGAAGGTCCAGCCGGCCTGCAGCATCCTCATCTCCCTCGTGCGCGGGGACCAAAGGCGCCGGCGCCGCCGTCGCATGGCGGCCCGCGTGGTGGCCAGGCCACGCGCCGAGCCCCTCCCCAAGCCTGCTGCCGCCGCCCGCGCTGTCCCGCCGGTGCCCGAGGCCCAGTGCGCCGCCGGCTATGGCTGCTCGATTGAGGGGATGGCGCCGTCCCCTCCTCGGCACGACGGCCGCGGCACCGAGTCCAGCGCCTCCGCGTCGAGGCGGGCTTTTCGCCGGTGGGCGCACGAGGTGGAGCCGGACGGCATTGGCGAGCTGTGGTGGCCGCGCGCGCCAGCGCGGTTCAAGGTAGGACGCCCAGCTCACATGCCAGCCTGGTTCCACGTCGACGTGGCTGCTTCTCCTGCCCCCCGACCCACGTGTCTCTAACGCTGACTTTAATGGATGTCATTCAGACCTTGTTTGTTTACATGAATAAAGTTTAGTCTCTGTCACATAAAAAACTTATTATTTAAAAATATTAAACAAAATATATTTATAAAATATTTTTGATAGATAAGTGCTAATTCGCGAGACGAATTTAATGAGCATAATTAATTCATGATTTATTACAATGATGATACAGTAATCATTCTCTAATTATGGATTAATATACTTCATTAGATTCATCTCACAGTTTAGTTTTATGGTTCTGCAATTATTTTTATAATTAGACTTTATATAATATTTCAAAATAGTAAAATTCTCTTTGACGTGACAGGAACTAAAGTTTAGCCTCTAGATCCAAACAACCCTGATGGAAGCAAAAATTGTTCAACATGATACATCTGTCATCTCAAATCAAATCAAATCAGCACAAATTAACACAAATAAAAGTATACAACCATACAAGAGTCATTGTTCAACACCATTACTACATAAAAAGTTTCGGTTGAACCAAACAAATTTGCGGGTTTAAAGATTCGGATATCAAATTTTCAAACCCGTTAGAAAGATATCCGTTGAGCTTAGAGTTGTACCGTATTCGTGCCTGCAGGGACAAACTCAGACCCGAATCTGTGCCTATCGGATTTCGTATCCGCAGTACGCAGAAATTTTGTACTCATAGCCATATATAATGCCAAGGCAGCGAGAAAATTGGAATTGTGCCACTTTGGAAAGCGGGTTTCGCTGGAATGCCATCGAAGTTGTGGACTTCGTTGGAATGCCCTTATAAATGTTGTCCTTCACGCTATAATGCTATTTCAACTTATTTGACCATTTCACAAAATCTGCAGTTCTTTTTTTCCGACATGGATGGACGATTTTGCCACTGCCTCAGTCTCTCTTATCCTCTCTGTCAAGGCTGGAGGCAATTTGCCAATGAAAATGAACTGAAACTAGGCGATATCTACCTCTTTCAGCTGATGGAAAACAAGAAGCCTACAATGAATGTCCACATCATTCCGAAATGGGAGTGTAGTTGATCGATGTCACCACTGTTCTTGATGATGCATTTGTAACATGGCAGTGCTTTTGTGTTGGAAATGCTGGTTACACAATCACCAGTTAGAAACTTTAAATATGATCAAGGCTCTGTTTGGTAGGGCTCCAAAAAGAGCTCCAGCTCCGTCTCCACGCGGAGCCCTGCCAAACGGGGTGGAACAAACACTGCGGCTTCGGCAATGGAGCCCCGGAATTTCCGCTCTCTGGAGCGGGATGGCGGAGATGGAGCCATGTAATCGTGGCTCCACGCGGCTCCGCGGAGCTTCTCCGGTCTCTTGGACCAACTTGCCCTCGCCAGGGCCCAGGAGGAGGAGGCGCGGGCGGAGCTCGGGAGGCGGCGGCGCGGGGGGAGCTCGGGAGGCGGTGCAGCGGGCGGAGGCCGGGAGGCGGCGGCGCGGGCGGACGTTGGGAGCTGAGGCGAGGCGGAGGAGGCGTAGCAATGCGAGGGATGGCCGATTGGATAAGGAGGAGTGGAGGGGGAAAAAAGAAAAGGGAGAGGAAAAAGAGAGGAAAATGGGAAAAGAAAGAAAAAGAAAAAGGAAAGAAAAAAAGGAGAAAAGAGTAATTTAGACATTTCACAACCTCAATCCAATAGATGAAGTTATTTTGCCAAACGATTTCCAAAACGGCTCCAGCTCCACCAAAAAAACCGCTTCACCAGAGGAGCCGGAGTCGGAGTCGGAGCCGTTTTTGAAGAAGTCGGAGCTCCGCCAAACAAGCCCCAACTTTCAAAAACTATTGCGTCATTTTCCTTTAGGAATACTGTCGGTACCCCGGGACCGGGGTACCCCCTCCTACTGCGTCTGGGCAAGGACTCGCGTAGTTATCCTAAACTACGCGCTGAAGAGCAGAGCAGCCGGACCCCTGCGGTCCGGAGCCCACCTCGCCGGGCCAGCGGTCCCGGACCTGCTCTCTGCTCGGGGGAGGGTCCGGTGACGCCATGTGTCCCAGAGAAGGCAGCGCCGGCGCAGATAGCCGGAGGTCCCCGGACCCCATGCCATCCGGACCGCCCGGCGCGCGGGGAACCAGCATTTCACTCAGGAGGGGTCCGGAGCCACCACGTGTCCGCGGGCGCGGGCACGAGTCTTCCACCGGAAGACTCGCCCACCCACCGTATTTAATGCGGGAGGCTGAGGCGTGCTCTGTCGTCGCAGAGCATGGGGCAGCCTTTGCCAGACTCTACTATTGGTTGCGTATTATCAAGGTGCACAGTGCAGCCGCAGGCGCCGCGCGCGCGGTGCACGTTAGTCTGCCGCATTAAATGGATGCGATGGCACGGTCCTTTCCATCATGCTGCCTATGCCGCAAGCTACGCGGCATGAACAGCATGCGTGGCGCAGCCTACCCGGCTAGCTGCAAGCGCCGCACCAATATGACAGGGCAAGACCGCGCCGGTCAGAGGGTCTGCGCCGGTCAGTACATCCATGCGGACGAGGCAGCGAAATCCCGAAATAAGATCTTCCCCAGGCGTAGCACCATAATAGCGCTAGTCGTTATGTTATTTAAATACATCCACGTTGGGCCCACCTATCGGGGTCCCAACGGCTATGTACGTGCCTCACTTTGACTATGAAATGGGAGCACACGCTAGTCTCAGAATAAGTTGACTCAGACTCTCTCCCTCACTCTCAGCTCACCAACTAGAACCACTCTCGAGCAATCTCTTGTGAGGACAGGCAATACAATACACAGTAGATGTAGGGTATTACGCTCCGGCGGCCCGAACCACTCTAAACCTTCGGTGTTCATCGTGTTCTTGCATCTAGATCGGACTAATCCTAGCTACCCCCGAGTTCATTCTCTCTCAGTGCTTAGACGGGTGCATTGTGCCACCCGGCTGAGTTTACCACTCGACAAATCCGATGGAGATGGGTCGTCGCCTCTCCACTTGTTTAAGCAATGCAATAGGCGATCCTGAGATATTAATTGAATATTATGTAGTTTATTGCTTGCCGGATTGGATGACAGTTATTATCACTTATTTTTTTCTAACTACTCAACCTAGCAGAGAAAATGGGACCAAGGATTTGAAAATCAGGAGAATTTATTGTTCACTATATTTTGAAGTTTTTTCTTCAGGTCTGCGGATTTCTGATAGGTCTTTACATTTGCCATTTTTTATTGGAGAGTAAATTTGAACAATGATCACAGACTCGGCCCAGGATAAGAAAAAAGTGACGTTTTCGGAGCATATATTCAGCCAATATTAAGTTGCTGCTGGTGTTCTTCACTTCTCCAATTTTGTTTCTGTTTTCTCTGCTGTTTTCCTTTGGTTTTGTTGTGATTTCTTTTGTTTGGGTGGTGTTTGGACCGTTCCCATCTTCTTAATACAATAACACGCAGCTCTCCTTCGTGTTTTTGAGGGAAAAAGTATGTATATATTCATCTGCCAAAATTCATTCTTGATAATAGTATTTCGTTTTCTCTCTATTATTTTTATAAAAAAAAATAAACGGTCAAAGTTGTGACTTGCGGTCATGTCCATCCACGAGACATCACTTATTGACAGGAGGTAGTACCAAATGTACCTTGAACTTGTATTTGAAAGCCCATAACTACGCATGATCACGTGAAATCTTTTTGAGTGAATCCATTTCAGAAACCCATAAACACGGTGGATATTTTATGGTCACGTCCTCTGTTGGACTCTGTCTTTCTTTCTCATTAACGGCTGCATGCGTACTGCATCATTTGAGCCGCCATCTAAGGGCTCAACCTTTTGGTCTCCTTTGATCCTATAACTGATGGCCCAGTAAGCCTCTGGCTGCCAGTCTTGATTGCGTTTCGCCTGATGGCGTCTCAAGATCATGAGGTCCATGGCATGAGCGCCCACGAGATGAGCGGCAACTGCTGCAAGAGATGCAGCCACTGCGACTCGCATTACTACTGGCATCATCTGGATGATCGGCAGAAGCATTTCTTCAAGCTCATGCTCGGCGATTTCCAGCAGCAGATGGTACGAATTCCTTCATCAGTTCCCCTTTATCCCCTTCTCAAAGGAACACGTTCTTAATGTTGGTGGGGAAAAAACAAGAATATCTGTTTTACATCGTGTATTCCTGCAGATCGTACCGGAGAAATTTGCTAAGAATTTCAGAGGCCAGATCTCTGGAGTGGTCAAGCTGGAAGCTCCTGATGGAAACTTATACAAAGTCAATGTTTCACAAGATCTGAACAAGTTAGTTTTCAGGTATGGGTGGGGGGCATTTTGCAGCGCTTATGAACTGGAGCAGGGTGACATGCTGGTGTTCAGATACAGTGGGGACTCCCACTTCAAGGTCCTCATCTTTGATCAGAGTGGATGCGAGAAAGAATTCTTCCGCGTCGTCATGAATCCCACTTGCAGTGTCCGACGACGGGGAATTCCTCATGAACAATCTCCATCAGGGGAAGGGTTAGCGCGGCATCGAACCGATGAACTGAACCACAGCAGAAAAGCTTCAAAGATGACTCCAGCAGACTCACCTTCACAGAGATCAAGTACTATTCATTTTGAAATTTTGCATTTGCATATGTACTTATTTTTTATTTACTTTTTCCAAATCTTCTGACTTGATGATTGGTATTGCGTCAGCTGAAGAAATGGCATATCCAGAGGATACTGTAAAGCCCATGGATTCAGGTGTATTTCAGACATCCTCCGAATCGCGCGCTATCTTAGCAAAGGGCTGCATCCTGACTAGTGCGCAGAAGGCGAAACTCGATGCATTTCAGAAGAAAATTAGGCCTGGGAATCCACTGTATGTCACAAACATGAACAAGACCAATCTGTCTAATGGATATATGGTATGTTTTCAGTATGTTTTTTCTTAGAACCAATGGCTCAACCTGCAGCTTCTGTTACTCAATGTTCATTGTTCAGATTATTTTGTTGCAAAATCTGTTCAAAATTGTTGAAACACCAGCACTCTGAACTGTTCAGATAATTTGATCTAACCACACCGGGTCGTTGGACAGGTCATTTGCAAGGACTACTCTGATAAGTACCTCCCACATGAAGATCAAGCCATCACGCTGTGTCACCCTCCTGGTAGCAGGAAACGGGATGCAAATCTGAAGATCTCTGCTGAAGGCGCGTACATCTTCTCCAATGGCTGGCGGAGCTTGGCTCGCGACCACGAGTTGCAGGATGGCGATGCCTGCGCATTCGAAGCATCGACGAGCGAGGGGCGAGTGACACTGTCGGTGCATCCTCTTCAAGGAAGCTACAATCCACCAGGTGATGCAATCTCTGCACTGCACATTCCAACCTTCCACATTCGTATCAGTTGTTAACTCTGAATGTCTGATCTCTGATGGCAATTCACAATGTTTTGGGACTAAAACTTCTTCAGAATCAGGCGCTTCAGCACCCCTGGAGCTAGACATCCATTCAGGTTACATGGTGAGCAAACACACAAATCTAACGCCGGAGCAGAAGAAGAGAGTCCTTGAGAAACTACGGGAAATTCAGGCTAAAACCTTCGTCTTCGTGACGGCCAAAAAGCGTGGCAACGACAGCATGGTAAGTCCAGTCCAGTAGCCCACAAATTCAGTTGTTTCAGACTTCCAGTGCCTGAACCCTGAATCAAAGGTATATGAAAATCCTTCAGAAACGATCTGATTCGTGTCATCCGGGGTGAAAAAAATGCAGTGCTTCAACAAGGACTTCGCCATGGAGCACCTACCCCGGGTGCCGCAGACGGTGCGGCTGCGGCGGCCGGGCGTGAGCTGCAGCTGGGAGGCTCAGCTGCAGGTCAGGAACGAGGGCAAGGTGCACCTGCTCCGCCGCGGGTGGAAGCAGTTTGTCGACGACAACGCGCTGCGGCAGGGCGACCTGTGCTTGTTCCAGCCGCTCGGCGGCGGCGGCTGCGAGGACGACGGCGAGCTCGCCATGAACGTCCACATCCTTCGCGGACACTGATCCAGCGGCTGCAGCAAGAAGCTGAATCATGATGTACGATTTAGTGTACTGCAACTGCAGCAAGACATGAAACTTTTTTTTTTTTTGAAACTGCAAGACATGAACTTGACAAACTCTCATCTGAGAGATCAAAAACCATTTTACTTGTGCCTGTTTGACAATTCAATAATGGTGAAGGGTGATCATCCCCTGACACTGACAGAGGAAATGAAGTTTGTTCACTGCTTCACTCCATTTACCGTCACCTTTAATTTTTACCACTCCTCGAGGTGGGGAAAAAAAACACCTACCGTCCTTGTGAAACTACCATATTGGCCCCACGTCTCAGTGACGGTAGGGTACCAACATTTGGTTCAACAGTATCTACTGAGGTTATTGGTGAACTCTCAATAAAAGCTCTGTAACCACTCGTCACACTCTCTCATCGTCATCGTTAACATCAAGAAGAGACTCGCTTCACCTTGGAAGCTCAGAACCCTTCAAAGAATGCAACAAATATCATGGTCTCTCTCTCTCTCTCTCTCTCTCTCTCTGCGCATATGATCCTGTGAACTATTTGTGCTGTGACAGTGTTGTGTGATTGGATTTTAGCGGATGGCTGAGAAGGGGTGTGAGAGCTGCAGGAAGTGGCAAGAGCACTACTACTGGGAGCACATGGATGTGACCAAGATCCGCTTCTTCAAGCTCATGACCGGAGATTTCGCCAACGGCATTGTAAGTGTCGGCATCCAATCACCCCTGTTCCCTGGCAAGTGAATAGTAACAGCTTACTTTGTGTTCAAAGATATATGCCGCTTTCTGCTAAAAAAAAAAGATATATGTCGCTTTAGAAAACTTGCAGTTAAACATTTACAGATCCAGCCACCTATTTCATCATATTTTTATCTTTATAACTGTTACTACTCCGGTCAATGTCGCTTGACGTTCAGACAAACAGAACAAGTGGAAAGCAAGTTGGTTTCTGTCTATGGTCAGGTCCTAAAAGTGTTGTAACCCTACTCCCCTCTTTGATCCAAGGGGGGAGTGGTTTCTGTATTTGGATCTTTTCTTCTTCTTAATACAAAGATACGTAGCTCTCCTGCGTATTCGAGAAAAAAATGAAATGTGTTGCTTTATTGACTCGAGTCACTCGAGGGAGTACTAGCATATAGGAGTAACAAAAAATAGCAAATAGCAAAGATTAACAAGAATGAGGGCATCTTAATGGTACAAGCTGCGTTCATGTAGCATTATAACCCTGGTTATTGATATGTGCTAGTCCTCTGAGGCAAAGAAGATATGCTAGTGAATGGAAGTGAAGGACACATATTTTGATTTTGATTTTATTTTATTCTTATGCAACTAATGCATTTCAACTCACTAAAAGCATGGTCTTAATCTGATGCCAACTTGCCAAGTTCCATTTCATTTTAAGGTGGCAGTTATTAGTTGATTAATGATTATCAAGAAAAATATTTGCCTTAATTATACAGTAATGACTTGTTTTTCCTTGCATTTCAATTCAATAAAAGCATGGTTTTAATCTGATGCCAATTTGCCAAGTTCCATTTCATTTTAAGGTGGCAGTTATTAGTTGAATAATGATTATGAAGCAAAATATTTGCCTTAATTATACAGTAATGACTTGTTTATTTTCCTGTCAGAGCATACCAGAAAGGTTTGCAAAGAATTTCAACAGGACCGGAAGTATTGACCTGAAAGCACCCAGCGGTGAAACATGGAACATCGGCATTGACAAGCATGACGATGAGCTGTTCCTTGTGTCTAGATGGAAGGATTTCGTCAAGGCTCATAGACTGCGGGAGAATGACCTTCTTGTCTTCACATGCAGTGGCAACTTTTCCTTTGATGTCATGATCTTTGAAGCGAGCGGCTACGAGAAGGTTTCTTCTCTGTTAGGCAACAGTACTGGTACTGATATGCGCAAACGTTTTGATGATATGGCTGATAGGGGTAAACCGGGTAAACAAGCTGAGCATTACGCTCTGACTCATTCTGAGGACGCTACTCACCTGGCTGGATTCCCTCATCATGCCTGTACTTCAAAGAAATCTGGAAGCAGGAATTCAAGTAAGTAGAGTGACTGCAAGTTTACACCTGAAACTATTGATCAGCAATGTTGTGTCTCCATTGATCATTTTCATATACATAAGCTGATAGACATACTGATACTGCACATTATCTTCACAGGGCAAATGCCTGAATCTTCAAACAGTAGCAGTGATCATGTTAAGCATGATGCTATTTGCAAAGAAGAAAGTGATGAAGAGTGTACCAACTCCAACTACTACTACTCAAGGATTGCCAACAGGCTAAGCGATGAGGAAAAGGAGAAAATAACCAGCTTGGCTTCAATCCGACCAGACAATCCGGCATTTGTGACTGTTCTGCAGATGAGCCATGTTCGACGCAAGAGCAACTTTCTGGTTAGTCTGTTTTGGTGCATGTACATACATAATGGACCATGACATTGCTATCTACACCATAAGAATGTGAATTTTGTAGATCCTTAAACCCCGTATCTGGGAGCAACACTGACACCATTGGCGTTTTCGTGCAGATCTTCCCCAGTCGATTTGTTGCTGACCACCTTGACACTAGACTGCACGAGATCACACTTGTCAGGCCAAATAGGAAAGACAAGTGGTGCGTCAAGTACGCCTACGCACACGGTGCTCAAGGCATCCGGAACTACACCTTCTCCATGTTTGTGCAGGAAAACAGGCTTCGTGAAGGCGATATCTGCGCCTTCGAGCTGATGAAAGGGGCAAGGAGGGTGACCATGACCGTCCATGCCATCAGGAAGGTTGACGGCTGGTTTGTTCGCCTGGGCTAAGTGGTTGCTGTTTGTTGAACTCTAACCTCCTCAGAGGTGCACATGTACAGGTGTGGTTTTGTGCAGTTTGTCGTAGTCTCATAGACTCGTAGTATGTAGGAGTAGCGCTGGGAACTGAAACTGGGAGTTCCAAGTAATGCCTTGCATCCAATGCAAGTGCACATTTTGTGTCCTGTGAAAAGGTAACTGCTGGATGCAGCAATGATCAATGTGGCTACTAGAACTGTCACCTGTGTGATCTACATATGTTTAGATAATGGCTTTCCAGGGGGTGGTGTTCAGATGGAACAATTTGCTGGAAGCCAGGCCGAGCAGGAAACACTGAAATTGAATCAGATGGTGCGGTAGACATCTAGACAGCAGTTCCACGGATTCAGTTCTACCTCCCTTTTTATCAGTCTCTCGTCCGTCGCCAAGAACGACGAGCTAGGTGGCCGGCCGACCACCCGCGCGCACCCGCTGCCAGAGCGCCCCGCCCCGCTCCTCGCCCGGCGAGGGGCAACGGCGGCCATGAATCGCTCCGACTCCCCGCCGCCGCAAACTGCTCGCCCTCGCCGCCGGTCAGCTGCATCGCGCCGCCCCCTTCGTCGCAGCTTCGTTTCCCCCATCTCCGGTCACCTCGTGAGAAACGCGATGGATGGGACGCGGCGATGCGGGTCCATCGTGCCGCGCGCTCGCCCTTTCAGGCGGGGGGCTGAGCACGGCGGCGCCGCCCGGCAGGAAACTGGAAACCAAGGGTTATTTACATTTTTACCATTATAGGGAAGGTCACTCGCTGGTTTAGCACTCTTAAACGAGCTCCTACAGATTTAGCACTACTGTAGCTGGAAATCTTACGTTTTTACCATTTTTGCCTACGTGGCAGGACACGGCGGCAGGCCACGTTGGCGTCCGGTCAGCAAAGCGAGGCGAAATGTCCTTTGTGCCCTGCTCGTGACCTGCACCTCTCTTCTCCATCTCCGACAGCTGGGCCCTACAGATCCTCTCACCACCAAGTGGGCCTCACTTGTCAGATTCATCTCCTACCTCTGGCAGGTGCGCACGGACGCCGCCCGCCTCATCCGGACCCCTGCGCGCTGCCGCCGGCGCCGTCCCTTGGCTCTCGGTCCGCGGCGACCGTGACCCAGACGACGTGGCGTGGCGTGCTGTGCTCCCGCACACCTTCTCCGCCAACGCACTCTTCACCACGCTCGCCAGGCTCCCCTCGCTCGCACGCCTCTAGCTCGTCGGGCTCGGTGCCTGGGGCCCGCTCCCGGGCGCAAGCTCCGCCGCCTCCCGGCCAGCGTTCCTGGAGGTGGGGAAGACAGTGGCGCGACTGGTCCTCACCGACAACAACTTCACTGGGAAGATTCCGGCGGGGTAAGAAGCACCAATAATTTGAATGGATCTTGGCATTGCTTTGCTTGCATTTCGATGAATTGAATGCATTTCTCCTATTATCTATCTTCCGCGAGTAACTAACGAAAGCACTAGCTTGCTAGCTCTCGCTCCTCTGTTCCTTGCTTGTCCTGCTCTGTTCTGTTCCCCAAGCCCTGTGCCCCTGCCCCTGCTGATGGAGCTAGCAAACCGGGCAGGTTACAGCACGCACACGTGCAGCGACGCAGGCACGAGCGGGCGTAGGCCGGGGCGAGCAGACGGCACCAGACGGCAGCCCAAATCAAGCAGGAGCAGGTCAGCTGTAGCAGCACCAGGAGCAGCGCTGGTCCGAGGGCCAGGGGCCAAGGGGCGCGCCGCGTGCGGCCAGCGAGCAGGGCGGGCAGGTGCCCGCCTGGCCGTGGCGCGGGGCCAGGGCCCAGGGCGACGTGCTCGCGCGTCTTCCCGCCATGGCCTGCTCCCGAGCGTGCGCCTGGAGAGGATGGCGCTCCCGAGCCATGGCCACCAGCTGTGCGCCGCTCCCAATGCCCCCGGGGCTAGGGCCCAGCGGCACGGGGAGTGGAGGCCGGAGAGGAGGGGGGAGCTCGGTGACCGGGCTGGTGACAGAGGTAGAAGATGAATATGACAAGTGGGTCACGGGCACATGAACAAACGGCAGGGGCACAAAGGACAATTCGCCTCGCCTTACTGACCGGGTGCCAACGTGGCCTACCGCCGTGTCTTGCCACGTAGGCAAAAGTGGTAAAAACGTAAGATTTCCAGCTACAGTAGTGCTAAATCTGTAGGAGCTCGTTTAAGAGTGCTAAACCAGCGAGTGACCTTCCCTATAATGATAAAAATGTAAATAACCCGGAAACCAAGGGCTTATATGGAACTTGTAGGGGCATTTTCCAAATATTCGGATTGCTACAATTAATCGCGATACAGTTTAGGGGGCTAAGTGAAAATAATGGGTGAAATTGCAAATACTCAGATTGTGATTATTACTTTTTTTTGCGAAAGGGAATACTGTATTACATAGGAAAACAGTACATCCCTGTGATTTTACAGGAAACACCCCGGTACAAATAGAAAACACAAACGCACCCCCAGTGAATGTTCCCTTCATCCGCTTCAACTCCGGCAACCTCCTCGAGGGGAAGTCCGGCGAGCTCCACCTTCCACCGCGCTGGAGGACTCCAAGACTTTGGTAAGAGCTGCAAGAGCCAACACCTTAGACCACCCCCGGCGCCTCGATTCCGTTGAAAGAACACAGCCATCCTCACAGCACCGAAGGAAGAGGAAGAAAATCTGTCCTGGCGACCAAGACGGCGCCAGACGGAAAAGGATCCCACGGTCGCGAGCCGCAGCAGCAACCCAGGAAGAAGATGCGTCGCAGGAACAAGTCGATTCCCCTTCGCAACAAAAGAGAGGAACACGTACCCGACGCCCGCGCCGGAGCAGATCCAGCGCCCATCGGTGTTCCCTAGGGCAAAGCTCGTACCACCGTCGCCAGAGGAGGAGGCACCCAAGCCGCCGGCCGCGTCAGCACCGCTCAAGGACTCCGCTCGGCCACCAGAGTGGAAATGAAGCAGACAAAAGCAGATCACAGCACCCTCGCCGAAGACAACGGCCCAGCCGAAGCCACCGCCGTCGATGAAGGCCTGGACACACCTTATTCGCCGGGACAGCAGCACCGCCATTACCGGGCAACCTTGAACTTCGCCGCCACCAGGACGACAAGCAGACCTAGCCTACTAGCTATAAACAACTCTAAACTAGCAGCTAAAACCTACGCCGGCCGTCGATCCGCCCCGCCCCACACGCGCTCCGGTACTTGTAGAGGGCTGTTATTTAATTTATGCATGCTTGGTAATCTCATCTGTGACGGCACGATTAATTAGTTGATAAGATTACCAAACACAAATTTCTTGCGTCGATCTGTACATCACATAACAGTGTGGAAATTAAACAATGTCTTCTGTTGGTTCTTCTCATGTCTCTCAGTCATGTGTGTTAGCAAGCAAGTCCTAGATAAAGTGACGAGAGGAATCGTGTGAGGTACTAGACAAGAAGAGTTAATTGTTAATGACTTTGTAAAACACGTTTCCCGGCCAACTTGATCACCGGAACAAAAGGGTACTCCCTCCGTCCCAACTTGACTTTGTGCAGTGGTACAGTCGGAACAAAAGGTACTCCCTCCGTCCCAAAATATAAGTATTTCTAGATTTGATCAAAATCACATTTGTTCAACTTTGACCATTAATATTCTTGTGAATGAACTATTTTAAATCTAATTACTTATATATTATGATAATTGCTTTCATAATGAATCTAGTAATATTATTTTTATCTCATAAATCTTTATAAATTATGTAATATTTATAGTCAAAGTTTATCTCATAAATCTTTATAAATTATGTACTATTTATAGTCAAAATTGAATAAATTTGACTTTGACCAAATCTAGAAGGCAGAAGTCTACATAACCCCCCACCTATCGGCAGTGGACTACTTAACCTCCCAATCTATAAAACCGGACAAATAACCCCCAACTTTTTCAAAACCGGACAAATAACACCCCAAGCGGTTTCGGACGGTGGTTTTGCATTTTTCTTTTTTTATTTATTGTGGTTGAACCTTTGAAAAATCGTAGTAATTCATAGAAAAATTATAAAATAGAAAGTCTAATTTTGTTGGACTCCACATGAGTAGAACTACATAGCAAACATATAATATGGTATGCTTTAGTACAAATTTTTTTCTTTAGATTTTGATCTATTCTTTTCTATAATTAATTGGAATAATTCGTAACTGCAGTTCTCATGGTCCGATTACGGTGAAATTTTAATGGTAGCCTAACTATTGTATGCTTGAGCAGTAGAAAAAAATTCATACTCATTGGATCAGATATAATTTAGTTATAGATTTAACAAGCACAAACACTAAATAAATTTATAACTATGTAATGCATGATCCAATGAGTAAGAAGTTTTTACTACAATTCAAGCATACAATAGTTAGGCCACCATAAAAATTTCACCGCAATCGTACCATGGAAACTGCAGTTAAAATTTTCTGCAATTAATTATAGAAAAAATAGATCAAAATCTGCAGAAAAAAATTTGTACTAAAACATACCAGATTATATGTTCACTGTGTAGTTCTGCGCATGTGGAGTCCAACAAAATTATACTTTATATTTTGTATTTTTTCTATGAATTATTATGATTTTCAAAGATTCAACCAAAATAAATAAAAAAAGAAAAATACAAAAGAAAAATACAAAACCACCATCTGAAACCGCTTGGGGTGGGGGTTATTTGTCCGGTTTTGGAAAGGTTGGGAGGTTATTTGTCCGGTTTTACAAGTTGGGGGGTTAAGTAATCCACTGCCGATAGGTGGGGGGTTATGTAGACTTCTGCCAATCTAGAAATGATTATATTATGGGACAGAAAGAGTATGTGTATACACCGTACATAAAACCAATAATCTTACAAAAAAAAGATGGGTAAGAACCCCGTTGATCAAATGTATGTGTCCTCGAGATACTCTCTTGTGGTTGAGGACCTGGTGGCCAGCGATCTCGCTGAGAAATGAAAATTTCCGATAAAAAAATGGGTCAAATTCATCGGCGAAATGCACCAACGACTCCAGGAGTCAACGAAGCAGCCAAGTTGATTACGAAAACGCTCAGCTCAAGCGTCAATAAGTCCCTGCAGCAGCAACATGAATCAACCGTGAGTATTGGTTTACCTTGGCCCTCAAACTATAATTTTTTATTCTGCCCATCCATCTTTTAATTTTTTTAGAAAAAGGAAAGTTTATTAATTTTAAGTTTGATACATCGAGATGATACATCGTCTTGAAATGTTTCCGGCCTCTGTCCTAACGACACACAACCCTACAAAAAAGTTTTTGATAGAAGCCAAGCACATTAATAGCTGTCCATCCATCTTTTAATGATGGACGGTTTAATTTGCTCATCAGAAGCAGTAACATGATTAGTGCCTGTGTTGTGCATGTAGCAGCTTTCTTCCATTATTCTTGATGACCTCAGTGACGCCTTCGGAAGTGACCTCACGTTGGAGAGGAATAATGACACGGCCATTTGTGGAGCTCCTTTGCAAACACAAAAGGTATTCCCTAGTGGAGCTCCTTCGGAAGTGTTTAACTGTTGGCCAACACACACACACACACACTGTGAATGGATTTCATTATTTGCTAGTTTTGATCTGACATAAGCTCGCTATTCGTTCTTAAGTGGCACATGGCTATTCTACGTACGCTTTATTAATAGTTAAAAAAATTCCATACCTTGAAAATATGTTTGCCTAGTCTGTTATTCAGTTCATCGATGTATTTATTTGTATGTTAGAAAGCTTATTAGATGGAGTGGTTGATGGGTAACCACGCCCATCGGGGTTTAAATACAGTTTGTCTGTCCACAAGGCTCCATCTATCTTCGATGGCGGAATGCTAGAGTATATATCTTGAGCATCATATGGCACATCAAATTTGATAGGAATTTTTAGAATTGCGATCTTCCTTTTTCCATTATCTTTAAGAGGCTTTAGGCTACATATTGTTTGTGATCAGTCTTGTAAAACTACACACACACACACCCAGTACTCAATACAGGTATCGGATACATTACATCAATCCTTTTAAAAAATACACTTCACTTCACGATAATACAGAATATTGTAGAGCAAGAAGTTCACTCTATTTTTTTTCTCTGAGGAAAGCTTAAGTTAAGTTACATATAAATGCTCCCCGCTACGGCTAGTTAAATGTCTGCAAAATTCATGAGTATCTGGCAGGCAGGAGATGCCTAGCTGCCCAAGTGCTGACTTGAAATTTTCTTGGCTAATCATTTCCGCTGCTTCACTTCTGATAGGTTGTTCCGGAACACATCTATGCCAGTGCTGATACTACTGCCATGAAGGAAAGGTAAACAAATTAAAAACTCTCATATCTACTGCCAACAATATCTCGCTCCTGGCTATTGAATTGAAGAAACTTAGTAACCAAACTAACACCACCAGCCTGTCTGGTGCCGGGCCTGCTATTTAATTGATGACATTAACCTGCTATATTATCAGCAGGGCGGAAATACTGGCTTCTGTTGATGCTTCGCAGCCTCCAAGACGTCTCATTCTCGACTCCGGTGCCCCCGCACACGTTGTGGGGGGACAAAAGCATCCTGAAGGGCTATCGAACTTTATCAAAACCCAGGGGAGCCAGACTGCCAGACGGTTCGATCGTGAGGTACGCCGGTATTGACACCATACAGACAAAGCGTTTCAGCATCACCGAAGTCTACCACATCGAGGGGCTTGCAGAAAACCTGTTTTGTGTCAGCCAGCTTGAAGTACAGTATGGCCTGGGCTTCTGTATTGCCGAAAGGAAGTGCCGCATCAAGCTGTTTGATGACAAGACCATCATCTGCTCAGTAAGCTCCATGTTCCTGCTGGACCAGTTCAGGAAGTCAAAAGAAGGAAGAAGAAGAACGTTCCTGCCGGACAAGTTCAACCCCTGTTTGTTGGCCGTCGTTTTGCTAGGTTGTTGGCCGTTTGTTTTTGCTCGCCTTCTCTTGAGTTTCTTCTCTGTGCTTTAGGGCTCATTTGGCATAGCTATTTGAGGAGCTTCAAAAAGAGCTTCACATGAAGCTATACTAAAAAGGTAAAATTTCATCAGCTTCATCAATGAAGCAACTCATGAAGCAACCCATCAGCTTACACTATGGTGGAAAAGCTGGAATATGTAGCTTCGACAGCTTGAACTTTAGCTTCAGCTTCACTGGAGAAGCAGCTTCACCAGAAAAGCAACTTCAGAAGTCATTTTAGAAGAAGCTAAAGCTATGCCAAAGGAGCCCTTAGTTCTTTATGCGTTTGTGTAGGTCAATCTCTGTTTGACTTACATCAAATTATGTCTGTAAACTGTTTTTTTAATGGAATACCTGTTGTTTGTATAAAACCATCTGATTCATGGTAAGGCAGAACTCCTGCCTGTTCATGTTAAAAAAAATCGCTACTGTATGTATGCCAAAAATAAATCATGGTACAGGTTTCTCGAGAAACCATCTCTCGACCTGCCCAAGATAAGCCGGTTAGCGTAGCTCCCAATTAAAAAAAAGAAATCCTGTTATAGGCGACTTCATCGCTTAAAATTTTTTGACACACAAAGTTTATTTTCTAGAAACACTAGTATAACCACACCACGGAAGCTCACACGTATGTACACTCACTCACCCAATACACGCAGGGGCGGATCCAGACGCAACTCGTAGGGGGGTGCTTCTTCTTTCTTCCTCACCCACCCTCTTTCTCCCTTTCCTTATTTGGGTTTAATTGAATTTATGCCATTACATGATTGTCACACTTCGGAGATACACTATTATTAAAAGTTAAAGTAATCCTTAAATCTGAATCTAATTTATATAGTGAGGGACCGGACAGGCGACTAGAGGGGGGTGAATGGGAGCCGCAAATTCGATTTAAAAAATCGAAGGGCCTATGTCCCAATAACACCCGACGCACTTCAAAATGGCAAGTATCAACACCGCGTAGCTCAGAACGGCTACCGGCGCTAAGAATACTCCCACAGAAAAGCCAGAACTCACATGCAAAAGCAAAGCAGTGAAAAGCACACACAAAACTCGCACAACCACACAAAAGCCGATCAGAGAAAAATCATTGGAGAGAAATCATCTCAATTACTCGAGCAAGGAGGAGTTAGTACACAGAGAAATAAATGCTATAGATACTGGAATTAAATCTAGATAACACAGGCACAACTAATCTAATTTTTTGTTTTCCCCCTTTTTTTAATTAAGCAGAAAATAATTAAACCCCTAGCATGAAAATAAATCTAGTGAGAGAACAAAAGAGCTATAGCTAGAGGACAGCCCAAAACAAGATTAGCTACTCATCTAAACCTAAAACAATTCTAGCAAAATTAATGGAAAAAGAAAAGCCTGATGAAGCATTCTGTCAAACACTTACTGGGTGCAGTTTTTTTTTTTAAGAACACACTGGATTAGAGGTGGGATTTCCCACACACGCACACCAAAAGCAGGTCCTTGCACTGCAAATCAACCAAGCTGCCGCATGCCTGCTAGTGCTTGCCTGCTAGTGCTTGCCTCCCTGCTGCCATGTGCCATGCCAAGGGCCAAATCGCCTCCCTGCCTTGCAGCTGCTGCTGTGCGTCCGTGCGCTGCCTTCTGGCCTGGCCCGCTGCTCTTGCTGCTATGTGCGTGAGCTTGCGCGCTCTGCTCCCCACAAGCACCTCCGCCAGCTGCTGGGATGCCGCGCGCACAAGCACCGTGAGTCAGGCGCTGCTTGCCCAGTGCTCTCCGAACCTGCACGCACAAGAACAAAGAAAGGGACCAAACAAATCCAAAACGAGTGAATTGAATCGAAATCGACCGCTCCGAGGTCAAGAGGAGGGAAGGGCCTCCTTTCCCATGGATTCAAAGTTCAATTCTCCATCCAAAAACTCTAACCCTAGGAGAGGAAGGAAGGGGAACCAGAAGAACAAAAAAAACAGCAGGGGGCGACGGGGACTTATGAGTCACAGGATTTGCTGCCCTCCTCTCTCTTTTTAACCCCACTAATTCTCTAGACTAAAGACTAAAATACCTCTAGACTTAACTAAACACTAGAAAGCCCGTAGGGGCAAAACCAGAAAAGATACACGATCTCATCCGACGGCCGAGGTTCTTTCTTCGAGTCGAAGTCTTCTCCGCGATGCCGCCGTGTGGACGATGATCCGGTCCGCGATTTTGGAGGGTCCGCGAAACCCGGGTAGGTGGTCGGTTTTGAGAAAACCGCCAAAACTCCACGCGCGGGAAGATTCCCGCCTCCACGCCGTGGCCCTAGACGCCGTTCCCACCTCGGCCTTCTGACGGCCCTAGACGCCGCCCGACGGCCGTCACCTCCTCGCCCTCAGCGAGGCCCTAGACGTCGTCGACGCCCGTCGCCTCCGTCAGTCCCGAGATCGACGCCCGTGCCTCCACGACTTGGCGTCTTCAACTGCCGTCAGCTTCCTTGGTTTTGTGGCGCAAACCAAGAAACCCGCCTTCCGTCGCCGTTTGCGCCCTCGATCCAGGAGTAGACGCCACAGCTGCCGCCCGGCCTGAGCTCCTTCACGGCAACTCTCCGTCGACACTCGATGCCCGTGTACTTGCAATCCAAAGACCAAGCGCACGATCACACATCACGGTTGATAATTCACTCATCACAGGCAGGATAGAGTACTCTCATTCCTCAATCTCCCCCTTGATGAGTGCATTGTCAACACACCACCTATAACCAGAGAAGTGATAAAAAGAAATAAGAAAGCGAAGAACTAAAGCAAGTGACACAAAAGCTCAGAAAGGCAAGACCAGTCACTTACTCAAGCACAGATCGATCCCCTAAGACAAGGGCAACGGCTCGACGCACTCGATCAAAAGCCAAAACATGACTCCTCAAAGACAGAGGTAACGCTCGACGCAGTCATGCTGTAAGTGGAAAGAAAGCGAGGAAAACCAGGAGTCAAAAACAAAGCAGAAACTCCCCAAGCAAAGCTTTTCCCTCTCACAAGTGCAACTCTCTCAAAATGATGCACTCTCAAAGCCCTGTGCACAACAAGTTTTTCAAAAATCAAACAAGTCTCCCCCTTGTTCGATCACTTCTCCAAAAAATTCTCCCCCTTGTTGGCACATGCACACATCAAGCCTAAACAGACCTAAAGCTTCCCCTGAAGCTGAGACTCCCCCTGAACAGATGTCATGCCATGAATGCAATGCAGGAGGTGTATATCAAATCAGTCTAGAGCTAGGCAAGTTCAGTTTAGGAGAAATAAAAGCATCACCCAAGATCTAGCACTAACAAGTAGTGAATGGAAAGCAGTGCTAATCATACTCATACAGGTGAGCCAAACCAGCCAAAAACATGTTGCAAACATTCATTTTTCAATCAAATTATATCAAGAAATTCTTAATGCCAGGGGTTGAAAGCTTGTCATGCTTTACTTAGCAACGAGGCCAAGCCTATGCCAAAGACAATCAGAAGCTTAAGGCACTCGTTTCAGTCATGCACAGCCTTGCCCGGGTTCTCACAAGTGCAAAGTGAGCCGTCCCGAAAGCTCGATCAGTGCGACAAGCAATCCCACCTGGATCTTTTCAATCCATTTCAAGAGCAGTTCAAACAATTTTATCAGATTTAGACCATTTCAAATATGAATTGCTGAACTAAAGGCTACACTAGCATGAATAAGATAGCAAAGCACATCAACACACCCTAACATGCTAGTAGCCAAAACAGGGTGATCATGTTTTCAGATTTTCAAATCAAAATAGCTTAACTCAGATGATGTCATATACACAGTGGAGCAAGCTATACATGATCAAATTTATCAACTCACACTAGCAGGCACTAGAAGACCATAGCAATGTATACAAGAATGCTAGTGCAAGTGAGACAATGCAAAATGCAAACATGTACAATGCATATGCACAATGCAACTACCAAACCTAAAAAACCAAGAGAAGCAAAAACAAGGACCTACAAAGCTAACCAAACAAAAGTCAGCGATCAAAAGGGGTAACAAACTCCAAGCTCCCCTCGCAAGCATGCAAAGGTGTCCTGCTCTAGCGGTTTGGTTAGGATATCTGCGGTTTGCCTCTCTGAAGGGACATGGATCAGGTCTATGTGTCCTCTCTCATGGTTGTCTCGCAGGAAATGGAATCGGATATCTATGTGCTTGGTTCTGGAGTGTAGGACAGGGTTCTTTGCAATGCTAATGGCTGACATGTTGTTCATAAAGATGGGAACCCTACCGAAACTCAAGCCATAATCCTGCAAGGTTTGTTTCATCCAAAGTATCTGGGAGCAGCAGCTAGTAGCGGCAACATACTCAGCTTCTGTAGAAGAAAGCGCTACACTAGCCTGCTTGCGAGAGGACCAAGACACCAAAGATGTACCGAGAAATTGACAAGTGTTGGATGTCGACTTGCGATCCAACCGACACCCACCAAAATCGGCATCAGAAAAGCCCACCAAAACCAGAGAAGAATCCACAGAATAACAAAGACCAAATTCAAGGGTGAATTTCAGATACCTGAAGATGCGTTTCACCACCTGCCTGTGGGACGTGCGCGGAGAAGCCTGGTAGCGCGCACAAAGGCAGACGCCGAACTGAATGTCCGGTCGCGTCGCCGTCAGGTACAGGAGAGAGCCAGTCATGCTCCTGTACTCCTTCTGGTCCACCGCCTCGCCGTCCAAGTCCTCATCAAGTGCCGTCGATGTGCTGATCGGAGTCGGCTGAGGAGACAGGTCGCTCATGTCGAACTTCCGCAGCAAGTCTCTAGTGTACTTGGCTTGATGGACAAAAGTGCCCTGAGGAGTTTGCTTGATCTGCAGCCCGAGGAAGAACTGCAGCTCACCCATCATGCTCATCTCGAACTCCCTGGACATCTGCTCAGAAAATTTGGAGACAAGAGCGTGAGAAGAGCCACCAAAGATAATATCATCCACGTATATCTGAACTAAAAGAAAATAAGTGCCAGATCGCATGAGGAACAAAGTTTTATCCACACATCCCATTTTAAAACCCTGAGTCAGCAAAAATGTTTTCAATCTATCATACCAGGCTCTAGGTGCCTGTTTCAAACCGTAAAGAGCTTTCTGAAGTTTATAAACACGGTTTGGAAACTTGGGATTTTCTAAACTAGGGGGTTGTTTCACATAAACCTCTTCTTCGATGAAACCATTTAAGAAGTCAGATTTAACATCCATTTGGAAAACTTTAAAACCCTTGGAAGCAGCAAATGCAAAAAAGATTCGAATAGCTTCCAAACGAGCAACAGGGGCAAAAGTCTCCTCAAAATCAATACCCTCTTTTTGGCAAAACCCCTGGGCAACAAGACGAGCCTTGTTTCGAACAACCAACCCATCCTCACCCTGCTTGTTTTTGAAAACCCACTTCGTTCCGATGGGATGACAAGCAGGTGGAGGCTCGACCAAAACCCACACTTGGTTTCTTTCAAAATTTTCAAGTTCCTAATGCATGGCATTGACCCAATTAGAATCAGAGAGAGCGTGTCCAATATCTTTGGGCTTAAAAGAGGCAACAAACGCTGAATGAGCAAAGCCAGCGATACTTGTTACCTTGGACCTGATGACTCGCAAGTTGATATCACCTAGCATCTGTTGAGGAGGATGAAGGCGCTGAATGTGTCGCGGTGCTTCCCTTGTCGAAGTCGCCTCCTCCTCAACCAAATCTGGTGTAACCTCAGGTACATCTGGTGAAGCCTGAGTCACCTGCTCGACCGGCCCCCGGGAAGTAGACGTAGTCGGGTCGGGGCCGTCGTCATCGTCTGAGCTCGTGGCGGAAGCAAATGGATCCACAGCACGCGTGGTAGCCTCAGGGTCGCCCTCCGCAGCTTCTTCCTCCTCATCTTCAAAGATGGAGGTGCCGAGCTCATCATATCCTGCAACTTCAAAGACAGAAGAATTGCACGGTGCAGTCTCGTCGAAAGTGACCTCACAAGTCTCTCTGACGATGTTAGTATCAATAATCAGCACACGGTACGCTCTAGAGTGAGAAGCATAACCGAGAAAAATGCCGTCAGACGAGCGAGACTCAAACTTATCAAGTTTTCCATCTTTCAGCACAAAGCACCGGCAACCGAAAACTCTGAGATGGTCAACACGGGGCTGGCGTCCAAACCGTAACTCATAAGAAGTCCTGTGCATGAAAGCACGCAAGAAAATGCGGTTGGACACGTAACAAACGGTGTTTACCGCCTCAGCCCAGTATTAGCGAGGAGTCCTATGCTCATCGAGCATCGTCCTCGCCATCTCAACCAGCGTCCGATTCTTCCGCTCTACAACTTCATTCTGCTGTGGAGTGTAGGGAGAAGAATACTGGTGTTCAAGCCCTTAATCACTGCAAAAAGTGTCAAACCAAGCGTTTTTGAATTCTGTGCCATTATCACTGCGAATCGCACGCATGGCCTGGGGTAGCTCATTTTTCAACCTCAAGATCAAGTCTCGAACAAACTCAAAAGCCTCATCCTTGGTTCTCATGAAAAAGACCCAAGAATAGCGAGAAAAGTCGTCCACGATCACAAGAACGTACCACTTCCCACCAACAGACATCACCCTACAAGGACCAACTGTGTCCATGTGTAACAACTCTCCAGGGTGAGCGGTCATCACCTGATTAACAGGCGGATGAGAAGCGGCAACCATCTTCCCGTGGCGACACGGATGGCAAACAAGGTCCTTTTCAAACTTCAATTTGGGCAATCCTCGGATCAGGCCAAGTGAGCTCAGTCTCGACAACAAATGAAAGCTCAAATGTCTAAGTCTCCTATGCCACTTCCACAGATCAGAAGAAGGACTAGCCAACAAGCAACGAGAAGGGCCAAGAGGAGTTCTAGAGAAGTCAACCAACAAAACCCGATCGTGAGGTGTAATCCGACAAACCAAATCTCCTCTGGAATCAAGAACACGCGAACAGCCCCCTTTGAAGCGAACCTCAAACCCCTCATCAAGAAGTTGCGAAACAAAAAGCAAATTGAACCCAAGGTTCGAAACCAAAGCAACCTCTCTCAGGGTAAAGCGATCAGAAACTCGAACAGCGCCAAGTCCACGTACCTTTCCTCTTCTATTATCCCCGAACACAATGTAATCCTTTGAGAGCATCGGGGTGAGGCTGGAGAACCATTTGTCATTCCCGGTCATATGGCGCGAACAACCGGAGTCCATGATCCACCTGTTCTCCAAGCCTCCAACCTGCACATCAGTAGTGAGACAAAGGGTGAGCAAATGTCTCAACACTGGGGTTAGCAAAGTGAGAAGCAAACCAGTGTCGAGCCATTTGCTCTACAGAAGGGTTAGCAAAACCAGGCAAAGCGTATCCCCCGTCCCGTCTACCGCGTGACTGACGAACACCACCGCGAGGAAAGCGTGGGGCATCGAAACCTCCTCCAAAGCCTCGGTCCTGTGGTCCATAGCCGTACTGAAAACGACTAGGAGCACGACCGGCAAAGCGACAACCCACTGGAGCACGGTAACGACCACCGTCTCCCTGACCTCCACCTACACGGCGCGCCCTAGCATCTTGCCTACCACCACGCCGAGGAGGACCATGCACCCGAGCAGAGTACATGTCCGCGTTCCGTCTCTCCTGCTCACGCCTCACAGCACGCTTCCTTCTGAAGTAAAACTCCTCCAGGTAACCTTCCCTGTCACAGTACTCGCAGTGGTACCTCACCTCACGCTTGGGAGGTGGAGGCCTAGCCTGCGGACGGGGAGGAGCAGCCCCCTTCTTCTGGGCAACCTGGGCTGCGGCAGCAGTGAGCGTATCAAGGGGATTCTTCAGCTCATTGGGCTTTGGAACCCAAACCTGCTTCTGCGGAGGTGCTTTCGGTGGTTCTTTAACCACACCATCCGCGGGGTCAACAAGCGAAGGCTGCGTGCTCGTACTAGCAGTGTTTCTAGTAGCCTTGCCGATCTTACCATACAACTTGTCAAAGTCTGACTTCGTGTATGTGTAACCGACCCCAAAACCATCACCACGCTTGAACTGCTTAATCATCATGCTCAACTGCTGCTCACTAGCAGAAACCCAACTAAGAATCGCCCTAAGATATGTATTCTCATTCTCCAAGTTGGCTTTCTCTACCGCAAGATTATCCAAATCAGAGATCAAACCAGGGCAAACAGAGCAGTCAATAGGTGGGCTAGACTCCACGACCTTAGTCTTCCCCAAAGACTTAATCAAGGCATTCTTCTCATCTAGCTCCGACCTAAGCATGGGATAAACCTTGCAAGCACCAAGCAGAACTGGCCTAGACTTCATCTCCTCTAGCTCGCACACAACAGTAGCAAACTTGGACTGCAACGAAGCTAGATCGGACTTAAAGATAGGACACTCATCACATTCAAGCACATCGCTAACGATAGGAGCGTCCTTAACCAGTTCTAGTTCATGCTTGGCCTTAGCGAGCTCATGAGACACGTCAGAAAGCGAAGTCTTAGCAACATCTAAGTTCGCGACGTTCTCATCATGCTTGGCACGGAGAGCAACAAGATCATTCATGTGAGATATGCAGCCAGCGCACTCATCCTCACTAGATTTCTCCCTAGCACAAGCTAGCTCAGCCCTAAGCTTTCTACGCTCTCTAGCTGCTTCCTTAAGCAGCCTTTTCTGGTTGTCGAGAGCGGCGTACAACTCCCTAACCTCTGTATCTAGTAGGTCGGTCGTGGAGTTTACCTCTGAATCACTCTCGGATCCAGGAGAAGAGTCGGCGTGCGTCGGTGTAGCATGTCCACCTAAAGACGCACGAGCACCATCGGCTTCGCCCGCCATGGTGCAGAAGCCCTTGCGCCGACCGGCCGCCAAGCAAAGGCCGATGAAGCCGGTGGCTTCCTTGTCCCGCTTCTTCTTCTTCTTGTTGTCATCGGAGGTCGGTGAAGAAGAGCGGTCGGTGTCGGAGCTCTTGCCGAGGTCGCTGAGCTGCGCCAGGAAGGCCTTCTCCCGCTTGTTGGCCTTGTACTGGAAGCGCTTCTTGAGCGACTCCTTGTTGAAGCGTCCTCCCCGGTCACGACTGCGGTGCTTGTGGCGCCGGCGCTCCTTGTTGGAGCCTCCCTCGTCGCGGTCGCTGTGGCGGTAGTAGTCGAAGTGGTTGTTCTGGCCACCGCCGGACTTCTTGGGGCAATCGGCGATGAAGTGGTTCAAATCGCCGCAGTTGTAGCACCCGGGGTTCTTCTTCCTCTGCCTGTTGTGGTAGACGCGCTGGAACTTGCTGATGAGGAGGCACAAGTCGTCGTCGCCCAGCGTCTCCAGCTGCTCATCTGTAACAGAAGGCAAAGAGGCAAGAGAAAAGCCAAGAGCAGAATTAGCGTTAGAGCTCGATCCACCTGGGCCAGTCACAAGAGAGATGCTCTTGGAAGGAGGGGCACCATTGAGCTTGGCTCGTGTCTGGTTATCCACCTCTGTGGCCTTGAGCTTGCTGAAAAGCTCGTTCACGGTCAGAGTCTCATAGCCAGCAGACTCAATGATCGTGTTCACCTTGAGATCCCACACAGAGCGGTCAAGTGCGTAGAGCAACTTGAGGGCCTTCTCGTGCTCTGTGTACTCAAGGGCATCAGCAGATCTGTTCGCATTGACTTTGTTCACAATCGATTGAAACCGACTGAACATCAAGTCAATGCTCTCACCCGGCTCCTGTGTGAAGTTCTCATATTCACGCCGGTGAGTCTCGTACAGCCTTGCCTTGACCTGAGGTGTGCCCTCGTGGTAGTTGTCAAGGCACGTCCAAATCTTGTGGGCTTCCTGAAAACCCCGGACGCATGAGAACTCCGCACGAGAAACGCCAGCGAACAAGGTATTGACAGCCTTGGTGTTAGCCTCGTGCTCGGTCACTTGAAGAGGAGTGACCCGAGCGGCAAGCACCACGTAAGACTGGTTCTTGGTAATATCCCAGACCTCGGCTCCCATGGTCTGCAATAAGGCTCTCATGCGAACCTTCCAGTAGGCATAGTCCTCGCCGGCAAACATGGGGATCTTATCAAGAATCGCCATGGTCGCCAAGTGGTTTTCGAACCGGTTAAGGTACTGAAAACCTCAACCAGGCTCTGATACCAATTGAGAGACCGGAAAGGCGACCAGAGGGGGGTGAATGGGAGCCACAAATTCGATTTAAAAAATCGAAGGGCCTATGTCCCAATAACACCCGACGCACTTCAAAATGGCGAGTATCAACACCGCGTAGCTCAGAACGGCTACCGACGCTAAGAATACTCCCACAGAAAAGCCAGAACTCACATGCGAAAGCAAAGCAGTGAAAAGCACACACAAAACTCGCACAACCACACAAAAGCCGATTAGAGAAAAATCATTGGAGAGAAACCATCTCAATTACTCGAGCAAGGAGGAGTTAGTACACAGAGAAATAAATGCTATAGATACTGGAATTAAATCTAGATAACACAGGCACAACTAATCTAATTTTTTGTTTTCCCTTTTTTTTAATTAAGCAGAAAATAATTAAACCCCTAGCATGAAAATAAATCTAGTGAGAGAACAAAAGAGCTATAGCTAGAGGACAGCCCAAAAACAAGATTAGCTACTCATCTAAGACCTAAAATAATTCTAGCAAAATTAACGGAAAAAGAAAAGCCTGATGAAGCATTCTGTCAAACACTTACTGGGCGCAGTTTTTGTTTTTGTTGAAGAACACACTTGATTAGAGGTGGGATTTCACACACGCACACCAAAAGCAGGTCCTTGCACTGCAAATCAACCAAGCTGCCGCATGCCTGCTAGTGCTTGCCTGCTAGTGCTTGCCTCCCTGCTGCCATGTGCCATGCCAAGGGCCAAATCGCCTCCCTGCCTTGCAGCTGCTGCTGTGCGTCCGTGCGCTGCCTTCTGGCCTGGCCCGCTGCTCTTGCTGCTGCGTGCGTGGGCTTGCGCGCTCTGCTCCCCACAAGCACCTCCGCCTGCTGCTGGGATGGCGCGCGCAAATGCACCGTGAGCCAGGCGCTGCTTTTCCAGTGCTCTCCGAACCTGCACGCACAAGAATAGAGAAAGGGACCAAACAAATCCAAAACGAGCCAGTGAATTGAATCGAAATCGACCGCTCCGAGGTCAGAGGAGGGAAGGGCCTCCTTTCCCATAGATTCAAAGTTCAATTCTCCATCCAAAAACTCTAACCCTAGGAGAGGAAGGAAGGGGAACCAGAAGAACAAAACAAAACAGCAGGGGGCGACGGGGACTTATGAACCGCAGGAGTTGGCTGCCCTCCTCTCTCTTTTTAACCCCACTAATTCTCTAGACTAAAGACTAAAATACCCCTAGACTTAACTAAACACTAGAAAGCCCGTAGGGGCAAAACCGGAAAAGATACACGATCTCATCCGACGGCCGAGGTTCTTTCTTCGAGTCGAAGTCTTCTCCGCGATGCCGCTGTGTGGACGAAGATCCGGTCCGCGGTTTTGGAGGGTCCGCGAAACCCGGGTAGGTGGCCGGTTTTGAGAAAACCGCCAAAACTCCACGCGCACGATCACACCGCACGGTTGACAATTCACTCATCACAGGCAGGATAGAGTACTCTCATTCCTCATATAGTTATAATAAAATATTAAAGTGTATCACTATAAAATTTTAAATTACTATTTCTATCATTAATAATATATTATCTCTATTATTCTTTATAAAATACTACCATCACCATATATTTATATACGATGAAAGAGATAAGAATATGTCGAAACGGCCATGACCCTGACCTGGAAGAAGCCTGCCCTGCCCTCGACGTGGCCGCAGGGGGCGCGGCGGCCGGACCAAGAGCCAGCACCTCCGATGAATCGCCGGCGCCCAGGTCCACCGTGTCTCGGTGCACGCAGATGTAGCAGGGTGCCGTTTGAGGTAGGCATGTGCAGCCAGATCAACAAGCCAAAAAATGGTACTATAATTCAGAGCTCTTGAGAGGGGCATAGTCCCCCCTCCCCCGCCGCTCTCGCTGGCGACTCGGGGGCGCCGCGCGCCGCCTTCCACCCCTCCTCTGTGTCGCTCCCGGTGGCCGCCGGCCGGGCGGCGACAGCGGCCCATGGCCGTGCCAAAGTCGGCGCCTGCTCGCTCGGCGGCAGCGGCCCGTGGCCGTGCCGAAGTCGGTGCATGCTCGCTCCCCCTCTCCTCTCTCTCTCCCACCTCCTTCCTCTTCCCACCCTTGGGACCTTGCCGTTTCTTCGCCGTCGCCGGCCGCCGGGGCCAGTCCCGGCCTGCTCCTCGCCGGATCCGGGCCCCCCATGGCCGGATCCACCGCCGGGCTTGGGTTTGGGTGTCGGATCCGCTACCCTCGGTCAGATCGCCGCCGTCCAGGCTAGGGGCCGTGCCGCGCCGCCGCCTCGGTGACCCTGTGGCTGCGCCACCGCCGCCGGGGGACCGTGACGCGCCGTTGTCGGCGGTCCGTGCCACGCCGCTGCCGCCGGGGGTCCTTGGGGCCTGTGGCCGCGCCGTCGTCGCCGTCTCACCATGGCCGTGGGCTCCTGGGTGACCGCCGCCTGGGGGCGCCGCCCTCGTGGGGTGTGGTTGCCGGCCACCGACCTTCCCTGCTGGCTGCCCTGTTTGTGGTGTCGTTGTTCTCCGGTGCAATGGCGTCTGCTGTCATCAAAGGGTTGGGTTTGGGGTGAAGGCGAAAGCCTTGGTCTGCTTGCGGGCCGAAGACGGCGATGCCCTCGGCACTTTGTTGAAGGCGTCACTCTTTCTTCCTATGCCCTCCTCTTCAATGAGCTCTCCAGGTGAAAACCTAGACCATTTTGGTCGGACGACGACGGCGCCTTTCGCGTCGCTCGCTCCCTGAAGGCGTTGTCTTGGAAGCTTTTACCGGTGGTGGTCGTATTCTCTTCTCTAAGAGGATCCACTTCTGCACCTACCCTCGCTTAGTTTTCTCTACATCGTTCAAGTCGCGTTGGTCATTGGTTGATGCTTTGCCGCCTCTCTCTTCGTTGGCGGATATTTTCCCGCTGGGCTGCGATGGCGGATGCTTTGCCGCCGTCGTTGTTGGTTGGAGTTCTCTACGGACGGATGCTTTGCCGTCGTTGTTGGTTGGTCAGGTGGATTATGCTTTGCCACCTTCGTACTTTTGGCGGTGTAGTTTTTTTTTTTACAGGTTCAGTTGGGTGATTTCGACTAGGTTGGTGGGTTCAGATGTTGCTTGCTGTTGTTCTTCTGCTCCGCGTACAGCGGCCAGCACAGCAGCGGCAGCCCCGCCGCGACGCCCTCCAGCGTCGAGTTCCACCCGCAGTGCGTCACGAACGCGCCGGCCGCGCGGTGGCGCTGCACGTCCACCTGCGGCGCCCAGGACCCGACGGCGAGCCCCCGGTCCCTGGTGCGCTCCAGGAACCCGGCTGGCAGGAGCGCGTCGAGGTCGTCGTCGCCGTCGAATGGTTCGCCGGCGGCGCTGGGAGGCGGAGAGCTCCACAGGACCCAGAGGAACCGATGCCCAGATTTCTCCAGGCCTGCGGCGATCTCGGCGAGCTGGCTCTTGGGGAACGCGCCCATGCTCCCGAAGCACAGGAACACGACGCTGCGGTCCGGCTGCGCGTCCATCAACCGGAGGCACTCGTGCTCCTCGCCATCGCCGCCGCCGGGCGAGACCAGCGGCCCGACGCAGTAGACCGGCGGCGTGGCGCGGCCCGGCACGCACAGCCCGTCCCTGAGCGCGCGCACCGCGCGCGGCTCCAGCGACTCGAAGGAGTTGACGAGGATGCCGCGGGCGTCCGGGATCCGGGACGCGACGCGGAGGATGGCCCGGCAGACCTCGCCGTCGTCGGAGAGCCCCTCGGCCATCTCGGAGACCTTGAACGGGGGAGCGCCCGGGAACGACAGGACGGTGGAGGCGCCGAGCCCCGCGAAGCTCGTGCTCATGCTGGCCCGCCTCGCGGGGAGCGCGAGGAAGACGGCGAGGCCGGCCGCGCCGGAGGGGAAGAAGAAGTAGGCGGGCACGCCGAGCTCCGCCGCGACGTCGAGCGCGTCGCCGCAGAACATGTCGAGCACGAGCGCCCCGACGGGCGGCAGCAGCGAGCGGAGCAGGTCGCGGAGCGGCGCGTTGGTGGCGCGGAGGAAGCGGAGCATCCGTGCCAGGACGTCCTGCTCGGGCTCGGGCTCACCGGAGCCGCCACCGGGTGCCGGCGGGGGCGGGGGCAGGAAGTGGAAGGCGACGGAGGCGTTGGCGTCCTCGGCGCGCGCGACGGTGGCGGCGAAGCCGGTCGCCATGACGGGCAGCTCGGCGACCGCGACGGCGACGTAGACCGCGCCCCCGCCGTGGCGGAGGAAGGCCTTGGCGAGCTCGAGCATCGGCGCGAGGTGGCCGACGCCGACGCCTGGGAACAGCACCACCGTCTTCCTCGCCATCGACGACGCCGGCGAGACAACGGCGGCGATTGATTGCAAGTCGTAGCTAAGCTAGCTGCGCACCGCCCGAACCCGAACGCATGTGAGCTGCCGGGCTTCTCTGCCCTACCGCTAGTCCTCTACCACCGTGGCGATCAGCCTGGTCCTGACGCCGTCGTGGACGCTGCTGTGCTAGCTATAGTATGCTGGCAGCGTGTGGCCGCCGCCGCCTCGGCTGCCGGCGGCGTCGTGTCCAAACGTGTCGTGATCTCACGTGGATGGGCTTGACCGCCGTCGCGGTGGACTGGTGGTGGTGGAGAAGAGTGGCTAGCTGACGCCAATCAGTTTTGCTTCCTTCAATTCTTTTGCTCGTTCCTTTAGACAAAAAACCTTGTCAGTTGTCAAGTAATCGGAAGAAGCAGAAAACAAGAATGAAAGAACCGGTCTTGAAATCTTACGTATGCATAGTTGCATACAGAACTTACTGACAGGGAACGTTGATCTTTGGGACTACAGAAGATTGTGTAATCTTGTTACTGATACAGCAATCTTTTGACACTGTTGTCCCAAAACAATTGAGGGGTTGTTTGGTTTGAGGGGCTAAACTTTAATTCATGTCACATCAAAGAGAATCTTAGTATTTAGAAGTATTAAATAAAGATTAATTATAAAATTAATTTTAGAACTCTATGGCTAAACTGCGAGACGAATCTAATGAGATATACTAATTCATGATTAGCAGATGGTACTGTAGCATCACTGTAGCAAATTATGAATTAATCAGGACCATTAGATTTGTCTCGCGAATTAGCACTCAGCTGTCAAAAAATATTTACAAATAGATTTTATTTGATACTTCAAAATAATAAGATTTTTTTTTGATGTGATAGGACCTGAAGAAAAGTCTGGAGAAACAAACAAGACCTGAGCAAAGGAAACAGTATACGAGCAACCGAACATAACGGGCTGTGTTTGGTTAGGGGTGAAAAAGTTCTAATGAAAATTTTCTGCCCCTTTGACCATTAATTAAATGTATTAAATGAAATCTAATCATAAAATAACCTTCAAAATTATGGTACTGTAGCTTGTGATGTAGCTAATAAGTTTTTTGACTGCATGATTAGAAGATGATTAGGAATAATTATTGTAGCATCACTGTAGCCAATTATGATTGAAAAGAATTTCACAGAAACCAAACATGCCCATGGTGTGATTCACTGTTTTGCTCGCAACCCGACAGAGGAGACAAATCTTGGTCACCTCTTCACTCCACCTGGTGTCTGCTTTCACCGCTGTCCAAGATGAGGTAAACGCTCTGCCCTGGTGAACCTACCATGGGGACCCTCATCACGGTGACCTAGGTCTAGGAACGCCTGGTCCACGAGAATTTTCTGTGCTCGACTTAGTGGTGTACTCTCAGAAAAAAAACTTTCTGCTGTATATGTGGTCATCCTCATCAGACACACACACACACACTACTCTCGTTAACATCGAGAGAGGGGGGCCAGCTTCACCTCGGAAGCTCAGGCTCGCAGGATGCAACAAGAACATGGCCAAGCTTCAGTAAAACTCTATTTCTGTCTCCCTCTGCATCTGATCCTCTGAAATATTGTGTTGTGACAGTGTTGTGTGATTGCATTTCGGCAGATGGTTGAGGAAGGGTGTGACAGCTGCAGGAAGTGGCAAGAGCACTACTACTGGGAGCACATGGATGTGAGCAAGATCCGCTTCTTCAAGCTAATGACCGGAGATTTTGCCAAGGGCACTGTAAGTGTATACAGCCTGCCCTACTATGTTTTGAGGCAAATCTTCCACTGCTATGTGAATTGTAAAGTGAACAACTGGACATTACTTTTGTTTTCTAAAATAGATGTTCTAGAAAACATGCTTAAAATATGAAAAATTTTGGCAACAAATAAGTAAGGTGCGTACATCTGTCATGTTAAAATGGTAATTAATAGCAGACTTCTCATTGCAAGTATTCAGTAATTGAATTTTCTCTGTAACTTTTAATAACAAATAACAGGGAGAACATGACATAGTCCAACAAGACCATTTGTCAATGTTTCTCTCTTTTTTGATACTGATCATTTTTCAATGTTTGAAACCACAAAGTGAGGTAGAGTGAGGGTATACATTTCTTATATGAGGTTACAAGCTGTGATTCTATTAGCTCTTAAAACTTGCGATTGCGGTGAGCACTAGTGAGCTATCCCTGTAAATGGAGATATGTTACTGAAAGGAGCTTAAATGGTAAAAGGAGTCATGGACACATATATTACTTTAAATTTCATGTATATGTGTTAGGACATTTTGGATCGCTAGGAGTAGATCGTGTGGTTGAATAGCTTTCCGTAGAGGAAAATACCTTGCTTCTGCTGCCCCTTGCCATGGCGCTCTTTTGGATGCACCGGAGTGGACGTCGCAGGGGCGGCGGCGTCGCCGTGCAGCGGCGACGATGGCTTGATGGCGGTAACGTCCTCGCTGTGGCGAGCACAGTGGCGTCGGTGGACTTCCCGCCGCTGGCAGCCTCTCCCGTAGATCGGCTAGGGTTTGGAGGTGGGAAACAGTAGCGGCAGCGAACCTCGTGTATTGAGCCTCTAATCCCACCTCCACTTTATAGAGCTGCGCGACGGAGGCCCACCAGCCTCATATTGGGCTGGGCGTCCCCGATCAGGACGCGAGTCAAGGTTGGCCCAGTCGTTGGACTGGCCCAGTGGAGATCAATACTAACATTCTCCCCCTTGATCTCACCTTTATACTTTAAAATTCCTCAATTTGAACTTAACTCTTTACTTTCTTTTTAGTTACTTTGCTATTGGCCTCATCTCATTGCAGATCAGTACGTAGAGCGTGCCTCATCATGACAGTTATTAGTTACCGTCAGACTTAACAGCCACAATGTACCTTACTGTATTGAAATAAGACCTTAACCTTTCTTTGGGCCCTTTAGTAATCCAGAAATCGTAGGCTTCCCGTAAAACCCATGTCAACTTGGGCGGTAGGCCTTTTGGTAAGCGGATCCGCAAGCACTTGCTTGATACTTTGGTGCTCCATGATTTCATATGATTCTGGATTTTCTCCTTTGCAACATATGACACATTGTCAATGTGTTTGGCAACACACTTGACATGTTGCCATAGGAGTGAAAACATTCGAATGGTATATTGCTGTTGTCTACCATTATCAATTCCGGGTAATGGTTTTCTTAACCATTTTGCCTGTCCTGCAGCCTCATATAATGCTAAATCTTGGGTACACGACCCACAATATTACAACTATTTTGCTTTGGAGCTTTTCCACAATAAAACTCCAAACTCGAGTGTTAGCTACTACTGTGGGCTTCACTAAACTCGCCAAAACTTGATTCTTTTTACTCACAACCTTTTGAGAGTAAATGTTTCTTTCTTACTTAGCATGAGGCTGACAATATTTTTGCAAAATTGCAATACATTCTATAACTCCATTCCAGTGATCTATTGCTGGATTGGACTTCTGCCAAAATGTCCCGGATACTTGTACTATGTCAGGGTAAATTCTTTTGAGCACTAATTTTGCTTCCAACAGCTGAAGCACATGGAACCTTTTTCTTTTGATCGATCATATAATGGTTCCTGGAATTCTGAAAATTCCAAAACTATTACCCTTGACAATAGGACAGGCGTAGCTTACTCGCATGCATACTATATATCTTTAGAACTCTTTTCCAAGTATGCTTTCTGCGATAGTCCTAATACCCCTTTTTTCTTTTATTCCGGTGAATTTCCTTTCCTAGAGCGAATGACTCTTTACCGAAATTATTCTTATCAAAACTAGAGGTCAAAATAACCTTCTTTGAATTTTTTCAGGAAAAGGATTTCCCATCTTTTGAATTTTGCATATTTGCATATTGTCATTTTGCATTGACCTTTACTTAAAACATAACTTTTCTTTGTTCTCATAAAACTTTAGATACTACTAATCTATGATCTAATATCATCAAGTGGTATCGCAATATTCTTTTTTTTTCACAACAAAACCATTTGGTTATGTCATATATATATATATACTTTCTTGTGCAAGTCTCCGTCGGGAGATATTGCTCTAACATCCATCTGATGCAATTTAAAAGCAGTATGACATTAATTGCATTATGATTCTAAAAGAATCCTTTTATGAGACTGAATAAAATGTCTCATTATAACTTATTCTTTTCTTTGCACAAAACTTTTTTTTTTGCCATAAGTCGTGCTTAGCAACTTTTCATGTTCCCTCCGGAGTCACGTTTCAATCTTGTAGACCCATTATAGCCTACTGTCTTGGCTCCATTAGAAACTTATTCCATGTTCCAAAATAAATTTGGAACTTTTAGGTCTCATTATATCTTCCATTGCTTCTCGCCACGTCGATGAATGAGACAACTCAATTTATGACATTCATACAACGTGAAAACATATGTTGAGACAATTTCAGTGCTTGAATCATTGGAGTGAACATACAGTCCCACTTCTCTTCAAGCCTTAGATCTTGACATACTTTACTCCCCCAGATTATCCCATCTATTGCAAAGATGGAATATCTTCAAACTTTTGTTTGGGTTTGTTCTTTACAAGCCTCGATTCAGTTTTTACAAGCCTCGTAAGGTGCTTCAAGCACCACCTTTTTTTTCGGTTGATTTGAGGCTTAACTATATTTTCTCCCTATTTGGAGCTGAAAACTCCAGAAATTTCACTTACTTTATTGTTGGGGTATTAATATTATGACCGTTGTATTCTCTTTTCGGTCGGTCATATTCACTTTAATAGATCATCTTTGCTTTTAAAAAATGCATCGCATTTAACATTCTCTCTAAATTTTAATCTATCTTGTCTTTCTAATCTTTCTCCCCCTCGAAATATGGCACAAACTTTGCTGCCATAATTTCGAAACTATTTTTAACACTTGTGAACAAGGAGCATTTCATTACTAGAACTTTATTCAAATGACCAAGCCATACAAAATAATGGGAGTACCATTTCCTCGTTCCTTTTCAAGAGCTCCTCAGAGTTCTTGATTTGTTGCACTTTCAGGAACTCATATAGTTCTTCATTATGCTATACTTTTGCAAGTCATGCTTGCAATCTTGGTTCGCATACAACTTTTTTTTTGTCCTTCGACTCTTTCAAATCACTATCCAAACATGCCACTATAGTAGTGCATGAGAATTGCTGGGATAGCTTAAAAGCTCCCCCAGACTTCTTCACTTTTATGTGATACTCATGTGGCATGTGAGTCATCACAAAAACTTTCCCTGCCGTGCAGGATGTGAATGGCACAAGTGCCAAAACCTTTCCCGACATGCTGTATAAAACTTCAAAGGCATTTGCAACGCGTGTTTAAGTCAATGTTGGTCAAATTGAACGTGCATCAAACTCATTTCAACCATTATCTTTACTGTTGAAGGACAAGGTAAAAACATAATATAGTGATAAAACTTTAGTCACAATGACTAAAACATGCGCATATACTTTATTTTCTGATTAAATCTTCCTGTTGGTTCCAATTTAATCAAAAAATCTAACGACAGTAAAACTTTAGTGAGAGAAACCAAAAACTTCTCGAAAACAGTTGTATCTCTTTCCATATCAACTAAAAGTCAGAATGGAACCAGTACTTTTCTTTCTTAACCTCAACTCTACAGCTGAGTAACCTCAAAACTTTATCTGTGGCGTTGATCGGAATACACTTTTGTCTGTTAATTTCTCTCTACTTGGGAAGAATTGTATGCCTTAATTTAACGTTGGTCAAAATTAAAACATACAATTTTCCTTTACTTTCAATTCTATATCACCATTGGGCAGAAATAGAACACATGACAAGAATAAAAATTATAATATTGCCATCATCAATTTTGGTCAGAAAATGACAACATCATAATAAACTTTAAATTTCATTTCTTTTAAGAGCAAACTAATGCTCAACTTGACACTTACAATGGTAAAATGGTGCCAAAACAACCTTTCTTTGACTTTCAACAGCGGAAGCTTTTCTCAACCTTAAAATTACATGCTCCTTTTTTTTCACAGGGAAAACTCATCTGAGTTTATCTTTCTTTATTGCAGCGGAGAACTTTTCTTTCTTTCATAAGCTTTTCTTTGTCTTTCTCTTTTCTCTGAAAAATTGATCACTTCGATGCAATTCAGAGATTCAATATTGAACTTAAACTCATAATGAAATTATAATATTGTTATAATCAACGTTGGTCAGAAAATAACAATATCATAATTAACTTTAAACTAATATATTTCTCCTCCTCTATTTAAATTGTCCCGTTGGTTCTAATTTAAATAGAGGTTGAGACTTTTACTTTGCAGCGGAAACTTGACAAAAACGCTTATTCAGAAGCATCTTTATACTCATCTATTCTCTAAGCAATTTATCTCGTTGGTTCAAAATTGAATAGAGATAAAACTGTACAAAATTCAACAAAGAAAGCCTTCTGAAAATAGCAGACTTATTTCAATTTCTATACTGTTCATGCGGCCCGTGCACAAAATAGGCCCGCTATTGGCTCGGATGCCTGGGCCCGCTCAGCACCCGCCTGGGCTGGCGGCCCAGCTGCAGCGCATCGCACGCGCCCAGCTAGGCGCGGCCCGCTCCACTGGGTGCTCCCGACCGCCCCTGGCCGTCCGTTGCCGATCGACGGCCGCCCGTCATCCTCGCAGGAACAAAAAACCCGCCGGCCACATTCTCCCTGGAAAACCCTAGTTTCCATTTTTCCCCCTCCCCTTCTCTCTCTCTCATGGAAGCGGCGGCCGCTGGGGCTGGCCGGAGGAGGAAGAACGGCGCCGCCGCCGGCCCCTTCTTTCTGTGCACCGAGCGGCAACGACCCTTGGCTTGGAGGAGGTGGCGGCGCCGCCGCTGCACGCCCCCTCGCCGGCCACTTCTTCCCCCCCCCCCCCCCCGGCGAACTCGGCTCTTGGAGCAGCGGCCGCATGTGGCGCCCGAAGGAGGTGGCGCCGCCGCCGCCCCCTTTCGCCGGCGCACACGGCCCGAGATCCACGAGCCCCTTTCTCAATCTCTCTCCCTGAACACATCGAGCGGCGGCCGGAGGAGATGGCACCGCCGCGGGCCCCCTCGCCGGCGTGCGTGCTCGCCGTGGCGAGCGCGCCGCCGTCGAGCGGCTCCGGGACAGTGCCCTGGGCCCAGAGCGCGCGCGTTGAGAGGGTCCTTCCTCTAGCGCATCGGCTCGGGTCTTCCCCGCGCGGTGGCGGCCGTGCGTCTGCGCGCGGCGCTGGAGTACCGGTGAGCCGGCGGCTCGTGGGTCTTTCCACGCAGCTCCGGCCGGCGGTGAAGGTGAGTCCCGCCGGCCTCGATCCCCTAGGGTTACAACCTCTTTCTCTCGATCCGATTTGGATCGAATTTCTTTCTCTCCTTTCCGTAATTCTTTCGATCCGAGTTCGGATCCATTCCCAAATCGATCTACTTCGCTAGACCGGCTAACTGATACCATTGTTAGGACATTTTGGATCGCTAGGAGTAGATCGTGTGGTTGAATAGCTTTCCGTAGAGGAAAATACCTTGCTTCTGCTGCCCCTTGCCATGGCGCTCTTTTGGATGCACCGGAGTGGACGTCGCAGGGGCGGCGGCGTCGCCGTGCAGCGGCGACGATGGCTTGATGGCGGTGACGTCCTCGCTGTGGCGAGCACGGTGGCGTCGGTGGACTTCCCGCCGCTGGCAGCCTCTCCCGTAGATCGGCTAGGGTTTGGAGGTGGGAAACAGTAGCGGCAGCGAACCTCGTGTATTGAGCCTCTAATCCCACCTCCACTTTATAGAGCTGCGCGACGGAGGCCCACCAGCCTCATATTGGGCTGGGCGTCCCCGATCAGGACGCGAGTCAAGGTTGGCCCAGTCGTTGGACTGGCCCAGTGGAGATCAATACTAACAATATGTAGACCCAAATATTATCTTATATAGAAGGCTAGGAGCACTTATTATATGGCAAATATTTTGTAAGTAAGATAATTGTGGTATTAATCTTATATCCACTTTCCAGGTTTCAGTTAGAATTTTTTTTAAAAGATACTGCAGGAGCTCTGCCGTTCATTATAACTCAAGCTTGTTTCACTAATTTTCAAGATATTTGTTGTTTTTTCGGAGGTCAAGATTACTATTGTAGGTGATTATGAAGCAAATATTACCCTAATTACTACATTCAACATCTGAAAGTTAACTATATGATCAATGAGTGGTCACTTTTTATGTTTTCATCTTTAGAGCATACCAGAGAAGTTCGCACAGAATTTCAAGGGGCAGATTACTGGAGGGTTCGAACTGAATGCGCCGAGTGGCAAAACATGGCACATCAGTGTAGATAAGCGTGGAGATGAACTGTTCCTCATGTCAGGATGGGAGGATTTTGTTAAGGCTCATGAACTACAGGAGAATGATCTCCTGCTCTTCACATGCTGTGGCAACTCTTCCTTTCAGGTGCTAGTCTTCGAAGCAAGTGGTTGTGAGAGAGTGTCTTCTATGTTTGGCAACCAAATTGGTCCTGATATGTGCAAACATGTCAAGAATATCGTGGGTCAACATGGTAAGCATTGCCCTGTGAATGATTCTGATGACACTACTACACCGTCTCAGCTGGTTGGATCCCCTCACAATGCATCTTCTTCGAAGAAATTAGGCATGTTTTGTTTGTTTTGAATAATTTGCACATGGCATGTCTTAAATCTTAATATATGTAGGTGTTGATCATTTTTCAATATATGTGAGCTGATATAGATAATTTACATCTTTCTTTTCAGGTGAACCTGACGCTCCAAACACAAGCAACTTCATTGTCAATTATTCTGCAAACAGTGATGATGGTAGTGATGACGATTTTGCCAACTCTAACTGCTACTACTCGATGTTTGCCAATCGCCTAAGAGATGAGGAAAAGGAGGAGATAATAGGTTTGGCTTCCATCCAACGGAACAATCCTGCTTTTGTGACTGTTCTGAAGAAACAGCATGTTCAGCGCAACAACAACTCTCTGGTGAGTCATCCGTTCACCTAGAGTAAATGAAATGATTGTACAATACCTACTTGAAAGTCCTGATTTCTTTGTAGGTACTTAAGGTTTTGATTTGTTAATAGGAACTACAAAGAAGCTTGCCTCTCTCAAATGGTAGCTAGTATGGTGAAAAATTTGCTGACAGCCCCAACTTTTCTGAAACTACCAAATGGCAGCTCTATTGGTAATCTGTGTCCTTTCAATCTGACAATGTCCAATACTGAAAATCCTCAGCTACCTAAATGCAGCTAACTGTATATCCCGAGGATTGAATATTTTCAACCCTAACATGCTGCTTATAAGGAAATCTTAATCTCACAGTAAATATGTGTCTATTTTACTTGTATGTATAGTGATATCTTCATCTACACTTTAATTCGGTAAAAAAATTGCTGATATCATATTATCAGATCATGCTCTATATGTCCGTACAATGCTGACATAGCCAATTTAATGCAGATCATCCCCTGTAGATTTGCTGCTGATCATCTAGAGGAAAGATCGCAGGATATCATACTTCGTAGGCCAAACAGGAAAGATAAGTGGCTCGTAAGCTACTACTACTCGTGCTACACACGATGCTTCCAAAACTTGCCATTTTTCAAGTTTGTGCGCGACAACAAGCTCCGGGAGGGTGACATCTGCGTCTTCGAGCTGTTGAAAGGCAAAATGAGGGTGACAATGACCGTCCATGTCATCAGAAAGGCCAGTGACCGGTTTATTCTGGTGGGATAAGTTGCGTTGTATCCTCCAAGAGTAGACATGTAGGATGTGCACTTGTACTGGTGATGAAGTTTCTGCAGTATGTACTATCCCAAGAGTGGCACTGGAAACTTAAAACTGGAAGTGCCTAGCATTATCCCTTGCTTTGTAGGAAGTGCACTTCTGTATCCTCTAAGTTAACTTCTTGATGCAGCAGTATGGCTGCTAGAACAAGGTGTGACCTGTGTAATGTAAATGTTTCTAAGCAAATGGTGCCCTAAGGTGGTGGTTTGTGCTTTTGTGCCTTGTTCAGCTCTCCCTTCTGCTGAAAGTTATTGTACTCTGTTCAGAGATGTTTGTTCTATAATCTATAGGTAGTTTCTAAGTTCAGTGGAAGCTTTGATTGTGTGGTAGCCATGTTGGAATTCGTTGCGGTGATATGCTTCTGCATTGCTGTGAACTCCATTTCATTTCTATATGGTGATATGATGCGCGCAGATGTTGAAGTTCTGGAATGGTGGCATGGCATGTGCTGGCACCTTGAAGTTTCAGCTGAGCGGGTAGGTTTCAGCTTGGTTTTTGGATAATGGAGCCTGATCTCTTCAGTGCCGCGCTGTAATTTACAGCCTGAATAAACTAAATATAAGTCTGAATATTGAACAGATCTGGGCAGGCAATTATTTAAACTTACACTGATTTTGCTTCTTGTTCGAAACAACCATATCGTGACAACCTAGCTCTTTTTTTGAACCGAAAGTGACAACCTAGCTCTTGAAATAGTTGGGTGCTGATAGCCGCTAAACCAAATATCTTTATTTTCCTCCCTGAAGTTGTGAGAACCGCCCAATTTGATACTATTTTAAACGAACCATCGGTCATTATCATCTAGATGAGAGTTAACACGTGCTCGTCGGAGAGCGTGTCACGTGTTATCCCACATCTAGAGACACGAGCAACCGACACGTCATTCATCCAAAATAATATCAAATCCGGTAGTCCCGGTATGTGCTCCAACATACGCCCAGAATCAGCATATGCACATACCGTTTACAATCGAATACATAGCCAACAATCCACAAAGAGCAGTTATAAAAACCAGAGTTCGAGACTTAATATTACAAGTTCAATATAGGTGGGTTTCCAGCTTCACTTTACAAGCCTTGGGCTCACGCGAGTCATATTAAACAGAGACTTAGAGCTTATTGAAAATATATGCTCTCCCGAAGCTCAGCCACGATAAAACTTACTTAAGATGATGATGCCTTGCTCAAGGACATCACCACAACAGCCTACTCTTTCCCCGCATTAGGATCAGCGGGGTAGAAATGGTCGAACACCACTTCTGGCTCACCTGCAACTAGGTTTAGAAGCAACCTGAGTACAAAGGTACTCGCAAGGCTTACGCGATTACATAAACAAAGATCATGCAAAGGCTCAAGGAAAAGCTTTAAGTTTAAGTACTTATTGCATAAGCATAAGCTGCCTAGACTATCACCTAGCAAACTTAATTAACCTTGCCCAACCCCCAGAATTTTAGTTGATTAAGAGAGTAACACAATATATATAACAGATCCTCAACATGACATGAAACCAAAGCCAACAATACCGAAACTCTCTATGAAGAATTCGACGAACCAAGAGCTTGCTCATATCCGAGAGCGCGGCAATTCGAATTGATTATAACCTTGCAAGGGTGTACTACTTTACCCACACGACGCGAGGACCATGCGACTCACCCAACCGATCACGCCGGGCAAGGGGGTACTCACGTCAACCGTTCCCAATAAGGCTCAACCGTTGAGGGTACGCCCAGCTTGCGCGTGGAGACTTAGTTCCACCGAGGACATCTCTAAATTTTCCTACACATAGTTCCACTCGGGGGCCTGCTAAGCCTCCCTGCATAGCCCGTTGGCCACGCATCTGGGACCGGGCCCCAATGATCAAGTCAAAAAAGGTATTTGGCTCATCCGTTCCATTATATTAGATATGTGGTAGCACGGAAAGGTGCTCAAGGCCGATGGCATCAACTCGGTCCTTAATCGATCCAAGCGGACTATGCCCATGTGACTTCATTCTCTAGGCCCTAACATTCCGCTCGAATCTCGGTACTATTACTATACTAGCCACCAAACCAAACCAGTGCGATCAAGGATTATCGGTAAGTGTGATCATCCTAACCATTCTTGTCTAGCGAGCAATGTAAGTAATCTAAGCAGGGCTAAGCATCTAGTCAAGTTAAGTAATTAACTAACTAACATGTGGCAAGGACCTGGTTAAACAATTTAAGGAAGGATAGTGCAGGAAATTAGGTTTAAGAATGCAATACATACATACTATATATAATCCAACATTACCCGGTGAGATAACTAGTTAAGTCAGATTAAATAGGAGCAAGGGTTCATGCTTAGCTGCTTGCCTTGGATAGCTTCGGACTCGACCGCGTACGGAACTCCAGGTTCAGGCTCGGCGGGCTCCACGGGTTCGTTCTCCGACAGTTCGGTCACTAAAATGCATGAATGTGATGCAAGAGTTAAGAAATGAACTACATAACAAGAATAAACCATGAATTAATTTGAGCATGCAGAGAACATTACAAGGAACTCAAGAAAATTAGTTTTGCAGCAAAAGCATTATCCTATAAGTAAACAAAAATAGATCACTATTCAGCTACTCTAAGAGAGATAAATAAGGAAAGGCATGCAAACTCAACTAAACAAATCCAAGAAAATTATCTTAGATACTAGGCATGAAAACAAAGCTAACAAAACTGATTTTGCCATTTTATCACTTTCCTGCACAAAGTTCTATATTAAACCACATTTTAGACAGCAAGCACGAAATCGAAATTAAACCCTAACTAACAGCAAGGAAACACATGAGTAAGTTGAACTACTGGAAACTATACCTTACAAGAAGTCTAACAAAATTTAGTTTCGCATTTTTCAAGCAGTACACAAATAACCAAGCATTAAACTCACTTTTGCAAGATAAAACTATAGATAAATCTACAGCAAGGTAACATGCAAAACAATATTTTTCCTAAGTATATATCAGCTAGAGGAATCTAACAAAACAAGTTTCACAATTTTTGGGTCTATACACGAATTTCTACAAATTTTGCAAGATTACTGCTTAACTAAACTCGTTTGAAAACACTAGAGGTACCCCAGCCGGCCAGCCCAGCGGCTGACAGGCCGGGCCCACGGGCCAGATGCCCACCAGGCTGGGTCAAGGCAAGGCCAGCAGCCTTGACCCGCCCCCCAGGGGCGCAGCCACGGCACGCGCGGCGACGGCGGCGGCAGCACGAGGCGGCGCGGCGAGGCAGGGCCAGAGCGGGCCAAGGAAGATGCGCATGGGGACGAGGAGGTGGCGGCGAGCCTCACCGGCGGTGATGCAGGCGAGGAGCGGCGGCGGACCGGCGCGCGACGAGCAGGGGCGGCGGCGCTCGCCGACGGCTCTGCAGGGAGGGAGAGAGGGCCGGGTTAGGGGCAAAATCGGAGGACGGCGATGCGAGGAAGCTCCCCAAGCGAGGAATTGGGGCGGCGCTCACCGGAGGCGGCGAATCGGCGGCGGGGAGGAAGCTCGGCGGCGACGGCAATGGAGGAGGGAGCTAGGGTTTGCGGGGGAACGGGGCCGAGCTCGACGCGGATAAGGAGAGGGGAGGAGAAGAGTGAAGAGGCAGCACGGCACGCGAGGATTGCCAGCACGTGGAACGAGGATCGACGCCGGCGACGGGCGACGCGTGCCGCGGCGCGCCGAGCGGAAAACAGAGAGGAGAGAGGGAAGGGGCTGACAGGTGGGCCCGGGGCGCGATTTATTATTATTTTTTCTTTTCCCCTTTTTTTTTCTTTGGGCTGTGACAGAAGTAGCAGCAAGAGGAAATAAAGTTTTGTTCACTGTTCACCGCACTTACTGCCAACTTTTTCTTCCCCCAAGATGAGGCAAACAACATCTAGTGCTCATCGCCCAAAACAATGAAAATAAGGTAATCCAAGTGCATCAGCTACCCTGACCCGATTGTCAGTGACCAAGGGCAAGAGCCAAGAGACATGAACAGTTTGTCACCAACCTCCAACGAAAGCATTTGTCCAATCTCACAGTAGCCAGTAATAACTCCTCTCAAGTCTCACCTATATCAAAACACTCCCTCGTTAACATCAAGGTGAACAGAGAGCATCTATGCCTTCCAGAGAATGCAGGATGAGCAAGGTGAGTACTCTTTCTACCTTCATCTCCTTCCATCCATCAAATGTGAATGCTTTGCGACAAATATATTTCCATAGAAACTTTGCAAGATTTGTGCTGCGACAACGCTCTGTTTTTGCATTGCAGATGATTCACCAGGGGTGTGAGAGCTGCAGGAAGTGGCAAGATCACTACTACCTCGAACACATGGTTGCAAGCAAGGTCCGTTTCTTCAAGCTCATGACCGGAGATTTTGCACAGGGCATTGTAAGTATCCATTGTCCTCCGAAGTTGATAGCTGTTCATGTTGTGCAATGTCATGTGCATTACTTAACTGTGCTTGTGAAAATTTGGAGATTTTTTTTCTGGTTTTGTTGCTGGATAGGTGTTGCGAAAGGACACACTTGTGGTTTATGTTATACCCCCAAGGATGAGTCTATGGACACTTCTTTTTTATATGAACAGTTATCCATAGTTTACATTAGTCACTGATTTTCCAACTGGACATAGATTTCTTTATATTAGACATAATCAAGTTATTGACACCATATTCCCCCAAAGGCAACCTAATTGTATTCTCTGCCTCCTGTTTTTATCCTAGAGCATACCAAGGAAGTTTGTGAGCAATCTAAATGAGCAGGTCCCTAAAGGGTTAAACCTGAAAGCACCCGATGGCAAAACATGGTTCATCGAGGTTGCCAAGAATGCTGATGAGCTGTTGTTCATGTCGGGATGGGATAATTTTGCCAAAGCAAATGAGCTGCAAGAGAACGACCTCCTCATCTTCACACGCAGTGGCAACTATTCCTTTGATGTCCAGATCTTCGACGCCAGTGGCTGTGAGAAAGTGCCTTGTTTCTTCACCAGTAAAAAGGGTCCTTGTATGCACAAGCACTTCGATGGCATAGTGGATCAACACGTTGAGTACTGCACTTTAAGTGATTCAGATGATTTAAGAATGCCGTTGCGCCTCATTGGATCCCCACACAAAGCATCTACTTCAAAGAAGATGAGTGGCAAGACTAAACCAAGTAAGTAGTAGTACAAATCTGTGGTATCCTCACACTCACAGACATCTGTTTTGAAGTTTGACAGCGCTGGGTTAAAGCTGTGTGCATTCAGTTATTAAGTTCATATACAGCTTTCATCATGTGCAATCAATAATGTGTTTTACTCGGTCACATTTTTTTTACAGGGAAAGAACCTGAATCTCCAGCCAGTTGCAGCTACCATATCAAGCCAGAGCCCATCAGCAATGACGAGCAGAGCGACGACAGGCTTTGCGATTCCAATTACTACTACTCAAGGTCTGCCAGCAACCTAACTGGTGATGAACGGGATCAGATATTCGGTTTGGCCTCGATTCAACCAGGCAATCCAGCATTTGTGGCTGTCCTGCACAAGACCCATGTTGGGCACAGGAACAACTTGCTGGTCAGTTCATATATTCAACTATTAGGACCACAATTGCGTAGATATTTGTTTCATCTTCACTGATTTGTACCTAATTGGTTACATCAATTTGCAGTCTGTTTTAGAGGTTTACATATAATCAGTAGTCAGTATTGTGAACTTTGTAGCTGATGTCTGGCACTCTGACTGCAATCCTACAGTTCTATGCTTAACTGCAGTCAGTGCTGAATCAGTTCTGCCTTTGCAATGCAGACCATCCACCATGAATTTGCTGCAAATCACCTTGAGGGAAGATCCCATGACATCCTGCTGCTCAGACCAAGGAGGAAAGACAAGTGGTATGTCAGGTACTACCATGCGAGCCACACCAGAGGCTTCAACTGCCACCGCTGGGTCAAGTTCGTCCGCGACAACAGGCTGCGGAAGGATTACATCTGCATCTTCGAGCTGATGAAAGGCACGAGGATGACAACAATGGTCGTCCATGTCCTCAGGAAGGTTGATGGAAGGTTTGTGATGGTGGCCTAAGTTCATGTACCCTGGTTTGCTATGTTGTATCATGTGTAATGTTGTGCTGTATTTTATGTCCGTATGTGCCACTGAAAAACTTCAACTCAAAGTAGGCCCTGGTGCCTGCCATGATCTCATGAACTCAGTCATATGCGTGAATGTTTTTCCTAAGCAAATTGTTTCATCAATATCCATGAGCAATTCTGGAGACAAACTTTCCAGAGGCCAACAACTGACTGTAAGCAATATGGGACACTGAAACATCTCTGGAATAGCGAAATGCAGAATCCCAGATTAGTGTCCTCATCAACGAATGATAAGTAACTCCAGATGATAATGCAAATTACGCTGACACCTCATATGCAAAGGTACAAAGGCAGTACCATGGTAGTAACACTATAATTTAACAGGTCAACTGAAATTTGACACCAAAGAATCTCAGCAGATGTATGGTATGGTATCACAAACCGTAGAAAGAAAATACAAGTCCACGGACATGCCATGTAGCATAAAATTTATTTCAGTCTAATCTAGAAACCTAAGGAGGAAACTGACTATTGCTGGGTAAAGTCATCTAACTTTGCAGTGGATGAAATGCCAGAATAGCTTTCCAAAAGATATCTCTTTTATCCTTTCAAAAGGATGGAATCTACACAACAGCTTCAAGTACCTGCAAAATTGCAGCATCACATTGATAAGCAAAGGCTCAGAAAAATTCAACATTACTGTAATAATATGAGATAACGAACTGCAAATGGAGAAAATTATGTGGCATCAAGAACGGCAAAAGGAGAAATCTGAAAATCCTTCTGGGCTCAGGAATACAAAAAATGAAACATCAAGGCACAAATAGGATCAGGGCACACGGTAAGCATAGGATCACGAGAGATTCTTGTTGCTCCACATTTGAGCAATCAAGATGAAGTACCACTGACACAAACAGTACAAACCTCAAATAAACAAAGTCAAAGAGAATAAATCTCAAGACAGTTGAAACAATGTGAACTATATTAGACACCAGCAAAGGAGGACAACCTTCAAGTGTAATCAAAGAGCAACAGAAAGGACTGAATACATTCATCACTTTGGAAACATAGGAACAATTAGTTTTTTTTTTTTTTTGGGGGGGGGGGGGGGGGGGATGAGATCAGTGGAGGAAGGAAGCCTGTGGCGAGCTGCAGGAGCTATGCAGCTATAGAAGCTGCTGGCTGAATGGAAAAGCTAGCACCTGATCTGGTCATGGCGCATCTGTTTTTTCCTTAACATGTGATGTTTTGAACTGGGCCCTATTGACCGGTGAGTATTTCTTTTTCTATAACGAGCTGAAACACAACTGTCACACACTTTCAATGAGTGTGTGTGTGTGAGTGGTGGTGGGGGGGGGCTTACTGGCAGAAAATAAGCATAAAAAATAGACATCCAACAAAAATAGGATATATTATACATAGGTTGCGTGACTTATGCCGTTGGCACTACAGGATGATTCTGATTTGTCATTAAATCTGATGAAATGTTTCGCAGTGAATTACTAATGGGTTCAATTCTGTCAAAAGTCCGGCTTAGGAGTTGATGAATGAGAAAATCAGGATTACCAAAGGAGTACATGCTTCAAATCAGCACCTTTGGCAGGCTCTACAATGGCCTCTCTTGCATCACCCATCTTTTCCAGCTCCTAACAAATCCCAACCATACCCTCAATCAACTAAAATTTCGATATTGTGCAAACATTTGTCTTATTCCAGTACAAATACAAAGGAACAGTGGTGCAATGGAGCAAATTTAGTTCAAATTAGCATAAAACCAAACTCTAAATGTCAGATATAGATAAATCTGCATCAGTGTAGGGTTCTCATGCTTCAGAATGATGGTACAAGGAATGCAGCATACAAAGGCTGATGAAGAATCATGACACAAGAAAGGCATCCAAGCAATAGTGTTCTAACAGCCAACGAAGCACTCGATGTTCTTCCTATATTCAGAGTAACTCCCAACTTATAACTAGTCAAATATACTTGTGTAATTGAGGATTCAATGGGAAATGGGGAAAAGAATTGGGAAAAGGGGGACCTACATCATTCTAGGACGCAAGGTCCCCATCAAGTTGTGCAGCCTCCAGCATCAACCATCTTTCCCACTCCCTATAAAATCCCAATTTTAATCTCCTTAAATCAGCTCCACTGACTTTGTTGTAAGAGTAGCAAATAAAGGACACATTACAATAACCCCTAGTGCGCCGCTGCATTGCTCGAAGTTCAACTTTAAAAGTGGAAGCTAAGAGTTTTTATTAGACACTGTTGTTTTATGATCCTAATTCCAATTATTCAAATACCATGCAATCAACAACATAACTAGGTTCACTTTAAGTACCACCACTATCTATTCCTAAGCCACTCTTGTTTCAAACCATGAAACAGTTCAGTGGCTAAATGCATCTACAACAGACATCCATTTAGTAGCCCAAGTGAATTTCCTAGGCTATCAACAGACACAAGCACAGATCAACGCTACAACACAAAAATTCAGAGCGGCATCTATCTAGGTGGTACTAAAGGTGCGGTCTTTAAAGTCAGATTATGCAATGCACGAGTACAAACTTGATCGGCTATCTTAACAAGTGCAGCGGAAGAACGTTACCCTGCGAGAGCTCGCAGCAGGCCCGCGCGCTGGCCCCCGGGTGCGCCGTGAGGCGCACCATCACCGCCGCCGCCGTCACCGGGGACCCCATCAACGACGCCAGAGACCTGCGCACACGAAACCACGACGGCCCCCATCCGACCGGTCAGATCACCGCCGTAGCGCTCCGTGGCTCTGCGCGGGGAGTGGGGGTGGAGTGCCCCCATTGCTTACCGCGCGGACGGGAGCGGCGCGGAGGAGGTGGTGAAGGCGGACGGGACGCGGCGGCGCGGGGCCGCGAACGGGGGCGGGGCGCGGAGGCGCGCGGCCGCGGCGGCTGGCGCGGGGGCCGGGCGGCGCGCGGCCGCGAGGACGGTCCGGGTGGCGTGGCCGCGCCACGCCATGGCTAGGGTTTCGGAGGAGGGGGGGGGGGGTGGGAGGAGGGGGGGGAGACGGTGGCGGCGGTGAGGGTTTAGGGTTTTATTTATCAGGCAAGGTACTGGGGAGATGCAGTGGGCCGGATTCTTCAGAAGTTGGGCCCCCATTTCGTTGCGAGATGGATTCTTGCGCTTCAGGGAAACAAGAGATAAACACCTAGTATTTTCGAAAGTTTATTGCTAAGCATAGGGACCTAGTTACTCCGGTAATCTTGCTCTCCTTTCCTAATTTGTAGGGCTGTTGCAGCAAAAGGGAGGGGATGAGGTCATATTACCCCCAAGAAATAAAATTAAGTTCATAGGAATCTCTTGTGGAGGTTGCTGCAACTTTTATCACAGTTTTAGGGTGGTTTTGAAATTTGAAATGAAAGGGTTAATTTAGTTTTCTACTAGTTTATATAAGATAAGATCAGTCGTCGTCGTATGAAATTTCTATGGCTTAGTTAGTTGGAGGCGGCTTTCAAATTTTATTATTATAGGTAGTTAATTTATAACGCTGTAAATATCAGGTAGAGTGCTTGATTGGTACGACGATAAGAGCAACTCCAGTAGAGCTTCTAAATTTGAGTGAGCAAATATCTATTTAGAACCCACTTCTAAATATTACTCACCCCAATATGGGCTTCCACTCCAGCAGGCCGAGTAAATTGGGTTTCTATAGAGGGCCCATAGTTGGCAGCCCAAATAGAGGGCCACCAAATTGGGTGGGTGGAGGGAGAAATTTGGAAGGCCTACCAAAATATCAGCCCATTTGCTCCCCTGCTGGAGATTGATTTTTGATGTCCACCGACTAAATCTTCATATAGAAGCACATTTGCTCAACCTGCTGGAGTTGCTCTAAGACACCAACTATAACATTTCCTATATAAGCATGTGTTCAAAAAAATTACATTTCCTACAAGCATGACTGCAATACTAATTACCCAAGAAAAGTAACCCGAAGTATATATATGTAGGAAAGAGAGAGCCAGAAGCCTCCAATTGTGCAGCTGGGAGGCAATGTGGACAATTCATCACAACCAAAAGCATGCTTCCAACCAAGATGGAGCATCCTGTCTGGTGACATGGCATGCTCCCAAGGATTAACTTGTTCATGGCTAGCAGCTTCACTACTAGAGCAGTACTGCCTCCATTTGCTACTCTGTGGTGAAGCCTCCAGTCTCTCTCATTCTCTCCCTCTGATAATTCCAACTTGCTGCATGTCCCCTCCTGGGGGTTGGCACATCTCTTTCTTCTTTTATTCCTTGTATATATGCAAGAGACCAAAAGCCCCAGCTAGCTCTTGGATAGAGTGCCCTTTTCAATCAAACCAACATTATTATTCACCCAAAAAATGCATAGTGCATCTCAGAACCTGTCCCCTAGCTACTCCCCATGCCCAACTCCCAATTGTTGGATTTGTTTGTTTCTTCCTCCCAAATTTTACAGAAGCAACAAAGAAATTTTAAACAAACTTGTCCCCTTTTAACATTCCGGAGACCATTCCACATGTTCTAGAGCTTAACTAGCTACAAGACCTAGAAATATGTACAATTGTTGTTGGGTATCATATAGAGCCAATGCAAGCATACGCAAGGTTCTAAACATATAAAATAAAATAAAATTCCCCCCATTATTCAATCATATGGAATATTCCTCTCATCACTGCATGCATGCTCCTGTCCCACAATTGCAATCCCAGTTAGCGAGCTAATTAAACTACATTCCAAATGGCATCACTGTCGTACTTGGAAGAATGAGATCTAGAAAGATATTATGGATAAATTTATTCTTTGAAAGGTAGATATATCTTTGTTTGCTTCCTTGCCACTGCCGAAAATTAACTCAAATTTTCATGACAGACAAAAACCCAGCATTAAAATTCATACGGTCAGCAAAATTATATCTGGGCTGGCATATAGCCAAGGATAATAGTGTGTGCACCGCATGCAACGCGTAGTGACGTGTGTGCACACGTCATTATTACCTATTCATTTTATATTTATTTTTAGGAAATATTTATTTTATATTTTAATAAAGATTAAGTGAAGGAAGGTGAATAATAATCGTGGAGAAACAATATTATAATGATGTGAGCACATTTTAATTAATGTGCACCTCATATGATGTTCTCCTACACCTAAAATGGAAAAAATGTGAGTGGAGTAGTAGTGCCTTTCACTCAAGGTCGTAGTCAGAAGATGCCGAAACATTCAGCTGAGCTAGCTGATCAGGAGGTGAATGAGTGAGAGGGAGAAAGTTGCGCGGTTTCAGAAGAAAAACATCTCAATGAGTTAGAGAGAGAGAGAGAGAGAGAGAGAGAGAGAGAGAGAAGTGAACAACTTTTGCCATGATGACATGCAGGACGACTATGTCCGGAGAAAGTTGAACTCCCATGCTCGTTTGCAGGGCTACACCGGCTATGATATCATTTAAATTAGGTGGATCAAATTTGTCCATTAAGGCTTGCATTGTCTTTTGATGGACAGGCACCGGATCAGATCACACTATATACAGATTATTGTTGCAAATAAAATGCTTTCTTGCAGCCTTTGTCAAAATGAATGGTAAAGAGTTAGATGCATGCTTAAGTGAGCTGCTGATACTTTGCTTGAACTCAAGTATAGGAATGGAACAGTTGTGAACACTGAACAAGTTATAAAATCATCAGGTCAGAGTCCTATGCTATGCTTGTCAGGTAGTTATCCATGGACAGACGTGCCCGGCCGTCACCGATCTCCAACGCGTGATGTTTCTTTCTTTCTTTTTTTGAAAGAAAACGCGTGATGTTTCTTCTCGTTGTTGTTTGCTGTGCCCTTCGTCGTGCTCGTTGGTTCGTTGGATATTCTCGGTTCCTTCACCCCTTTTCCAGCTCAATAATTTACCTCTCACGTCAAAGCCCACTTCCCTAGCTCTCCTACCATGCGTCTCTCAGACAGCTCCCACTGTGTGCAATAGATTGACACGCCCCAATGCAAGTCCCATCTCTGACCCAACTGGTCTGCAGTTCTAACCCTCGCATGCATGCAGCTCATCAATTCCACTCTACTGGCAGTAGTCTAGCTAGTGGACTGTCCATGCTTGCAATTGTTACAGTTTGATTTAGGGCACAAATGATGATGCAGCTGTGTTTTATGGTTGTTGGGTAGAGATCGATGGATCGGAGGATGCATAGAGTGGTACCATTTCACTTCATTCCCTTTCTCGTTTTTAATTGCATGTATGCCGGCTTTTTGGTCCATCACAATCAGCTGATTGCAACACTACATACTCAAGCCTCAAGTGTTGCTTGCTTGGAGAAGAATAATGCAGCTTCTTTTCTTTTCTTTTTTAAGAAATGAATAGTGCAGCTTCGGTGGCTTTAGAAGGCTGCTAGCTGAAAAATATCCACGTCTAAAAAAAAGTCGAGAGGTTTTACTCCACAAGGAATTGAAAACAATCTCGACAAGAACCATTCTTTCTACCACCTGATTTTCTTTTAGAATCTACCAACCTTTGACCGATGAAGAGCAACCGAAACCAATCCCAAATCCTATATTTGACAATTCACTTGTACTTCAACAAAATATGCATCTTTTTAAATGAATTTGTAACGTTCAACGCGCATTCATGCATGATATAACAGGACCTCTATCAAACCTTGGTCAATTCAGTGGGAAACGGGTATTAAATTGTGCACAGTGGGACGCATGGCGCTCACAGTGAGATCCGTTAGAGCATATCACACTCCAACCGCTCTCTGTCTCCCCTTTCCCATTTCATGCAACCTGAGCCCCTCTCTACCCTTTCTCTCTCTAGGCATTATTCCTCTGATTTCTTTAACTGCACCTCTCTCTCTCTCTCTCTCTCTCTCTCTCTCTCTCTCTCTCTCTCATTTTATTCCCCTACCTGGGAGGTTTGGACACTGCCAATCCCATCTTTCTCTCCATCACCATCCATGTCTTTACAGTACTACACTATAGTAGGGTAGCATCATCTTCTCTCTCTCTAGCTCCTATACATGTAACCTCTCCCTCTTCCCCTCTATCTCTCCACACCAGTCGTCACACACGCTCGATCAAACGCAAACCCCCATACAAGAATGATATGCCACTCATGACCTAATCACTCAATTCCACTACCTCTCTCTCTCAGCTCCTTTAATTTTCTTCCTCCTTAGCTTGCAACACCCAAGAACTTCGGCTCGAGCTCATCGTTGGCTCGTTGCAACAAGATTGCAGTTTCCCCAGCATCAGGAGGACTCGCAGGGCGACGACGATGGCAACTCCTGATCTCTCCCTCCACATCAGCCCTCCGTCGTCAGCAGAAGCCGGCGGCGAGATGCAGGCCGTGGAGCCGAGGCTGCTGCTGCTGGGGCTAGAGCTCGACATGGCTGCAGCGCCTCCGCCGGCGGTGATGAAGACGGGCGACGCGGCTGCGCAGCGGCACGGCGGCCTCCAGCAGGTGCAGCAGCAGCAGCGCCGGCTGCACCAGCCGAGCCAGACGGCCCACGGGTTCAAGAAGAGCTCGGGCGGCGCCGGCGGAGGGAGGAGGAGCGCCAGGGCTCCGCGGATGCGGTGGACCACCGCGCTGCACGCGCACTTCGTGCACGCCGTCGAGCTCCTTGGCGGCCATGAGAGTATGTTCAGAGCACAATTAGCACGGCACATGCATGTACCTGAATTCTTTGATGGGGTTTCCGATATCTTGCCCTTGCTGCTAATTTTCTTGGAGTTGTTCTTAATTTGTCGGTGCTTAAATTAGTGTGTTTGGTTTATTGCTAACTATAATTTGCTACTTCGAGATTTTGAGTTTCTACTAGGATAATGATTGAATTATTGAGAACGCTGAAGATAATTTAAGTATCACGCGTACTATTTTCCTTGAATATATTACCTATGTTTAAGGATTTAATGCGCAAATTTTAGCATAAATTAGCTCTTCTAGTAATTTGGTTTTCTTACTTTCCTGTTGCAAGAAGATTTTAACCTTAATTATGTATATATCTTCCATTCATTCGTAATAAAAATATAAAGAAGATTTTTCTTACTTTCGTGCAAGCTGAGAGTTTATTCTATTATTTTATTCTTCCTCCATGCATGTGCATATTCTTGGTTCTGAAACTTCTTTCGCTTTGATTTTTGTTTGCAACTTCTAGGAGCAACACCAAAGTCAGTATTGGAACTGATGAACGTGAAGGATCTTACACTAGCACATGTCAAGAGCCACCTCCAGGCAAGGCTTCTTCTCTTTTGCAAGCATGTATAACACTTTCACTGCCAAGCAAGTACTAGTCTCTCATCACAACCAACTAAATAAAATTAGAAAAAAAGACGTGTTCACATACCCTGTTTCATACCTTATTAGATTCTAGTTGCTAGCTGATACCAAGTACCTGTTGTCATTTTTGTCCTCCAACTCATTTAAATATACACGCATCACACGGCTAATTATCTTTATTACACATGCTTCAAGACTAAAACCATATGGCACACAAGGAATAAGCTTGCCAGTCTTGACACATCCATGTATCTTTCTTTTCCTGCAGATGTACAGGGCAGTGAAGGGCACAGACAGATCATGCTTTGCAGGTAACAAATTAACACACACATCTTGCCTAGCTAGATCCTAAATGTCCTGGCACTGCCCATAAACAGTGCTGAATTATTGGCATGCATAGGATGTTCACCAACTGAAGTCCCACGAAACACAGCCATAGATCTCATCAGCTAGTACCGTACACTACTACAGAATAGGCCTTTGTTCCAGGCCATTTGTCCCGGTTGCCTTTGGACTCGGGACAATAGGTGGCTTTTGTCCCGGGTCCAAAGGCTAGCCGGGCCAGCGGGGGAGACATGAGCCTTTTGTCCCGGTTGGAGGTACCAACCCGGACAAAAGGTCCCCCTTTTGTCCCGGTTGGTGGCTCCACCCAGGACAAAAGGCCCAACCCTTTTATCCCGGTTGGTAACACCAACCCGGACAAAAGGCCCCTCCACGTGATAGTTCAAAAAGGAGTTATTCTTTATTGAGTCACATGTACTACTTAGGTGAGTTGGTACGGAAGCCATGCGCTAGGCAATAGGTCTTGGGTTCGAATCCCGCAGGGCGCAAATATTTTTTAGCGCGAGGGACATTTTGTCCCGATTCTACCACCCGGGACAAAAGCCTCCAGGTCTTTTGTCCCGGCGACCGAATCCCGGTTCCAAAACTGGGACAAATAGCCCTTTGGAACCAGGACAAATGGCCCGATCTGTAGTAGTGGTAGCACTGTATGTAACCCATATACTCCCTCCATCTACTTTTATAAGGCGCACATGCATATCAAGATTCAAACTTTGCAATCTTTGACCAAAAATTTGACTAATAATTTTTAATTTTTATAATATAAACTTTATATGATTGGATTCATAATCAAATATACTTTACAATGATTATAAGTTTATAACTATAAAAGATATAATATATGATAAATGAATGATCAAAGTGTTATTTAGAAGATCGTGCCATATTATACCATGCCTTATAAAAATGGATGGAGGGAGTATATGTGTGTGTGTGTGTTGTTTTCAGTTTGCAATGTATGTGATGAGACATATGCAAGTATCATGTGTTGCAGGCCATGGGCAGGCCAGAGACATGGCCTTTCTGAGAAGAGGTGCTGCTGGCGAAGTGGATGGCTTTGATGTTTTCAACAGCAACAGCTCGGTCAACACCGCCACTACCTTCAACAACGATACTGCTAGGTTAGCACATTACATTTTCTTTTTGCCAAAAATAATTATTTCTAGTACCACATTGAGTAATACAAGTACTTACAAATCTGTATTTATATTGTACAAATATGACGCATGTTTTGTTTCCTTCTCTCGGTCTCTGTGTCGTCTGCACAAGTCTGAATGTGTAAGTGCATTCAGGCCACAGTGATCTTCATTATATTTTATACTGATGCATGTGGATGCATGCCCTTGTGTACATGCATGGGGATACGGCCGAATGGAAACTAGTGAAGTGTGATGGCAGGATCTAGATGACTTTGACTGCATTATTCTAGTCGATCGATGGCAGTCCGTTTGGACTTTGGACTGTATATGATCCAGGTTTCTAGCTGTGTCCTTTAGTCCAAGGTTTTAGGTTTATTATTGGTGGTGTAGTTTATTGGTAGCTCAGCTTCTACTACTCCTATATAAGTTCAAGGAAAGGGAAATAACCAAACATCTTGTGTTTTATGACTTCATCGTTCACAAAACAAATGGAAAAACACAATTTACAAAAAAGAGAAATTCCTCATCCTTAAAGCCTCATTTTTTTGGGATATTAGAACCACTCTTTTGTTCCATGTAAAAAAACTCTAAAATAAGAACGAAATTGACCAGGAACTGAAGTTTTTTGGTCCATCTCTGACACGTGCTAATTAATTGAAATTGAAGCAGCAACCAAAGCCATGATAGTTTGCCGTGCGTCCATGTTTCTCTGATCCCTATGCGCTTGCTCGCAGCACTGCAGCCTTTGGCCTGCCTTTGGATCGATCATGAGCTCCTTTTCAGCTCGAAATGAAAATTTCCATCATATTTTGTCATCGATCACACTCATCAGTCAGTCATCAGCATCTTCCTCTCTCTCTCTCTCTCTCCCTTTTATTTTGGTAACATCTCTGAGAAAGAGCAAGCATGCCAAGACTAGCAAGCCTAGGTATCCAGGTGTGACGTTTTCTCCATGCCTGCCGTACTGCAACTCTGAAACCGCCACGCCCTCCTCCTGCACCCATTTTTCAGCATGCTCCTCATTTCAAACTCTCATGCACGCTTCAAGCTTGTACTGATCCTCTGGTGCAGAACAGACGACTAGTGCAGAGCGATAGAAAAAGAGAGGTCTGGTGTGAACAAAAATTTCCCGAGCATGCATGGAGGCATCAAGCTTTGTACAAAGGAGCCCGCAGGAGGGGGACACACAAGATGGATCAGAAGAAAAGCAGCAAGAGGCTGGCTGCTTGTTTAGCATGCATGCATGCGAACACTGCGGTTCAGGAATGGTCATGATGCACAGGAAGACTATCTACTCCCTCCCGGTCCCGGGCCTCTCCTCCCAACCCTTCTCCGCACGCGTCCATGCTTGATGCTTCCCTCTCAGGGCAGTCAGGGCAGGGAGGGAGGTATCAGACTAGCAGAGGGCCCCCCATCCTTCAGAGACCCTCACTGCTAATCTGCTATAGCATCGTCAGATCAGTGTTGGTATTAGCAGCTAGCTCCTCCGATCCTAGTGTTGCTGTTGCTAGTATGTGGCTGCTGATAGCCAATGATCAGGTACTCCCTAGGAAGGAAGGAGATGGATGGGTCGACATGTTCAGATCAGATCCATGCATATCGATCAATTGTCCCTCTGCTGGCCGTGGCCGGCCCGGCCCTACCGGCGTCGCGCCGGTGCCGGTGCCGGTGGGAATCTCTCGTGGCGACGGGCGCTACGAGACAAGCGGCGGCTCGCCATCGGCCTTGACCGCGGGAAAAGCCTGCTGCGGCGGCCCGGCCGGCTTGAACAGTCGTAGTGGCGAGCATGGACAAGCCACTTGGCAGCTAACCTGACCTGCAGGCCAATAGGACTGAATACTGACCGATCGATTGATTGAAGGCATGGATGTGTTCCCAGCAGGCCTACCTCCTCAGGATTCAGATGCGTGTCCCCGGCCCCATCGCCTAGATGCCCTTCCTTAATCTCATTTAGGGTTTTAGTAGCTAATCTCATTAGGGTTTTAGTAGCTTTTAAGCATCTAAGTTTTCTTACACACTATGGCCCTGTTTGGGCTAAAAAAACCCTCCGAAATCTTGATATTTAAGAGTATTAAATGTAGATTATTGATAAAATTCATTCTATAACCCCTAAACTATTTTGAGACGAATATAATGAGCCTAATTTCATGACCCCTTGACTATTTTGCGAGACGGAAACAATGAGCCTAATTCATTATTATTTACTACTGATTTCAATAAATATTTCAAAATAATAAGATTCTCTAGGGTTATTTTTTTGGCTCCTTGATAGGAACTTTATTTCTTTTTTAAAAAAGGAAATAAGTTTTCTTACTAGTACATTATTTAATAACATCAATTGTATTTGCTGAAGTGATGGTTAGGAGACGAGAGAGATTACTGATGGCTACTTACTGCTTCTACTCCTGGCAACATTGATGATTTATTTGATGCGAGTTACTGCTGATGCAGGAGGTCACGGTCTCCATCAGGAGAGCAGCAGCAGCGGCGGCGGCTGGATCATCAAGAAGCAGCAGTGGCCGCTTGCGCTTGGATCCGCGCCCACCAGCGGCTCCAGAGCTGCGGCAGCGATGAACTGACGCTGCAGCCACCGCCATGCCGCCTGCGGCCTGCAGCTGATCGCCTCTTGACGACGACGGAGGAGCAATGCCAGCAGCAGCAGGTAGTGTTAATACTCTTGCATTGGCTGCCGCACACATCTTAAAAACAAGGAATTTATACGGATCACGACCGCATGCACAGCATTCAATTTCCGGTTTAATTTAGATCAGGTGCTGCAAGTGCAAGCAATTCAATACCAGTACTGCATTTATCTTGTTCGTCCTTCTTGGAGGCAAAGAGGATATCATGAATGTTGCTGCTATACATTGATTAGGTCATGTCATAGTACAAACATTAACCTAGAAGATTTTGATGGAGTAGTAGGCCAAGCATTTTTTAGCTTTGAGCCTTTGACCTTCAATAACCCAAACAACTGAACAAATTTTAAGCTTAAGTTTGATGGTATGTATAATTCAAACAAGAATCATCATGAGAAAATATTTACATAGAAATTGGTATTGGAATTTGTTTCATTCATCATGTACAATGTACATGCAGGGATCAAAGGGAGGAGAACAAGATCATCTCGGAGAAGGAGGTGCCGTTGCTGTTCATCATCTCGCGGACGAGCAGGCTCGGGAGAAATTACCATCATCCCCGCCACCACCCCATGATCATCACCACGCCGGAAGCGGCCTCTTCCGATGGCCGTCGCCGGCGAACAACACGAGCAGCAGCGGCGACGACACGGTCTCGAGCTCGGAGCGGCTCCAGCAGCGGCACTACTGCAGCGGCGGCGGCGGCGGCGGCATGGGCGTCCGGCTTGCGGCCGTCGGACTGCCCGCCCCGCCGCCGCCGAGCCTGGAGATGAGCCTGGGGAGGCAGGGGTGGCAGATGGAGCAGCGCGTCGGCGACGAGTTCGAGTTCGAGTTCGAGTCGTCGTCGCCGCCGGCGGCGCCCAACGAGCTAACCATGCTCAAGTGCTTGTGAAATTGTTTAATTATTTGTTGTTAATTATTAACTGCTTAAAGCCTAATTTGCAGTCAAGACTGTTAGCCATGCCGATGAAATCCATGTCCGACGAGCTAACCTTATCTTCGCCGTCTTTTTTTTGTTTGTTTGTTTCTTCCCTTTCCCCGCTGAGATGATCGTCGTTGTCTGTGTCACGTTCCAAACCATATGTAACCACAATAACGAACATGGGACAATATCAGTTTAATATCTGATATGGGAGGCCCGTTCTCACAACGATATTAAATGTCTCAAATATGGCACAATGTTTTTTTCTTTTTTTCTATAAAAGAAATGCAGATATGTGGCCCTTTCTGAATCAAAGATACATCTAGATTCTTCTTTGCCAAATGATCAAAATTCAAATTCAAATCAAATCATTATATTATTATTATTATTATTAGAAAAAATTTAAAGTTGGATTTGGTTGGGGTGCGCCAAGCTCAAGCAATAGTGCAACACTAGGACAACACACGAGAGCCCAGATAGCAAGTTATCAAAGCAGGCCCTCTCCCACAAAAAATAAGTTTAATATCGTTGTGAGAACAGGGCCTCCATATCAGATATTAAATTGATAAGAACAGATACTACACTTAATCTTAGCCAAAAGGCCGAAAAAGGTATGAGTTGCAATGATGCCGCACCCCTTGTTTTGTATCGTGCTCCACCGGCTTAGCTGATCTCGCCTCGCGATGCGGGACTAATTACGGAGCTCACGAGGGCCGGAGGACACGGTCTCGCTAACAAAAACAGCGGCACCTTCTTTTTTTAGCTACGTGCACGCGAGATGATCGGTTCTGACTTCTGGGCTAGATTTCTGCGGATGATCCTTTCGGCCCATGTTTTTGGCCCATTATTTGTCCAAATCTCCTGATGGGCTTCCTGGTCGCGCGGCCCGACCACAGAGAGATGCTTCGAGAAGAACGTTAGCATCAATCGCCCAATTAAAATCGGACACGTGGCACCAGCACCTGTTCCCATCGTCATCGTGAAACTGTTGATTTCTTGCTAGTTATAAGACTAATTTGCGGTCAAGACTGTTAGCCATGCCGATGAAATCAATGTCCGATGAGCTAATCTTATCTTCGCCGTCTTTTTTTTTTCCTTCCCTTTCCCGTTTCCTCACCGAGAAGATGGTCGTTGTCTGTCACGTTCCAAAACATATTAAGAACTCTCTCCGTTCCAAAATGTAGGTCGTTTTGATTTTTCTAGATTCATATATTTTGCTATGTATCTAGACATATATTATATCTAGATACATTCAAACACTATGAATTTAGAAAAACCAAAATGACCTACATTTTGACATGGATCAATATATAAATGTCTCAAATATGACTTAGTAATTATTTTTCTTATAAGAAATGCAGATTGTAGCTCTTTCTAAAGGTATGTTTGAATGTGTTAAAGTTGAGTGCTAAATTTTATTAAGCTCATATTAGCACTCATATACATGACAGAGTTTTCGAGTCTTGGCTAAATTTTAGACTACTACATTAGCACTCTTGTTTGAATGAACTGTCACTAAAGTTTAGCACTTGGATGCAAACGGGACCTCAAATGAAATGCAATCAAAGATATTGCGGTTTGAATGAAAAAAAACAGTGACACGCACAAGGAAAGGAACGCTAACACCCAACTAACATATTGATTTTTCATTTTTTTTCAGAAATATTAATTGATTTAAAAAACTTCGATATCGCTTGGCATGAACGAGTCAAACATCTAGGCTGCTTGGCAAATGATCAAAGTTGAAATCAAATCAAACTATTATTATTATTATTATTATTATTATTATTATTATTATTATTATTATTATTATTATTATTAAAGTTGGATTTAGTTGGGGTGCGCCAATCTCAAGCAATAGTGCAACACTAGGGAGACACATGGGAGCCCAAATAGCAAGCTACCATAAAAGCTCTCTTCCAAAAAAATAAATTTAATATCATTGTGAGGACGGGACCTCATGTATCAGATACTAAACTGGTAAAAACATATACTACACTTGATCTTAGTCAAAAGGTCGAGAAAGGTGTGAGTTGCAACGCAGCCGCACCCCCTTGTTTTGTACCCTGCTCCACCGCCTTAGCTGATCCCGCCTCGCGATGCGGGACTAATTACGGAGCTAATGATGACACGTGTTGCTAACGAACACCGCGGCGGCACACGTTATGATCAGTTCTGGGCCAGATTTCTGCCGAAGATCCTTTTGGCCCATGTCCAAATCTCCTAGCGGGCTTCCTGGTCGCGCGGCGCGGCCGTAGAGAGATGATGCCTTCTAGAAGATCGTTAGCCGCAACCACCCAATCAAAGCTGGACACGTGGCACCAGCACCTGTTCCGTGAGCTCAGCTGGAGGAGGGTTGGTTCATCGGCAACGACGACGTGACGTCAGAGGCCACGTACTACGCGCCGTGCTGCCGCGGCACTCCCTCTCGGAGCGGTCGCCGGCCGCCGGCCGGGAAGTTACCGTGCGGCGACGCCGCCACGTCGTCTGCCGTCTGCGCGGTGGACGCGATAAGAACGACGAGGACGATGACCGCGTGGCCTGCTGGCACGCGCCTGGCAGGTAGCCGAGCCGGGTCCTGTGTTCCGACGGGGCGACGACAGCGACCCGGCGAGGCGAAACCGCGTGCGGGGCGGCGCCGCTGTCGTCGCCGGCCGTGCGGGGCCCGCGCCGCGCCGCGCCGTCGACGTCTAGAAGCGAAGCCTGATCCGTTCCGCGCCGGCGCAGTATATAGCACGGGCCGAGCACCCCCGAGCTGAGCAACCAACCCATCCAGGCTTTCTCTCTCTCTCTCAAGCACACACACGCACACGACACCAGCTGAAATCTAGTTAGCTCGGGTCAGCATCGTCTAGAGCATCTCCATGGCTTCGACGGCGGCGTCCAACCTGTGGCTCGGCGGGCTCGCCGCCGCGGTGCAGGGGGCGTGGCAGGCGGTGGCGGCCGGCCACGGCGACACGGGGGCGAGCCACCAGCAGCTGCAGCAGAAGAAGAAGACAGCGGCGGTGCAAGGAGCCGCCGCGGCCGGGGGGAAGAAGGCGGCGGAGGATGTCGGGAGGTGCGGCGGCGCCATGTCCGACACCACAGTTTACCTGCTGCTCGACTGGTTCGCGCCCAGCTGATTATTCTTCGCCGCCGCCGCCGCGACAGCCGGCAGCTCGATCTGTGTAAATAAAATGCTGTAAATAAAAAACTAGAATTGAAATGCCATCTTGCATTTTCGCTGGCCATGCGCTTGTTCTGTATCGCCGAACGTGCACTCAAAGCAACGCTGTTCTACCGATCAGTCCTCTTTCAAGTCTCGACCCTCTTTGCTCAACTCGAGTTGCTCATACAGAATGCATGGGGAAAAGAACTAAGTTTCTGCGCGCCCAAACAATTTATCAAGTCAACGCCTCAAGGATCTGTTTAGTTGGTGAAAAGTTAACTGTAGTATATTTTGTTGTTACTTGACAAATAATATCTAATTATAAACTAATTAAATTTAAAAAATTCATCTCGTGCTAATCAGTTAGATAGTATAATTAGTTATTTTTTTCAACTGCATTTAATATTTCATATATGTATTCGAACATTCGATGTGACGGTACTGCAGAAAGTTTTTTAGAAACTAAATAGGGCCCGTGTAAATTGTTATTCAAGGCAATTTTTAAACAGATCCATCGCAAGCGCAAATTAGGATGCCCATCTGTGACGACTATTAGGACTTTAAGACTACTTTTGGTTAATTAGGATGCACATGGTTAATTAAACTTTTAAAATTTGCTTTGGTTGGGGTGCGTCTAGCCCAAGCAATAATACTGCAACACTAGGCGACACATGGAGCCTGGTAGCAAAGCTACCACGGGATAAAAAAATTTAATATCGTTGTGAGAGTGAGCTCTCAGATACTCAATCTTCTTTTCTCCTCTTAGTCAAAAAGCCGAGAAAGTTATGAGTTACTCCCTTCATACTCGAAAAGAATATCGTTTTGAATAAAATTTGGATCAAACATTGAGAATATGAATTATGAATAACTTTCAAGTTGTTGAGTTTTAAAATACAAAAATCATATGAATAGATTTGTCTTGAAAAATACTTTCGTAGAAATAGAAGTATAAAGATATAACTTCGCGATAGATATTTTTATTTTTATAAAAACAAAAAGTCAAAGTTAAATTTTGAAAATCGTATCGCTGTCCAAAACGACATTGTTTTCGAGTAATGGAGGGAGTATTTGGATACATCACCTATTCGTTTGTACCCACCTTGACCGGCTAATGACACGGGTTGGCTGCGCGAAACCAGGAGCGCGCTGTCCTGTTGGGCTTCGGGCACATGAGCCTATTGCCGGCCTACGAGGTGGCCCAGTACCCGTGACAGCGACCCGGCGAGGCGGGCGAAACCGCGGGCGGCGGGCGCCTGCCGTTTCGCCGCCGCCGTGGTCTGGCCGCGCTCCGCCGTCGACGTCGGCTTGGCTGGCGCGTTGTGTAAGAAGCGCCAGGCCAGGGCCCCGACTCCAAGTGTGCTCGTCACCGAACCTTCTCCCGCGCTCCCCAACTGGGTTCAGCTCGGGCTTCCGATCACCTCCATGTCTTCGACGACGGCGACCAACCTGGCCGGCCTGTGGTGGTTCGGCGACCTCGCCGCGGCGGCGCAGCAGGGGACGTGGTGGCAGGCGGCGCCGGACCCGCGGCCGCGGCAGCAGCGGAAGCTGGGAAGCGAGAAAGAAGGCGGCGGTGCAAGGAGCCGCCGCGGCCGGGACGAAGGCGGAGACGGAGGGGGACGACGGGAGGCGCGGCGGCGCCATGGCCGACGCCACGGCGTACCTGCTGCTCGACCGGCTCGCGCCCAGCTGAGCTCAGCTGCGTGGCCCTCGCGGTCGCCGTGTTCGTGTCCACTGTCCATCTGTTGGAGTAATGGGCTTGGCCCATTTATTCTAAAGCATTAAAAGAATTTAAAGCCCACTATTAATGCTAGGAAATCAATGTTTAATTCCGTATCGGGAATTGAGGAGGATCTCAACCGACTTAAAAGGTGGACTTCTTGTACACCACTTGTGAAGCCGGTAAGAGGAGGACGGTGAACCACACGCGCGCGCGCGCTCGCTCGCCTCGCCGGGCCGTGGCGAGGCGAGGCGAGGCGAGGCGAGGCGCGGCGCGGCGGTGCGGTGCGATGGCTATTTTGCCGTTGCTGTATTTCTGCGCGCACAGAATTAGCGTGAGCAGGCCTCCGAAACCTTGCTCGCCTTGAGATCCTGCACGGGATAGGCGGGCAATCAGGTTTTTGGGTAACGCTTTAGCGTGACTGCTCAAAAATACTAAGGCTTTGCCCGATTGTACGACTACCTCCTGGTGGACGAGCCGAACGACTACGTCGACTACATTCTGGTGGCCGAACGACTACGTCGACTACATCTTGGTGACCGTTCGTGGGACTGCACTGCGAACTTCTTCCTGCACCGATTTAGTTCGACTACTTCGACTGAGAACAGCGCAGCCAATGCCTCCGGCAACGGCCCCGCTTTAGGGTACTCCCTGAAACTTTGGTTATTTATATTGTTTATGCTTATATGTGTGATAAGTATAAACATGTTCACATGTTTTATTTTACTCCCTAAAGTCATAGAAATATTGCTAGTTTATACATTTAATGTTGGAATTAAAATATACCAAAAATTGCCTAGATTTCTAACAATCCAAAAATATGATTATGTTAATAGGCTTTCGGTATCTAGCTTTGCTGCATCAATCAAACCATCACCTTTTGATGGTTCAAATTACAAACGTTGGCAAGAGCGGCTTATACTGTGGTTAACACTATCGAGAGTGATCCATGTGAAAGAGGGTAAGCCTGAACAATTCTCTCCAGAGGAAGGGAGTGCGTTCGATGAGGCTGATATCCTCTTTCGAGGCTTGATCATTAGCGTTCTCGGTGATAACCTGGTGGATTCTTATATCCGGCTGCCAACTGGCAAAGCTTTGTGGGATGCTCTTGAGGCTCAATATGGAGTATCTGACGCCGGGAGTGAGTTGTATATCATGGAGCAGTTCCTTGAGTACAGGATGGTCGAAGACCGTTCTGTAGTGGAACAGGCTCATGAAATACATACTCTGGCAAAAGATCTCAAAAATTGCAGTAAAGAGTCCCCATGTGTGTTACCCAATAAGTTTGTGGCTGGAGATATAATCTCTAAGCTGCCACCTTCTTGGAGGGACTTTGCTACTTCTCTAAAACATAAGAGACAGGAGTTCACAATAGATGGACTCATAGGGACTCTTGATGTTGAGGAGAAGGCGAGAGCAAAGGACATACGTGGGAAAGGAGTTGTTGGTGCTTCAAGTGCCAATCTTGTTCAGAAGAACAACTCCCATAAGAACAAGAAAAAGCCACCGCAGAACCATCCAAAGACTAAAAAGACAACCACTTTTAAGAAGAAGAAGAAGACGGGAGCTTGCTATGTGTGTGCTAGTACGGATCACTTTGCTGCAAAGTGTCCGAACCGCAAAGGCAACGACTCCGCCAACATGGTTATTAGCGAGCCTGGAGGAACTTCGGGGTACGGTAATTTATTACCTACTGTTCTTTCAGTCTTTGGTTCACCCGAGTGGTGGGTTGACACTGGTGCTAATATTCATGTTTGTGCTGATGCTTCTTTGTTCTCTTCTTACCAGACCGGCGGGACTTCCTCCTTGCTGATGGGGAACGGATCACATGCGCGTGTTCTTGGTGTTGGTACGGTAAATCTGAAGTTTACTTCGGGGAAGACCGTGCAGCTGAAGAACGTGCAGCATGTCCCCACCATCAAGAAGAATTTAGTCAGCGGCTCTCTACTGTGTAGAGATGGTTTCAAATTAGTCTTTGAGTCCAATAAATGTATCTTGTCTAAGTTTGGTACTTTTGTTGGAAAAGGTTATGAAAGCGGAGGTTTGTTCCGTCTTTCTTTGTCAGATGTTTGTAATAAAATTGCATACAATGTTATTAACGTTGATGAAACAAATGTTTGGCATTCGAGGCTTTGTCACGTTAATTTTGGTTGTATGATGCGCTTAGCTAATTTGAGCTTAATTCCAAAGTTCACTTTTGTCAAAAATTCTAAGTATCATGTATGTGTTGAATCAAAACAAACTCGTAAGCCTCATAAGACCGCGGAGGCAAGGAGCTTGGCACCCTTAGAATTAATTCATTCCGATTTGTGCGAAATGAATGGAGTGTTGACAAAAGGTGGTAAAAAATATTTCATGACTTTGATTGATGATAGTACTAGATTTTGTTACATCTATTTGTTGAAGTCAAAAGATGAAGCTTTACACTACTTTAAAATCTATAAAGCTGAAGTAGAAAACCAACTTGAGAGAAAGATCAAAAGAGTTAGGTCAGATCGTGGTGGCGAGTATTTCTCAAATTTATTTACTTTATTCTGCGAGGAACATGGTATTATTCATGAGAGGACGCCTCCCTATTCACCTCAGTCAAATGGGGTTGCCGAAAGAAAGAACCGCACTCTAACGGATTTGGTTAACGCCATGTTAGATACAGCGGGACTTTCCAAGGAATGGTGGGGTGAGGCTATATTGACTGCATGTCATGTCCTAAACCGTGTTCCTACAAAGAATAAAGAGATAACTCCTTTCGAGGAATGGGAGAAGAAAAGACCAACACTGTCATACTTACGTACATGGGGTTGTTTGGCAAAAGTGAGTGTGCCAATAACCAAGAAACGTAAGCTTGGACCTAAAACTGTGGATTGTATCTTTCTAGGTTATGCTATTCACAGCGTTGGATATAGATTTTTAATAGTGAAATCTGGAGTACCTGACATGCATGTTTGTACTATAATGGAGTCCAGAGATGCTACATTTTTTGAAAACATTTTTCCCATGAGAGATGAAACAAGTTCATCTAGGCAAGAGTTCATCAAGGATGATGGCTCTGCTGAGCCGATAGAACACAATGAACATACACTTATAGAAAATCCTGAGGAGGATAACAATGATGCTCCGAGAAAGAGCAAGAGACAAAGGACTGTAAAGTCTTTTGGTGATGATTTCATTGTATACCTCATAGATGATACACCCAGAACCATTGAAGAGGCATATTCATCTCCTGATGCTGACTATTGGAAGGAAGCAGTAAGGAGTGAGATGGATTCTATTATGTCTAATGGAACCTGGGAGGTCATTGAACGTCCTTATGGATGTAAACCGGTTGGATGCAAGTGGGTGTTCAAGAAAAAGCTTAGGCCAGATGGTACTATTGAAAAGTACAAGGCTAGACTTGTGGCCAAGGGTTATACACAAAAAGAAGGAGAAGATTTCTTTGACACTTATTCACCAGTTGCCCGATTGACCACAATTCGAGTGTTACTTTCCTTGGCAGCCTCTTATGGTCTTCTCGTTCATCAGATGGACGTTAAGACGGCTTTCCTCAATGGAGAGTTAGAAGAGGAGATCTATATGGATCAGCCGGATGGGTTTGTATCAAAGGGTCAAGAAGGAATGGTTTGTAAGTTGTTAAAATCTTTATATGGTCTCAAGCAAGCGCCTAAGCAGTGGCATGAAAAGTTTGATAGAACTTTGACCTCTGCCGGCTTTGTTGTGAACGAAGCTGACAGATGTGTGTACTATCGCTATGGTGGGGCTGAAGGAGTGATTTTGTGCTTGTATGTGGATGACATACTGATCTTTGGCACTAGCCTTAATGTGATTAAGGAAGTCAAAGAGTTTTTATCTCAAAATTTTGAGATGAAGGATCTGGGAGGAGCTGATGTTATCCTTAATATAAAGCTGGTAAAAGAGATCAATGGTGGGGGATTCTTACACAGTCTCACTATGTGGAGAAGGTGTTAAGTCGCCTTGGTTATAGCGACTATAAACCTGTCTCAACACCATATGATGCCCGTTTAATTCTTAGAAAGAATAAAAGGATAATGCGAGATCAGCTGAGATATTCTCAGATCATTGGTTCATTAATGTATTTAGCGAGCGCTACAAGACCTGACATCTCGTTTGCTGTAAGCAAACTGAGCCGGTTTGTTTCAAACCCGGGAGATGATCATTGGAAGGGTCTTGAAAGAGTAATGCGCTATCTGAAGGGGACAATGAACTATGGAATTCACTACACCGGGTACCCAAGGGTACTAGAAGGGTATAGTGATTCAAATTGGATTTCTGATGCTGATGAGATAAAGGCCACAAGTGGATATGTGTTTACACTTGGTGGTGGAGCTGTTTCCTGAAAGTCTTGCAAGCAGACCATCTTAACGAGGTCAACTATGGAAGCAGAACTCACAGCATTAGATACCGCCACTGTTGAGGCTGAGTGGCTTCGTGAGCTCCTTATGGACTTGCCGATAGTTGAAAAACCGTTACCGGCAATCCTAATGAACTGTGACAATCAAACGGTAATTGTCAAGGTGAATAGTTCAAAGGATAACATGAAGTCATCTAGACATGTGAAAAGGCGGTTGAAATCTGTCAGAAAATTGAGAAACTCCGGAGTTATAGCCCTGGACTATGTTCAGACGGCTAAAAATCTGGCAGATCAGTTTACAAAGGGTCTTTCACGAAATGTGATAGACAATACATCTATGGAATTGGGCTTGAGACCCACGTGAGTCATTCTATAGTGGAAACCTGTCCTATGTGATCGGAGATCCCGTGAATTAGGATGGTGAAACAAACTAAAGTCTGACTGTGAGAAGAGAACCTTTGTGAAAAGGGCTCATTCCGTGTATAAGGTGCATTTCTCTTCTAATATGTATGGCAGGTTGGTCTATACCTTAATGTGTGCCAGGTGGTTTCTTTTAAACAAATGAGTTGTTTTCTTGAAACAAAGATGTTGTCCTACAGAACATCTGAAAGGAACACACCTATATGAGTTTGACCACTGGTCATGGTCTATGAGAATTGGGTATTCTCTAGAAACTCATGAAGGGCCTGGAGTATGACTTATAAGCTCCAAACCGCGGGGATGCTTTTGCAGCCTAGTACCAGTGTAGGGCTCTGGTCAAACTTGTTTGCACAAAACTGGCAATTCAAGGCATAGTCCATTGTACAGTTGTGAATAAGTGTAGCCTTTGTCCTAGATGGAAGTTCAACTTAACAGTCTCTGTCGAATACTGGTATATCAATGAGAGAATGAGGGTATTTCTAGTGTGGCTTAAATTTCTTGGTGGGGATTGTTAGAGTAATGGGCTTTGCCCATTTATTCTAAAGCATTAAAAGAATTTAAAGCCTACTATTAATGCTAGGGAATCAATGTTTAATTCCGTACCGGGAATTGAGGAGGATCTCAACCGACTTAAAAGGTGGACTTCTTGTACACCACTTGTGAAGCCGGTAAGAGGAGGACGGTGAACCACACGCGCGCGCGCTCGCTCGCCTCGCCGAGCTGGGCCGGGCCGGGCCGTGGCCGTGGCCGTGGCCGTGGCCGAGGCCGAGGCCGAGGCCGAGGCCGAGGCGAGGCGAGGCGCGGCGCGGCCGGCCGGACGGGCGGGGCGGCGCGGCGCGGCGCGGCGCGGCGCGGCGCGGCGTGGCGCGGCGCGGTGCGGTGCGGTGCGGTGCGATGTGATGGCTATTTTGCCGTTGACAGCAATTAATCGTGCGATTAAATGTGCAATTAAATCTGTAATTAATGGCCATAACCGCATCACCTAAATGACTCTGATGGTGTCCAGGTTCAACGATCCTGAGCACCTGAGTCACTATATAAGGAGTGCCATTCCCCTCATCCATCCTACACCAGAGCACTGAGGCAACTCGGCTCCTCTCTTCTCCCTCTCCAGTTGCAACAATTGAGTTCCCCAACGCTAATTTCTGCGCGCACAGAATTAGCGTGAGCAGGCCTCTGAAACCTTGCTCGCCTTGAGATCCTGCACGGGATAGGCGGGCAATCAGGTTTTTGGGTAACGCTTTAGCGTGACTGCTCAAAAATACTAAGGTTTTGCCCGATTGTACGACTACTTCCTGGTGGACGAGCCGAACGACTACGTCGACTACATTCTGGTGGCCGAACGACTACGTCGACTACATCTTGGTGACCGTTCATGGGACTGCACTGCGAACTTCTTCCTGCACCGATTTAGTTCGACTACTTCGACTGAGGCCAACCGAGTAGATGTCTACTCCAGTTGGTAACAGCGCAGCCAATACCTCCGGCAACGGCCCCGCTTTAGGGTACTCCCTGAAACTTTGGTTATTTATATTGTTTATGCTTATATGTGTGATAAGTATAAACATATTCACATGTTTTATTTTACTCCCTAAAGTCATAGAAATATTGCTAGTTTATACATTTAATTTTGGAATTAAAATATACCGAAAATTGCCTAGATTTCTAACACCATCTGTACAGGCAAGATGGTTGCGCAACAGCGCAAGTGTTGTGGATTCTGATGCCATCTTGCTGCCATGCATGCCCTGGTCGCGTCCCTTTCCTTCCGCTCCATGGCGTCCCAGAAGCAAGCAATGTTGCCAGCAGTGATGTTCTACCGGTTATCGTCAAAATGTTGTCCAAATATTTACGGAAACTCTGAAGATCTTTCAAGAACTTTTCATTCCATTTTTATTACCTTTAAATCGTACAGTCCAAGAGGGGGGTGTTCGCACAGAGCAACAGACCCCCCCCCCCCCCCCCCCTGCTGTCCTGCAGTTGCCGAAGCGAGATGCATCAAATGCGACAGTGGACGCTAAGCTTCTGTAACTGTAAACCAATTGGCAGGAATCTGGGAAATCGAAATGGTTAAGATGCTGTCCTATTCTTGGAGCGATGCCGATGACAAATGACCTATGACCCTCTATAGAATGTGCACATCAACATAAAAAAAAAACAAGATTAGATTGGTTATTAATGTTATAAATATTAGGCTTAGTTCAGTGTATATATACGTGGGTGATGTTCATTTTAAATCATCCAATTGAGAAATAAAGATTGTTCCTCTATGCTTGTGTCTACTTCTGTGTTCTTGTGATTGTTGAGAGAGAGAATCGATCAGACTTCGACGACGTGTTTTACAACAATTAAAAACAAATGCAAACATGATAAAATTTACATTGGTTTTGGATGGAGTGCGTTTTACATACAACAATTAAACACAAGTATGCAAATGCAAACATAATAAAATTTACATTGGTTTTGTATGGGGTGCCCCAGCCCAAGCTACAGTGCAACACTAGAGAACCCAGATAGCAAGCTACCACGGCAGGATCTCCCCTATAAAAAATAAATTTAATATCGTTGTGAGGGTGGAACCCCAATATCATATATGATATCAAACTGATAAAAACAGATACTACACTTGATCTTAGCCAAAAGGCCGAGAAAGGTATCATTTGTATTGCAGCTGAACCCCTTGTTTTGTATCCTCCTCCACCGTCTTCTGCTATCCCGTCTGGCGAGATGGCACTAAACTACGGGATCTCGAGCTAACAATGCCGGTTAGCTGATCTGAACCGAGGCGCGGCGACCTGTTTGGGCTTCATCTTCAGTTCGAGGCCCGTAGAATTGGCCCAAGAACTCGAGACCAAAGCCGATCCTCACCTACCTCGCAGTGCAGCCGCGTACACTGCCGCTGCGGCCGTCGGGAATCGAGATGCTTCGAGAAGAAGACGGCTGCGGCGGCGGCCGAAACGAGGAGGAGGAGGAACGGCGCGCGCGCGCACGGGGGTTCCAGATGGTCACCAAGATTGGCTTCGCCGCCGTCGCGTCAAGGCCCGCACGTCCGCATCGCGACGGCGACGGCGGAGCTGGAAGGTTTATCGTCAGCGCAACACGACGGCGACCGCGGCACGCGCCGGCCAGGCAGGCTGGCAGCTAGCTGAGCCGGCCCCGGTTCCGCCTTCCGATCGACAGCGACCCGGCGAGTCGACCGAAACCGCGGGCTTGGCGGCGCCTGCCGTTCCGCTGCCGCTGTCGCGGCCGGCCGCGCGCTCCGCCGGCGACGTCGACATCGACGTCTAGAAGCCTGATCCGTCCGCGCTCGGCTCGGCTGGCGCGGCGCGCTATATGACCGCGGGCCGGGGTCCAAGCTACTCACTCACTCATCAGCTAGCCAGGCCAAGTGGCAAGTGTTCTCCTCGCTGAACCTTTTCCCGCACTCACCAACCATGTCCTCGACGACGGCGTCCACCCTGGCCGGCGCGTGGCTCGGCGAGCTCGCCGCGGCAGTGCAGGGCGGGTGGCAGGCGGTGGCGGCCGGCCACAGGGGGCGGCAGCAGCAGCAGCGGAGGAAGCTGAGAGCCGGTCCCGGCGAGCAGAAGCACAAGGCGCCGGCGCCGGCGCCGGGGGGAGCAGCGGCCGCCGAGGACGGGGACGTAGGGAGGCGCGGAGGCGCCATGTCCGACACCACGGTCTACCTGCTGCTCGACCGGTTCGCGCCCAGCTGAGCTCAGCTGCCTTGGCACCCGCGCTCCGGCGATCGGTCGTGCCCCGTGGGCCCGTGCCCATCTGTACAGGCGAAATAATGGCAGCCGATCGACGTGTAAATGCTGCGGATTGTAATGCCATCTTGGCATCTTGCTGCCGGCTGTTCACCTCCACCATTTCTTGCGCTCCATGGGTGGAGCTAACGGAGGGTGCACATGCATCACCCAGCAGAACATCTCAGCAATGGAGGATGCATCCTCTTGGGGGGCAAATTTACCGCCAGCCAAATGCATCAAATAAAATGCAAGCAACTCATAATACAATTTACAAGAATCAGAATGGGCCGGTCTTCTCCCACCTCATCATTCTACTTGCAAAACAACTAGCAGCCATACAAGCCGATGATCAGCTACGAACAAAAGGAATGGGGGTACAACTCTTAAGAAACCACGAAATGCACAGATATTTACACCTCTTCTCTGCACACAGCAAAGGTGGGGGGATCAGGTCAGTGGGTGAAGGTGCTCGGCTCCTCGCTGTAAACCGACTCGCTGGCGCCGAACGCGGGCTTCTCTTCCTCCCACTTGATGATCTCCCGGCTGTAGCGGATCGCAGACCGGACCGACTCCTGGTCCAGCGCGTTCACGTACGACACGTAGAGCTTCCGACCAGTGAGGGAGCCGAACAGCCTCTTGAGCTTTGTCGCCATGTAGTGCGCGGCCATCTGGGCCAGCGTCGCGCTGGTCTGGCTGCTCCGGGTGCTCCTGCTGCTGCTGTTGAGCAGGTTGCGGCTGATCAGGGGAGTGAAGTCATCGAACCAATCGCACGATGTTAGAGGGGAGCTGTTAATCTTCTGCTCTAGGAGATCAAACTTGGTGAGTAGTAGGAGGAAATCCATTTGCTCAAATGTTGGATGAAGGGCAATGCTCTCGAACAGCTGCCTGCTCTCTATCATCTTGTTGACAATGGTGCCATTTGCATCCTCATAGTACTCATCATAGTCGTTAGCAGCAACACAGAAGATAACAAGCCTCACATCATCAAACATTTGCAGCCATTTGCAGTTCTCATGCAAACCTCTGTTGTTTATTCTGATCAGCTGGTACCTGAAAGCAAACGGAAAGGTTGATTTAGGGAAAGATGGTGAATAACTAGTGCAACCTGAAGCTATTTTAGAGAGGAAAATGAAACAGAATTGCAGCTATCACAATCCCGGACATAAGTCAAGAATTAAAACCTATAATATAAGGTTTAACAAACGTAATGTGAGTTTCGATCCTAAGCCGCTCTACATGAAAATGCCACATGCCCATACATTATAAAAAAAATTATTCACGTTTTAAGAGGTGTCTAGTCTAGATATCACTGTACGACACACTAACCAAGAAGCTGTAGAAAGAGAAAGTGAGATAGGTAATGCATCACTATAGCAGACTGCTATTGCCTTCAGAGTGAGAACTGACCTTAGCAAGGTGTCCTGTGGACCAGGCTCATCAGCACCCTGTCCACCCAGAGACATTTGCGGGAAAGAGAACTCTGTTGATGCTAGCCCATCCGAGGATGTAATTCCATCAGCATACAGTATATCGATATCAGAGAGCTCATATTCAGTTCTAGAAATATCAACAGCCTGGCGATTCCAAACAAGGTTGAAGAATGAGCAATCACAATTAATAAACAATTATATAATAACCGAAGAAAAAAAGGTTTGCCATTTCCCAATAATACCTTGTCAAGAAAATAATTGGCAGCAGGTGGAAGGAATGGCAGCTCATTTCTTCGTTTATATGTAGCTTGAATAGCATTATCTTTCCATAGTTCCTCAACAAGTGGTGCATATTCACGACTAGCTGCAGGGAAAATGTCTTCAAGGTTACCTAAAGCCATTGCCTTAAGAATCCAATCAGAGAATGCTTTCAAGCGTGGAATAAGGGAGTATTGAGTAACTTCATCAGAGAACCCAGATTCACAGTGGCCTGCAGAAAACAAACAAAAAATCACTTGTAGCAGCCACAGTTGCAAACATAGAAATGTTTCATTTTGTTGCTTTGATTCACAAAAAGGAAATAATTGGGAGTTTCCTTAAACTCCCAATTGTTTTAAGAGTGGTAAAAAATTGGGTCGTACCAGAGCTAGAAGGGTCATGCTGACTGTTTCTTCTTCTATCAGCTAAAGCTTCATCTTCAAACCGCTCACGGCCTTCAAGTAATATACCAAGGTAATTGTATATGTTGCTTTGTATGATAAGTTTCAGATCTTCACACTCTTCCACCGAAAATGGTTTGTTCTTGTACAAGAACTTGGCCTGATACATTCAATAGATTCAACATCAATTGCCACATCAACACTGTAAATTTGTGGGGTGCAGAACACTAATCCTTATTTATGTGCAAAGCATATCATGGATGGTGATATTACTACAGCTGATCAACTTATATGTCTGTGGCACATTAATTTAGCAGATGTCCATAAACACTGTACCTGTTTGAGTATGGTGCTTGCCCCTGACCCAACCAACAAAAGCTTCTGGATAGCCCTTTGCTCCAGGTAGTCAGGAATAGCTCGATTTACCATGTGAACAGCTTCTTCACCACATTGATTAGTTGCTTTGTTCGGTGTTGGCAATGACAGGACAGGACTAAGAAGCTTCACTATAGGCTGGTGAGAAAGTTAGACAAATTCAAAGGTGGTCAGTTTCCCTCCGAAGTATTACAACTTAAAAGGCATCTACATAAGAAGGATCCCAGCGTTACCTTATCCCAGATCTTCCCTTTAACAGTTTTTTGGCCTTCCTCTTGGTAAGTCCCATCAGCATTCACCCAAAAATGAGGTTTCCCAGCACATTGGACCCCAGCCAACTAAAATCGAACTTTTTTTAAGAAAAACAAGCAAACAGCAGCATATCTCAAGATGAGGTAGTAGCATTTGATTCCAAACCTTAAGCATTTGCAGTTCGGACTTCGTAATCTCTCGTCCATTAATCAAAATTCCGGTGTTTCCATTGCTTGCCTTTTGATCTAGTGAACCTCCAACATTGAGATTTGCACTGATTATGCAATGGGGCTTGTGTCCCTCCTAGAACATTTTCAATGAGAGGAATCTTGTCAGATTTGTCAAGGACAAATTATTACAGGATTTGTAAAAAGAAAATAGCAAAATGCAGCAACTAAATTATTTACAAAAACTGTGAAATGGCATAAGAATGACAAAAAAGTCACTGTTATATTCAATTTCTCCCAAATTCACAAGCCTAGCCAAACCTGGCAACAGAGACCAAAACCATGTTCTATATATCATGACTAAATTGCTGCCAACTTGTCCAAAAAGATTGTGTCTAATAGGTCCACATGTAATATCACAGACATGCCAACCTTGATGTGCAACCTTGTGCAGCTCTGAACAAAAAAAAAATCAGATTCTCCTGATTTAGACAGCACACTATCCACTATCATTCCTAGGACAATGAGATCATTCAGACCATGATACAACACCCAACAAAGCTGATTCATCAGACAGAGCCCCAAGGAAGTCAACTGAATATTCATGCCATGTTCAGCAGCACTAGGCATCCAGAGTGCCAGTCCATGCATCATGATTCCCATAAATAAAAAGATAACACAAATCTAGTGAGCTCTGGCTATAACAAAATGGCATAAGTTGTTCCGCAAAGAGTTAACCCAACATAACACCTAAAGAAGCAATCTTCAATTCATATCTGCACATTGCTGGTGCAGTGTCCCTATTTCTACTATTAAGACTAACAAGAATGAACAGGAATCACGATCAATTCAATTATAGTCTGTGTTGCATCGAATAGCTATATCGTTCCGGATCAGCAAAGGAAAATTCAGATCGCCACGAGTCGCTTACCTTCCCCCAGAAGCCGGACACCTTGTCGTACCAGTAGAAGCCAGGCCGGAGCCTGGAAGGCGGGCACGGGCACCCCTGCAGCACCACGAGCTCCTCCGGCGACAGCCTTGACCCGTTGACGTACACGTCGTCCGCCCGCAGCTGGTTCGCGGCGCACTCCCGCTCGCTCCTCATGACCAGCTCCACCTCCGCGGCGCTGAGCAGCCGCCGCAGCACGCGCGAGCCTCGCCCCAGCGCGTCCCGCCTGGACTCGACAACGGGCCGGCCAATGCAGTCCAGGCACTTGCGCCCCTCCGGCATGGAGCCCATCGCCCGGAGCAGGCACCCCGCGCAGTACCGCGCCCCGCAGGCGAGGCACGACTCCTTGTCGCGGCCCCAGAAGCCGCCCCCTTTCCCGCACCTGAAGCAGCCGCGGGACCTGCCGCCCCTCCAGTGCGCGGGGGAGAGGGAGCCGCTCGACTGGCCGGCGGCGGCGCGGGGCCGGGCCTCCCCCGCGGCGGCATCGTCGTCGTCCTCCTCCACCTCCTCGTACTCGCCCTCGTCGTCGGAGGATTGGAGGAGAGAGCCGCTGGTCTCGGCGAAGGTGACCGCAGCCTGGTGGCGGGGCTTCGGCGGCAGCGCCTGGGCCTCCCCCGCGGCGGCAGCGTCGTCGCCCTCCTCCACCTCCTCGTACTCGCCCTCGTCGTCGGAGGATTGGAGGAGAGAGCCGCTGGTCTCGGCGAAGGTGACCGCAGCCTGGTGGCGGGGCTTCGGCGGCAGCGCCTGGGCCCCACCGTCGCCGGCGCCCTCGTCGTCGGAGGGGGAGGAGGGTGGGAGCTCGGCGGAGTGATGCGCGGCGGCGTGGTGGTTCTCGATGACGGAGGTGGGGGAGTCCACCACGGCTCCCACCGCGGCGGGGGCGGGCGCGGCGGAGCGGGGCGCGGGGTGGGCGCGGGGGTGGATGGCGGAGCAGAGGGAGGACGGGGTGAGCGGGCGGACGACGGGGAGCGGGGACGAGGACGCGGAGGGGGAGCCCGGGGGCGAGGAGGAGAGCGCGGCGAGCGGGATGCAGGAGAGGTCGAGCGGGATGGCGCGCGGGAGCGAGTAGGGGAGCGGCGGGCCGTCGTACTCCGCCGCGAAGGAGTAGTCCGTGGCCCCGGCGCCGGCGGCAGCGGCCATGGCCGGAGGCGGCTGCACCGGCGAGGAAGGCGGGGAGGAGGAGGAGGGTGCTAGGGTTCCGGGAGAGGCATGGGGGTGGGAAACCCTAGGCGAGGAGGGGGGAAAGCAGAGCAGAGCAGGCGAGGGGAGGAAGAGTAGCTTTTTGGAGCATGCGCGAGGGAGGAGACGAGACGAGACGAAAGCGAGGGGAGAGAGACGGAGGTGCTGGTAGACAAGGCAACGGCTTTTGCCCCTGAGCCGGGTCCATGAACCGGTAGACCAACTGCTGCGGCTAGAGATGGCGTCTTTTCTGTTTCTTCATCAGCAAGCTCAGGTTTCTATTGGTGAATGCAAAATTTTGTGATCATGTATCAATGTATCAATGAGAGTTGTTCATGCCATGTGTTTAAGGAGTCAACAAGAATCAGCAACCGAACCGCACATAAAAGAAAACGACAACCGAACCGGTTATAAACCGTGCCGCTGAGCTCGTGATAGGTTTTGACGGATGTGTTGCGATGTCCTTTCTACCTCAACTATTTAAACCGCCAGTGGTAGGTGGGCTATATAAGTATCACTGGTTATAACAGTGATAGAAAATGAGATTTCGGTTATGATAAGTATTTAAGGATGGATACGATTAGAAAAGCCAATAGCTAAGCTACAATGGTCAACCGTGGTTGACTATAAAGATGGATGCAACCCTAAGACATAAATTGATGATGAGTCATAGGAAGATTGATATTGACTGGCCACTATATCATGAAGCTATGACTGTATCCTCTCACCTCATGACTAGGGTTGAGATTCATGCCGTATTACCCATGCTCCATTCTTGGTAATATTGTGATTTGGAGATATTTAGCATTTGGTACGTGCATGTAGAAATAACAAGAAAGATTGCTGGCTTTGCATTTATAGTGGTGGGATTGGTAGAACACTTCCTACAATGGATCGGTTGTGCTGGATGGTGATCACTACAAAGGCTAGCCAACCTTGGCCTCACTCTAGTGTTGAAGGCTAGATGCAATGGAGATGACATGCTTATTACATATCCAAAATGATGAGAGTTGTGGAGATATATATAGCCTAGTAACAAGAAAAAATATGTCCATTTTTTAATCATATGTAGCCTAGTTATTCATATCATGTGTCTAACGAGTCAACAAGAATCAGCAACCAAAGTCACACTCAATGAAAACGACAACTGAACCAGTTATAAGCCGTGCCACTGCGTTCGTGATAGGTTTTCACGGATGTGTTGCGATGTCCTTTCTACCTCAGCTATATAAACCGCTAGAGGTAAGGTGGGGTATAGAAATATCTTTGGATAATAGTGATAGAAGACGAGAATTCGGTTATGATAAGTATTTAATGATATATATGATTGGAAAAGCCAGTAGCTAAGCTACAACCATCGTTGACTATAGATGCGACACCAATAGACATAAATTGTTGATGTGTCAGGAGAAGGTTGATACTGGCTACCCACTGTATCATGAAGCTATGATTGTATCCTCACCTCATGATTAAGGCTGAGATTTGCACCGTACTACTCATGTTGCATTCTTGGTAATATATAATTTGGAGATATTTAGCATTGGTGCATTTAATCATACGAGAAAGAGCGGTTATTATATTACGACACCAGAGTTAGTTTTCCTCTCATACAGTGGCGGAGCTTCACAAGGGCCAAGGGGGCCATGGCCCCCCTGGCTTTGCAAATTTTGCACTATATGAACAGTAATATTGACAATATTCACCACTGTAGCATAAGGGTGCCCCCCTCATTCTTCCGATTTCTTCAATCAAGCTCCGCCAGTGCTCTCATACGTGCTTACACGTCGATCGCAAACTAATTTGAAATGTAGCCTCACTTAAATCGTGTAGCTGGTTCCTATATATATAAAAAAAGGAATCCTCACCCGAGATGAAAAAGCCTCTCACTTACGGGTCGCGAACTGATTTGAAAAGCTCCATGAATTCGCTGCCCGGTGCAGCTAGCAGCCGTCCCCCGCCGCAGATGGTTTGAACTTTGAACACGCTGAAATCCCACCTCGACGGCGAGCTAATTTTAAAATAAAAATCAACGATCGCGTCCCGGCGGCCTCCGGTGTGTGCTTTTTCGTCCAGCCCGGCCGCGCTTTTCCGCTTTTCAGCCTCGAAATGGAGCGCCCGGCGTTGTTGTTTTTTTTTGTTTTTAAACCCCGCCACAAAAGCGCTGCTGCTGCTGCGCTGCGGTGCACGATCTCGTGATCCGCTCCCGTGCACCCCACCGTGGACCGCGTCCACCAAGCAGCCACCGGGGGGGTGCATGGTTAACCTTACTGGTGGGAACCGGTCCGGTTTGACCGGTAACCGGTCAAACCGGTCCGGACCGGTTCCGGTTCCGACCGGTTCCCAACCGGTCCAAATTCAAATTTTGAATTTGAATTCAAAAAATGAAAAATTCTCAAAAAATTCCTAAAAATATTTCAAGGTGTGATGAATCTAATGGTGTCAAATTTTCTCAAAAATTCGTTCATTTAGTATGGTTTGCGGAATTTATAAGTTAAATAAAAAAAACGTGCATACGAAAGTATACAAATACAATGTAAAAGTAGTATAAAAAAGAGTTGGAGGGTTCATTTAGACTAAAATATGTTGTACAAACATTTATTTAGTATACTTTGTGGGCATTTGAATTTAAAAAAAAAGAAAAAAATTTGAATTTGACCTGTACCAGTCAAACCGGCCGGTTACCATCCAAACCGGCCGGTATACCGGCCAAACCGGCCGGTATACCGGTCTAACCGACCGGCATACCGATCGGAACCGGTTGAACGGGGAAGTTTGAATTCAAATTTGAATTCCACCGGTTCCGACCGGTAACCGGCCAAACCGGACCGGTATACCGGAACCGGAGGCCGGCGGTTACCGGTCACCGGTCGGATACGTGAACCCTGGGGGGTGGCTGCCGCGGAGCTCGGCGCCGACCCCGAGCGAGCCGCGAGCCGGGGCAGGAGCAGGATCGGTACGGAAGGAATTGACCGGCGGGGCCCACCCCGGTGAGGGAGGGAGAGGGGTGCGGATCGAATCTACCCGCGTGGGCCCCACCCTCCCGACTCCAGCCAGCACGACCTGGACGCGCGACCGACAGGCGGGCCAGCCTGGCAGCGCGCACGAGTTTTTTTCCTTTCCTCTTTTTCTCGAGCGCGCGGGCTGCCAGCTGGCCAGCCGGTTGGCTCGTGGGGCCCGGGGGTGCGGACGGACCAGATGCGGGTTGGTAGCCGGCGCGGGCGCGCGGCAGGAGGAGGCTGGGGCGTGGGCCCGCGCCGTGCCGCTGCTGCTGCCGCCCTTCTAGACGCGCGCAAGCGAACCGGGGCACGGTGGGACCCGCGGACCGCGTGGCGAGTCACGGGAGGAGGAGGAAACAAGAGATGGACGACGGGGAGGACCACCGGGCGGACTTGGACCGGAACGCGCGGCAGAAGACCGAGAGGGAGGGATGTCTGTCTGTCTTGTGGGCCCGGCCAGCGGTGTGCTAGTTGGGCCCACGCCGGTAGGTCGTTTATGTGTGGGCTTTTGTTTTTTTTACTTTGGGCTAAACTAAGGAGCTCGTTTTGGAGGCCCAAATTCGTCGTTGGTTTCCTTTCTCAATGCCCATCCGGTTTCGCTCTCGCGGAACGGGGAGGGGGAGACGGGGAACGTCCCCACCCCCGCTTCACCCGACGGGGACAATATTTGTCCTGCTAAGCTTCCCGCAGGGATTAAATACACCCCAATTGCATTCTCTAATGGATAAAATCTCCATCGGGGATCGGGTCCCGTTGCCATCCTTAGTCACGCGCGACCCCGAGGAGAGCTGGTCAGCAAGCAAAATTAAAATGCATCACTATGTTTGTTACCACGAAACCTTCAAAACAAAATCGCACTTGAATATATTTGAATAATTTTCTGGTGGAATAATGTTTTTTATAAAATGCATAACAATTTTAATATAAAGTTATAACAATTGTCCCAATATAATAAAAAAAATTGTTCCGTCTTATGCGATTATTTTCGGGGTTGTGGTGGTCCCACATATTCATTTTCTAGCGGTGCATGTAGTGACTTTTCGAAGTAACTAGGAATGAGATTGAGATCTCACCACGTCCTTGTCAAACAAAGAATCTCACGTCGATAGCTTGAGGCGAAACCATCACAGATAGAGTTATGGATACACAAGACAACGTGGGAAGGTGAGAGGGAAAAAAGAGCTGTCCGTTTATTATTGAAAAAAAAAGATTTGACCGGAGTCGAAGTCGAGGAAGGGAGGAGAGGTGCCGGGGGCCTCGTCCCGCTGGACAATTCAGATGCTGGAGTGGTGGTGGTTAATTTGTGATTGCAATTTCAAAAGCCCCGGTTAGTTCCTAGTTCCTACTACATACCCCACTCACCTAATAACGTTGACTCTCGAAAGCGAAATAAAGCTAATTATTAATCGCAAGTGAGAAAACAACACCATCACGTACGTTTCCTGTGTGCCGGCCCCGGTCGTTGAAGCTTACCTTTCTACGGGTAGTAGTTTCTACCGTGGAAACTCTGGCCGGGCCCTTTCGTTTTCGTGCCAGCACAACACAAGCGTAGTATATCAATCCATGCCACTTCGAACAAGCACCCGCTGCGTGAACCCAGACACGATCTCACCAGCTTTGAAAGGCAAAGCTCCTGCCATTTTCTTTCAAAAACTACTCAAAGTATACGTACGTATACGTACGTGTGTAAAAGATATACTAGTAGAAAAATTGGATACTTGGGCTGATACGTGTTGGGCTGCTTTTTTTTTCTTCCCATACGGCCCAGCCCACAGGATAACCCACCCTCGCTACGCGGCGAGGCGAGGCGCTCCTGCGGCCTGCCCCACCAGGCCACCAATCCCCCCTCTCCTAGCCCCACCCTAATAGGAGCGCGGCGGCCGCGGCGACCACCGGCGGCGACCGGAGTTCCCTCCCCTTCCCCCTCCGCGCGCACTTCCTGCCCCGGATCCTCACCTCCCGCTCCCTTTTCGGCATCTCCCCCCTCCGCGAGCCGTGCGGTGCTGCCCCAGGTCCCGGATCCCCCTCCCACACCTTCCGCCTCGCAGATCCGGCGGCGGCGAGAGGTGCACCCCCCCCCCCCCCACTTTATTCCTCCCCCCTCCCGTGAGCTGCGTGCTGCTGCTGCTGCTGCTCAGGTAACGGGATCCTGATGGCACGGTTACGCGGATGGGGAGAGAAAAGGCGTTCATGTTCCGCAGCCGTTCTCGCGCCTCCGTGCTGGGCATTTGTCCTGTCACTCGGAATTCGTTGGGATGAAGCGCACGAGAAAACCGTTACCGTTTTCTCCAAGCGTTTGCTGTGGCAACATGCACCGAGGCGTCATGAATGAATGTCTTGAAGCAAATGGATCGGCTAGCCGTTTCCTTCGTGCTTGGCTCGCTGAGAGTTTTGTTTCTGCAATATCAAATGGCCTCTGACTTAGTTTCTGCGTTTAATATTTCAAGCCAAACAATCTGATAAGATGAACCTGCATATGTTGGTCTGTCTGCTGGCCAAGCCTTGCTTCAGTGGAGTTGCCATTAAATCCATGCCGAAGTGATACTTTTCTGTCTCTTCCTAGCGCATAATCTGATGCCAGTATGGTAAGAAAGTAATGTTATCTGATCCACAGATCCATGCCCAACCATAAATACCTTACTTTACACCTAATAATTATTCTGAGAGAGTGAGAGGTTGTCCAAGAGAATGAATCTTTTCAAACCCGTTCTGACGTGTGTTTCTGAATATAATTTGCTTGGTTCATTTGGCTACTGGAAGTCCTACTGACCCAGCACGGCAAAGTTTTATGGCATATCCTCTGATACGCCATAAAGGAAAATAAAGTATCTATATTTTGTTTGTGAAAAAATGAGCACTCATTGGTATTCTGGAATTGTTTGCCTCACATCTGCGCATAGTTTAGCTAATGTACATTTTTTTAATCTAATTAGCTGGTGTATATCGTAAATCATCCCGATCTCTATCATGATTAATGAGTATGAACTAATCATGAAGTTCATATGTTAGCTAGTGTACATTTTATAAAATCAATTTAGCTAGTGTATATCGTAAATTATCCTGATCGCTACCAGAATCACAAGTCAAACTCATCATGAAGTTGAATTCTTCTCTGGTAGCTCAAGTTTGTAATGTCTGGGATGGCATCTGATGATGCAACTGCTCTATCGAGGGTTGAAGGAGATGTTGCAGATAAAAAAGTAGAAGAAGTTCAGGACCAGAATGAAGTTGGTGGGATGCCCTCACGACAGGAGGAGGTACTGTCTTTTCCTAGCACTGTTTTCCTTCTATTTCTGTTCATAGTATTGACATAGCCTTTGTTTCATGTACCTGTATGGTTTTCCTTCTAATGATCACTGTACTTATGCATATCTGCAGGAGGCAGTAATTAAGAAAAAGTATGGAGGAATATTACCCAGAAAGACTCCACTTATATCTAAGGTCCATATCATCGCATTACGTCATTGTTTTTCCTGCTTATTTGAACTGTGTAATATTTTTTCATATACAAATGTTGCAAATTTGTGTCTTTTTACTATATGGATATGATCTAAGATTGAAACACCTTATCAGGACCATGAACGTGCTTACTTTGATTCTGCCGATTGGGCTCTAGGAAAGGTAATAGTTTTTTCCCCTAAAGGTTTAATTGAATTTGGTATTAACTATTCAAAGAAATGTGAGACATGTTATCTTCTTTTGCTCTTTCAGCAAGGTGGTGTTCCCAACAAGCCTAAAGGCCCTCTTGAAGCACTTCGACCAAAGCTTCAGGTAGCAATTTCACCCCATCAGATGCATAATAGTTTATTCAGTTCAACTATGAGGTGTATGGTTGAAAAGTTCCCCAGGCTTTTTTATTGTGAATAAATACAGATCCATATAATTGTCTTTTAGCATGTTAATTTTATCACAGTTGATATGTGAGGCATCTTGATAAATTTTAGAATACTATTTGATACATTATAAGGTCGACACCACATCATAAATTTATCAAGCAAGTAATTGTTTTCCCCTATCTATTCTACTTTCAGCCTACTCAACAGAATGCTCGTGCCCGTCGAACTTCTTATGCATCTGCAGACAGTGATGGTACTCATCTCCAACTAGCAAATGCGTAATCTTGTGATATTTGCATTCCATTCCTATCATGGATCATTGTTTTTCCCTTGCAGAGACTTTGAACTTGTCTGCTGAGGATCTGGGCCAGCAAGGAGAACCTGTTGAGGACAAGAACAAGGAATAAGTACGCTGGGTGGCTCTACGCCTTTTATATGGAAGATGCCATTTGCTGTGCTCATGCTAAGACCCTTGCCTTGATAATAAGTGACGCGGATTTGTATAATAAACAGTGTTGAGTTTGACATGTGCAGTTCGAGGCTTCGAGCTGGATGCGAGGTGTGGTACATGTAATATCTGCGGCTACCCTCAGCTGTTCAGCCTTTCGGATGCCTGGAACAGCTAGGAATGAGTCTGCGAGGATGGTGACAATGTTTACAGTGCTCGAAGTGCATGCAAACACATGCGAATCTAATGGTTGAAACTTGAAACTCCCTTTGAACTGTAGTTACTACCTATAATAAAAAAAGACTGTTCTGATGATGTCACTGAGGTGTATTGCAATGCTTCATTTGGGGAAAAAAAACTGAAGTTACTACTACTAATAAAACAACATTCTTCTAAGTTATCTAGATGTGTTGCAATGCTTCCTTTCAGTTATGCTGCAACTGGAGTTTGTGTTCGTGCGTGTGAGCATCCAAGTTCCAAAAAAAAAAAATGCTTGCTATGTTAAACTCTTGAGGCTCCTACATGGCACCTAATAACATCGACTTGAAGACGTGAAAGTTCATTGCAACAGATACCGGGGTATCGTATATGATGGTGTGGTGAGAAACGGTGTCCTGGATAATGATCATTCGCACGATGATCCTGTGGGCCGGGTTGGTGAGGCTAACTTAGTCACCTTTTTGGTTCGGTGGAAAATGTGGGCGTTTCGTTTTCGTGACAGCGCACAAGCGTAGAAGAAATCAAGAAACCCATGGCAGCTCCTTCAACCTCTTCGCAAGAGTGAAGAAGGATGGGCAACCTGTTTGCTTTGTGTGAACTGGGCTCTGTGAGCGCTATATTCAGAACACCATTTGTTCACGGATTTGGAAAGTTTTGAGATGGGTAGGTAACTAGGTACGCATGGCACCCAAAAACGCCAGCGCTGCAAACATGACGCAAGTTGGATTCAGGTTTCAGATCCTATCCTGCTCCAAGTTCAGACTTCAGACGGAGGCACAATAACAAGTTTGCAGCTCTAAACGATCAGTCTTCACCAGTTGACCTGAAATGCAAATCTTTAGATAATCTAGTTGATTACTAGCAGTGGCGGAACTAGAAAGAAATTTAAAGGGGACCAAATAAACACCAATAATAAGAATTTTTTTTAAAAAAACTAAACCCCTGCATGTGTAAAATCTAGTTTTACCGCAAATAAACCTCAGTCCTATCCTTGATTTATTCTGCGCATATCTGTGTTACCCCCCTCCGTGGATGGGGTTGGACTTGTTGAGTACTTTTGTACTCACCCGATATATATTTGTGGTTTTTATTCAGAAGAAGATCCGGACTACGCTGTTGAAGATGTCGAGTAGAGGTTGCGTCCGAACCCCAACCTTCCCTGTGGTGTTGGCCCTCTGCAAGATGATTCTGCTAGTGTGATACTCTGAGCCCGAGCTGGATCCCATGTGGGTCGTGCTTTGGTGTATCACCGTATCCTTTTTACTTCTTATTATCGTTTGTATCGAGTGTCCGCCTCCTCGAGGTTTGTACAGTGATGTACCATCTGATGTAATAAATGTGTATCACCGTATCCTTTTTACTTCTTATCATCGTTTGTATCTCATGGCCAGGGGTTACAAAAATAAAGAATACGTGTACTCCGTCGCCGTGTCCCCTGGCTTGGCGCCAAAAATATCTGCTGCTCCCTTCCTCCGCGACGGATCAATAATACAGATACGCACGTCGTCGCCGAAAACATGCTGGTCGATCTTGTTTCGACGGAGTACTAATTAGCTGGCGCTTGATTGTTATTAGTGCTACTACGTGTACAGCGCCTAATTTTCCGTCTTTCCCAAGAGGAGGAGGCCAGTGCACCATGCATGCATGCGTGCGTGCGTGCACGGCGCGGATAAGGAACGGACGGCGGAGGAACCACGGTGGCCTCCTGCGCGCCGCCGCACACGTCCGTAGCGCCGGCCAGCGATCACTGGCACTGGCGCGCCACCCGCCGCCGCGCCGTCTCGATCGGTTGCCGGATCATCATCGTCGCGTCGTCCAGTCGAAACCTGCGATCCGGGCGGACGACCTCGGCCCCAGGGCACCTGATGACGTTCCGATCGAGCCGTGCGTGACCATACCATCCATACATCCAGAGGGCGCAGGTCTTCGTCCACGGCCACAGGCTAGGAGTACGTGCAAAGCGTACGCACATGTCGACCCGGTGCGTGGTTGGTGCAGTGGTCGTTTCCGATTATCGGTCTAGATGTAGCTAGCTGCATATTAGCGATTTAGGAGTAGGGTCCGGCAGCGAGCGGCACATGCATGCAGCAGTGATGGTACATCCACGGTCGCGCCTCCGACACGTGGCGCCAACAGCAGCCGATGCGCATGCATGCACGGGCCCGCGGCATCGCCACTTTTGGCGGCGCCCATCCCATCACCTGGTGGTGGAGGATCGGATCTGTGTCGAGTGCCACCTCTCACCAGTGCCCCCGGTGAAAGTGCCAAAGTGCCAAGTGGTAGTACGAGGCCACCACCCCCGGTTGGTCGCCGGCCGGCGGCCAAAAGCTACCGGCTGGCAATTGTCAGTGCTCCCGCACGCCTCGCGCAAGCCGCCGTAGACGACGCACCGATCGGCCGTGCCCGGCCGGCCGGCGATCGATCGCCGCCCGCCCGCCTCGAACCACGTCTGAATCCACTAGCTGGCGCTCGAACGACGACGGGCGGACGAAAACCTGCGATCCGGGGAAACGACCTGGGCTCCAGGGCACCTCTCCGCGCGGCTGCCGGAACCAGAAGCTGCCGTTGCCCGTTGGCGGCTTCTCGCCAGCGGCGCGGCGCGCGCCAGGCGTACGCCGTACGTGTCCATTGAGACTGGCCAGCTGTCCATTGAGCGCAGTAGCTTCATTGAGACTAGAACGGGTGAATAGAGAGAGAGAAAAAACAGTCCTCATTCAGCTTCTATTCAAATTTAGCTCGGCTTTACAAACGATTTCTGTTTGAATTTACGGTAAATCAAAGCCGGCATAACCTACTCCTGGATCCCAGCAGCCAGCACTCGTGGTACGTACGGCTCGCTAGCTAGCAGTGATGCTCCATGGCCGCACTGCACTGCACATGGGGGACTCGGACAGGTGGCGCGGAGCTACCGGCGTGCATGCACGCTGGTCGGTTCTACCATATCCAATACGCCCTGTCAGTCATCACCAGTGCGCGCGCACGATGCCACTGCCCCACCACAAAAATCACCTCAGCTCCTAGGCTAGGCTAGTTTGTCCGATCCTTTTTCTTCGGCCGTGTTTGAATGAGGCCGTGAAATTTTTTTCAAAAAAAGATGAATGCATGCAAAAAATACTAAATAAAATTTATTTGTGAATTTTTTTTATAAATAGGTGTAACTTTTCGAGACGAATCTAATGAGTCAAATTTCATCATAATTAGCTACAGTGATGCTATAGTAACCATGCCTAATTATTCTCTAATTATACGATTAAAGACCTTGTTAACTACACTTCTAATTAGTGGTCAAAGCACCGAAAAATTTTCATAAAAACTTTTTCAGAGGCCATCCAAACACGGCCAACGTAAAAGGCCGGCCTGAACATGCATGTGAAATTTGAGCGCTCGCAATGCACGGCCTTGCTGGGCCGAGCAGTACATCAGGCCATTTTCAGTTTTCAAAAAAAATTCTATAGTTGTTTGAATATATATATATATGAAGTAATAAATATAGTTAAGAAAATATCTAATTATACAGTATAAATGTTTTATACGAAATATTTTTTTAAAATTAATTAATCTATAATTAGATATTAATTATTAAATAATAATAAAATATTTTGCAATATCAAAATTTAAACTTTCTGGCGAACTAAACACGGCCTCAATGTGCTGTGCGCACGCGCACCGCGCACATCGTACACCTCCAGAGAGCGAGAACAGCCAGGGGGTCCTCCACCGTTCCGTTCACACGGGCTTGCGGTGCATACCGAAATTAAGTGGCGTGTGTATCAGTCAGGGGCCCGAGAGGTAATTGGCGCGTCGCTGGTGCCGGGCAGTACCAACGGCGATCGTTCTGGGCGCCCGTGTCGACGGCATCCAGGCGTCGCATGTTCCCCGTTCCCAACCTGATACTTGTACTACCGCCATGTGCCAATTCTTAGGATTAGCGTATCTGCCGGCAAGGACGCGTCCCCGTCTGCTTCCAGCTTCCAGCAGCAGGTCCAAACGTGACGTGGCGCCGCCGTGCTCGCACAGAGCATACTATAAACGGGTTTCAAATCAATGCTCGCATCGATCGCACGCCCAGAAGATTCCCGCTGGACCGACCGAGATTTTACGGCATGCATGCATCCACGTCACAAGTATAAAGGCGGTAAAGAACGGCAGCTAGTGCTCTAATCTGCACATGATTCCGGTCAAAATGCAAGCTGCTGCGCTGAGCGTACGTGGTTGACCCGGCCGGCCGGCCGGCGCTGCAGGCGCGCCCGCAGGTCAAACCCGGGCGCCTGGTGCATGCGCCGCCACCTGCCACCGCCTCCATCGTGTGGCCTCCGCCTAATTAGCGTAACCTTATCGCGCTAGCTGCTGCAATTAAGCCACCGTTGACATTGCGCGCGTGGGGGTGGGCCCCGGAGACGCTACACGTGATCAAGCCCCCGGCCAGCGGTAAATAAATTTAAAACCGGACGGACGGAGAAACGGTGAATCCGATTTCCGAGCGTGGTACAGGAATATGGTAGCGTGACATGTGGCCGTGTACGGCGTATGGTAGCGTGCAGCGTGCTATACTCCGTAGCTCCCTCCCGCGTCGGCCCCACCGGCCGGTTGAGTCGAGTCGAGGGCACCGCGCACCAGCACCAGCAGCCCCCGCCACTCGGCAATCATTTGTACTGACCGTCTCCACGTCCCGCCACGCGTCCCACTAGCCCCCGTCGGACCGCGCACGCCTCCTTCCCGCCACCAAGGCGAAGGCGGCAGCGGAGCGGCCGCAGCGGTCCACCTGTCGCAACGGCCTCCCCCGCGACCGTACAACCGCCCCGACGCCTCTATATATACACCCAACGCCCTCCCCGGCTGCCCCGTCTCGCTCTCAGCTCAACCATTTCTCAATCCCAAAACCAAGCACGACGCACAAGACAGATCGATCGACGAGCGCTTCGTCGACCTCCAGCAGCCGCGACGCGACAGCTACAGCCATGGGGAACCACAACAAGCTGCTCCAGTTCCTGCGTCCGGACCCGGCGGCGGCGGCTAAGCAGCAGTCGTCGTCGTCGTCCGACGACGACGACGACGGCTACGCGAGCTCCTCCGCGCCGACCACCCCGACCACCGGCGCCGCCACGCCGTCGACCGCCAACACCTCCGCGGCGGCCTCGCCCTTCGCCATGTCCCCCTGGACGCAGCTCCCGGGGCTCGGCTTCGGCGCCGGCGCCGCCGGGTACGGCGCCGGCGCGAACACGACGGGGCTCCTCGGCTCGCTCGTCAAGGCGGACGGCCACGTCTACTCGCTCGCGGCGGCGGGGGACCTGCTGTACACGGGCACGGACTCGCGCACGGTCCGGGTGTGGCGGGGCGGCCGCGACCTCGGCGGGCTCCGCTCCGGCAGCGGCCTCGTCAAGGCCGTCGTGGTGGCCGCCGACGGCCGCGTCTACACGGGCCACCAGGACGGCAAGGTCCGCGTGTGGCGCGCCTCCGCCTCCGCCGGCGACGACCCCGCCGCGCCGCACCGCCGGGTGGGCTCGCTCCCGTCCCTCCGCGACGTGCTCGCCAGCGCCCTCCGCCCGTCGCGCTACGTGCAGACGCGCCGCCGCCGCAGCGGCCTCTGGATGCGCCACTTCGACGCCGTCTCCGCGCTCTGCCTCGACGCCGCGGCGGGGCTCATCTACTCGGCCTCCTGGGACCGCACCTTCAAGGTGTGGCGCGCCGCCGACTCCCGGTGCCTCGAGTCCGTGCACGCCCACGCCGACGCCGTCAACGCGGTGGCCGCCGCGGGGTTTGACGCGCTCGTGCTCACGGGCTCCGCCGACGGCACCGTCAAGGTCTGGCGGCGCGGCGCGCGAGGCCGGCGGGGCCGCGACACGTGGCACACCATGGAGCGGGTGCTGCGGGAGGGGGACAGCGCGGTGACGGCCATCGCCGTCGCCGCCGAGGCCCGGGTCGTGTACGTGGCCTCCTCCGACGGCGCCGTCGCGCACTGGCAGTGGCGCCGCGGGGCGCCGCCCGGCGCCGCGCCCCGGAACGGCGGCGCGCTGCGGGGCCACAAGATGGCCGTGCTGTGCCTCGCCGTGGCCGGGCGCGTCCTCGTCTGCGGCTCCGCGGACCGGACCATCTCCGTGTGGCGACGCGAGGAGGGCGCCGACCACGCGCGCCTCGCCGTGCTCACGGGCCACACGGGCCCCGTCAAGTGCGTCGCCATGGACGAGGAGGAGGAGGAGGACGACGCCGGCGGCGCGCGCCGGTGGGTGCTGTACAGCGGCAGCCTCGACGGGTCCGTCAAGGTGTGGCGCGTGTCGTCGGGATCCGGGGGCGGCGCGCCCGGGGATGCGCTGACGCCGGCCGCGCGCGCGTGGAAGGGCGCCTCGCCGTTGCCGCTGCGGTCGTGGACGCCGTACGCGGCGGCGCCGGAGCCCAAGCACATGGGCGCGGCGTGAGCGACGACGCAATGCCGCCGGCGCGCACCGTGGCATGCATGCACACCGGAGTAGAATAGGCTAGGGGATGTACACGAGGGTGTACGTAGAAATGGAAATTCTTTGTACGCCGTATCTACGTATGGCGGCGTTGCGTATTATTTTTTTTTATCGGTCGTGTTTTCTAGCTGGGCCGCTGACGTGGACGGCTTGGCGTGTGCGGTTGCGATTTGGTCGGTGACCGGTGCGGCCGGTGGGCCCCGAGGAAGGTGTGAGAGGGGTGGAAGAAGCTCCCAAGCAACCTGCTGGCACGACAGTTGAAGGGGCAGAAATTGGGAAGTTTTCGCCTTTTCGGCTGGGAGATGTGAACGTTTTTTGTGTGGTTTTGGACTTTTCGGTTTGCGTCTCGTTTGTGTGAGAGAAAAACCTGTACAGATTGTTTTTGCTTGTGAGCAAAGGAAAGAAGGAAAAATGGTGATGGTGGTTTGCTCTCATTTCATCGTCATGAGTCTGGTTGCGGTTGCACACTCGCATTTTGGTAATTTCCGTGTAAGTTTCTCCTGTAGCATTGAGGTTGAAAAGCCTGAGTGGAAATTTACCTGTCATAGACTTGCATGGTATCACTGTACATAGCCGGCTGGTGGGTCATATGTGCATACACTTTTCACGACAAAATAAGGTTTTGTTTGTTTTCACGGATTTTTTAAGTCCCTATCACATTAAAAAGAATTTTAATATTTTGAAGTATCAAATAAAATCTGTCTATAAATGTTTTTTGACAGCTGAGTGCTAATTTACGGGACGAATCTAATGAGTCTAATTAATTCATAATTTGCTATATTGATGCTACAGTAATCATCCGCTAATCATGGATTAATATACCTTATTAGATTCGTCTCGCAGTTTAGCCCCAGTATTCTATAGTTAGTTTTATAATTAACCTTTATTTAATACTTCTAAATACTAAAATTCTTTTTGATATGATACGGACTAAAGTTTAGCCGTTAAACCAAACAAACCCTAAACCTGTAAAGATGGTTACGCATAGCAGTGGGGCACCAAAACCAATAAATCCATACAGTACGGGGGAATAGGATAAGCGATGAACCATTTTAATCAAACGGATAAAAGCAATTAACCGAACTCTTGTGTGACGTAGTGGCACTGTGGTACAGATGAGACACCCAGATGGTCCAGTTTACGACACTGCTACTATACTAGTACTAGTACTCACGAGAACAGCTACTTGTTCCTTTCTCTTTCTTTGATTTTTTCCCCATTTTTTCTTTAGGCTGCTGGCTGGCTGCAGGTACCTTTCTTTCGGCATCAATCGAGGGCGACTAGCTAGGCGATGGAGCCTCCGTGCGCGCGAAGCAAAGAATCCTGATTTCCGGAGGTCTGGTCGTCTGGAGTCTGCTGAAATCGCCACACCGGCCAAGGGATACGGCCTTCCGAAAGTCCTCGGGAAATTCTTCAGAGTTTTCCTTGGCCGCGCTTGCGCGGATTCGTCCACCATTTTCAGCCGGCCGCATCCGTATGCTACGCCTATTTTACAGGTATATTTTCCGTATACACACAGCTCGTATGCACTAGTCGTATAGTACACACAAAATACTAGTGATTTTTTTTAAAAAAAAAGTTGTCCGCTGCACATTTCCTCAGGAAACACAATCGAAAACTGCGTTGCTGGCGCGCAGTTGCATTTCAAATTCACCCCGTCGTCAGATGAAAAAGAACGGAAAACAAGGACGCATCCTGCCATCCGTTTGGACGCCAACTATCGCCGCCAGCCCGCCACTGCGATCCATGGATCAGCTCGGAGCCCGTTGAAAAATGGAGGGAGAGAGAGAGAGAGAGAGAGAGAGAGAGAGAGAGAGAGAGAGAGAGAGAGAGAGAGAGAGAGAGAGAGAGAGAGAGAGAGAGAGATGATGATTGAGGAAATCAAACCAGGAACTTGTTGCTGACCGCGAGCTGCGCAGGAGATTCGGAAGATCAATCGCCACCTGCCGAGATCTCGCCGGGGAGCCGGAGTCAAAACGGGAACACGGCGGAGTGCCGGACCATCCCAAGTCCGGCCTGTATTCAGACTAGCAATTGGATTTCTATTCTTCCGCCTGGTTGTTACGCCCGCCGGAAATGGGCAGGAGATGCCAAACTGCTTTCCACATCCGGCAATTTCACATCCGTCATCTAATGATGATAATTAATTAATGATTGGCTATATTAATACCACAGTAATCATCATTTAATCATACGGTCAAAGACCTTATTAGGTTCGTCAGTGTTTCTAGCGCAACCGTTTTGTAAACTGTCGCGGCCTCCGCGCCCTCGTCCGCCGCGCGCCACTCCGCTCCGCCGCTCCACGACGGCGGCGGCACCACCACCACCAGCAACATAATGCGAGTGCGCTACGTTTCCTTAAAACCTTAAGCTAATATTAAACTGAAATTAAAGATTACTTAAAAGAGAATTATGAACCGGGGTGGGGGGCATAACCAGCCCCCCTCAGTTCCGCCACTGGTTCAGCTCCCCGATCTGCCTGAACTTCGAATAGAATCATGCTTCTCCAGTGCGCCGGCGATCTCGAAGAGTTGGCTGCGTATGCCCCCCCCCTCAGTTCCGCGCCACTGGTTCAGCTCCCCGATCTGCCTGAACTTCGAACATAATCATGCTTCTCCAGTGCGCCGGCGATCTCGGAGAGTTGGCTGCCGCTGCGCCCAAATCCTTGATTAACGCCAAATCCAAGTCCACGGCCGCCTGCGCCTCCATTTCCTCCTCGGCTTCGGGCCAATACACATGTATCTCCTCCCTCCACCACCGTTTCTCCTCCTCCACCACCACCTCCTCCTCGTATACCACCTTTTTTTATCACTCCCTCTAGCTCGACCTCCACTGCCGTGGCCTCCGCGCCCTCGTCCACCTCGCGTCGCTCCGCCTCCATGTGACGGCGGTGGCGGCACCAGCTACAGCAGCAGAACAATGCGAGGGCTACAACTCTTGCTATGCCAATGTACAACACGATCCTAGGCCAAGGCGGAGCGCTCGCACTGCTACCTGGTGCAAAATAGTGGCAGAACCCGGAACAAACTTAAGGGGGCCGAAATATATCAGGGGGGGGGGGGGCATGGCCCCCACCGGCCCCCTCCTCGAGTTCCGCCACTTGTGCAAGGGACGCCATTTCTGTGATTAATGATGATTCTATCACTAGTAGCTAGAGCAGGCGAGCAGGCGAGAGGGTTCCGAGTGCGCGGGTTCCGAGTGAAGTGGGGTGCGTGAGGTACCCATTTCCTCTAGATGGCCAACCTGAAAATTTAAGAAAAGTAGTTGAAAACAATTGTCAAAGACCTACATTTCATATTCTTCCGGGCATCAATTAATCGATTAAAACAAAAATTCGCACTTGGAAATCGATGTAGGGAACCAAACAATGCTGGCTAGCTGGTGGATGATGCTGATTTAGTGTGAGAGAAAAATACTACTGCTAGTTGCCAGCAGAACAGAGTGTATATGCTGTAGTGCTGGTGCATGAGAAAATGTGGTATACAAAGAATGAATGTTTAGTTGTAACATGACAAAGATCAATTTGATGCATGGCCTTTCCTTTTGGGCAGGAAGGACTGACTTCCTGGTCTCGGGTTTGGAATGAGAGACCCCGATCACCAGGGAGGAAAAGGCGGCGAAGTTGCCTCTCGCCGGCTTGCCTTTTTATCCGCTGATGATAGTCACTGGCTCACTTCTTACGCCCTCTGCAGAAACCGTGGAGCAAGGCGGGGTGCATCAGCAGCACATGAATTGGCACAACATTCTAGATGAGCTTTCAGCTCTGAGGTTTGGTTAACAAAAATTCCTAGATGTATATATGTTGTGCTTTTTTTTAGATAATGAAAATATCTCCGACCTCTACAGCCGCAAACAGCCAACATGTCCTAGACTGTAATGTGATCATTAGGCTTAACTAGTAGAGTGCACGTGCGACATCGCACGTGTCTAAAGAATAATATTGCAAAAAAATAACTACACTACATTTTAGTTGCAACAAGCATTTTTAAGAAACTATATATGGTGAAAACATGCAACGAGATCTAAATTATAGTGAAAATAGACAAAATATTAGAAATATATAAAATATACAAATTTCAAAATATACATTCTCTGTTTAGCACTCGGTGCTAAATAAGTTATTTAGCACGCTAACCAGCCCACAATCGGAAAATTAAGAGGTTCAAACCGGAAATCAGGCTATGTGACAAGAAAATTTAGGCAACCGGAAAAGGTAACTTTCCGATTAAAGCACAAATTTCCAGTTTGAGGATTTTTTTTCCCGGTTTTGGTTCCCTGTTCATGGTTTTTTCCGGTTGAACGAAGAATTTTCCGGTTTCGGTTCCCTGTTTATGGTTTTTTCCGGTTGAACGAAGAATTTTTCGATTTCGGGATTACTTTTTTCCGATTTTGATTCCCTAATATATAATAACTTTATTATTTGGGATTACTTCTGTTTGCCTTCCAATATCTATATGATTTTTATTTGGGCTTTTCTTCATTCCTTTTTCTCTCTGTGCGTTTGGTTGTTGCTAGTATTTTGGACGTACTGAGGTACACAAAAGTACATGCCTGCTCGTGGGATTGTCTTATAATGTTGCCCATCCTTGATCTCCCCATCTTCCTCACTAACAGATGCATATTATTTGGCATGTAGCATATGCCATAACCATAAGAAATCTTAAGGCTACCTCTGAATGTCAATTACTACAAAAATTCAGCCCATTACATATGGAGGGTGAAGGGACCCATAACCCATTGATTGTTCTCACATATGAAATCACAACGTCGTCAATGCATCTCGACAAAAATGATATAGATTGAAGCAATGAGCTGCATAATCTTGATTGCACCACAAGCCCACGATCATGGAGAGTTGCCTTATCTATTCTTGCTCCAACTCCTTTGCCTCTCCCACTCAGCCATTGTTGCTCAGCAAAGTTTGTTCCTCTCTAGCACCTAAATTCTAAAAGAAATGATTAAATAGACTAATATCAATTAGCCTTACACACAATCACCGAGCACACCTTATCCTCTTCCTAAAATTGACTGCTTCATCCCAAACCCGAGGAGCCTCGTCAACACCTCGCTACTGTGAAACCAGGGATGACATACCCTATCGGACGAGGGCGTGCGGCCGGTTGCGAGTGCCTCTCACATCAAGATGGCAATGGGTACCCGAAACTCGAGTACCCGATGGGTTTTACCCGATAAGAAAACGGGCATGGAACGAGTTTTCTACCCATGGGTACATTATTGGGTAAAATCTTCTACCCATCGGGTATGGCGGGTACGAGTATAGATGTATACTACCCATACCCGCCTACCCGCGGGTAAAAAATACCCGCAAAAAATAAGCTAGCCTAAGTGTGCTCTAACTCATTTTGGCCCATATGGCATATGAATTTGGCACAATTCAATTTCTATTAGCTTGTTGGGATGATGAGTCAATGAGCCATCTACCATATTTCTATTAGTGTGTGGCAATAAAACTTCAAAGGATTTATTTTATATGGGAATGTCTAATATTTATATGTAATTTTCGAGTATACTTTCGGGTACGGGTATGGAAACATTTTTCTACCCGTGTGCGGATACGGGTAACCCGACGGGTAAAATTTAGCCCTAGCGGGTACGGGTATGGGTGGCCACTACCCGTCGAGTATATCCCAAGTTTCCAAATGAGACATTACAATATCTCTAACATAGATATTTTATTTTTTTCATTACATAAGTCAAATTTAGACAATAACCTTCATAACTCTGAACCCACATCTTCTTTCAAAAACCAATTCTCTATCACATCTCGACCTGAGGTCTGATCCCACCATGTGCCAGTCTAACCATCAGTGTATCCCATTTGCCATCTCCAATGTCTTTTCACATGCCTCCTGTCACCATCATATTTTAAACACGAAGATGATGGTTTAAACTTTAGAGCTCCCACTGTTTGACGAGATTTTGTGCAACCACTTTGAATACAATTGTATAAATTGCATGAAGCATGTACGGGTTATATGAGAATTTGGAGAAGAAAACAAAGCAATTAACTAAGCACTAGCTGTATGGACTTCCTGTTACGGGAGCTAGCATGTGAAGCCCCAAGCAAATCAAGAGAGCGTGCATGAGCTCCATGCATGCACCTACATGTACGAGAAGCTCATGTATCTACGCATGTAGTGCCGGTGCACGTGTACGAGAACGGCCGTATGCATGGCCGAGCCCGCGAGGCAGCCGGCGCGGCCTAGAAGATTTTAGAAACATCAGACCCCTAAACCCTCTTGCCATAGCAATGACTCGGCTTATTGGCCAGTAACAAAACATGCGAAGTCTGCGCGTATGCGGCCGGGATGGAAATACTCATGCACGCACATCAATCTTAGCTTCTTACTCTTCTCACGTGTGCTGGAAGCTTCCTTGATCACCAGGCCCATGATGCAGAGAGCCCGGATGGGGGTCTCGCTAATTTACGGTTGACCGTAGGGAGCCGCTCCCTACGGTCGATCTCCCGACCGTGTTTTTTTTTCATTTTTAGTATTTTTTTTGTCGTTTTCCGATTTTAGAAATTTTTTTATAAGAGAAATTTTGGAGAGAGAAAATTTTTTGACGAAAAATTTTGGAGACCAAAAAAAATTTCAAGCAAAAAAAAAGGAGAACAGAAAAAAAAATTTCAAGAAAAAAAATTGGAGAGCAGAAAAAATTCAAGAAATTTTTTTGTATCATTAAAAAAATATTTCATCCGAAAAAATCAAAAGGAATTCAAAAAAAATTGTTGAAAAATTTTTGCAAAAAGAAAAAAAACTGGATCTGCGCGGCGGCGGGCGGCGGCGCCTCCTCCCCACCCCGCCGCCTCCCCTCCACGCCGCTGGCCCGGCGCCGCGCCTCCCGTCCATGCCGCCGCCACGCCACGCCTCCCCTCCCCTCCTTGCCGCCGAACCGCCGCGCCTCCCCCCTCCGCCGGCCATGGAGCAGAGGGGGCCCGCCGCGCCTCCCCTCCCCCGCCGCCGGCCACGGAGCAGAGGGGCCCCGCCCGCCTCTCCTCCCCTGCCGCCGGCCATGGAGTAGAGAAAAAGGGGAGGGGGAGGAGGACGGCAGGGAGGAGTAGGCGTGGGGCGCTGCGATGTGGAGAGGAGAGAGGGAGGCCGGCGGCGGCCGGGCTGCTCCGCCGAGCCGATGACCCCGAGGTCGGAGAGAGAGAGGAGGGGAATATGGTGGAGAGCGAGAGAGACGGAGAGAGCGAGACGAGAAATATCTAGGAGGCGCCGGTGGGGAAAAAAGCAAGGGGAGTGAAGGGGCGCGGACGGACCCGGGGTGACCGTAAAGTTTGAAAACTTACGGTCACCCGCAGATTCATCATCGCGCCCGGATGGCGGCCCGTGGTGTTTATCGCAATGTGCCGCTCCGTTTTGCATGCCAAACGGATAAGCAAGCCTGCAGATTTTTCTCAACAAACGAGAGGCGGCGCCGGGTGGGAGGCCAAGGCTGCGCATTGTTTGACATTCTGATCTTCTCTATTTCTAGACTAGGATCACATCTAGTGTACGAATCGAGTACTGGGGTACAAGTTCTAGGTGTAATATCAAGTGATTCATTCTATACCTAGTACAAGAGAGATACAGAGAAAGAGAGATAGGTGGATGAGAGACACAGACCATCCGCGGGAGTGGATACAGAGGAGCCGTTGCTGGTGGGCGCCATCGCGTCGATGGAGCCGAGGATGGAGGCAAGGAAGTCCGGCTCTTCGAGGCGCTGATCCAGCGGCGGCAGTGGACGGCGCAAGTCCCGGCGTCCTTCAGGCCTCCACCGGCACTGGCCGATGACGGGGTTGGCGGAGGAGGACGTCGTGGTCACGGTGGCGGAGCTTCCCGTCGGCCTCGCGCTAACCCTAGATCGGTAGGGACTGTAGGAGAGGGTTGTGGCGGCGGTCAACTTAGGATTGCGTGCCCCGGGCCCTCTCCCTGTTCTTTATAGCGCGGGCGACGGGGGCCCACCAGCCATGTTTGGCTGAACGCCCCCGATCAGGGCGCAAATCAAGGGATTGGCCAGATCTTTGGATCTGGCCGTTGGAGATCAATTCCAACATTCTCCCCCTTGATCTCTCATTGTTCTTATTCTTATTCTGTATCTAAGTTTATCCATCCCATGGCAGATCAGTGTACAGGGCGTGCCTTGTCATGACAATTATTACTGTCAGATTAACAGCCACAATCACCTTTCCGGTCTGAAACAGATTCTTATTCTAGGGCCCTTTTTTTTGTCCAGGAATCATAGGCTTTCCCTTAAACCCATGCCGGCTAAGTGTTCTCTGAACACATTGGGTGGTAGGCCTTTTGTAAGCGGATCCGCTAACATTTTGTTCGTTCTGATATGTTCTAGACAAATAATTTGATCCTGGACTTGCTCCTTAACAACATAAAACTTGATGTCGATGTGTTTGGCAGCACCACTCGACTTGTTGTTATGAGCATAGAATACTGCTGATTCGTTGTCGCAGTATAATTTCAGTGGTTTTTCTATGCTGTCGACCACTTTCAATCCGGGTACGAATTTCTTTAGCCATGTGACCTGCCCCGAGGCCTCATAACATGCCACAAATTCAGCATACATCGTGGAGGACGCTGTAACTGTCTGTTTGGAGCTTTTCCATGATATTGCTCCTTTTGCAAGAGTGAAGATGTATCCAGATGTTGACTTTCTATCATCTGCATCTCCTGCAAAATCTGAATCTGAATATCCTTCTATTTCTAAAGTTTCTGATTTTCTATATGTTAGCATGAGGCCGGTTGTGCCCCTCACATAGCGCAAAGCTTTCTTTACCATTTTCCAGTGCTCTATGCCTGGATTGCTCTGGTATCTGCCAAGTACCCCGGTAACGAAACTTAAGTCAGGGCGTGTGCACACTTGTGCATACTGTAAGCTTCCGACAGCTGAAGCATAAGGCACTGCCTTCATTTGCTCGAGCTCATACTGGTTCTTGGGACACTGATGTTTCCCGAAACTGTCGCCCTTGACTATTGGAGCAGGTGTGGGCTTGCTCGCATGCATACCGTATTTCTTTAATACCTTTTCTAAGTATGCTTTCTGTGATAATCTTAAAACCCCTCTTCTTCTATCTCGGTGAATCTCAATTCCTAAGACGAACGAAGCTTCACATCTTTCATATCAAATTTCGAGGACAAGAATTTCTTTGTCTCCAGTAGTAGATTAACATCACTGCTTGCTAGCAGAATGTCATCCACATACAAGATGAGAAAAATGAATTTTCCGTTCTTGAACTTCGCATAAATACAATTGTCCTCTTCATTTTCTTTAAATCCAAACTTTCTAATTGTTTCATCAAATTTCAAGTACCACTGCCTCGAGGCTTGCTTCAATCCATAAATCGATTTTCTCAAGCGGCATCCTAAATTTTCTTTGCCTTCCATGACAAAACCTTTGGGCTGTGCCATGTAGACATCTTCATACAAATCCCCATTTAGAAATGCCGTTTTTACATCCATCTGATGCAATTCTAAATCATAATGTGCCACTAAGGCCATTATTATTCTGAAAGAGTCTTTACATGAGACCGGAGAGAATGTCTCATTGTAATCTATTCCTTCTCTTTGCGTGAAGCCTTTTGCCACGAGCCGCGCTTTATATCTTTCTATATTCCCTTTGGAGTCACATTTCGTTTTGTAGACCCACTTGCAGCCTACTGTTTTGGCTTCTTTGGGAATTTCTTCTAAGTCCCAAACTTTATTGGTATTCATGGATCTCATTTCATCTTCCATGGCTGCAAACCATTTGGATGAATTGGCGCTTTTCATGGCTTCTTCAAAAGAGGTGGGATCACCCTCATTCTGTATTTCTTCACTATGATAGACTTCATAGTCTTTAGAAATAGTTGGTTTTCTAGTTCTTTGTGACCTTCTCGGGGCCACTGCGAATGGTATTTCTTGCACAGGAGGCTGTTGTTGCTCCCCCTCATCCATGGCAACGGGTTCTACTTGGTCCTGAGAAACAGGGTCCTCATTTCCATTTAATGCCAAGCTAGGAGAACCAACAACAGGTGGTGGCACCACAGTTTCTTGCACTGAGACGTCAGGTAGACTGACAGCAGGTGTTGGCACTCCAGTTTCCTGCTCTATATGTAACACCCCGGGTGTTTGCACAGTAATTAAATAAGTGTCTGCACAGTAATGGTGTAGGTTTGCTTTGCATCATGTGCTTGAAATGCTTAAAAAGGATCTTTTTGTAATTATGAAAGGGTATATGTGTAATTATGATTATATGCAAGGTCCTTTCTGCAGTTGTGTTGAATAGGTTGAGCAATTATAGCTTTAGTGGAGGGTGTTTGTGCAAAATTTCAGTGCTTTTATTGCATGGCATCAAATTTTGCTTGAAGGTCTACATTTGAAGTGAAATTGCTTTGAAAAAGACAAATTTCCTGGAATTCAAAATCCCTTCAACGATTTTAATTTTAGCTCTTGAATCTTTGGCCAAATAAATTTTTGCACAACATCAAAGTTGTAGATCTTGAAATTTTGAACAACTTTCATGTTGGGCACTTTTCCATTTGAGCTTTGGTTTGAAAGTTATCACTGGTTTACAGTTTAGTCCCTGGAACTTTTGGAAATTGCAAAATCGCCCTTATCCCCTTCTTCCCCTCCCTGCTCTGCTTCCCGTCGCCGGCCACCGACAGCGCCGCCGTGGAGCGCCTTCCCGGCTTTCCCGGCCATTACTCCGCCGTGCGCTGGCGCCCACGCGTCGCGGACGAGTTCCTCCCCCTCCTGTTGCCTCGCGCTGGAGCCTCCACCCCTCGCCACGCACCCCCGCCGCGCCCAGAATCTCCCCGACGGCCGCCACCGCGACGCCGCCGTGGAACGGCCGCTGCAGAGCACGCCGCCCTCTTTTAGCGAGCGCTTAAGCACTACTTAAACCCCAGAACTCGATTTCGTGCTTCCCTTCGCTCTCTCATCGCTCCCACGCCGCAGAACGCCGCCGCCGCCCTGCTTGAACCCCGGCGAGCTCCTCCCCACCGCGGAGCCGCCAACCCAGACCCGCTCCACCCCTACATCCCCCACCATTAGCACCGCCTCGACCTCGCGCCGCTCCCAGGCCTTTTCCCCTCGCCCAAACCTCACCAGAGCCATCCCGCCGCCGAGCTCCGAGCCCGCAGGCCGCCGTCCATCGCCGACCGCCCTCCTCTAACCCTCTCCCGACGCGCCAAGTACACCAGGAGGTCCGCCCTGGCCTGCTCTCCGTTTCCCCCAACCCCACCCTCGCCGCCGGCGATCGCCGTCGCCGGTTTTGGCCGGTCAAACCACCGCCCCCTGCTCTGACTCGGCCGGGGACTGGTTTTTTAGAATTAGAGAAAGGCCAGGGGGTTATGTGAATAGACTATGACACATTTGAATAGTGCCACTAAGGACTGCTTTGTAATATTTTTCAGTGAACTTTGAAATTCTAGATCAATTCATAGAAAATTCGTAAAATAGCAAATCTTGATGTTTTGGAATCCTTTTGAAGAGCTCTATGCAGTAGAACCATAATATGTTAGGCTTTAGTTACAAGTTTTTGCTGTATAAATGGTTTTGTGTCACTAGATAAATAAATACTAGATGTTTAGTCTTTTTCTTATCTGATGCTTGAAAGCTGATATTGATATGAAATTTTGGTGGTAGTTTACTCTTGTTACACTAGCTTTGCTATAAAAATTTCATGATCAGTTCTTTGTTGTAGCTATTTATTTTATTTAATCCTTGTTTAGTATACTTTATTTATAATAAATAGTTCCTGTTCTTGTTAAATCCTGAAAATATTCCTGAGTGTTCATCTAGAGTATATTAGCTTGTCCAGGAAGTTTGAGCCTTAGTTCATGGCTAGATCAGGGGCTAAAAATAAATCTTGCTAATCTGTTGTTTGTTTTATTTATTTTCTCAGAGTTATTTCGGCGTAGATAAAATCATGAAAAATTCACAGTAGATAGATCATCCCTGTGTAGATCTCCTGTTAAATTTTGAGCTTCTGTTTTGATCTATTTGGATCTGTGTAATTCTTGCTTGTTCTAGATGTTATCTGAGTAAATGATTTATTGTGTTTAAATGGTTAAATGTCTTGGCATGATTTTTACAGGGTAGATTACTTTGTTCATGTTCTGTTTGGTGTAATTTTGGTAGATTTTATTACTATTTGTACTCTGAGTTGTTGTTTTATTTACAAACCATGATTTACTCGTATAGGAAATCACCACCACTCATTTTATGAAGTTAGTTAACTTCTTTTGTGCTGTTGATCATGATGCCTTGTGTATAATGTTGTTCTTGCATTGCATATAGACACGACTGTCTTATCGGACGGGACGTTCGAGCTAATCCCGGAATCTGACGGAGGTGATCTCGAAGCTCAAGTAAACACTGCGGAACTAACTGAAGCCCCGGACCAAAGTTCGGAAGAGCCTAGGGCTGAAATAGTTAGCAACTACCGAGAAGGCAAGCCCCGGACATAACCTATGCTTCAAATTAATATCATTTACTGTATTACTTACTTGTGCATTTACAGTTCTTAGGATTTGAATTGAAACCCTAGATGCATGATCCTAGGAACCTATGTACTGAACACTAGACTTGAGTTCGAGTAATTGCTAAGCTTATAGGAACGGTAAAAGTCGAGTGATTGCCTGTCACTCGCGAGCTTTATAGGAATTGCTTGTTTACTTTCTGTTATCAATATAAGGACGACGGACGGGGTTGTGTTCGATATCATGTCCTATGTGAGACCCCGTCTGTGTTGATGAACTTGCTAAGGTCGCGGTGTGTGGTAGTGCTGGTTAAGTTTTTGAAAGTACTAGTCACATGCCGTAAATATGGTACGCGGCAAGCCTAGTAGCCGATTGGACCGGGGAGTGGATATACCTCCCACTCTCTCAGTAGGGATAGGTTTTATTATATGTTGCGCAACACTACGGCTTCTAGGGACAAGGTTCGGCCTTGGAGCCCTGTAGTCGGGGAGAGTGGCACTATCCACAAGCCGGAAAGAAAGGTTAACGGTTGTTTGGGAATGACCCGACGGTATTCCAGACGTGTGTGCTAGGTTACCCTTGCAAGGTTGAATTTCGATTCAGAATCGTCCGCCTCTCACGATGAAATGAGACTGCTTGATCTCTTTGCCACACAGAGTAATAAGAGCAACAATATTCTTATTAATCTTGATGTTTGCTTAGAAGTTCCACCATGATTGGATAGTAGATGCTTACTTAGAATGGTTAATCAACTAGAATCTTGAAGCTAAAACCTGAAAGTAAGGACATACTCTGTATTGCTTTTCAGCAAAAGAAAACCAGAGCCTCACAAACCTTGCATAGTCTAGCTATAGTGAGCTACTTATACCCGTTGACGGTTAAGTCTTGCTGAGTATTAGAATACTCAGCCTTGCTGTTGAAAACCCCTTTTTCAGGTATGACTTTTGAGGATCAGATCGCTAGCTTGACCTATCCTTGCTCATTGCCTCCTGGCTGGTCCGTAGAATGGGATACGTCTTCGGCCGGCAATGACTGTGACGAGTGATACCATGCTTGGGCTAGCTTGGTATACTTTTGCGACGTGTTGTAGTCATCGTGTTTCATCTTCCGCTGTTTAAACTCTGAACTTATAATCCTAGCTTGTATAACTGTTATTTAAGTTGGCTTTGTAATAATGTTTTCAACTGGTTTGTAATCATTACTATGCCTGTGTTGTAAAAATTGTGGTTGTAATATCTCTGGACTCGCCTTCGTGCGGGGTATGCTTGTTCGATCCGAGAATCGGTGGTTGTATCGGGACGTTACCCGACAGACCAAAAATTGTTCCGTTTGAAGTGCGTTTAAGCTAATGTTGCCTTTATGGTGATGGCCTGCGCACTTGAGCCGGGATAATTTAGGCGGTTCTGCCACACTATCGGTGCCACAACCACAGGTAACGAGAAATAAGGCTCTTGAATCATCGGAGTGGGAATGTATACCCGCTTCTCCTCAAGGTCGATTTTTCTGGCTACTATGCTCCCCCTGATCATCTGATCTTCTAAGAAGGCAGCGTGTCTTGTTTCTACAAACTTCGTGTGTCTGTCGGGACAATAAAAGCGATATCCCTTAGACTTTTCTGGATAGCCAATAAAATGGCAACTGACTGTCTTGGGATCTAGCTTCCCAATGTTTGGATTAAACACTTTGGCCTCAGCTGGACAGCCCCATACGCGAAAATGATTAAGCGAGGGTTCTCTTCCTGTCCATAGTTCGTACGGTGTTTTTGGCACCGATTTACTTGGCACCCGATTAAGAATGTAAATGGCGGTTTTTAACGCCTCCATCCACAAATTAATCGGTAACGTGGAGTAGCTCATCATACTTCTGACCATATCCATCAGGGTACGGTTTCTTCTTTCTGCTACTCCGTTCTGCTGAGGCTCGCCCGGTGTAGAATACTGGGCAACTATGCCATTTTCCATAAGGAACCTTGCAAAAGGTCCTGGAACTTGGCCATAGGGGGTGTGTCGACCGTAGTACTCTCCCCCACGATCGGATCTGACTATCTTAATCTTTAAATCATGTTGGTTTTCTACTTCTGCTTTGAATATTTTGAATTTATCCAATGCTTCTGATCGTTCTTTAATTGGATAAATGTAGCCATAACGCGAGTAATCGTCTGTAAATGTTATGAAAGAAACATAACCATCTACAGTAGTGACAGGGAATGGTCCACATATATCTGTGTGAATTATTTCTAGAATTCCCGCACTTCGTTTGGCACCTTTCTTTATGTTCTTAACGAATTTTCCTTTAATGCAATCAATACATTGTTCTAAATCTGAAAATTCTAACGGTGGAAGAATTGATGCTGTCACTAAGCGCTCTATTCTCCCCCTCGAAATATGGCCTAAACGACAGTGCCATAATTTCGACAAAATTGTATTAATTCGTTTGCGTTTCTTAGTAACATTCTCATATGAGGAGGCATTTTTATTCTCAGAACATACTGCATTCACATTCTCAGATAATGAAAGCAAATATAATTTGTCTTGTCGGAAGGCAAGACCAACACATTCTGAATTAACTTGTATCTTACACTTGCCATCACCAAAATGACAAGCAATAGCGTCATCATCTAATTTAGACACACTTATTAAGTTTCGTTGCAAAGACGGTACATAAAGAACATCTCTCAAACAAAGTACAAAGCCACTATGTAATTCTAAATGAAATTCTGCAATGGCTTCGACTTCAGCTTCTACACCGTTTGCAACTTTAATTCTTCTTGCGCCTCTTGGCAGGGTCCTCCTCATACTTGATCCCTGTAAAGAATTAGCAACATGAGTAGTTGCACCAGAATCAATCCACCAAGTGGATTTGTCATAACTTAAATACAGGGATTCATCTACAAAAGTAATGGTGTCCTCACCCTTTCTTAACAACTCTTTCAGGAATTCTGGGCAGTCCCTCTTGTAGTGCCCTCTCTTTTTGCACTTCAGGCACTGGTCTTGTTCAACTGGAAAATTTTCCCAGTCTTTCTGTGGAGGTGGTCTGGAAGGACCACTCTCATGCTGATTCTTGCCAGGTGGGAAAGGTCTCTTGTTATGCTGGAAGTTCTTATTCTGAAAATTCTTTTTCTTGTGTTGAACTTGAAAAGCAAGCTCACCACCATTGGAGTTCTTAAGGCGATCTTCTTCTTGAACACACATGCCAATCAGCTTGTCAATGCCCCAATCTTCTGGAAAAGCGTTATAGTTGACATGAAATGCCTCAAACGCCTTTGGTAGTGACTTGAAGACCAGCTGAACAATGAACTTTTCTGGCAAAGGCATGTCTATTGTCTTAAGCTTGTTGGCCATGTGGCTCATTTCTAAGATATGTTCTCTGATGCCACTGCCAGTGTATTTCTTGGTGATAAGCTGCTCAGCAAGAATAGCAGCATAAGCCTTGGAAGAACCAGTAAACTGACTCTTCACCTTTGCTAAATATTCTGAAGCGGTGTCACAATCTGGGATCGCCATCTTGATGGCATCTGAAGTGGAACCCTTCATGACCATAAGACACTTGCGGTTGGAATCATTCCAACGTGTCTTGTCAGCATCATATCTGGTCATAGCAGAGTCATAATTCTTCTCTCGGATAGCCCAAGCAGCAGCTTCTTCATTCTGTGCCCGTACGGGCTTTTCTGGTTCTTGTGGAGCTGGCGTTGTGATGGCCAAATCTATATTGGCCATCGCCAGAGCTATCTCCAATTTCTGGTACCATTTCCCATAGTTGTTGCCATCCAGTTCAGGAATGGCATTCACATAAGTCATAGCATTGGAGCCTGAAATTTGAATCCAAAATTTGTGAGGACAACAATAAATGCATGTATCAATTTAACGTTGGTCAAAATTAAAACATGCAATAATCTGTACATTAAATCTAAATCACCGTTGGGCAGAAAAAGATATAATGTATACAAAATTCTGAATAAAATTATAATATTGCAATATCAACTTTGGTCAGAAATTACAACATTATAATATACTGAAAATTCTGAGAAATAAAATTCCATAGGCCTCTATATTAATTATCTCGTTGGTTCAAAATAATATAGAGACAAAATAAATTCTTTGCAGCGGAAACATGTAAAATTCTAAATATTCAGAAGCATAATTCTTGTAAATTTCTGTTCTAAAAAAAATAATACACGTTGGTGCATTTGTTTGCAGAGATTCAAATTCTAAACAAATTCAACCAGAATTCATATTCAAATTGCTTCTGAAATAAAAGAAAAACCAAAACTGGAACTGTTCATGCGGCCCGTGGCCTTTTTCGACCCACGGTCGCGCGCGCCCCCGGCGCCTGGGCCCTTGGCCCAACAGCGGACGAACGGGCCGCCGAAACGGCCCACGTGCGCCCCCTGCCTGGGCCTCAATCGGCCCGTTTGCCGGCCTGCAGATGCAAACCGTCGGATCGGATCCGACGGCTGCCCGGCCTTCTCGCCGGATCAAAACCGGCGTCGGCGACGGGGCGCCCAAACCCTAGCGCCATTTCTTTTCTCCTCCCCCTTCTGTCTCGCGAGGAGCGGCGGCGCCGGTTTCGGCCGGCTCGAGGGAGGTCGGCAGCACGGCGGCGCCCCCCGCCGGTCCCCTCGCCGGCGCGCACGCTCAACCGAGTGGGAGCGCGCCGCCGTCGAGCGGACTGGTGGTGGTGCACGGGCCGTGTGCCGGTTCTGCTTGGCAGACGCGGCCCCGCGCGCGGATGTGCGACGTTGAGCGGCTGCGGCCGGTTCTGCACCTTACGCGGGCGAGCCAACGGCGGCCGAGGAGGTAAGTCCCCCCCGGTTGGGTTCTTGATTCATCCGCGGGAGTTTTTCTTGGGTCTAGGGTTAGGGTTCTTGGGTTCTTGGTCGATTCGAGATCGATCTGTGTTCTGGTTCATCGATTCGTGACCGATTTAAGATCATTCATCTCCTTCTCTGTTCTGGAATCGTTGATCTGAGGATTCTTACCCCAAAAACTTCGATCTACAACTAGATCGGCGAATGATACCAATGTTTAACATTCTGATCTTCTCTATTTCTAGACTAGGATCACATCTAGTGTACGAATCGAGTACTGGGGTACAAGTTCTAGGTGTAATATCAAGTGATTCATTCTATACCTAGTACAAGAGAGATACAGAGAAAGAGAGATAGGTGGATGAGAGACACAGACCATCCGCGGGAGTGGATGCAGAGGAGCCGTTGCCGGTGGGCGCCATCGCGTCGATGGAGCCGAGGATGGAGGCGAGGAAGTCCGGCTCTTCGAGGCGCTGATCCAGCGGCGGCAGTGGACGGCGCAAGTCCCGGCGTCCTTCAGGCCTCCACCGGTACTGGCCGATGACGGGGTTGGCGGAGGAGGACGTCGTGGTCGCGGTGGCGGAGCTTCCCGTCGGCCTCGCGCTAACCCTAGATCGGTAGGGACTGTAGGAGAGGGTTGTGGCGGCGGTCAACTTAGGATTGCGTGCCCCGGGCCCTCTCCCTGTTCTTTATAGCGCGGGCGACGGGGGCCCACCAGCCATGTTTGGCTGAACGCCCCCGATCAGGGCGCAAATCAAGGGATTGGCCAGATCTTTGGATCTGGCCGTTGGAGATCAATTCCAACACGCATCACCCTAATCCCTCTCTATATAAAGGCCCATGCGTCTCTGGTTCAAGGGGTCTTCTTTTTCCTCGACGGGAGCAGCCGGGCCAGGAAGCGAGGGGGCGAGTCGCGCCCCAGCCGATCGCCATGCCGACGCCGTGCACCTCCTGCTCGCCTTGACGAGCGGCGAAGCCAGGGAGGCCGGCGAGCTCGCCGTCCATCATCAGGTCGCCGGCCGCCGTCGAGCTCGCCATCCATCATCAGGCTTTTCGCTGGAGGAATCTTCCACGGAGGGAAGAGCCACCAGGACGCCGTCGACGGCTCGGCCGCCGAGCAAGGCGCCGCAGGGCAAAGGAAGATCGATCTTGAAGCGGAGCCGACCACCGTGTCTACATCATGTAGATACCGAGTAATACGCCAAGGAAGCAAGAAGGCAGCCATGGCCGCCTCTCTCTTGAGGTGCAGGTTGATCTTTTATTCTCTCTCCTTTCTTTTCACAGATTGCATGCGCCCGTCGATCCGTCGCTCATCCATGTCGCCATGGTGCTGTACGCGAGCACGTTGATGGTGGAGACGCCAAGCTAGTGATGAAGGCATCGGCCGGCGACAACACCCCGCTACTCCATCGAGCCTGGCTGCCGGCCGACGACGATGGCGCCGCGAAAACACTGAGATGACCGGCGTCGAGACCCGCTGCACGTCGAGGACTGGCTGCCGAACCGGCAACAACAACGCCGCCACGAAGTCACTGAAGTCCAGCCGCCACACCAACGACGACGTTGAAGCGCGACGCGACGAGGCCGGCGCTGTACGCCAAGCCGGCGTCGAGAATGATGGCACCACCGCGCCGACCACCCCGAAGAGCTGCGTGGAGCCGGAGAGTTGACCTGCAACTCGGCACCCGACCACGCGCTCGCACGCATGTCCGTGCATGCCTAGCCAGGAGCTAAGTGCACACGTACAGCTAATGAGAAGATTAGTAGGCTACAGTGGCATGCACGAATAAGATGTATACGTGCGCCACCATGGAAACTAATTTAAGAAGCTAGCTTTCTGCGGATGAGATTTTCCTGCAGAATTACTTCGTCCATCTACGAGCACTTGCTACGCCCAACTACTCATCGTCGATGACCATCTCGGCTCGACTGCCGGCACAGAGGCAGCACCTCTCTCGCCGTCGACGCCCAACCCCCATCGTCGACGACCACCTTGGCTCGGCCGCCAGGAGAGCGGCGCCACCCCTCGTTGTCGACGACCACCTCGGCTCGGCCGCCAGCAGAGCGGCGGCACCCCTCATCGTCGACGACCCCACCTCGGCTCGGCCGCCAGCAGAGCGGCAGCAGCCCTCATCGTCCATGACCACCTCGACTCGGCTACCGGCGGAGCGGCGCCACCCCTCTGCATCGACAACTGCCTCAGCTCGGCTGCCAGCAGAGCGGCGCCACCCCTCATCATCGACAGCATCTCAGCTTGGCCGCCGGCGTAGCGGCGGTAACCCCCATCATCGACGACCGCTTCGGCTCGCCCGCCGACGTAGCGGCGGCACCCTTCACCGTCACAACAACCGATGCCGGCGACACTGACGTGAAGACGCCGAAGCGCGGCCTGCGATGAGGCCGGTGCTGTGCATCAAACCTGCCGCCGAACCAGGATGACGACGGCGCGGCTGCGAAGACGCCGAGATAAGAAGCGACGTCGAAACGGCGGACGATGCTCGCGGGCTGTTGCAAGACGCCATCGTGCGCGCTGGTGACGCCAGGACGGCCATAGAGCTATGAACAACCATGGCGCCACTGCAAGGCTATCGGAAGTGCTAAAAAGTGTCTAGGCCCATCCATGTCAACAAGCACTAGGTGCTATGTACGAGCTATATACCACAAGCAAACAAAGAAGCAATGTCATGCTGCATGCACGGACGTGCGCGTGCCACAAGCTAACAAGCCGGTTATGAAGCCCTTGCTTCACGACTACCTTGACCACGACCAAGCTTCGCCACGACGTCGACTCGGTCACAGTTTCACGTGACCACGCATCGCCGACGACTTATGAGGCCAGCGCTGGCCTGGAGCCGAACCTCCGCTGACGGCGCCGCCGCGAAGGTGCCCGGGAGGACAAGACGGCGGATGACGCTGACGTCAGGCTGGCGCAAGACGCTGCCGCGCCGACGACCCGAGGAGCCGTGCAGAGCCTGAGTAAGGGAGTACGTGCGCCACCTCAGCAAGCCACATTAACAAGTGCATCTACGCGACATCCGACACCGGCGAGGCGGACGACCCGGGCGAGCGGGTGGCGTTAATGTTCCAACCACGCCACACATGCTCATGGGTTGGCGACACTCCCTCCCTCTTCATCAACAACTTCTACCACCTCGACCGAGCTACTGCGACATCCACTTGGTCTAGCTTCAAGTCTTCTCCAAGCATCGACATCCTACTACTACGACTACAACGCCGTTCGAGACCGACGAGGCTGAACGACACGGGCGGGCGCTGCTGGTGCTCTACCTGCGCTACACCGGCTCATGGACACCGACGAGGCCATGGATGACGCCGACGCCCACCTCTACACCACCACCATCATCATGCATGGAGAACGTGAAGCGAAGACCGAAGACGACGACCACAGTAGCTTAATCGGAGGTACTCCGGCAAGCGCGTCTTGCGGAGGTAATTAATCGGGAGCTTTCCGAGGCCCCGGGAACCAGAAGACCACTTTCGCCCAAGTTAGATTTGCCCAACGGCAGGCTATGGAGCGCGCACATATCTATGGGAACCTGTATTTGTATTTTATAAAAATATGAATAAAACTTGTGTTCCCGTCTCTTGTTTCTTTTGTGTATTTTCTATATACACTGGCACGCCCGCATCTTCTTTATTTTCCACGCAGAGAAAATCTTGTGTGATTTTTCTCTCAAAACACCCACTAATACATACAAAGGAAAATTATAATAGACCGGCACTTGATATATTGGAAAAAGAAGACAAATTATGAGGGACCAACACAGGCTACCCATTTGAAAAGCAAAATCAATGAAAGTGAGATAGTGCTGCACAATGTTAATTTAATTACGAGACTTAATAATCTCCATCGAAGTTACCTACATTAACAATCTGTCATAAAAAATTAACTTACAAATTTTATATAAAAAATTAAACTCCTCTTATTTGTTCTAATGACACAATATAACACAAACAGAGAAGAGTGGTATTGTCTGGCAAATCATCATCACAATTTTTTTTGAGGGTATCATCATCACAATTAGGAGGAACCAAATATAATACCTGGTACTCCACCAACTCTTTAGCTTGCTCCATCAGTCACTCGATCCCTCAAAAGAACCTGAGGAAAACAAATGCACAAAAGGGTATTATTAAAGCTGGCTAGTTTAGGCCCATACAACAGAGAAGAGTCTACTAAGAAAAATTTAAAATACCAAACAGTGGCGGAGCTAGAAATGAACGGTAGGGGGGCTATTTTTCCCTGACTAAGAACCGAGGAGGAAGAAGCATGCCCTTGGTAGGTGGCGCTAGTGATTGGACAAACCACAAATTGATTGGAATTGGTGGATTGCGACAACCGGAGTCCGATTCATCTCACGGCCGCGCTACGGAGGCGGGCGAGCAGCAGATGATGGAGACCGCAGACTAGGGGGAGGGGTGGTAGGGGGCTGATGAGGCGTAAGCGACAATGTGGTCGTCACTCCGATGCTGCGTGCTGTGTGCAACTTCTTGCGTGGCTGCCAGCCTGGATAATTTGATGCACACAAGATGGACCTTCAATGTTTCAATTTTGCATATACCTATGTAATTTCATTTGGACAAGGGGGGGCCATAGCCCTCTTTTGCCGACATGTAGCTCCGCCACTGATACCAAACACATTTTAGCAGAACAAGTGCAAGCCAAGCAAGCCTTAAAAATTTAAAAATACTAAACATGTTTCTACCAAAAAAAATTGATGAGATAAGCTAAAACATTCAGATCATACAACATTGAAGTAAAAATATACAGCAATCAATTTAAAGTTACACATTTGAACATCCAACTAACCTGAAGACTGTAATTCTCAACTGCTTAAACATTCAAATTAGATTCTAGAAATGATGCATAGGTAGAGCAAAAACAATAATAGGGCTCATTCTCTAAATGTTAAAAAAATGGAAAAGGAACCATGTTATGAAACATACATGTCCTAGCGCATGTCCGCACGTGCCAGCAGCTAATAAAAGCATAAGAAAAAAATACAATTTTCCTAGATCAATTTACACTCCTGTGTCACAGTCACAAACTCACAATATCCACCTGTCCCCCCCCCCCTCTTCAAATAGCAGCAAATAGAAACTCCAAAGCAAACTTATATAACTAGCAGGCTAAATGGGTTAAGATGATGTTCAAGCTAGATTAGTAGAATTAGCCTCAGGATAAGCACATAGCCAAGATAAGCAATCGCTGGTCTGCTAACCATTTCCAAAAGTGTAGAGATCACAGCCAACGCCCTGGCCTTCCTGCTGTTGCTCATCTCCATCTTTCTTTTGGGCGCTTGGATGATATGGAAGCACAGGAATGCCTGTGTGTTTGAGGGGGTGGCTCCCTCGGTCAACTTCATCAAGAGGGATCTCAACTTATTTGGTGTAATCTAGTCAGCTAGGTCAAGGTTTTGGTCATGCTCTTATTTGTTTCATAAGCTAGCTTTTCATCTTTTGAACCTATCTCTCATATTTGGTCCCCGTATGTGAGATGGGAGTTGTAAGGGGACTACTTTTCTCTCTCTAATGCAATGAAGCGCAGCTCTCCTGGGTTTTCCCAAAAAAAAGATGGAAATAGGCTTCCTTGGTAATAGAGGAAAAATAATGGAATTTTTGAGGTTCCAGTTCCCATAAAAGTATTTCTTTTCGAACAAACAAACAAATATTCGAGCATTCAAAAGATATTTTACAATTGGAAATAAAATGGAATACTCAACTACTCTGATCGATTCTCAATTTGAATTATGACAAATATTCGAGCTTTTAAAAGATCTGCATTGTTAAGAACAAAAATAGCTTTAATCAGGTAACCTGCCACCACTTCTTAATTTGCCAACAACTGTGAAGAGAAATTAATTAAAAATTTAAAAGATCATTGTACAGAGAAGTACCCGTTGCTTGTCGATCAGATGCAGCTTGCATCGCCACCATGATCACTGGCTCCTTAAGTAGCAACATACAATCGAACAACACAAATCATAGCAGACAGTACAAATTATTTTAAAAGTCATGTAGAATACATTCTGAGCTCGTAACAGACAGTACAAATTATTTTAAAATACACATCGAGCAAGATAAATATTTCAAATTTCGTAAATGTGAGCACCTTGAATTGGGAACAAAGAAATTTGAGATTCTAGCATTCCTGAGGTGTAGGCTTTAGCATAACAAAAGACATGGGACACTAAATTTGAGCACCTTGAATTGGGAACAAAGAAATTTGATTGATTTTTTTTTTCAGTTTCATATCTCAAGACTATTAGTGAACACCAAACAATATATCAGTGAATGCCTAGCCTCATTTTACCGCTTCTCTATAACACAAAGCATAACTGCTGAGTGAGAACATGTTGGAAACACTCACAAATCCTATATTCATTTTCTTTAGGAACATGTATTGTTTCAGCGCTGAGTATATTTCTCCACATTCTGGTAAGCGTGTATCTGAAATACTGCTATACTCAGTCAAGGGATTTGAAATTTGAAAATAATACTACAATGGAACTTGAAATTCTGCAAAAAGCGCACCATGTACTCATTGCCGAACTCGATCCGGAAGGCGTCCTTAATGGCCTCCGCCGGTATCGCTCATGAGGATGAAGACGTTCTTGGCATGGTTGGCCCCAAGCTGTAAGAGCACAACAGTGCCCTCCTCCTCCTCCTCCTAGAAGAGCTCGTCATCGTCCTCTGGCCTGCAAAGCGAGGATACCAAGGTGGACGAGGAGGCCCCATCCCTGCGTGCCCGGCCAGCTCGCTGCCGTAGGTGAGGATCTTGCACAGATTGCGCCTCACCCGCTGCTGGTTGTGGTACGCCGCGCGACAGTCTCCAGCACCGTCCCCTCGGCGCCTCGCCGAGCGCCGCGGCCACAAATCTGCGCCACCGCCGTAGATCCACGCCGAGCGCCGCGGGGGGAAGAGAGAGGTACGGCCGGCCCGAGCTGCCGAGCTGCTCCTCTACCCGCTGCCGCCATGGACGCGGTGGCCTCCTCCCACGCCACCGGCCGGGCCCACCGCCTAGCGCCGCATACGACCAGTTTCCGCCCCGCCGCCGTTGCTGCCACGCACCAGCCCGCCTGCGCGCACGGACGCATCATGGAGTGCACAAGCGGGTGGTGCGGGGTGCACATGCGGCGGCCGCGCATTGGGGGCGAAGGAGATGAGAAACAAGGAAAGGGAGGCATGATTGGATCCAGATTGGGTGACTTGCGGTAGGCAAGTCACAGCGTGACTGGCGGGCCGATCTGGGACCTCAATGGCTGAGGAAAGACGAAGGCAAGCTCTATTTTTTTTTCACCGCAAAACATTCATCCCGAGCTCGTTTTGCCCCAAATGCTCGAGTTCGAGGAGAACGGCGAGGCGCCGCACCCGGTCGCCGCGACGCGACGACGCCGCGAGGGAGGCCGGCCCCGCGTCGAACCCGAGCGCCGCCACGTCGCACTCGGCCGCCGCCGCGCCTTGAGGGAGGCGGCCCCACACCGCACCCGGCCGCCGCCGCGCCGCCCTAGTTCGCCGGCACGAGGGAGGAGAGCAGCCGCGAGCTGGGAGAAGGGCTAGGAGCTGCAGTAGTGAACTCCCTGAGAAGAACGGTTGTAGCTCGTAATGATAGTTGCAGCAGACCCTGATGAACCTCCCGCTCGGGCTCCCGCCATATAATTCAGGCGCCATCCGAGTTATATTCGCGAGGCAGCTCCGGCAGGCTGCCGGTGTGATGTCCGGCGTGCACTGCGCCAGCGCATAGATCGCTGGGACGCCCCGCCTGGCGCCTCCTCGCCCGTGGTGAATCGCCTGGTCGGGTCTGCCGCCGCGCGGTCCGCTGTGGCGCTGATGAGCGCGGCCACGGCGGCGCCGAACGCCGCGGCTGGCGCGCTCACGTTCTCCATCTTGAGGAGGTACATCTCGTCGTTGTCGTCGGCGCCGACGAGGAAGTCCCGACCGGAGAAGCAGAGGTCGTAGTAGATGGCCACCTCCCTGCTGTAGGCGCACAGCTGCCGCGCATCCTGGAACGTGACCGCGAGGCATGCGGCGCAGTTGGGGGCGCTTGTGTCGCCGCGGCAGAGCGCGAGGGCGTAGACCGCGTCTGGAGCGGCGGCGACGAAGAGGGATGCGGAGGAGGAGGCATTCTGGGGGAGGACGGCGGCGGCCAGCTCGAGGTTGGACTGGTACGTGACTACGTGCTGTTCTGCTCGAAGGCGCCGCCGTCCCTGCTGTGCGTCCACGGCAGCTGCGCGCAGCGGGCGGTGCGACGAGGAAGGAGAGGAGGGTAAAGACGATGCTGGAGGAGGAACGACAGAGCGAGCAGCGGTGCACGGGCATGACGGCAAGCCCGTGAGGTGACGGCCCTTCTCCTAGCTCGCGGCTGCTCTCCTCCCTCGCGCCGGCGAACCAGTGCGGCCCGGCGGCGGCCGGGTGCGGCATGGGGCCGCTTCCCTCAAGGTGCGGCGGCGGCCGAGTGCGGCTAGGCGGCGCCCAGGTTCGACGCGGGGCCGGCCTTCCTCGCGGCGTCGGCACGTCGCGGCGGCTGTGTGCGGCGCCTCGCCGTCCTCCTCAAACTCGAGCGTTTGGGGGCAAAACGAGCTCGAGATGAATGTTTAGCGGTGAAAAAAAATAAACAGAGTTTGCCTTCCTCTTTCCTCAGCCATTGGATACATCATGGAGGTCCATGATCGGCCCGCCAGTCAAGTCACCCAATCTGGATCCGGCATGATTTGTGGGACGAGGAAGGGACACAAGGAGCAGGAAAACGTGATTCGCGGGCGGGATTGGGAGTGGGTATGGGGGCGGGTAGAATTTTCGCCGGTGAATAAAAAGGGCAAACTGTGGGAAATATTTTAGAAATAGTGTTTTTTTCCCTCACCATTTAGATTTCCATGTCCACTTTGCTTACAGGTAGGGACAGCGAGAGGGAATGTGAGAGATGGGTAGAATTTTTTTTTGGATGGTGACTTCAAAAGTTTAGGTTCTTTATACTTATATATATATATATATAGACGCACGTGCGACACACACGTAATTTAAGAAACCAATTAATTTTAACTCATAAGTGTATTAAATTAAGTATTAATTAAATTAATATTGAAGATAAGTTCCAAAAATATATATCATGTTAAGCGTGACTGCTATCTTGTAATGTTTGTCATTGCTCATCATATTTATTGGTGTGAAACCACAAGCACAAAACATAGAATTGTTTATTTCTTGTATCTTTTCTGTGTGAGAAGGTCAGTGGCTAGCACGTGGTCTGAATGAAACAATTGGAGTACAGGTTGATTTCTTGTGGAAATTTTATCAAACTGAGATGATCTGTTCATCACAGCTTCTCACAATTTACGGTGATTCACATATAACTTTCAGACAATAATTGGATCACCAAATAAAATGAAGAAGTGATTATTAATTAAGAAAAAAATTGAAGAGACGTTTATGCTGCAGTTAGCTAGCTACGTACCTAGCTTGTCCTATCGTAACTTACCTCTTAGCAACAGCGACGCCATGGTCTTTAGCAAGAGAGTGGTTTGTGACTTTGTTCCTAGATCGGAGGGGACGCTAGACAAGAGATGGCAATACCCTGGTTGAATCCGCACAAATCACATCGAACACCCAAACCAAATCAAGCTAATTGGCTGCTTGCCTTTGATCTGTTCTTGGGCTGCTATGTATAATTCTAAGGTGGATGGGGCCTCACGGAGCAGCATGCTCCTGCAGATGTCAGGCCGAGGAGCAAAGCGGCGCCGATGGGCTGGGCAGGGGCGGACCCGCTTTGCCAGCAGGGATCACGGCGAGCCAGCAACGCGACAGCATGTGCCATGGAGGAGCGTCGTCGCTGGTGGGGATGGGGCAAGCGCCGCTTCCTGGCCCAAGCCGCCGCCGCCGCTTGGAGGTGCGTCATGCGCCGGCTTGGGCGGCCCGGTGATCCCACGCTCCAGCTTGGGCGTCACCGTCTGACGACGCGCCGCGCCGATCCTGGCGATGCCGGAGCCGCCGACCGGTCTTGTGCGGCATGCGTGGAGGAGCGCGAAGGGGTCACCGGGTACAACACGCGGGTACGATGATCATAGGTGAAAAAAACAATTCTTTTTTGATAGAAACATCTCCTAACATGTGATTTCTACGAGTCTCCATCCCGTCTCATCTCTTTCGACTCTGATATACGGGTCCGGCGTGAGAGGTACGGTGGGTTCAGTTTGGGTGAGAAAAATTTTCAATTATTTTGGATCTTTATAATATAGAAATAATAATAATATAATAATAATATAGATGATCAATTTTTTTCCTATTCTAGTAAAAAAAAAGGAAAAAGAAAAGACTGACATCTTATCCAAGAAGAAGGCAGGGTAAGGTTGGAACTCTCGTTTTTTAGTACAGTACAATGCAGACGCTCACAACACGCACACACACTCATCCTTATGAACACACGTACGCAAATCCTATCCCTATGAACACCTCCGAAGGACTGGATCGGCAGATCTGGAGATTCTCGAAGTCACCATTGACGCCTCGTTGTCGACGGGAACGTCACTTACCACTTAATGCATAATGCCGGAAAATTATGAAATAAATCCAGAAAAATATGAGCACCCATGCTAAGTCGAGGACTTTGAACCCGAGTGGATAGGTTCCGCCACAAGCACCTAACCAACTGATCTAAGATCAGTGTTAGGCCAGCCGAGGTTCCGGCCCATCAGCCTATTGGACGAACTGGCCCAAACACCTTTCGTTAGTCGTCGCCGTTTAACCAGACACCGCATCGTCTTCCCGTGTCCACCTCTCTCCGCTCTCCGGCTGTCCCGCGCCGCCCCAACCCCTCAACCCCAACCGCTGCAGCCAATCCGGGCTGCTGCTCCCACCTCCCCCTCCCCGCTCGCGCCACCCAAAACCCATGGAGCCCTAGCGTGGCCTGGCCCTCGCTCTGATGGTCCTCGCGGAGGCCCTGCGCGCGCGGCTGCTGGCCGCGCTGCGGCCGTGGCTGGCGTCGGACCCGGCGGAGCTGCGGGTGGATCCGGGCCTCCTCGCCCGCTCCCGCGCCGTCGCGCGCGGGGTCGAGCTCGACGCCGCCGCCGCCGCCGCGGGGGAGCCCGCGTCATGGCCCGCCACGATCGACCGCGCGGCCGCCGCCGAGGTCGAGCTCGCCGCCTCGCCCTGGGCCGCCCCCGCGGTCGACGCCGTCGTGCGCGGCGTCGACGTCGCCCTCACGCTCAGGTAGGTGCCGCCCGGCAAACTCCTCCTGCAACACGACGCTCGTCGAAATACTGATGGCAGGCACAGTAGTTGCGCCACTATTGTGCTTAACAATTATGGCATTGTGCTGAACAATCGTGGGCATTGTGCTGAACAATTGTGGGATTGTGGTCTCATGGAGGGTTTCTTATCGAGTTATTGTGGACTAGATGGCTTAGATAAGTGGGTGACAGATTATCCCTGTCGGTTTTGAAGGGAGCCTGCGCCGAAGAAGCAGCGGCCGGACTACAAGGAATGGGTTTCCAAGGAGAAGAAGAGAGTGCTCGCGTCGTTGGATCCTCAGGTAGGGCAGTTCCAACACTTTCCATTCATGTTCGTTACCCAAAAGTGCTTGCCAGTGAGCTAGAATTCTCTAGTTGTGTTATAGTGACGAGCTTATATTACTTAAAATGCTGATCAAAAGCTGCCTGCCGTGCCACTTGCCAGGGTGAGATGTTGCATGAGATGATTGAAGGTGTGGTTAACTCCCTGGAGGATAAGTTTGCTTCAGTGTTTGCCAGTGTGCTTCTGGACTGTGGTCAGGTGCGGTTTGATGATGTCACGATACAAGTTCGATACCTTGACGACTTCCATGTTTTTGTATTGAGGACGACTGACTTGCAGTTTGGCCCTGAGCTTGTTTTCCACAGCTCGCTGTTAAGAGGACTAGTTGGCTCTTTTATGTCATCCAGAAAGAAGAATAGCCTGCTTGTTAGATGTTCTGAGTTTGAGTTTCTGATGAAGGAGAATGATTGGGTAGATTGTTCTGCATCTTTCACTGGCATATCTGCTTTGGTTAAATTGGATAATCTGCAACTTGCTGGTTTTGGCATTCATGTTCGCAAAGCATGCTGGGAAATCTCACCAAAATTTGCTCCTTCATTGATGGTGATTTTGGATATCACAAGACAGAAGGAAGAGTTTGGTGTTAGGAATGGCAGAGAGCTTTGGAAAATCGCTGCACAAAAGCTTGACAGCTCAGTAGTCTGTCGACGGTTTTCTTAAGCAAGGCTGTAAGCTGTGCTGCTTTCTGGCGGCACTATGTTCATGCTTATGTACTGTTGTTGGCATTGGTAGGGTATCCCTCTGACAAGCTTATAACAAGGAACTGTGGTAGGGGATCAAGGAGCAGGAAACTCTGGAGTACTGTTAGGGATCAGTGGGAAACTGTTACTGATTTGGAGGAGAAAATCCCTATAGAAGCTATTGCTAGAGCACGGTGTGCTGCACGTTCAAAACTAATTGTGTCACAGCAACCAAGCAAGCAAGAGTCATCAGAAGCACTTATTGTTTCTTCCTTGCTGAAGATCCTCACACCCTTTTTATATTTATGGAGGTTTCTTGTGTTCATATGGAGGTCAGTGTGGGCAACTGTGGGCCCTGGAAACAAAGCATCATATTCATATATTTTTCCTGTCTCTACTCATGATGTAGACACGGAGCTTCAGCTCAGTGCACACCTTGGTGAACTCTCTTTAACCTTGTTACCTGTTGCTGATTGCTCCACTGATACCAAAAGATCAGACAAGAGAAACAAAACTTATCAGATTGATTTACCGGCAAATGTTGTAGTGAGGTCATCATGCTTACTTTACTCAGCTGGTTGCACCAGAAAATCATTGTTTTTTGTTGTTGGGGAACTGAAGACATGCCTTTCCGGTGTCCCAAAGTTGCTACAAGCAGATATTAGCAACAGTCCCAGGAGGAGTTCATCTTTTGGAACAGCAGAGTTCACTGAGGACACCGACTCTAGGATAATCCTCTGGAGCGACTCAGCTAGTAGGGACCTCTTCTCCCGACAACAACCCGACGGATCTTTTTACTGCAGCAATGATTTGTCCACTGACCTTATAAAGAGTACTATGGATGAGTTATGGTCAAATTGGATGACAGTTAGCAATCTATACAATGAATCGGGTGTGATCCATCATGAAAAGCCTTCTATTATTTTTGAATTCAAATATTTTCTCATTGATCCTTACAAATATATAAGTGGTTCTCAGCAATGTAGATTCACAGTTGGGAGACTAAACCTTGATTTGGATTATTTATGTGCTTCATCAACTTATCTGCTGTACAGACAGTTCATGCACCATAAACAGCCGAAAGAGCTAACTGGAAGATCAGCTGACCTTTCAAACAGTGCTGGCACCTATGAAGTGCCTACCAGTGGATTTGTTGACAAATTGAGATAATTTGATCACAGAATGAAGGTTGCAATGTTGGATGTGATTCCAGCAAATACTCTTCAAATTGTAGCATTGACTGCTGGTCCAAGTGTAAGGTTATTCTTTGATAAATATAATGTGCTGCAAAATAGCAAAGATGTATACAATCCCTTTCTTTCACAGATGAATAGCAAGTCCTGTATAGTTTTCAGTCTAGCATATGTGGAATGTGCTCTCTGGCCACCATCTCTATCTTCTCCTACTCTTCCAAGTGCTAATTCACATGCCAAAGAATCACGGAGCACATCTATTAGTGTGAAGGAGGCCAAAGAACATCAGCAACTACAAACAGAAAGTAGCGCAAGGAATGTTTATCCAGGGTCTATTGTGCTGGATGGTTGGTTCGTCTTTGCTGGCTTAACTCTTCTGATAGATAATCATAATCCTGAGGCCAATCAGCAGTCTCACATTTTTGGACCGATGTCGGCCAATTTACAGATTTCAACAAGCAGGTAGAATTGTCGAACACTCTTCATTTTCATGGGCGTGTGACTCTTTTTGGTGGATGTGTGACTCTAAAAAGATTTTGGTTCAGTTGTTACCTTAGTCTGATATTTGGTATGAGTATTGAGTTTGAAAGGTTATCTATGAGAGGTGTGAATAGTAGGCTAGTAGCATATAATACAAGAAGCAGTGATGAGCGAGACAACTTGTACTTTTAGATTAAAATTGTTCATTCTACCTGTTGTGGCCTCAGTTTGCATGATTTGAGTACATTTTGTTATAATTTTTGTAAGTAGCAACTCTTTTATTTCACCTTTCAGGAAGTATTTCTATTCCTTCTTTGGAGTGAGAGATGTTATCTCAACTAACTTAGGTGCAAGAATCGCTGGATGCATAGGTTTCGTCTGCATGGATGAACTCCTCATTGTTTGCCAGGTATGCACATTGGATTTATCAGTTTTCTTGAACATTACTAAGTCATATGTTTATTTATACTTATCTATATCTATACTTTGTGAGGGTTTTGAGACACAGTCATAGAAGAGCTGGATAATGCATGATTTAGATTCGCTTACCGTAGATGAAATCTCTTCCTAAACCATCCATAGCATATATTTTATTATTTTTAATCAAGTATTCTACTCCTTAAAATATCTGCTTTAACTAACTTTACATTACATGTACTTGTGGCATTTATCAACACTTTGCAGCTTATTGAAAGCATTCACCTGGAAATATTGAAGTCTGACCTAGGCAACATCAAGTATTCTGAGGATTTTATCGGAAGACTAGCATCTTTTTATAAAAAGGATATTAATGGGAGTATAATGGAGCTTGTTGAACATATTGCCCAAGAAGACAAAGTGGATCCTCGTGTAGAACTCAGTGTTGAAATGCAACTTGATTTGGAGTCAGCATACATCATGTTTAGTGCTTCATGTGATGTACTTCTCACAAATCCTGCTTTGTTTATCAACAGTTTTGTAAACTTCATCATCAGCTCATCTGTATTTGAGGGCATAGCAACACAGGAGTTACTTGATGTATTAGCTCTAGGTGTTGGGTTCTGCATCAGAAGTTCTTCTGTGAAACTTTTGCTCAATGGACAATGCACAGACTTCCTCTTTAGTCTGTCTGGAATTCATTGTGTGGTGTTAGAGAATCAAGGTCAAATGGGTATTTATAATGATATACATCAGCACAGAGACATATCTAGTGGCTCACTACATAGCGAGAACCAGCTCATTGTATCAGATTGCATATTCAATATTAGTGTTGGCCCCATGAATGTCAACTTGATTGATGAGAAACTGCAAGATGAATCAAGAAGCTGTTGCATTTCTTCTTTAGGAGTTTGGTATTCAATTAAAATTGAATTTACAGAGGTTTATGTTGGAGACTACAGCACACACAGTTACCTATCTGAGTTAAGTCAACGTAGCAAATATAAAATCTCTTTGTTGATTCATGATGATCTTCAGGTTGTCAAATGCAAAATCCAGGTGCGTCACTCTTCTTGAATCCTTTTCTGCCAATTCTGTTAGACAAATATGATTTCTTATTAGCTATATTGACATTATCTTTGCATGCCTTTAATGGCCATGAGCTTTCCAGATGTAAAGCATTTAGTTTGTTTCTTAGTTTTCCTAATTGGCACCCCATTTTTATTGTCCCGCTTTTAAGTCATATTCTTTATAACTGCAATTGACAGGGTGGCTTGATCTTTCTGGAAACAATTTCGTTAGCTAAGCTTGTTTTGTGTTGCAAAGTTTACTTTTGGCTGCTTGTGAATCTTCCACTGCGGGCAACGTCAAACTTAGTCAAAGATTCGGTAACTCCAATCTCTGCAGGAGGGAACTATATTGCTACCAGCAGAGATAGTGAGAGGGAGGCTGCAGCTGTGCCTTTAGGTGCTAATGTACAAATTGGGGAATCCCAGTTGAATGCCATCCAATGCCTTGATATCGAATTATCTCGTTTGTCACTAACTCTTGTTATTGCGGATAAATCAGGTAACAGGCTCATCCTGCTTATCCTCGGTTCAATTTTGCCGACAAACAGATAATTGTTATTCTTTTCCTGCATTTAGGTACATATCAGGGATTAACTTTTGAAGTTGATGCAAGTCTTCAACAAATATATCTTGGCATGAAGTTTTTGTTTGAAGTGAAGCGTCTTTCGATCTCCACTATTAGTAGTATTCACAAGAATGCCAATGAACAATTAAGAGATGTACCAGCACCTCGTTTCCGATCCAGCAAGGCTGCTGATCTTTCACCTCAATCTGAAATTCAAGAATATCTCCCATTTGTACAAGCAGACGACATGGATATTTATGATCATGATGCTCCTTCAAGCTCAACTTCTGCACTGGGAAGTTCAACAGGCAACACATCACTAGATTTTTCATCACATGAAAATCAAGTCCTGAAACATTTCTCTACTTTTATCAAGATCGAGAGAAAAAACTTTGATGGCGACTCCAGTTTGGTACACTTGAGTGGTGATTGGTCTGGAAGTGGACCTGTTTCTGGTTTGGAGGTGGCAATGTCACTCTCAAACATTGAGGTGATCCCTCTCCCTCAATCTTTCTCGCTCCTGGGCCTATTATCCTTTGCCTGTAATTTATGGGTGACTAAAAAACTCGACCTGCGAGGGGAAGAAACCCCTGAGCATTGAATAAGAGAAGACCTCTCATGCAGGCTGAGAAACCCCCCGAATCCTTGCCCCACCCTTACATAGGGGCGCCGTTACCCAAATGAGTGCGGACCGGGAGTCCGGGACCTTCCTTTATGCTTTGGCGTGGTGGCTGATGGATAAGTCTGTGTACTTGGTCTTTGTGGGGCTGCACAAGAGGAGATGCTCTTGCTGCAGCACGTTGTGCTTTGCTGCCCCTAGAGGACAGCAAGGATAGCATCTTGACTACCTTTCAGTTGGCATCTAGGACAGCATCTAGGACAGCAGTTAGGACTAGCAGTTAGCATCTTGGACTAGTGTCCTTAGCATCTAGCTTGGCTGCCCTGCAGCCCCTTGTATAAATGTATCCCCAGCCCCCCCTTGGGATGGCATGGCTTTGAGTTTGTGAATGAAGAAAAACCCAGAAAATTGCCCCAAGTTCATTGTCATCCTCTCAGCTCAATGAGAGTTAGAATTGAGCTTCTAACATCTGGTATCCGAGCCGTACTTTCCTGTAGGTTGGATATCTCTTGCTCCTCCCCTTCCCAAGCCGCTGTAGCAGCCCAGCCACCACCACCAGCAGCTAGCGCAGCAGCAGCAGCAGCAGCAGCTGCACCAGCAGCAGCAGCAGCACCAGCCGCTGCAACAGCAGCACCAGCTCCGGCTGCCTCTTCTTCCCCGTTCCCTTCCCCCTCTCCACGCAACAGCCCCTTGGAGGCGCGCCATGTCCGACGCACCGTCTCAGCGCTCGGTCGCCTCGAGCGCACGGCGCCAGCGAGACGCCGAGCTCGCCGCGGCAGAGGAGCGCAGGCGAGCGACGGCTCAAGCCGCTGCAGTAGCGGCGGGGGCGGCCAGGCTGGCTGCAGCGGAGCTGGCAGCGGCCAGGGCGGAGGTGGAAGCAGAGGAGGCGGAGGATGCAGCGCGTGCGGTGGGGGTCGAGGTTGAGACCTTGCGCGGCAGCCTCAGCGGCTCCATCACCGGCGACACCACCGCCGACAGGGACCTTGAGGAGTTGGCAAGGGAGAGGTCGCGGCAGCGGACCGCGCGGTGGGCAGCAGCCCACCCCCACGGCGGCGGCCCGGAGGCCGACACGCCCGGCGGCGGTCCAGGGGCCCGCGCGCCCCGCGGCGGCCTGGAGGGTGGCGCGCCCGGCGGCTGTCCAGGGGCCCGCGCGCCCGGCGGCGGCCTGGAGGGCGGCGCTCCCGGCGGCGGTCCAGGGGCCCGAGCGCCCGGCGGCGGTGGCGGCGCTCCTGGCTGGGGTGCGCGCGGCGGTGCCCCCGGCTACCACAGCCTCCAGGCGGTGGTCAGGGACGTCGGTCCCGGCGGTGGGTGGCCCACCCTCACCAAGACCAACTACGTCGAGTGGGCCGCGATCATGGAGGTGAAGCTCCAGGTGCGGCATATGTGGGAGGCAGTCCGGTACGGCGACGTCGACTACGATGAGGATCGACGGGCGCTGGATGCTCTCATCGCAGCAGCCCCGCCCGAGATGCAGTTCATGCTTTCCAAGAAACGAACTGCCAAGGAGGCCTGGGACTCCATCGCTGCGGCACGTATCGGCAGCGACCGCGCCCGCAAGACCACTCTCCAGGCACTTCGCAAGGAGTGGGAGAACCTGGCCTTCAAGCCAGGTGAGGATGTTGATGACTTCGCCCTCCGTCTCAACACTCTGCTGCAGAAGGTGGTGCAGTTCGGCGACGACACCTACGACGAGGAGAGAGCCGTCGAGAAGCTCTTCCGCTGCGTCCCCGAGAGGTACAGGTAGACCGCTCGCTCGATTGAGTCTCTGCTGGACCTCTCCACCATGACGATCGAGGAGGCGATAGGTCGCCTCAAGGTCGTCGACAGCGACGAGCCACAGCCTCCCTCGGGAGGCATCTCCATCGGTGGGAAGCTCCACCTCACTCAGGAGCAGTGGGAGGCTCGGCGCGGTGACAGGAGGAGGGGGGAGCCCTCTTCCTCGACTGGTGGCCGCAAGCGCGGCAAGCCGCGAAAGGGGCGCGGAGGTGCCCAAGCCGGGGCACGAGGGCGCGCCGAGGGTGGCGCCCGCGGAGATGCTCAGGGCGGCGCCGCTGACAGGCCCAAGGCGGCACGAGACGACGCCTGCCACAACTGTGGCAGGCCCGGCCACTGGGCCAGGGACTGCCCGCAGCGGAGGCGTGGGGGCCAAGCCCACGTCGCGGAGGTCCAGCCGGATGACGAGCCGGCTCTGTTCCTACTCCACGGGGACATGGAGCCGCATCCGGCGGCACCGCCTGTCACCGCTCTACTCCACCTCGACGAGCCGCGTGCCCGAGTTCTCCTCGGCAACGGCTCCGACGACGACAGGGTCGATGGCTGGTACCTCGACTCCGGCGCCACGCACCACATGACCGGGCGGCAGGAGTTCTTCTCCGACCTGGACGTCGACGTAGGTGGCTCCGTCAGGTTCGGGGACTCCTCCGTCGTGGAGATCAAGGGCGTGGGCTCCGTGATCTTCACCGCCAAGTCCGGAGAGCACCGGATGCTCACCGGAGTCTACTACATCCCGGCGCTGCGGAACTCCATCATCAGCCTTGGGCAGCTCGATGAGAGCGGCTCCCGCGTGGTGATCGACAGCGGGGTCCTCCGCATCTGGGACCACCGTCGCCAGCTTCTCGCTAGGGTGGTTCGAGGGAAGAACCGCCTCTACATCCTCCATGTCGGGGTGGCCCAGCCTCTTTGTCTTGCAGCTCGCAGGGACGACGAGGCATGGCAGTGGCACGAGCGCTTTGGGCACCTCCACTTTGAGGCCCTGAAGCGGCTCGGCGCCAAGGAGATGGTGCGAGGCCTCCCGTGCCTCGACCACGTGGAGCAGCTCTGCGACGTCTGCGTGCTGACGAAGCAGAGGCAGCACTCCTTCCCCCAGCAGGCGAGCTTCCGAGCCAAGGAGCGGCTCGAGCTCGTACACGGGGACTTGTGTGGCCCGGTGACACCGGTCACACTAGGAGGACGGCGCTACTTCCTGCTGCTCGTCGACGACCTCTCCCGCTTCATGTGGGTGATGATCCTCGGCAGCAAGGGAGAGGCTGCGGACGCCATCAGGCGTGCTCAGGCTGCTGCGGAGGCGGAGAGCGGCCGCAAGTTGCGCGTGCTGCGCACCGACAACGGCGGCGAGTTCACGGCGGCCGAGTTCACGGCGTACTGCGCGGATGAGGGCATCCAGCTCCACTACTCTGCGCCGTACAGCCCGCAGCAGAATGGCGTCGTCGAGCGGCACAACCAGACGGTGGTGGGGATGGCCCGGGCCCTCAAGCAGAGGGGCATGCCGGCCGTCTTCTGGGGAGAGGCGGTGGTGACGGCCGTCTACATCCTCAACCGCTCTCCCACCAAGGCACTCGACGGCATGACGCCGAATGAGGCTTGGCATGGGCGTAAGCCAGCGGTCTCCCACCTGCGGGTCTTCGGCTGCCTCGCGTTCGTCAAGGAGCTTGGCCACATCGACAAGCTCGACGACAGGAGCACTCTGGGAGTGTTCATCGGCTACGCGGAGGGTTCGAAGGCCTACTGCATTCTCGACCCGGAGACACAGCGTGTGCGCACGGCGCGCGACGTTGTGTTCGACGAAGGGCGAGGATGGGCGTGGGACAAGGCGGTGGACGACGGCTCGGCTCCGACGTACGACGACTTCACCGTCGAGTACGTCCACTTCGAGGGAGCTGGGGGAGTAGGCAGCTCTTCTTCGCCGAGCGTGCCTACCCCGGTCCCCGAGCCTCCACCGACTCCGGCGCCCGCCACACCGGTGGCACCATGCCCTTCAGCTACGACTCCGGCTGCGCCGAGTTCCTCGGCTGCACCACCACAGCCGGCGACGCCGCGCACTCCAGTACCGATAGCCACTTGTAGGGTCGAGATGGCGGACTAGAGGGGGGGTGAATAGTCCTTTCTAAACTAATTGCGCCGGCTAATCGAAACTTATGCAGAATTAAAACTATTCGCTTAGCTAAGACTTCACCCCTCTAACTATGACTCTAAGGCACCTCCAAAAAGATCCTACACAAAGCAAATAGAGTGCCAAGCTAGCAAGAGCTCTCCTAATAAATCTAATGCCAAGCCACACAAGTCTAAGCACTAGTACTTCACAAACCGGAGGAGCTCCTACATAACTCTAATGAGCAAAAGCACAAAGCCAAACCTAATCTCACTAGATGCTCAAGGACAAGGATACTCAATCCAAATCCAAGAGCTCAACTTACTTAGCTACACAATCTAAGCAAGAGTAACTAATTAAGCTACACAAGCTAACTATTTACACTAGAGAGCAACTACACAAGCACAAGATATAGATGAATGTAAATGCAAGGCTTGTGATTAGGAGAATGCAAACCACCGAGAAGAGTAGACAAAATTGACACGGTGATTTTTATCCCGAGGTTCACTTGGTTGCCACCAAGCTAATCCCCGTTGAGACAAGCTCCAAGGTTGCCACCGATCCTCTTGCTAGTGGTGACTCTCAAGTCACACTCTCCCACGTGGAGTGCTCACACCGAGCTCTAGCACATGATCCGTCCGGACCACTTGTTGCTATTCACGTCTCGCTCAACTAGAGTTGCTTTTCGCGGCTCCCGCGGGGTGAGCACAATACCCCTCACAATCTCTTCTCCGGAGCACCGCACAATCTTCTTGCGGGCTTCAACGGAGTCTCTTGCCACCAAGCCGTCTAGGAGGTGGCAAACTCCAAGAGTAACAAGCACACCGGCTTGCAACACGATCACCTAGTGCCACTCGATGCAAACTCTCAAAGCAATCGCACTAGAATCGCTCTCTCACTCGATCGGATGATTACTATCAAGTTAGAGTGAGTAGAGGGCTCTCAAGCACTCTCACACATGGACACCAAGTCCCCAAGGTGCTCAGCCACCTCAAATGGCCGGCCACACCCTCTATTTATAGAGGGAGGCCCCAAACTAGCCGTTACCTCACAACCCCGTCGAAACAGAGCACTCGCGGACTGTCCGCCTTACAAAAACCGGACTGTCCGCCATTCAAACCCAACGGCTAGATCTGTAAAGATAATGTGTCAGAGTCGACCGTTAGAGCCCTTCGCGGACTGTCCGCGCCATATTTGCGGACCGTCCGCCGTTCAGATACTCCGAGCACTCAGAGAGACAGCGTCTCTGGACAAACTTAAAGTTTGAGGGGCGGACCGTCCGCACCCCTTGAGCGGACCGTCCGCCCCTCACAACGTGCAACCCACCAGAAGCAAAAACGTCTCTGGTCATTTTCTCAACTGACCGGCGGACCGTCCGCTCCCCAATGGCGGACCGTCCGCCCTTCACTCTTAAATCCCACTAGGGACCCAACACGTCTCTGGTCAAAAAGTTAAGTGACCTGCGGACCGTCCGCGTCCATGGGCCGGACCGTCCGCAGTCCAACCTTTCAGCCCCAAGCCAGAGAAACAACCTCTCTGGACGATTTTTCTAAAACACCTTCGGACTGTCCGCGCCCCAGGAGCGGACCGTCCGCAGTACGGCCTTCAAGCCCAAACAGAGCTGCAACCTCTCTGGACAAAAAGAATTAAGCTAGCGGACCGTCCGCACAACAGGGCCGGACCGTCCGCCCGTCAATTCTTTTTCCCTCAAGTTGATCAACATCAACTCCAACTCTTTCTCCTTTGCAAATGTGCCACCACCACCACGTGAACAACACCATGTGCATGTGTGTTAGCATTTCACAATCATTTTCAAAGGATTTTCACTTGATCTCACCACGCCACTCGATCCTAGCAACATCGCAATGTTAGATCGCTCAAGTGGCACTAGATGACCGATATGCAAACAAGTTTGCCCCTCTTGATAGTACGGCCATCTATCATAAATCCGGTCATGCACTTCTCTACACAACCTTTGACCGGTGAAATGAAATGCCCTACAAGTCATACCTTTGCCTTGCGCATTTCATTTCATCTTTCCAAATGTTGATGCCACAAGCACCAAACTCCATCAAGCCTTTTGATCATCTTCATGAGTCAACACTTGGCTTGATCTTCCTTGAATAATATGATCCACTCCATATCATTACATGACCTCTTTGGTCCATCGATCTTGACCTTGCTCGCTCTTCACCGTTGCCTTGGTCCATCGGCGCCAAGTCTTGCCCAAGCTTCACCGCCTCGCGGTCCCTCGCTTCAAAGCCTTGACTTGTCCTTCTCCATTGCAACCGGTCCATCAAGCCAAGCCTTGTCTTGATCTTCTCCACTTTGGTCACATAACTCCATGTCATGTCTCATATGCAATGAGCTCCTCGATCACACTATATGAGGATAGCATCAACCTTTAGCCATTTCTCCTCCATGGCACACGTTGCTCATACTAGTGTCTTTGTGTGGACTAATCTCCTGTGTATCTCAACATAAACACTTATTAGTCCACCTAAGTTGTCACTCAATTACCAAAACCAAACAAGGGCCTTTCACCACTCCTCCAGGCCCGTCTACTTCGACACCTGCTCGTGCTGAGCACAGTCCGGTGGAGTTCGCTACTCTGCTCTCTCACGACGAGGAGCGCGTCGACGCGTATCATGACGGCGAGCCGTTGCGGTACCGTACGATGGAGGACCTTCTCGGTGATCAGCCGGTGCCGGGACTGGTGCCTCACGACCTGGAGGCACAGTTGCACCTCGCGTGCGACGACAGCGAGCCTCGGTCTTTCGCAGAGGCCGAGGGACACGCGGCATGGCGTGCCGCGATGTAGTCGGAGATGGACGCGGTTGAGAAGAACCGCACTTGGGAGCTTGCTGACCTCCCTCGCGGTCACCGCGCGATCACCCTTAAGTGGGTGTTCAAGCTGAAGAGGGATGAGGCCGGCACCGTCGTCAAGCACAAGGCTCGCCTGGTGGCACGAGGTTTCGTGCAGCAGGAGGGAGTCGACTTCGACGATGCCTTCGCTCCCGTGGCACGGATGGAGTCCGTGCGACTCCTCCTTGCGCTAGCTGCCCAGGAGGGCTGGCGTGTCCATCACATGGACGTCAAGTCGGCGTTTCTCAACGGCGACTTGAAGGAGGAAGTCTACGTGCACCAGCCGCCGGGGTTTGCGATCCCCGGCAAGGAGGGTAAGGTGCTACGTCTGCGCAAGGCCCTCTATGGCTTGCGGCAGGCCCCGAGGGCGTGGAACGCCAAGCTGGACTCCACGCTCAAGGGGATGGGCTTCGAGCAAAACCCGCACGAGGCGGCCATCTACCGGCGGGGCAAAGGAGGCAATGCCCTGCTGGTGGGTGTCTACGTCGACGACTTGGTGATCACCGGCACCAAGGATGCGGAGGTGGCGGCGTTCAAGGAGGAGATGAAGGCCACCTTCCAGATGAGCGACCTGGGGCCTCTCTCCTTCTACTTGGGGATCGAGGTGCACCAGGACGACTCCGGGATCACACTTCGACAGACCGCCTACGCCAAGCGCATCGTCGAGCTCGCTGGGCTCACCGATTGCAACCCAGCTCTCACTCCGATGGAGGAGAGGCTGAAGCTGAGCTGTGACAGCACGGCAGAGGAGGTGGACGCTACTCAGTACCGGCGCCTTGTGGGGAGTTTCCGCTACCTCGCCCACACACGGCCGGACTTGGCGTTCTCCGTCGGCTACGTTAGTCGGTTCATGCAGCGACCGACGACGGAGCACCAGCAGGCCGTGAAGAGGATCATCCGCTATGTTGCGGGGACTCTCGACCACGGTCTCCACTACCCGAGGTGCCCTGGAGCGGCACACTTCGTCGGGTACAGCGACAGCGACCACGCCGGCGACATCGACACCAGCAAGAGCACGAGCGGGATCCTCTTCTTCCTCGGCAAGTGCCTCGTTAGCTGGCAGTCGGTCAAGCAGCAGGTGGTGGCCTTGTCCAGCTGCGAGGCCGAGTACATAGCGGCCTCCACTGCGTTGACTCAGGCGCTCTGGCTCGCTCGACTTCTTGGTGATCTACTCAGCAGAGACACTGGAGCAGTGGAGCTCAGGGTGGACAGCAAGTCCGCTCTGGCCTTGGTGAAGAACCCCGTTTTCCACGAACGGAGCAAGCACATCCGGGTGAGGTATCACTTCATCCGAGGCTGCTTGGAGGAAGGAAGCATCAAGGCGAGCTACATCAACACCAAGGATCAGCTTGCGGACCTGCTCACCAAGCCCCTTGGGAGGATCAAGTTCCTTGAGCTCTGCTCCAGGACCGGGATGGTTCAATCTTCCCACAAGACGACGCACAAGACTTAGGGGGAGAATGATGGATAAGTCTGTGTACTTGGTCTTTGTGGGGCTGCACAAGAGATGCTCTTGCTGCAGCACGTTGTGCTTTGCTGCCCCTAGAGGACAGCAAGGACAGCATCTTGACTACCTTTCAGTTGGCATCTAGGACAGCATCTAGGACAGCAGTTAGGACTAGCAGTTAGCATCTTGGACTAGTGTCCTTAGCATCTAGCTTGGCTGCCCTGAAGCCGCTTGTATAAATGTATTCCCAGCCCCCCCCCTTGGGATGGCATGGCTTTGAGTTTGTGAATGAAGAAAAACCCAGAAAATTGCCCCAAGTTCATTGTCATCCTCTCAGCTCAATGAGAGTTTGAATTGAGCTTCTAACAGTGGCAGGCGAGGGGATTTTTTTTTAAAAAAAATAAAGAGAACTAGCAGTTTTGAAAAAAAAATAATAAGTAGAGAATACAAGAAGAATGAGGAGAACTAGCATCATTTAACACCATCTTGTAGATTCTGGACCAAATTGTTTAAATTGTTCTTTCATCTCAGTGTTCAGAACTGGAGCTTGCTTGGCACATTTGTGCCAGCATATTACTACTATTTTCATCATAAGTACTTAGACAGTGTCATATGCTAACACACTTGTTTTCAGCTAGGCATAGTTTGCCCTCTTCTAATCATGATACCAAAAGTTCTTATTTAAGAATGCATCTTTTTGCCAATATGTACCATTTTCATCCTCTTCTGTGGCATGCACTCACTTTTGGAGAATGAATTGGAAATATCTTGTTAGAATATGGAAATGCACCCATCACATTACATGAGTACAAAACATTGGGTCATGGCTATCCAAGTTATGTTTGGACCAAGTCTACTGCACATTTTCTTCTATGAATTGACCAATGAGTAAACCTTCTATCCGCAGATGGTCTCGTCATTACTTGCACCTTTACATGGGATAATGAGTTCTGGCTCAACCCAGAAGGAAATACAGTCTGGTGGCACCACTCACCAAACACCGCTAGATAATATGGATTATACTATACCTGATGGTAATTCCGCTTAATGACAGATGCATGCATCTTATGGATCTAAAATTCACTGTGCTAATCTATGTATTACTTCTTTAACAGGAGCAATTGTTGCTATAAGGGATCTTAATCAACAGATGTATGTATCAGTCAAAAACACTGGAAATACATACCAAGTGGTTGGCGCGTACCATTATTCCCTTGCTGGTGAACACGCATTATTTGAGGTTATAGCTTGATACCTGTACACTGGAATTAATTTCTCTATTTAAGGTTATAGCTTGATATGTATATACTGGAATTAATTTCCCACTATTAATCATAGTCATCTACAAGGGATGATATAAAAAGATTATTTCACCTCTTTTTTCAGGTGAAACACCATAAGAGATGGAGATCCAATGCTCAATGCATTTCTCTTTTATCTTTATGTGCAAATAATGAAGGCAAAGAGCTGGCACTTAGTTTCTCCCAAGGATCAGATTTTGTGGAAATTTCATTTTATGTTGAGAAGCCTTGTTCAATTTGGAGCACACTTCCTTTCCGAATTGATAATTTTGATGACGATGGTGATGATGCAAAATCTTACAAGGTTATACCAAGAAGTTCATACCATCTTGTCAACAAGAAAAACAATTATGGCATTGCATTTGTTGATGGCTTGCTAGAGTTTGTGAAAAAACCAGCAAATCCATTTAAAGTGCAAGTTTTTGACGAGTCTATTTTTTCTGATGTTGCAAGACTCATTGTTCCCCACATGAATTTGGATAGTGACACTTATTTAGAAGTGGAAGATGATGTGCCTTTTTCTGCGAGGGATAGATTGGCGAGTGATGCAAGTTCTCAACATGTAATCGTCAGTGTTGACAAAATTGTTTTTACCATCACTAATGAAGTGTTTGATACTGATAATGTTTTCCCACTTGTGCAAGCTAGCATAAGTGATATCCGTGTTGTTACACAAATATTCCCATCCAAAATCAGGATTCTAAGTTCATTTAAAGTCTCAGGGCAGTACTTCAATGCACGAAGAAATCTGTGGTCAGTAATCTGTAACTCCTGTTTCCTGTCTAATTGCATTTTGCTGGTTTCTTGCAAACTGGTGAGGGGACTTGAAATTAAATCGTTGCTATGTGACACACAGGGAAGAACTCATCTCTCCTATTGCCTCCTATACGTTCTTTCGATCTAGGTTTTTTACCCCAGATCCAGTTACTAAGTATGGAAAGATGCCCATCCGTTTCTTCTTTCACTTGAAGCAGGTGCAATACTTTATAAATATGCCCATTTCAACTACACATAAATGTTTAGCTGTAATATAGTTTAATCTCACCTTCATTCTTTCTTTTGACAGAAGGCTCATCTTCCTTCTTGCAGGTGGATATACTTATTAATGAACTTTCAGTTGACATCCTTCTATATTTGGTTGGGAAGTTAGACTTGATGGGTCCATATGCTGTCAGAAGTTCAGCTATCTTTCCTAACTCCTGCAAGGTTTAAATTAAAACTTCTATTTATATTATTCAAAATTCTAGCAATAATTGGTTTTCATTTTGGATACTTTTTTCTTGAATACGCAGGAGATCATTTTGGATACATGAATATGAATTGCAGTATTATGTTTACCATTCTAATGATATGATTGATAGCTTTGAGACTCATATCTTGCCATATACTACACCGTGTTACATATATGCTGTGTTGCATATTGCATATATACTTCTGATTTGTTTGTCTTTTCACTAATGCCTCTTTCTTGAGATATGAACATACTACCCATTGTTTCTGCAGATAGAGAATGGCTCAAGGCTGGCACTTGTGTGCAATTTTAAAGATAATGGGGATGCAATAGTTCCTGGACAACAGTCAATTTCAGTTTTGTTGAGGTCCGTTTATTTTGTTGGTTACCTAGATCATTCTCAACATCTTAGCAAGGGATATGTTTTGTACATTGTCATCAATGGACAATGGATAGCTTCTGACTAATTTAGTTCTCTGGATATTCATCCTTCCCTTGCACTTTTATATTCTACTACTGTTATGGTTGACACTCTATGTTTATACATCCTCCAGGCACTTCACATTTGATGATAATATTTCACATGATCAAAACATGGTTTCTATTTGCTTATTTAAAGAAGGGTTATTTTCAACTATTCCAATCAGCATTTCTCTCCACGAGTCTGGCGTTTTCGCATGGAGGACCCGCATATCACCTGTCAAAGGTATTTCTTTCAGCAAATATTCATCCATCGAAATAACAGTGTCAGTTTTGTGATTAATGTTTTGAAAGTGTTCTTGATCTGAACATGTGTTGCTTGATTTTAAAAAATATTTTGGTTTGAATTTTGAACAACTTTTCCATTACCTCTGTAGACTTGAGAAGCTTTTCTGGACCATTTGTTGTGGTCAAGGTGTCCCAGAATTCTGAGGTACGAAAGCAAATGATTTGTAGTTTACCTTACATATGACTATCATATTCTGATTGTGGTTTCTAATAGTTAATGTTAACTAAATACAGGAAGGCTTATCTCTTTCAGTTCAGCCTTTGTTAAGGGTCTATAATAAGAGTGACTTCCCCCTTGAGCTTCGGTTTCAGAGGCCAAACAAAACTAATGAAGAGGCAGCATTTGTCACAGTTAGAAGTGGAGACATGGTCGATGAATCTACTGGAGTATTTGATGCCATGGATTTATCTGGTGGATCAAAAAGAGCATTGATGTCTCTAGCTCTTGGCAAGTAACTATACTTTATCTTGGCATGAAATTTGTCCTCATTTTGCATGATGATTTAGCTCCTAATTCATTGAATGGTGAGGGATGTAAAATTGTTGGAGAAAAGGGGTAGGAAAGGTCCTCCGTAGGGCCATACCGCCATAGTATGCATAAACTTTACTTAGTTTTCTTTGGATATTCATCTTCCCTGTTTAGTGTCTATTCAGACACTATCTTCCATCCACCCTTCTAAAGATGGCTGTGCAGTGGTGTTTTTTATTCTTGTTAGCATAGCTTACCTTGGGACAGTGGTGGTAACTAGGAAGTTTTTGATTTAAGCATTAGTGATTTAGTGTAGTGTTAATCCTGCATACCATTCTTTGCGAACATACTTATTCCACGGACATCCTCTGTGTGCAACTTATGCAAGAAAGCGTTCCCATACTAAATGCCTTCATGGGTAGATTTTTAGGTACTATTCACCTTGCACACAATAATTATATGCATACTTGTGAAGCCTAACAGAAAAGCAAATTTTACTTGCATTTGGGATTTCCCTCTCATATTGTAAAAACATGTTTCGTGAGTCGTGACCCATGTGTGTGTATATATGAGTGTTATTGTTGTATCAATTGAATAGGCAAGCAGTGCTTGTCACGGACCCCTCTGTTGGCGCCAGTTAGCTGCTCAGGTTTAGTGTCACCTTGCCTATGGAAGGAGGCCATTCCCCCCTTATAAGGGAGAGTATCCCTCTCCTATCAGTCCGGGCTTTTGGGAGGAAGTGGGCTCTTGCCTTGTAAGTGGTCCATGTGCGCATAAACGTTTGAACATATGGACAAGTGTTGGGCTGGGCCTGAGTGGACGCTAACAATTGGTATCAGAGCTAGGCATTGCCATGCCCGCCTGGGGGGCTTCCCAGGGGGATGGGATGTCACGGACCCCTCTGTTGGCGCCAGTTAGCTGCTCAGGTTTAGTGCCACCTTGCCTATGGAAGGAGGCCATGACCCCCTTATAAGGGAGAGTATCCCTCTCCTATCAGTCCGGGCTTTTGGGAGGAAGTGAGCTCTTGCCTTGTAAGTGGGCCATGTGCGCATAAACGTCTGAACATATGGACGAGTATTGGGCTGGGCCTGAGTGGACGCTAACAGTGCTCTAATATTCAAATATTGACAAGTCATGCAGTCTGTGTCCAAATTGTAAACTAAGTTCAGATATTTATCATTCCATATACATATCATGTGTTATGTGTAGTTCATGCTTCTTTTTGTTGCAATCCAAGTGTGCATGAGCCTAAAATGGCAAGTATTCAGATCAAAGGTAGTAATTTTGAATACCACACCTATCTGATAGCTGTTCAACCGATTTCAGGAAATTTTATGTTGTCAATTAGACCAGAGATTTCAGCATATTCTGAAAATATTAGCCAGCCATCTTCAGTGAACTGGTCAGAGGACATAACTGGTGAAAAAGCTATCCGGTTATCTGGGGTTATAGAAAAACTTAATTATAACTTAAGAAAATCCCTCAATGTTGATTCCATGAAGTCTTCTTTCAGCTCTTTGAGTTGCCCTGTTTTTGTCGATGGCCATCATGTTACAGATCTTCATTTTTTAATTCATACCCTGGGTAGAGATGTGCCCGTTCAGCCTACAAATGGAACTCGTCTATCTGAATGAAGTTCACCAGTAACTTTACAGGTCCAGAGAGAAATTTTTGTATACCCAACTGTACAAGTACATAATTTCTTGCAAACAGACATACATGTGGTTCTGACAGATTGCCAACAGGGTAATTTCTTATCCATGAATATTCAGTTATGGAAAAGTGGATGTTCCTATTGAAGGAAGCCAAAACAAAAGATGATATATTTTACTTATTCGTTTCTATAATACAGGAAATGCTGTAGAAGATAACTTTGGCAGCATTGGCAAGCAGGGAACGATTTCAAGTGGTTCAAGTGCTTATTTCTATGTGAATCCTTCCCTATTTAATTTCTCGGTCACACTAATTTCATATGGTTCAAAGTCTATGACAGTTAGTAGTAGTGAGTGGGTTAAGAGAATGCAAAAGCAAACAAGTAGAGCTCAGTTTCTTGACATGCTACTAGAATTTTATCCTGGGAAGTTTCATTCTTCTTTAAGATTATTACGTCAGGAGAAAGGCCTGCTGGAGGTAGGATGATGATTTTTATGTTGTTTTCTTCTCAATTTCCATTGATATCTTATGAAGCTGTATGCCTTCGGGAATTAAGAAGTCTGAAGATATCAAATGATCTACCTGATAGTCAATCTATTGATTGTGCAGGTTGCTCTATTCACAAGATACACATTACATAATACCAGTGACCACCCCTTACAATGCACATCTGCCCATCAAAAAGCACTGCCTGCGTATGTAAATCTGATTATTAGGTAAGCATTCGTGCTTACATGGTTTATTCATGAAATGCTGAAATGTTGCAGGGCGGAATCAGGAATGAACAATATCAATCTTCCTCTCCAACATGGATGTATTTTGCCCTCAATGTCGATGAGCTCCTGGTTTATAAAGTAAGCAGTCACATTGAGCTTTGTTTTCTGTTCATTGAAAAATGATTCTTGATTCAACACAGCGGCTAGGTAGTTTGCACAAAATTTCATTCAGTCAGTCTTATGTCGAAAGTTTGCTTTCACAAACTTTCGCAAATAGTCAATCCATTATGGTTGTGGATTGTTCCTAGCCTCAGCTGGTTTGTTCTTCTAGCCCTAGCCTGGCGGTAGACTTGCCTGACCATGAAAACAATTATTTCAGTACTGTAGATAATGTTTGATATATTGCCGTAGATAATGTTTGATATATTGCCAATTTGCCACCTGCTGTGCTATCATTATTCATATGGCTGGTTTAGGGGGTTCCTGCCAGAAAGTTCATAAACAGCATCTGTGGATTGTCTATTCAATGTGTTCCAACTTACAGATGTGTTTTTTTTTCAAACTTTTGCATTTTGTATTCAAGGTGTGAGCCATTTAATTCATTTTTGGTTATTGAGAAACATTCCCACATTGTCTATGATTATTCTGGGAAAAAAATGTATCGTGTTAGCATAAAAACAGAGCAGTATTCTTTCCTGGCGCCGAGTCCACAAAACATGTTTAACTATGTAACATGACAAGGGCTTATATATGTCAGGTCAAGCAAATTACGAATAAGCCTACATAGTGAGAAAGGATCAGAAGCTATTATTGATTTGGAAGCATTGTCTGGCTTCACTGAATTTTGTCTAGAGATCCAAGACAATATAGTGCCTCATCGTATGGCAGCTTTTGGATTGTCTTTACAACCTGTTATGTATAACTTGCCTGTGCCATCACAAGTTGTACTAATTGTTCCAAGATATGTTGTTTCAAACGAGTCTGGTGATGCAATTGCCGTTCGCCAATGTTTTGTTGAGGTGTGCCACTTTTTCTCTAACATGTATTGATACATTCATTAACTACCCTCGCCTGATGCTAATGGTTTTGGTTACAACTTCTGTAGCATGAGATAGATGGATTGACTGTTGAAGCTAAACAGCGGGCTACCTTACAGACATGGAAACCTGGGAAAAAGTGAGAAATAAACTACTTTGATTTATTTGTTAAGAAGCACATAAATGTGTTTGAGGATTCTCACATTTTCATCCAGTTTTGTCCAAAAGAACCTGGATTCGGTTGGTCTGGACCAATCTGTGTTTCATCAATTGGCCGTTTTTTCTTGAAATTTAGAAGATCAGATGACATGATCACAGATGGTATCAAAAGAGACCCCATAAATGATGGGAAGCTGAAACTGTTTGATGTTGTTCAAGAAACCACTTCTTTTGTCTTGCACTTCACTAAACCACCGAAGGTTACACTACCGTACCGAATAGAAAATTACTTGAATGAAGCATCTATCATGTATTTCCAGAAGGTGCCAATCTTTTGATAGTTCTATCATTTTATTCTATCACAAAACAAATCATTACCCGGATATTACTGATATAAATATAATTTTTTCTAGGATTCAGTTGAATCAGACGTATTATGCCCTCAAGAGTCAGAACAGTACACTTGGGATGACTTAAGTTTACCTCGCAAATTGGTTGTGCGCATTGTTGGTAAGTTCTTAACTCCTAATTCTATAGAGTTACTACATCTGTTGCATCATGTATTATGTTGGTGGTGGTTACTACTTACTAAGTACAAAACCAATAAAGAAACTGCATTAATGTTCGGTATTAAAATATTTCATGTCTCTGCAAGCACTTTTTTACTGTTAATCCTCTTTTTTCCTTGTGTTTTTTGTGGGGTTTTCATGGCTACCATACCCTAACTTGCTTGGGATCAAAAGATTTGATGTTATTGTTGTTGTCGTCTATGCAAAAAGAGTGACAATGCACAACTCAGCCCCTTGAATACCCCCCAAATTTGGAAGATACACAGTCATGTGTATACAAATAGGCAGAAAGTACCCTGCCTTAGAGAATAACCGCATGACTAGGCATAACAATATGCAACACCAATTCTCAGCAAAGTACTAAGCCAGCAGTCACTTTACCACTTAATACTTGATAGTAAACAGATTGTAGGGACAAGTGAGCCTTACATATTTATGGATAGTAGGTATTAGCAATCGTTAATGTCACATTGTGTGTAATATAAATTGAATGAAATCCAATACTGTTGACTACTACAAAGAGTTACCTGCGATTTTTTTTCTCGAACTCGCAGGAGAGTACCTGTGATTTTGTTTTGGTTATTTGAACTAGTAAAGAATAGAAATGAACTGACCACATCAATGGTGTGAAACAAACTAAGTTGCATTGTGCTAATATTTAGGAAGATATTGTTGGTGAGATGCCCTTATTATTCACATGACTTTCTGGTCCTAGTCTTCCTTGTCCTGTGAAGTCTTTTCTGGCCTACACATTGGTGCTTTTCGCATTTGTTATGGGCCTTCTCTATTCATAGCTTGTAACATTATGATTGATTTTCTCCAGATACACCTGCACTGCGTGAAATTAAAATAGATAAAATCAGTCCATGGAAGCCATTTTTGAAGATGCGGCAAAATAGCAGGCTCAACCTGGATTTCTCGTTCAGTGATGGACTCAGTTCAAGAAAACAAAGATTTGATGAATCGTTTGGACTGAGGGTGTTCAAAATTGGTTATGAAGTATATGCTGATGGTTTAACAAGAGTTCTACGAATATGTGAACATGCAGATAATCCCGAAATCGAGAAAATTCGACGGCCAATATCTAGCCTACAGTTCAGAATTTCTTATGTGTGTATTCATCTTCTTGACAAGGGCCAGGTTTGTTCCTTACTTCCTTTTGATTTCCTCCTGGCATAAGTGTGAAACCACCTTTTCATAAATTGTGTCAGCAATTCTATTCATATTTGCAAGTCAAACTCAGCCTCAGATTAATCGTCTGTTCATGTTTACCTCGTTGAAGATTGGGGAAAATGTCCAATTGCCATCTACAATATTATCAGCAAGGCTTCAGCATGTATCTGCTGATTCAATTGCCACAGAAAGCTTCAAACATGTATCTATTGCAATTCATGTAAGTAGTGGTCCTCTGCAATTTTATATTTTTCAATGCAAACAATGCATATAGCTAGACTAACTATTGACCAGAATAGAGTTTACAATTTTTGTACCCTTCTTTTTGTATGTTTACATTTGGGGTTATATATATATATATATATATATATATATATATATATATATAACTACAGTCAGTGAATGTGGATGAAAAATGAGATGGAGCTTCCTTTGGGTCAATTCTTAGGAGGAACAAGCTTCAGGATGCTGCTCTCGATGAAAATATTCTTCGTATAGTCTCTGTACTGAATTCAACCAACAACAGTGTCAAACAAATACAGTATTGTTCGATTATTCTACAGGTAACTTAAGTGGTGTGCTCCTTCCTAACATCCACAACAGTCCGTTTTTAAAGACTCCTGTTAGTTATTTCATCCATTGTTAACTTGTGGAATATTGCAAGAATCATAAATCCTCTTAACAAAGGTACGATGTCACAGCCTATTGATTTGAAGATTGATGAGGATACATTAATGAAGCTAGTACCATTTTGGAGAGCATCCCTTGCTCCTTCAGGAACACCTAGTACACAGTTTTATTTCAGACATTTTGAAGTACATCCAATTAAGGTGCTTTACTCGTTTTATTTCACATCTGTAATTATCACGTGGTATTAATTTTGAAACACTGATTGGCTTTTCTTATGAATGCAATGGTCTAAAGATTATAGCAAGCTTTCGTCCTGGCAGCCGACGCACAACTTATAGTTCTGCTCAAGAGGCTCTGAGAGCACTGCTGCATAGTGTTATAAAGGTACGTTTTTAAGCATCTTTCATCTGTTGTCAAGTGTACACCTTGTCAACTATAAAAGGGACTCTTTCATTACTTTTTATCGAAGTTTCATCTGATACCTTATTTCATTTTCAGGTGCCTGAGATTAGCAATTCAGCTGTGGAGCTCAATGGGGTTCTCCTAAATCATGCCTTAGTTACATTCCGTGAGCTACTTCTGAAATGTGCTCAGCATTATTCATGGTAAATCTTTTCCATTTCTTACACCATCATCTGTTGAGTCTTGATTACCCAAATTAATGAATATTCTTTGAGTAATTGGTAGGTATGTCTTGAGGGCAATCTACGTAACAAAGGGAAGCTCATTGCTTCCTCCATCATTTGCCTCAATTTTTGATGACTCTGCTTCATCTGTTCTTGATGTTTTCTTCGACCCTTCTGATGGATCGCTCAACGTCCCTGGGCTTACCATAGGTAAAAGATAAAAAAACTATGTTCTCATATTTGTAGGAATACTCCATATTCATCGTAATATATTGAGCTAAATAGATACTAACTGTTGGAAAATTACTTGATTGGAGCTCTACTAATGGGTTATTGGTTTGCATCTAAAATATACTGTTATATTGTCTGTTATAGATTTTAACTTATGTCTTGCTTTAATTATTTCTGGATTGTGCAAGCATGTTTAAATTTATAAGCAAAAACATGAAGTCAGGCGGTTTTTCTGGAACAAAGCGATACCTTGGTGATCTCGGGAAAACTGTGAGCTTCCAAAACTTACTGGTTGTATCAATAATGTCTTGGGATTAATGTAATGTCGAGTCTTCTGTAGGTTAAAACTGCAAGTTCGAACGCTCTCTTCGCCGCTGTCACAGAAATTTCATATTGTGTCGTGAGAGGAGCAGAAACAAATGGTTTGAATGGCATGGTATTTACTCTCTTTACATGAACTCATGCGTGCCACTTGTGCTTTTTTATTCCCTTAAAGGAAGGAAGACACATGCAATTAGACTAAGTAGACCAACAGACTTCCTCCTTACAGCGATAACATTATTAAGCATTTTCTTCTTTTGTACATAGGTTACTGGTTTCCACCAAGGCATTTTCAAGTTGGCCATGGAGCCATCTGTATTAGGACAGACTATAATGGAGGGAGGTCCCGACAGAAAGATCAGACTCGATCATAGCCCCGGACTCGACGAGGTTCTGCCTCTTTTGCTGATTTCAAATCTTTGTGATTCGGATTATGTTACCAATTTTAACATTTCCCGTACCATCCTTCAGTTATACATCGAAGGGTACCTACAGGCTATGTTGGATGTCGTGTATAAGCAAGAATACCTCCGTGTCAGGGTGGTCGATGACCAGGTAACTTTCTTTTATCCATTTGCTTTTTGCAACCTCCTAAATGTTATTCACCTAGAAATTTTGTTTTGTTTTCCCCGAACATCGAAATACTGCAGTTTATCTGAGCAATCTAATGCTGGACTCTTTACCTTCCAGGTTATCCTAAAGAATCTACCACCAAACAGCGCCTTGATAAACGAAATCGTGGACAGTGTCAAAAGCTTTCTTGTGAGCAAGGCGTTGTTGAAAGGAGACTCTTCTACGCTCCATCCGCTGCGCCATCTGCGAAATGAACATGTAAGTTTCATCTTCACACGAAGGGATACCTTATGGAAGGTGCCACCTGCTGCTGAGTGTAACTGACCTCACAACTGCCTGCAGGAATGGAGGATCGCGCCGACTGTGCTGACTCTGTGCGAGCATCTGTTTGTGAGCTTCGCCGTGCGCGTGCTCCACCGGGAGGCCAGCAAGGCCATCGTGGGAGTCATGACGAGAGCAAAGAAACCCACCGCTGGAGAGGGCGAAGGCGACCCATCGTCCGGCGGAGTCCTGTCGAAGCCGAACAGGCTGTGGACTGTCGGGAGGTTCGCGGCCTCAGGCATGGTCGCCTACGTGGATGGCCGGCTGTGCCGGCACATACCCAACCCCATCGCAAGGAGGATCGTGAGCGGGTTTCTACTAAGCTTCATCGAAAGCAAGGGCAACGAATAGGCAGGCAGGGTACACATGGCATCGCGTTCTGCACCTGCAGTTTAAGTTATTACCACGGTGAATAGGAACGCACGTCGCACAAAGAACTGATGTAATGATGTGTGTGGTAGCGCACGTGGCCGCTCACTGCAACATGTAGAGTTGTACAGAAATTTTGACCGCGCCGCGCACGTTTGGTGTAAACACTGGGACGGGCAGTAAATCCGTAATTACCATCCCTCTCTAGTTACATTCCGATGACGTTGTGAACTTGTAAGTCCCAGACCGTGCTCCCTCTGCTGTACATAGCCCTTCGGTTGCTACTCCTATGGAGAACTCTTCTGTAGCCTGTACAAATGTTACGCTCCACCCAGGGAGGAAGCCCCAAAGCCCCACATCGCAGCATTCGTCTCACCTCTGCTCTCCTCTCAATGTCATGCAGGACTCGGACTCATCCATGACGACCACCCGCCGTGGCCATGTGGACCTCCGCCTCATTGCATGCCAGTTGCAAGTGCTGCCGACGTCAGCGGCACCAAGTCGCCATCGCTTTTGACGGGTATGCCTCTTGATTGACCTGCTTCTTGATGTGGAAGACTAGAAGTCAAACTTGCACCTAACATGATGTGCCAAGACGAAATGAGTCCATGCCCCAGTCCCTTTACGTTATTTCGGTCGTTGGTCAACAATCCTATCTTCTCGCGATAAAAACTGTGCGATTTATTTGACCGTGCCGGCCGGTCTGCTTGGTTTGACACATCCACCCTGTTTTATTAGTCTAGGAAAAGAGAATTATTTGAACAAGTTGCGGTGGACTATTTTCGCATTATTTGTGCAGATAATTCTCTCTTTTTTCAAAATATTCAGAAATGTATACCAATTTCAATTTGGTGATACAAGTAGACATAGAGGTAAAATGGTCTTTTGCGTGGCTTTTAACACCATTAGTGCTCAAAACTAACGGAAGAGCCAAATAACGAAGGGAAGAAACATAGTTAAGATGTCGTATAGGCCGGGAACTTCTGGAGCAAAAAAAAAAAAGGGCCGGAAGAGACAAGTTTAGTAGGGCCATGCATATAGGGAATTTTCTCCACGAGAAGACATGGAACAGTACTTCCATGACGTGATGCCTCTCTCCTTCATGCAGAAGTTCTAATTTTCTCCGTTCAAAAAGGAGAGGCATTCTCGTTCACCTATATATAAATTAAAACCTGTGTCTACCACCATGGTTTGGCCGACCGAGGGGGCAAACCAAAAGCCTTTTCAGCCTCTTGTCACTTATAGTCACCAAGAAACTATGAGCTGCTACTTCCCACTAGGAACCATGCTTTGGGTCCTATGCGTCTTGCAGTTCATGTCCCACATGGCAGGTGGCTGCGTGATCGAGGAGAGGATTGCTCTTATGCGCATCAAATCTTTGTTGCTGGAGGCAAACTCTGAAGTTCTTGCTTCTTGGGGACACAGTGATGACTGCTGCTCCTGGGAAAGAGTCCGATGCAACAACAGCACACGTGTGTCGGGTCTCAACCTCGACTACGTGTACCAGAGAAAGGATTATCGTACCATGGTAACAATTGGAGGTCCATGCTGGAATCTCAATTTGACCATATTTTCCTCGTTTCATGAGCTTCAGCAGCTGGATTTATTTTCGAATTCCGCTTGTCTTCAAAATTTTGATGGTACGTATGTTGATCCCTGGACATGAATGCGCTTGACAACATCTTTTTCCAGCACTTTGTGCCAAAGAACCTTACTCATAATTCATGAGAACTTTTACCCAGGCCTTCAATATCTGACTAAGCTTCGCTATCTCAACCTTAGCAGCAACATATTGGTCGAGAATAATGTCTTGGAATCTCTTGGTAAATTGTCTGCTCTTGAAGTCATAAATTTTGAGCGCACCGGTTTGAGCGGTGCTCTTCAGAATATTGGTACAGACACAGCTAATTCGTAGCATTCTTGTATGTTGCTCTTGATTCCTGCAGCTTTCAGAAATCTCAAGAACTTGCGAGATTTGCGCCTAGGATTCAATCAAATATATGGAAGCATCCCACCTTCCTTATTTGAGCTTCCATGCCTTGAATATTTGGACCTTTCATACAATCTCCTGCAAGGACACATACATGTATGCTCGCCCTCGACTCTTCCTTTGTTGATTCAATCTCTCAAGTTATTATTAAAAGACAATATAAAGAGGATGTTTGATTTTTTTTTGGGGAAACGGCACCATACTAATGAAGATAGACCTCTCAACAAACTTAAAGAACTTGCAAGAACTGCATCTAGGATCCAACCGACTGAATGGAAGCATCCCAGCTTCCTTATTTGAGCTTCCTCGCCTTCAATATTTGGATCTCTCAAAAAATCTTCTTCAAGGACATATACCGGTAAGCTCGTCTTCAAATATTCCTTTGTTGCTTCAAACTCTCAAGTTATCAGCAAATAATCTGAATGGGATGTTTGATTTCTTTTGGGTATGAAACTACTCCATACTAAAGAAGATGGACCTCACAAGAACCCTCAAATACTTGGATCTTTCAGGAAATCTCCTTGAAGGACATATATCTATAATCTCACCTTCGAATCTTTGTTTATCGCTTCAAACTCTCAAGTTAGCAGCAAATAATCTAAATGGAAAGTTTGATTTCTTTTGGCTACGGAACTGTGCCATGCTAAAGGAGGTAGATCTATCAGGGAATGCTGAATTAGCTATTGATGTGAAGTTCCTTACAAGTGTGACTTCATTTCAACTGAGAGCGCTAATGCTCTCTGGGTGTAACCTTGACAATACTATCATTTCAGGGCCAAATTTATTTGGCACACAACGTCATCTGCAATTCCTTGATCTGTCCAACAACAACTTTTCAGGGTGCCTGCCCAACTGGATGTTTACAAATGAAGCACCTTTGCTCTATCTGGATCTTGCACATAACTCGCTGGTAGGATCATTGGATCATCTGATGTGGCAACAACAATCGAATCTCCAAATGATCAATATATCTATGAACTACTTCACAGGACATCTTCCAATGGACATAAGCTCAGTATTTCCGAATCTGACAGTTCTCGATGCTTCTTACAATAATATTTCTGGATATTTACCACCATCTCTGTGCAACATTAACGACTTGGAATTTGTGGATCTATCAAACAATAAACTTACAGGAGAGGTGCCAGTTTGCTTGTTCACTGAGTGTGGGTCGCTGGAATTCCTGAGGCTCTCGAACAACAATCTCGGGGGTCCGATCCTTGGTGGGGCTAATAATAAGTCTATTTGTGGAGGAACAATATTTCTTGATAGCAACAATTTTGAGGGACCATTGCCTAACAATCTATCAGGTGAAGTGTCAATCATGGATTTTCATGATAATAAATTGTCAGGTGAACTTGATGTATCATTTTGGAACATTCCTTCATTGGAATTTCTTAGTGTTGCTAGCAACAGTTTAACTGGTCAAATTTATCCAATGATCTGCAAATTGACTGGTCTTAGCTATTTGGATATATCCAATAACGACTTTGAAGGATCTATACCAAACTGCAGCAGTAAGTTAATGCTGGATTTTCTGAACATGTCGAGCAATACCCTCTCAGGATTTCCTAGTTATTTTTTCAATAGCTCCAACGTTGAAGTTATCGATATAAGATATAACCGGTTCATGGGCAGCCTTGATTGGATACAACATCTTTATCAAATAAAAATGCTCTTGTTGGGCGGGAATATGTTTGAGGGGCATATCTCTGCAAAACTCTGTCATCTCCAGTACTTGAATATTATTGATTTGTCGCACAACAGACTTTCAGGCTCATTGCCACCTTGCATTGGTGCTATCTCATTTGGATACTATACAGATTCATATGACGATGATTTTTTGTCCAAAAATATCTACGATGTGCCCTTCGATGTGGGGCTTTCTAATATGCATTCGTGGTTCCCCTATGATGCCAATCTTGTCCTCCCAGGCTTCACCTTCTCCACTAAAGGAAACATTTACACATATAGCCGCGGTTTCTACAATCTCATGTCCGGCATTGACTTATCGGCGAACATGCTATCAGGGGAGATCCCTTGGGAGATTGGGAATCTGAGCCGTGTCAAGTCCCTCAACCTATCACATAATTTCTTTATTGGTCAAATCCCAGCTACCTTTGCCAACATGAGCGCCCTAGAAAGCCTGGACTTGTCCCATAACGAGTTGAGCGGATCTATACCAAGGCAACTGACTCATATGTCATCTTTGGAGGTGTTCTTTGCGGCCTACAACAACTTGTCAGGGTGCATACCGAACTCCGGTCAGTTTAGCTCGTTCAACATGGAGAGCTACCTGGGCAACGCAGACCTTCAGAATTCATCAAAGGGGAGCCAGTGTTCTCCTGTCCTAGGCCCTATGGAAGTAGAAGATGTGGGCGAGGCATCTGATGATCCAGTTCTTTATATTATCTGTGCCGCCTCATTCGTATTGGCATTCTGGGCAACCGTTGCATTCTTGTTCTGCCTTCCATTTGGACAGCGTGTGATGCTTCAACTATAGTTCATCACAGCTGTTGCTGGGCAAGTGCAACCAATGTTTCTCTTTTTTGTTCTAGTTATGTGTAACGATAAAGCTATGTATGCTTGATATTTTTGTTATGTTTTCTTACATTTAGAATCTCTGGAACAAGTTTAGTGGTGTGTAATAATGTCGCCTTTTTTCTTCGAGAATGTCTCCATCACTTTGTACCTTTTTGTTCTGAGAGGAATGTAGTTCTCTTTACAATTCACCACATTGTGAGGTACTATCTGTAAGTAGATTTTTTTTTTTTTGCGAGGACTATCTGTACTCACATGGCCTTACATGACATTGCCATTTTGTGTTTTGGCCGCGAAGTGAGCACATTTTTGTGTGTGCAGAAACACTGGGATAAGGAGCTTGCCTGTCATTGTTAGGATTTACAGCTACGCCAGATGCTCTCCTCCCTGCATTTTTTGCGGCTTGCACATGTGAAAGGATCGAGGCTCGAGAAGGGGGGTTGAATTGGGACTTTTTCAAATTTCTAGAGAGTCCTTAGCCTAGACTAGTATTGTCCAATTTATAAATTTGAAACCTAATGACTAGAGCACACTAGCAAAGGGTCCTTAGGTAGGAGAACATACTAACACGATCATCTTTTCTAGGAAGAACCACACTAGCAAGAACAAGTTCTAGTCAAGAGATCAAACTAACATGCAATTGTCCTAGTCAAACAAACAAGCAAAGAGGAGCAAGATCACAATAAAAGAAATTTAATGCTTGAATGTAAATGCGAAGGACACGAGACAACCCGATTTTTTCCCATGGTATCGAGGAGTCGACGCTCCCCCCTAATCCACGTTGGAGCACCCACACAAGGGTATTGCTCCCTTGCTTCACCAAGGAGCAAGTGATCACTAAGAATGTTCCTTCTCCATCTCCGGAACGGCGAGCTTCACATCGTGTACAAACTTCTTGTCTTGGGGCTCCCACAAACTCCAATAGCTCACCAAGAACCTCCCGATCACTGAGACCGGCTAGGTGCCGTCAAACACCAAGAGTAACAAGCTCCTAAGCCTTCACTTGACCTACACTCAGTTGGCCCTAGCTCAAGCACACTTGCTACCCTTGCAAAGGTTGAATTCTTCAAGGTTGAAGCACAGTCAATGCACTAGATCTTCACTCTTTTGCTCAAAGCACTCTCTCTTTTTCTCAAGGGTGGCCTCAGGTATTCAATGCGTCAAAGGCAGTTCAAATGAGCCAGGGGGTGCCCTTATATAGAGTGGAGAGGGTCACATAGCCGTTGGAAGTCCATTGCAGAAAAAATCGTGACCATCGGAAGAACCGACGGGTGAGAATTGAAGGCGTCGGTTCAACCGGTCTCTCTGTGTCCAAATAGTAGCCGTTGGGGGTTCTGACACAGTATACAGGCTTGCGTCATTGCACCGGTGCATGCTCCGTAGGGGCGTCGGTTCAACCGGTGTTGAAGAGGTTCACTGATCAACTCAAACAAGCTTTCCGGAATATAGTACATCCAATGCACCGATGGTTGATTCTGAAGCGTCGGTTCAACCGGTGCTGAAGACGAGTTGAGGTCCACCAAACATGCTCTCTAGAACAAAGTACATCTAATGCACCGGTGCTTTGTTTGGGACCATCGGTTCAACCGGTGATATAGAGAGAACTTGACTTGATTTCAGCTTGCTTCCAAGAGAGATAGACCGATAGGGCGTCGGAACTTCCGCCTAGCATCGGATGCTCCGATGCTAGGGGCATCGGTTAAACCGGTGCTGCTGTTTTTCTTCGTTTTCAGCTGAATTGACTTGGATTTGAATGTAACTTCTATTGTTTCTTCTTCCAAGTGTTGTGTTAACTTCTATTGACCATCTTGGGCTGTTTTTGAACGAGTTTGCAAGATTTCTAATGCCAACTCAATTTTAGTCAAGCTCTACTAACTCACGAACCCCTCTTACTAGTACGGTCAAGAACTAAAAACTATAAAACCTAGCTAAAACAAGTGTCCTTCATCTCCTTGTGACACTTGAGACTAGAAAGGTCCTTAATCTTTCAAACTGAGTCCTTGGCACGCATGATTGTTTCGAATTGAGGGGTCTCCTTTCATATTTCACATGAGACTAATCCAATCATTGATTTTTCCTTCAAAACACACATTAGTCGCATGCGGTTGTCATTAATCACCAAAACTCACCATTAGCATCTATCGGCCTAGATGCGCTTCAATCTCCCCTTTTTTGGTGATTGATGACAACACAAAGTAGAGATACAAAGATATGAAATTGAACGCGATAAATAAGCATGCATTACTAGAAATAAAACACATGTAGGGGCATGTCAACACAGAGCATACACAATATCCAAATAACATGTCCATACACAAAATCATGAAGATCCAAACACGCCACAAACCAACAAGTTCCCCCTATCTCTACTTCCCCTATCTATCTCCCCCTTTGGCAATAAAGCACTAAAAAGGAAGGCGATCTAGTCCTGAGCTGGAGAAGGCGGGGTCTTCATGCTCGGTCCGGTGGAGAACTGAGTGGTGGAGTCGTCGGCATCGGCGTCCGTCCAGTCTTCGTCGGCCGAAGAGGACTTCTGCTCGACCGGAGTCGTCGGAGCAGCAGAAGTAGCCAGAGTAGCGGTAGCAGCTGGCTCGGAGATGACCGTGGAGTCCGTCGGAGGAGCAAACGTGACGGGAGTCGTGTCTGGTCGAGTGGGGCGAACAGCGGACGGACAGAGCACCTCAGGCTGTGAGGGTGACTCAAACATGAGGGACTGAGCTGAGGGGTGCTATAGCTGATGCAGAACCAGCTGCTGCCTGAGGAACTCAGCACGCTGCTCGGCAGTCCAGACACTAGGCTGTGGAGCAGGAGCCGGAGCAGAAGTAGAAGTAGGAGCAGAGTTGGCAAACACCCCGGTCTGAAGAAGAGGTGACATCAGGAAGGACGCCAAGGGTGTCTGCACAAAGCTGCCAACAGGTGGAGCGGGAGCAGTGGGGTCGAACTGGAGCTGCTGGGGTGTAGGGAGCTGAGGCTCAGGCAGTCCAGTGTGATGGTATAGCTGACCGAAGCATCCCGAGAAGAAGGTGTATCTGCTACTGAATCTGGGACTGCTGCTGTAACTGTAGCCTCATGGCCTCCTGCTGCTGTCGGATCCCCTCAAGTACAAGTGGCTGGGCCTCCTGCTGGCGATCCTGCTCGGCTTGCATGCTCAGCTGAGCTGCAGCAAATCTGTCCTGCTGGTCAGAGAGTCTCTGAAGAATAGCAGCGAGTGAATCAGGCTGAGTGACCTGAGCAGCGGTAACTGGAGGAGCAGGGACTTGAGCTGCACCAGAGGATCCTGCCTCATCATCATGAGCACCTCGGGGGACGGTGACCGTGGGTATGTAATCCTCGTCATCCGCCAGATCCTCTAAATCAGTGACCAGGTAGTGCGGGAGCTGTGCCTCTGCAGCGGCGAGTGAAGCGTCCTCAGCTGCCGTCGGATCATCCACAACTCTGCCCTCAGCCAAAGCACGCTCATCCAGAATCCGCTGTGCCCTGCGCTGGTCTCTCGGGCCACGACGACCATCACGAGGAGTAGTAGGTGAATAAAAGTTGAAGTACGTTCTCGACTGCACCAGCTCATCCATGTGTGCATTCTGACTGAGCTAAACGAGTATCCAGCAGATCCAATGAACAAAGGGGTGGCGACGGTGAACTGTCATCCCATCCATGATCACGTCCTCTAGCTCGCAGATGAAGAAGTCGACAAGGTCAAAGTCTCGACCTGTCATGATATGCAGTAGTAGCCACTACTGCAGAGCTGTGATCCCCTCATTGTAGCCGATCCTGAACAACAGACTCTTCTTCAAGGTGAGGTGTAGGGTGAGCCACTGGAGTCAGATTATCCGGGATCCTTGGAGTGCCTGGCAGGAAGGGCTGCTGAAAAAGGACACTGACCTCCTCGTCAAACGGGAAGTGTGTCTCGTGAGGACGATGAGGTGGCACCGTGTTGCCATAAGCCTGATAGTGCAAGTAGTGGGGCTCCTCGGCAATCCGAATTCCAAGCAGGGTAGCCAAACGTGCTCGAGTCAACCGATAGTGTCTCTGCTGGAACATAAAGTCAATGAACTGTCAGTCCTCCTCAACAAATAGGGTAGCGTAGAAGACGCAGACCCACTCTCGGATATATCTGGACCTCTCACTGAGTAGTGCCGGCAGCCCATCGTAGTGCTCGAAGAAGGGGAGTACTGGAACTCCACCGGCTGTCACACGCATAGCCACCCAGTGAAGCATCTTGTGCTCACTGATCTTGATGTCCATCTGGCAGTAAGCGTGGTAAAAAGAGTGCTGGAGCAGGGTGTGAAAACGACGGTCAACTCCAACATCCCTCTGCTCAGGAAACCACGTCTCTGGGGTGATGTATCTCAATCTCTTCACTCGAGGCCCTGGTATCCCCCTGAGATCCAACAGCTCGACCTGAGGTGGCTCTGACTCTGCATCACTGTCCTGACTAGCTACCTCTATCTCTCTGTCACGGCCTGCTGCCCTGTGAGTACCACCACCTCGAGTCCGTGGACGAGAGCGGGACTCAGGTGTGGTCTAAGCTGTCTCTGGCTGACGAGTACGCCCTGAGCGGCGTAACAACTGTTCTGGCTCCCCCTGAGCCTGAGGATCCCTGATCCTAAGCGAACCCTGCCTGTCTGCTGCATCTGCAACTGCCTCAGCACGCTCGCGCTCTCTGTCCTCACGGGTGCGCTTCTTCCTCTGCTGCACCACCTGCTTGCCCTTGCCCTTTTTGTCTCCTGCCATCTGTTACGGAGAATTGGTGGAAGATTATAGAGTTTAGACAAGGAGTTATGCATAATACAAGATATCTACTAGAGGTGAGAACGTCCTTAAGCAGAGCAAAGAGTGATATGAGCCTATAGTAAGAACATCTAGAGGATAAACTCTGAAAGGACACACTAATCATGATTTGATAGGATCATGGAGCATGTGTGAGTGCAAAGGGAGTCATATGTGAACATGTGAGTAAAGAATATGAAATTTAAGTTCCATCACATGCTAAGAGTGTTCAGGAGTATACCCTTGCAGGTCAGAAGCAGAACCAAGCCGATATTGACGAAAGTTTTTCTTTGGGACAAATCCTCGAACACCTTGAGGGCACACAAGCTTAGGGTGAAGAGGACGAAATGAGGCCTGGAGTCAAGTGCGTGCACGTCGAAAGAAAGGGAGAGGAGGCTGCGCACAGGTGGAGAGGAGGAGGCGCGCTATCGGCAACGGCGAGCGGCGGCGCTGGACGTGGGAGGCGGCGTTGGGTGTGCGCGACAGCGGCGTGGGGCATGGGCGCACGTGGAGCGGCGGTAGCGGCGAGCGTAGCTGGCGGCGCGGAACGGGGGCGGGCGACGGCGCGGCGGCGTACGGGCTCGAGCGGCGGCAGCGATGCGGGCGGAGGCGTGGAGCACGAGCGCGGCGGTTCGCGTGGAGAAGAGAAGGCGGCGTGACGCTGATGTGTGGGGCCCGCGAGAAATATAAGAGAAATGGTGCGTGCGGGCCCGCAAACCCTAGGCATCGGAAAGACCGACGGTGCAGAGATTTAAGCATCGGTGTATGCGTCGGTTTAATTTTGACCAGATCTGAGAGAGTTTGAACTCGGTCAACTGAAGGGCATCGGAAGATCCGCAGGCGATGCATCGGAGTATCCGGTGGTCGTCGGTGTATTGGCCGGAGAGTTGTCCAGAGACGCTGCTGGGCCAAGACTCCCACACAGTAGCACCGGAAGAACCGTTGCAGGGGCATCGGTTCATCCGTTAACCATCAGATGCACCGATGGCCGTCGGTGTAAGCACTTGTGTTTATTCCAGAGAAGATGCAGAAATCGAGCCACAAAGACTTAAGCACCGGTTGAACCGATGCAGGAGAAAACAGGGGGTCGGTTTAATCGGTGGTTAAGAGAATTTTCTGCTGAACTACAAACTCTACTTCTGATCCAAATCTCAAAAACCAACACCATAAACACTCAATTTGGACCATTTTCGAGAGACAACCTCACCCCTCAAACACTCATACTTTAGTGCTCGCAAGCTTTTACATAAACATAGGAAAATTAAGATCCAAGAGAGGTTTAAACACAAAAACCAAATGTATGAGCCACTTTGCCTATGAACTTAGAGATTGAAACTTTAAGTTCGATAGGACGTGGCTCAATAGGCATGAAAGCGCAACATTGATCTTATCACTCTTGTAGAGTTGATATATCATATTTAGCATGAATATCTTTCTCGAAGTGTGATTTGCTCCCTTGCGATGCTACTAACGTGATGCAATGCCAATGCAAAGCGAGAAATTCAACATGGATGCATTCTATATGACAAGCACATGCATTGCAAGAATTTAAATCAATCTTGTCAAGTTTGAACCCTTGGCAAGCTTCTTCATGATGAACCATTCTTCATGCCATGAGCGAAACCAAAGACCACCGGCTCATGCAGGACCCATGTTCATCACTATCTTGACAAGGTTAGACAAGCTCCTAGCATATGTACATATGAAATGCATCTATATGACAAGGTAATTACATGACGTTAGAAGCATCTAGAACGTTAAGTTCACTTCGCAACCTACAAAAGGTACTCTCTTCTAGAGGTTTGGTGAAGATATCCGCCAATTGATCTTCGGAACGAACACCACAAAGTAGTATGTCATTCCTTGCCACATGATCTCTTAGAAAGTGATGGCGAATGTCTATGTGGTTGGTGCGAGAGTGTTGAACCGGGTTATTAGCAATTTTAACGGCACTCTCGTTATCACAAAGGAGCGGGATCCTATCTAATACTACACCATAGTCCAAGAGGCTTTGCTTCATGCAGAGGATTTGAGCACAACAAGCCCCAGTGGCAATGTATTCCGCATCCACGGTTGACAAGGCCACGGAATTTTGTTTCTTTGACGACCAAGAGACTAAGGAACGGCCTAGCAAGTGGCACCCACCCGATGTACTCTTGCGATCCACATGACATCTGGCAAAGTCCGAATCCGAGTATCCCAAGAGTGTAAAACTAGCGCATTTGGGGTACCACAAGCCTATGCTAGGCATATGCTTGAGATATCTAAGGATCCGCTTAACGGCACTAAGGTGTGATTCCTTAGGATTAGCTTGAAAGCGGGCACACATGCATACGCTAAACATGATGTCGGGCCTAGATGCGGTTAGGTAAAGAAATGATCCAATCATGGAACGATGGAGAGTTTGGTCAATCGATTTACCTCCCTCATCCAAGTCAAGATGTCCATTAGTTGGCATTGGAGTCTTGATCAGCTTGCAATCATCCATCTTGAATTTCTTGAGAATATTCTTTGTATACTTTTCTTGATGGATGAAAGTCCCTTCCTTCAATTGCTTGATTTGAAACCCAAGGAACAAATTGAGCTCACTGATCAGGGACATCTCGAATTCCCTAGCCATCATTTCTCTAAATTCTTTGCAAAGAGTGGAGTTAGTTGAACAAAAAATGATATCATCAACATAGATTTGACATACGAATAGCTCTTCATTGATGATTTTTGTGAATAGAGTTGTATCCACCCTCCCGATCTTGAAGCCCTTGTTGAGAAGGAAGTCACGAAGACGTTCATACCAAGCCCTTGGCATTTGCTTGAGCCCGTAGAGCGCCTTGTGCAACCTATAAATATGATTAGGATATCTAGGGTCCTCAAACCCGGAAGGTTGTTCAACAAACACCAACTCATTAATAAAGCCATTTAAGAACGCACTCTCCACATCCATTTAAAATAGTTTCATGTTGTGATGTGAAGCGTACGCTAAAAGGATACGGATGGCTTCAAGTCTTGCAACGGGGGCAAGTGTTTCACCAAAATCTAACCCTTTAACTTGTGCAAAGCCCTTTGCCACAAGTCTTGCCTTGTTGCGAACCACTACACCATGCTCATCTTGTTTGTTGCGGAAGACCCACTTAATACCAATGACATTCTTGTCTTGAGGACGTTCTTCAAGAACCCAAACTTTATTGCGAGTAAAGTTGTTGAGCTCTTCTTGCATGGCCATCACCTAATCCGAGTCCTCAAGAGCTTCATCTATATTTGTGGGTTCCAAACAAGAAACAAACGAGTAATGTTCACAAAAAGAGGCATATTGACGTCTACGAGTTCTTATTCCACCGGAGGGGTCACCCATGACCAGGTAAATGGGATGATTCCTTGAAGTTCTTGTGAGCCTCTCTTGTGATTGAGACGATGAATTTTCTAGTGGTTCGACATCTTGGGCTTGAGCTTGGGCTTGTTCACTTGTGATGTGTGTGTCATCAAATGGATGTTGTTCTTCAACCACTTGTTCATCTTGGGTGTCATGAGGAGGATGTGAGGCGCCATCTTCTTCATCGGATGACTCATAATGGTGATGTGATGGTATACTCTTCTCTTCAACCTTGGAGTCATCCTTGGAAGTGGCTTCAACTTGAATGGATGAACTTGGTAGCTCCTCAACTTCCTCATTTGGCTTGACTTGCCCAATGGCTATGTTCTTCATGACTTCCCTTAGTGGTTCATCACCTACATCATCACAAGAAAATTCTTCCCCTTGGGAGCCATTAGTCTCATCAAACTCCACATCACAAGTTTCTTCAATCATGCGTGTGGCATTATTGAATACTCGATATGCTTTGGAGTTTGATGAGTAACCAACAAGAAAACTAATATCACATCTACTTTCAAACTTGCCTAGGTGCTTTCTTTTCTTGTAGATGTAGCATTTGCAACCGAAGACCCGGAAGTACGAGATGTTGGGCTTCCTCCCAATGAGAAGTTCATAGGGCGTCTTCTTCAAGAAGCGGTGAAGATAGACCCGGTTGGATGCATGACATGCGGTGTTGATGGCTTCTGCCCAAAATCTTTGTGTGATGCCATAATCATCCAACATTGCTCTTGCAAGAGTGATCAAGGTCCTATTCTTCCTCTCCACCACTCCATTTTGTTGGGGTGTGTAAGTTGATGAGAATTCATGCTTGATGCCAATGTCATTGCAAAACTCTTCAACTTGAGTGTTTCTAAACTCCATTTCATTGTCACTCCGGACCTTCAAAACACTTGACTCAAATTCATTTTGAGCTTGCTTGACAAAAGTCTTGAAGATCCCCATAGTCTTGCTCTTGTCCTCTAAAAAGAAAGTCCAAGTATTACAAGACAATAGAGATTACCGCCAAGACTTTTGTAGGTTGTTGGCCCAAAGAGATCCATGTGTAATAGCTCCAAGCTTCTTGATGTTGACAAATAATCCTTCATGGGATGTAATGATTCAAATTGCTTCCCGGCTTGACAAGCACTACACAATTTGTTTTTGTCAAATGTAACATCTTTGACACCAACCACCATACCTCGTTTGAAGGTCTTCTTGAGTTGGATCATGCCAATATGAGCAATGCGGCGATGCCAAAGCCAACCATGGAGTTCTTGGAGAAGAGACATGTCGCCAAACTTGCATCTTTAGATGAGAAATCAACAAGGTAAATGTTACCATGTCGAAATCCTTTGAATATTAAACTCTTGTCCTCCTTGCTTGTCACTACAACCTCACTATCACTAAAGGTGCATATTAGTCCTAAATTATAAAGTTAAGCAATAGATGACAAATTGAAACTAACCGACTCAACAATCAACACATTAGAGATAGAAAGATTCTTGGTAATTGCTACCTTACCCAAACCTACCACTTTTCCTTTTGAGTTATCACTAAAGGTGACATGTTCATGATCGCCCACATCTTCATCTAGTGAGGTGAACATCTTTACATAGCCGGTCATGTGTTGTGTACATCCGCTATCAAGCACCCAATGCTTTCCACCGGCTTTATAGTTCACCTACACACAAATGAATCACTTTTGAGTTTTGGGAACCCAAGTAAGTTTGGGTCCTTTGACATGAGTTACTAAAGCTTTAGCAGCCCATAGTTGGCGTGGTAGCTTTTCCTTCATGTGAGTGCCAATAAACTTTGTCTCAACCTTGCCACTTTTAAGCTTACTTAACAAGAAATGATGTTCATTGAATTGAGACTTGTAATTAGGAGGCAAGGTAGGAGGTGGGTGAGTAGGAATTGGACACTCCCTTATAAGATGCCCGGTGATTTGGCAATGTTAGCAATATGAGCCAACTTCCTTGTTGAAGCATGCCTTGAGCTCCGGCGACTTGGGACAATTTTCCGGAGGCTTGGAAAATGATCCAAGACCATTTGTCCCAAAGTGCCTTACATTGTGGAAGAGAATCTTCTTATGCAAGTATTCTCCTATTGTCACATTGAACATGCATTTGGTCATGCTTTCAAGTTCCTCCTCAAGTTGTTTCTCCCTATCATGGTTAGTCTTTGAATAAGAAGGAGAAGTATAATGACAAGTAGTAGGGTGAGGCAACTCCACAAGATCATCACAAGAAGTAGATATATTGACTTTGATGACTTTCTTTTGAGTTTATTTTAGTTCTTCATCCAAGGCATCAAAGGCAAGGTTAAGTTCTTGATACTTCATACTTAAGTTGGCATAATTAAGCTTAAGTTTCTTGTTGCATGAAGTAAGTGACTTATTAAGCCCAACTACTTTCTCATGTTTAACATTCAATTTATTGTGCTTAGCAAGTAACTTGTCATGCTCCTCTCTAAGTTGCTTGCTAGAAATAATAAATGTATTATGAGTTTCTACTACCTCATTGTGTCTAATAAGCAACTCATTATTTGAGGCCTTAAGCTTAGCATATTTATTTTCAAGAGCTTTGCATTTAGATTTGTACTTCTTGATCACTTGTTGGTACGCATCTAGGATGGTTTGCACTTCATTAGGAGATAAACCATGTTCACTTTCATCACTAGAGGAGTTGTCATCATCGCTCACCTTAGAGTTACCTCTTGCCATGAGACACATGGGCAATGGAGTTAGAGGTGTCTCATCATCACCGTCATCATGCATGCCAATCCCCACTATCTTCTTCTTGGATTCATCATCACTTGAATCTTCATTTGAGGATTCCTCATCGGTGATCCATTCTCCAAGAAAAGCCTTGATATCTTCTTTTCTCTTGAAAGACTTTTCTTCTTGAAGTCCTTCTTCTCATGACTTTTCTTTGAGTGCTTGTTATGATTGTCATCATCATCTTGTTTCTTATTGAGCTTTGAGAGTTTGTGACAATCATAGGAGAGATGCCCATATTTGCCACAATTGTAGAACATCTTCTTGGCATTGTCATTACTTTTCCGGGTACGGAATTTGTTCTTCTTTGGATCATGAACCCCTCTTAATAGTACGGTTGAGAACTAAAAACTATAAAACCTAGCTAAAACAAGTGTCCTTCGTCTCCTTGTGACACTTGAGACTAGAAAGGTCAATCTTTCAAATTGAGTCCTCTGCACGCATGATTGTTTCGAATTGAGGGGCCTCCTTTCATATTTTACATGAGACTAATCCAATCGTTGATTTTTCCTTCAAAATACACGTTAGTCGCATACGGTTGTCATTAGTCACCGAAACTCACCATTAGCATCTATCGGCCTAGATGCGCTTCAACATGTCTGCCTTGACCGGTCAAACACACCGGTCAGACCGGTTGGTCGTGCCAGACCGACTACAGACGCCTCGTCCGATCAGACCGCTTGAACACACCGGTCAGACCGGTATCTGCCAATTTTGATCGTCAACAACATGCCCTCTTGTTCTTCGCAAAAGATGGTACTAACGTCCCATTTGGGAGGGCTCCCGCCGGCTCCGGCTCTGGCACTGTAGCACCACTATAGCGCGGAGCCGGCGGAGCCATTCAAACCAGTCTCTAGAGCTTCAATGAATAGTGCCACACATTAGTGAGAGAGGAGGTGAGGAGTGAGCGGAGCTGCTCTGATGAACAGTGTCGCTACAGTATTTTTCATAGTGGAGATGAAGCAGCTTGGAGACCTCCCAAACGGGGCCTGAACTCCCACACATTGAGGGTGCGTTTGGTTGGAATGTGCTTTTTGAAAAAATACCACACATTGAGGGTGCGTTTGGTTAGACTGTGCTTTTTGAAAAAATTGTAGTGGACTGTGACTTTTGAAAAAACTATTGTGTGATGTTGTCTGAAAGTCTGTTTGGTTGAGCAGCTGTGGCTTTGAGTATAACTTCTTTCACTTCCAAGAGAACCCCACATGTCATAGAGACAAATTGCATCTTCTTCCTCTCTCTCTCTCTCAGCGAGGTGGCAGGGTGAGCTGGCCGCGGGATGAGCTTGCGGCGAGGAGGCATAGGGTCACGAGAGGAAGGATGAAAAAAAATAGAATGCGACTGGTATCCTCATAATCAGTGGTAGGTGGGTAATTTTTGGATCCAAAAGCCAGTGAAAGCAAGGGAAGAGGTGCTTTTGATTTGTACTGTGGTAAAAGCTGCTTTTGGGCAAAAGCACATTTAGCTTTTTAGCCTTTTGGTTGAGCTTTTGATTTTTAGAGGCAAAAGTCAGAGGCAAAAGCCCAACCAAAAGTGCCCTGAATCTATAGAACATATATAGTTGGTCCCCGCTATAAATCATTAACTTCTATTTCTCTCAACTCATATTGCACCACATTATCAACAAAATTGTGTCCTTTCGATCTTAAGCAAGTTTAATCATGATCATTGATTCGTCATTCTAGCTTATGTCTTTTTATCTTCTGTTCTCCACTCAAAATAAATGCTCGCTTTTGTTTTAATTTTCATGTCTTTCTATCTCCATCCCCTACAGCAAGTGCTCCACTCAAAATAAATAATCACAAAATCCATGTACCTTTTTCCACCAACAGCTCGTGTCAATCAATATAATCAAGACTGAAAGTTGTGCGTTGATTATTCACAGTCACACATGTATCATCATGCATGCATGTAGAAAGCAAAGCAACCGAAACAAAATCTTAATTAGCTTACTACACATGAACATCACATCACGCTCTCCTTATATCAATTTTGTTTCTCCACATAGTACACACATCTTGTGCTCCACTCAAAATAAATAATCACTTTGATTTAATTCTCATGTCTTTCTCATCTTCTTCTCCCACCGCAAATGCTCCACTCAAAATAAATTGATTCTCATGTATTTCTTTCTCCTTCCCTTACATCAAATTCTCCACTCAAAAAAAAAGATCACAAAGGCAACAAAATAGGTCGTCGAGGTCGAGAACCATCCGCCTTTACAGCTCTCTATAAAATATCTGCATCGGCGGAGGAGGATCAGAAACCATCCACCCCCGAACCATTCTACTCCTCCAATTTCCTCGTGTTGCACCTCGCCATGGCAGCACTAACCTACGAGATGCTGTTAGTGGCTTTTGCGACCTTCCTCACCTTCCCCATTGTTGTGCACTTCTTTGGAACAGCTATGCCCTCCCTCTGCAGGGGCGGAGACAGGGGCGAGCAGGGGCCTGTCCCCCTAATCAAGGTGATTTTACACTATAAATTTCCAAATTTAACCAAAATTATATATGAGAAAATCTATCATTTTTTAGCAAACTCGATTTAAGCATTTATTTGTCTTACTACATGCTCTCCATAATATTTTATTTGAAGAATTAACATATTTTTTATCATATTAATTTATCGAAAAGCTCTCTCAAATTCTGCAGCAACGCACGGAAAATCACCTAGTTGCTTTGGAATTCAGGCCATCTCATGGCCCCAATTCCAGCATAAAAGAAACCCAAGTCCAGTACATCGTCGAAAGCTTTCTTGTGAGCAAGACCCTCCTAAGTAAAAAAACTCGGTAGGGAGGGGGGAACAGCCCACACCCGTTCTTCATTAGGAGGAAACCTTTCTGCGCCCGACCAAGAAAACTCTCCGAACCCCGGCCCATGCCCACTTGGGCCATGACTCTTGCGGGCCGAGCACAGCGAGGGGTTTTTTTTACCAGCGCAGGAAAATCCCGAAAACTCCGCCATGGGTGCGCCTACGAGGGCTCGAACCCGGCGGCGGGGTGCCGCCGGAGTGCTTTGACCATCCGGTCTAGCATCCTTAGGCAAGACCCTCCTAAGTGAACAGGAGATTGTACATGCCCGGCTCGACCGTTGCGTCATCCGTGACTGGAACCTGCAAAGCTCCATTTTCAGACTAAAACTAAATACTCCCTCCGTATCGTTTTAATTGTCGCCCATAGTTCAACTGAAAAGGATCCAAAATAAATGTCGTCGTTAGTTTAGACATGAGTAATTGGTCATTTTCGCCCTCCTCTGCAGCTGCTTTGAAAGCCTCCGCCACCGTGCTTGGATGCCTCCGCCGCCGCTGTCGTCCGTCGATTTGATGTTTCCAGCCGCTTCCGCCTCTTCCCATCCACCTCCGCCTGTTCCATGCCTGCCTCCACTTTATCCTCACGCGTCTCATTCATCTCCACCTCCACGGGTACCTAGATGCTGCAGCATCCGGCGATGGCGGCGGCGACGACGCGCACTGGAGAGGCAAGCAACGACGAGGCGGAGCATGAGGAGCGGGGCGAGGGCGCTTTTCACCCTGGCGCTGGTGCTGCTTTGCGCGTCCGTGCGCTTCCAGGGTGCCTCAAGTGGCGGCGGCCGTCGCCGGTAGTAGCACGAAACGGATCTAAGCAACACGGGCAGAGGACACTACTGCGGAGTAAGGGTATCAATGGAATTTCACAGGATTTTTATTTCTCCAATAGCTGTCGGAAACGACATTTAAAATGATACGGAGGGAGTAATACCTTAAGGTACATGCCTACTGTTGTGATTGTGGGTGCAGCGTCATAGCAAATCAAAGGCCCCATTATTCAACTGAATACTCATTATTTTTTTATCAAATTTATATATTTAGTATATTTTATGTATATCATTCAAAAAAATAAAGATAACACAGCAAAACGGGCTCGCCCCGCCGGCCGTCGGGTTGCTTGCGCCCCGCCGCCGCCCCGGCCGTCTCGCCCCCAGCCCCCATCGGCCAGCGCCTGGCCGCCCCCAGCGCTCGCGGCTCGCGAAGGCGCAGGGGCCCGGCGGCCAGGCTCCGTGCCCCTGCAATTCAGCCTCTGTAGTAATTGTAGTAGCCAGGCTGTGCTTCCTACCAATCGTCGCCAGAACTCCTCGCCGGCGACGTCAACGGTCGCCAGCGATCACGATCATGCCTCCACACGGACACGGCAGGCCACGCACTAAGTCACTGCGGCAGACAAGAAGAATCCCTGTGGCCAGGACAGGACCAGGGTTCACAATATCGCTCGAAATTTCGCGGTATACCCGATATTTCGGTTTTATCGGCAGGGTCCGATATTTTTTTTACCAGCCGAAATTGATTTTTTGAATATTTGTTTCACTAAAAAATAAATTTTAAAAGTAAACATAAAAAAATAAAAAATAAAAATAAAAATAAAAAATCCCGATATTCCCGATATTTCAACTTTATCGGTGATGGCCGATTTTTTTTCCATACCGGAATTAAAAACCCTGGACAGGACATGCAGCAGCCCTTCCACCCGTGATGTCTCTCCATCTCCTTCGATCATGCAAATCTAATCAGTGCGTTCGAGTGAACTGCACTGAGGGTATCACCCTTACACGTGCGGCAACATATTGGTCGCGAATAATGTCTTGGAATCTCTTGGTAAATTGGCTTCTCTTGAAGTCATAAATTTTGAGCAAACCTTTTTGAGCGGTGCTCTTCAGAATATTGGTACAGACATAGCTAATTCGTAGCATTTTTGTATGTTGCTCGTGTTTCTTGTCGTTTGGATAGGTGCTGCAGTTGTTTCTATTTATTGTTGTTTGTTTGTATCATGCAGCTTTCAAAAATCTCAAGAACTTGCGAGATTTGCGTCTAGGATTCAATCAGTTGAGTGGAAGCATCCCAGCTTCCTTATTTGAGCTTCCTCACCTTCAATATTTGGATCTTTCAGAAAATCTCCTTCAAGGACATATACCGGTAAGCTCGTCTTCAAATATTCCTTTGTTGCTTCCAACTCCCAAGTTATCAGTAAATAATCTGAATGGGACGTTTGATTTCTTTTGGGTGCGAAATTGCTCCATACTAAAGAAGATGGACCTCACAGGAACGCTCAAAAACTTGCGAGAATCCAATCAACTGAATGGTAGCATCCCAACGTATTTATTTGAGCTTCCACGCCTCAAATACTTGGATCTTTCGGCAAATCTCCTTGAAGGACATATACCTATAATCTCACCTTGGAATCTTTGTTTATCGCTTCAAACTCTCAAGTTAGCAGCAAATAATCTAAATGGAAAGTTTGATTTCTTTTGGCTACGGAACTGTGCCATGCTAAAGGAGGTAGATCTATCAGGGAATGTCTGGGTGTAACCTTGACAATACTATCATTTCAGGACCAAATTTATTTGGCACACAACGTCATCTGCAATTCCTTGATCTGTCCAACAACAATTTTTCAGGGAGCCTGCCCAACTGGATGTTTATAAATGAAGCGCCTTTGCTCTACCTGGGTCTTGCACATAACTCGCTAGTAGGCTCATTGGATCATCTGATGTGGCACCTGCAACAATCGAATCTCCAACTGATCAACATATCTATGAACTATTTCACAGGACAGCTTCCAATGGAGATCAGCTCAGTATTTCCGAATCTGACAATTCTTGATGCTTCTTACAATAATATTTTTGGACATTTACCACCATCTCTGTGCAACATTAACTCCTTGCAACTTTTGGATCTATCAAACAATAAACTTACAGGAGAAGTGCCAGCTTGCTTATTCACTGAGTGTTGGTCGCTGGAATTCCTGAGGCTCTCAAACAACAGTCTTGGGGGTCCGATACTTGGTGGGGCTAATAAACATTTGTCTACTTCCGGAGGAGCAATATATCTTGATAGCAACTATTTTGAGGGGCCATTGCCTAACAATTTATCAGGTGATGTGGTAATCATGGATTTTCATGATAATAAATTGTCAGGTGAACTTGATGTATCATTTTGGAATATTCCTTCATTAGAATTTCTTAGTGTTGCTAGCAACGGTTTAACTGGTAAAATTTATCCAACGATCTGCAAATTGACTGGTCTTAGCTATTTGGATATATCCAATAACGACTTTGAAGGATCTATGCCAAACTGCAGCAGTAAGTTAATGCTGTATTTTCTGAACATGTCGAGCAATACCCTCTCAGGATTTCCTAGTTATTTTTCTAGTAGCTCCAACGTTGAAGTTCTCGATATAAGATATTACCGGTTCATGGGCAGTCTTGATTGGATACTAGATCTTTATCATATAAAACTTCTCTTGTTGGGCGGGAATATGTTTGAGGGGCATATCTCTGCAGAACTCTGTCATCTCCAGTACTTGAATATTGTTGATTTGTCGCACAACAGACTTTCAGGTTCATTGCCACCTTGCATTGGTGCTATCCCATTTGGATACCATACTGATGATGATGATTTTTTATCCACTTATTTCTATGATATGGCCTTTTATTTTGCTGTGGGGCTTTCTAAGGTGGATTACGGCGATCTGTGGCCCGTGTATGACTCGCCCTTGTATGGCGCCAATTATTTCTTCCAAGGCTTCACCTTCTCAACTAAAGGAAACATTTACTCATATAGCCGTGGCTTCTACAAACTCATGTTCGGCATTGACTTATCGGCGAACATGTTATCAGGGGAGATCCCTTGGGAGATAGGGAATCTGAGCCATGTCAAGTCCCTCAACCTATCGCATAATTTCTTTATTGGTCAAATCCCAGCTACCTTTGCAAACATGAGCGCCCTAGAAAGCCTGGACTTGTCCCATAATGAGTTGAGCGGGCCTATACCATGGCAATTGACTCAAATGTCATCTTTGGAGGTGTTCTCTGTGGCCTACAACAACTTATCAGGGTGCATACCGAACTCTGGTCAGTTTAGCTCGTTCAATATGGGGAGCTACAGCTACCTGGGCAACACAAACCTTCAGAATTCGTCACAGGGGAACCAGTGTTCTGTTCTGGGCCCTATGGAAGTAGAAGATGTGGGCGAGGCATCTGATGATCCCGTCCTTTATATTATATGTGCCGCCTCATTCGTATTGGCATTCTGGGCAACTGTTGCATTCTTGTTCTGCCTTCCATTTGGACGGCGTGTGATGCTTCAACTATAGTTCATCACAACTGTTGTTGGGCAGGTGCAACCAATGTTTTTCTTTTTATTCGAGTTAAAACCATGTATTCTTGATATTTTTGTTATGTGAAGCTCTGGAACAAGCTTAGTGGTGTGTAATAGTGTCACCTTTTTCTTCGAGAATGGCTCCATCACATTGAACCCTTTTGACTTGTTCTGAGAGGAATGTATCAGACTGTACAATTCAACAGTATGGAGTAGCATTCTGAAATACTATCTGCATGTACATGGCATTACATGACTTTGCCATTTTGTGTTTCGGCCGCGAAGTGAGCACATTTTTGTGTGTGCAGAAACACTAGGACAGTGAGCTGCCTGTCATTGTTCGGATGACAACTACGCCAGATGCTCTCCTCCCTGCATTTTTTGCTGCTCGCACATGGCGGCTTGTTTTTGTCTAATTCTATGTGGCTAGGATCATTCTATCAGATTCCTGTGTCGGAAAAATTCAGAGAGCAATGGAAAGGTACCAATCAAGCAACGCCTTTGGCAAAGTTGGCCGGCAGGAAATTAAGCAAAGTTAGATCGATCGACCCCGCACGTTTGAAATGATTTCTTCTTCCTTTCTTTGGGGGCTCTAATTGTCATCGGCCGAAGGGAGATGCTTTCAGCGCCCTTCATAGACTAGCAGAGTAGCTGAGCATGCTGATCGAGAAAAGGCTCTCGGCATTATTGCCAAGGTTTAACAGGAGGAAACACAGGGATGGAGTACATGTACAGGAGGACTCGGACGCAGTCAAGAGAATAGTACTAGTAAGAACAAACAGGAGTTGCAGACTTTCAGGATTTTTTTAGGAAAGGAGTTACATACAGGTCCTGGAGGAATTACAGGTACATTACATACAAGAAACAGACTTCATTGTTGCTCTCAACAAAATTTAGCAGCCGAAGAAAGAACGCGGTGGGCCCATAGCTGCAGGTCACTGGACTGGAGCATCGACAAAGTGTCACAAGACCTTGGGGTTTAAAAAATGAAATAGCTCCGCCATTTGTTTATGGTGAAAATAACACGACACCACGAAAATCTTAGAAATATGTGGCATGCTCTAACTCATATAACTTGCGATTGCGATTGTCCTTTTGTAGCGGGTGTTCACACTATATTCCATTTGTCTTAAAATGTAAGGCATGGTTTTAACTTGATGTGATCTCCAATACTATTTCTCCACCTTTGATATCTCTTATATTCAACGCCGTATGAAACCCCCTTTTAAGTTTTGCAAAAAAAAATAGGGTAGATCAAATGATATAAAATTGTATTCTCTTCGTTCCAAAATGTAGGCCGTTTTGATTTTTTTAGATTCATATATTTTGTTATGTACCTAGACATATATTATATATAGGTGCATAACAAATATTATGAATCTAAAAAGTCAAAACGGCCTACATTTTGAAACGGAGGGGGTATTCCACAATCTAGTAACTCTTAGACCAAATATCAGCTAAAAATCATATAAAATTTGAATATTTAAAGGCGTGTTATGCCTTGTAAACAAAAACAAAGTGAGTGCGTGTGTTTATTCATCAATTAGAAGCCCATGATGAAAATAAAAATAAAGTTATTCTTGCACTTACTTCAGTTTTGCACAAAAATGGAGATAGAGAAGAAACAATCAATTTGGCAGCAAAAAATAGAGACAGAGAAGAACAAAAATAAAGAAGAGGCGGCTACAAAATGCGGCAGCAGGAAGCAAGAGGTTGGCGGCAGCGACTTGGCACGCCATTCGCCACCGCCCTTAATTTGGCAAATCATAACGTAGTTGTCAATCTGGAGGCTTTTTTCTGTGGCCGTAATCAAATCCCCTGCCCGGCGGCCATGAGTGATCTGAGTGCCTTTTAGCAGAGGAAACCACCCCCTCCTATTCGTTTGGTTGTTTGGAGGCTTCGATCACTGCACCGCCCACCGCTCCGTCGTCCCGTCGTCGCCGTCCTCTCCTCCCTCCCTCCCCCGCCACCGCCAAAAAAAGAAGAAAAAAAAAGAGAAAGATTCAGGGGGGAGCGCGGCATCGTCGCCCCGGTTTCAGAGGGCGGCCGGCGCTCCGGCGTAGGGCGCGCGTGCGAGTCCGTCCCCCGGGCATAGCCGCCGGAGCTCGCGGCTCGGTGTCGGTGTCGGTGGCGCCGGCGTTGGCGGGCGCCGCCGCGGGGGGATCACGCCGGTGCGGCCGGCTCGGGTCGATTCCGTCCTGTTTCCGTGGTATGGAACCCTAGCTTTGATCGGATGCGGCTGCTCTGTTCATTGGGGATCTATCTTTTCTTCGGGGGATCAAATAAAAATTCCATCTTTTCTCCGTTTCCTTCTTTTAATCCCCGGATTGGTTTGCTGCGCGGGCGTAACCTAACAATGCGAATTGCTCAGCCGTAGTTCCATTAGGCCCTTATTCATGATCGACCAATCTTGCATGTTAAAAGGGAAATTTTGCAGCTGAATTCGATTTATGCTGTTGCTGCCGGGACCAAGGAAGGGTGTTCGATGATTTTTCTTGGTAATTTGTTGTGGCAATCCGCATCGCTCGGTCAGGGCCAGGGTGGACATTAGGCGGCCACACGCTGGTTTTCTCTCTGGATATGAATGATTCGGTGCTGGAACATAGTCCTACTTTGGTGATTGGCATTTCAGAGCCAAGTGGAAGGACATTGTTTCGCCTTCCAGCCGTGCCGCTCAAGGAGGAGCTTCTGGCACAGCCATCATTCATTTGCTCTGCATTGGATGAATAACCAAGTTAGTTCCAATCACCAGTAAAACTTGGATTTTGTCTATCAAGATCTGACCAAAGTTCCAGGTCTTAGTAGATTTGACTCTGAGAACCTTTTGGATGTCTCAACTGCTGTTTTTCCACTGAAAGGCGTTATGGATCCTACAAATTTCTTGCATCTGAAAACAGGGCCATCTGAGAATGGACTCAAACCAGTTGAAAATCCAAGCGATAATCTGCTGGATATGGCTTGTGAAAGTCCATTTTCTGGAAAAGTCAAGTTCATGTGCAGCTTTGGTGGGAAAATCTTGCCAAGGCCAAGTGATGGGAAGCTCCGGTATGTGGGCGGGGAGACACGTCTCATCTCCATCAACAGGAGCTTCTCATGGAAAGAACTCGTGCAGAAAACTCTGACAATCTACTGTCAGCCTCATATCATCAAATATCAGCTACCTGATGAGGATCTTGATGCACTGATATCTCTTTCATGTGATGAGGATTTTCAGAATATGATGGAAGAATACGACACTCTTGAGAAGGCCAATGGTTCAGTTAGACTAAGGATATTTCTCGTTTCCCTGACTGAATGTGAGGATCCATCATTGGATTCAAAGAGCTTGGAGAGTGAACCAGAGTATCATTTTGTTGCTGCCATCAACAATCTTGCACAACTGGATCGGAGCATCAGCGGTAACAATTTAATGAGCCAGCCGAACCATCAATTGGATAGTTCTCCAGTCCCCTACGGAGACTCACCTCTCTGTCCAACCAATACAGAAACTGGAGCCAAGGATTCTGTAGGAGCAGCTCTTAGTGAGCCTTCCTCTCATTTTTTTATTGCTCCATACGCACAACAAATGGTGGCTGAACCATCAACAACTTCATCCCCGAGCTTAGGTCAGCAGAGGACCATGCAACAGTCTAGGATGCAACCCCCTGCAGATGAACCCACCAGGAATCATGATTATGTTAATAGAAGTGAGATTTGCAATGGTTCAAATTTGAAGGCCATGCATCCAGGCCATCTAAAAAAGAAGCAAAATGATGAAGATAGGAGTATTGGAGCTGGATCTCCCATGCATCATGTTCATATTCAAAGGCAGGTAAAAGGTTTAGCTGCAAATGATAGTGACTTGATTCCACATACCAACTATGATATTTCTACTCCAGTGGAAGCATCCTTGTATTCTGAAAAGGCCCCCGTGCATCCGGGGAATGCAGGATGGGCACCTGCTCTGCAGGAACACACTGCTCAAATTCTAGGCATGCCTCATGCCTTCTCGGATCCTTTGCTAAAGAATATCAATGATATACCTGCATCCAATTTGTCATTACCTGCTGATTCCTACATAACTCAATCGTATTCCCACAAAATATGCCAAACTAATGAGTTGGAGAGAACAATTAGCAGGACTAGGCCAGCTTTTGAATGTGTTAAGCTCCCTGACATTGCCCGTACAGATGAAACAAATTACCTTATCTCTAATCATATAGACCAACAGTACGATCAAGGAGTTATTGGCTCAGCCAGTTCACCGGCACCAGTATCTTACCAACATGAAAGTTTGTCTAGTAATGTGACACAAAAAGGTCATGATGGTGGCCCTGTAGTTCAACAGCAGGATAAATTTTATCGTCAGGATAAAAATGCTGGTCCAATTGTTGCTCCCTGGAGCAATTTTGATGATGCAGGATTGATTTATCACACACCTGGTGCAAGGTTGTCCTCAGATGAGCTAGATGCTCTAGAAAGTTCAGTCCCAAAGCCAATGCATGCTACTGATCACTCCCTTTCATATCTTCTTAATGTATCCCAAGGAGGGGATTCAAATCGTGGACCACACATAGAGGAACTGAATTCAGGGCCTATAGAATATGGAACCACTGGCTATGTCCATGGAAAGGATAAAGTTGCTCCAGAGCCCCATGTTCTGTTGCCTATAAACACTTCTGAAGCTTTTGCCTTGGAAAGATCAATGGTCAATGGAGAAGCAAGTGCTTATCAGAATGGAAATCTGTGCCTGTCATCAGTGCATAACTCTGGTTTGGCTACCTCTCCACATATTGGGCTGATTGATACTGATCTGAGCATGAACTTGAATGGCAATGGTGGCCTCTCGTTGTCTTCATCTCAAAATCAAGTTACAGATGGTGTTGCTAGGAGAGAGGACCCCCTTCGTGATTGTGGCAACATCGCCTCTATTGAAGGAGTAATTGGATTTGACCATACCATCATCAGTAATGAAAGCATGAAGCTACCACACAGGATGCATGATAATGCTCAAATTAATGTGCCTTTTATAGTTGAGGATGTGACGGATAATGTGCCGTCAGGCATTCCATCATCCAGTTCAGGTGTTCCTCATGTTGTAATAGCAGTTGAAGAACAGCAAGAGGTGATTGTGTCGTCACAAAAGGATGATGATATTAGGAGCAACGAGCTAGAGTTTGCTACTGAGGTATAGCCTATATTATATATTGATCATGTCATTCGTTTCAAATTGATTTTTGAGGATATCGTGTTTATTATATCAAACCTTAGGATCGTGATGATGGAGCTGTTGATGGGTCCATTAGTGATGCTGCAGTTGCTGAACTTGAAGCTAGCATGTATGGATTGCAGGTGCAGTTCTCATGCTCTAAATTTTTCTTGAGCAAGATTGCTATTTGATTCGCAGAACTCATTGCCATAAATTTTATCTATAACATGCAAGTAATAGAAAAATGTGGTTGTCATGATTCTGATGACCAGATCATAAAAAATGGTGACCTTGAGGAGCTACGTGAATTGGGATCTGGGACATTTGGAACTGTATACTATGGAAAGTGGCGAGGAACTGATGTTGCTATCAAGCGTATTAAGAAAAGCTGTTTTGCTGGGAGATCATCTGAACAAGAGAAACTTGTGAGTAGTGCTTCCATCAACATTTTAGTCTTTTGACTGCTTCATCATTTATGCAAAATTTCCTTTGACACCAGATGCAAAGACACTGATGATAAGGATAATATTGTTACTGGAACTGAAGCCTTTTCAACAGAATTCGTGCATTCTTATTTTCTTTTTTGTGAATTTGATTTCAATCTTCCTTTTTCTACAGACCAATGACTTTTGGAGGGAGGCACAGATTCTTTCAAAGCTACATCATCCAAATGTTGTCGCTTTCTATGGTGTGGTCCCTGATGGAACTGGAGGAACATTGGCAACTGTGACAGAATTTATGGTGAATGGATCACTAAGGAATGTTCTTTTAAGGAAAGACAGGTGAGTTGTGTATGTTTCTGTTAGGCGCTTTCCACTCTGCACAATGATGTGACTGTTTACTAGATCTGAGCAGAATGCTTGACCGTCGGAGAAAACTTACCATTGCTATGGATGCGGCTTTTGGGATGGAATACTTGCACTCCAAAAGCATAGTGCATTTTGATTTGAAATGCGATAACTTACTTGTTAACTTGAGAGATCCTCAGAGGCCAATCTGCAAGGTAGGTTTAATTCATATTGAGCTCTCCATCAAATTATTTGAAATTGTGTTAGTTGCTAATGAGCAATTTTTTTTACCTTTTTTTGCCTTTCAATTTTATGTTGTTTAAACTGTGCCATTAATCATTCGAAACTAATTTTCAGGTTGGAGACTTCGGGTTGTCAAGAATTAAGCGCAACACTTTGGTTTCTGGTGGTGTGCGTGGCACTCTTCCATGGATGGCACCGGAGCTATTAAATGGCAGCAGCAGCAGAGTGTCAGAGAAGGTAAGGTATTTAATCAGGCTCCAGATCTTTTTCTAGGACAGGAGTCCAGACCATTATTTGCAGGTGCAATCAGCCAATCATGATGTTCCTGATATGTTACAAGTTTTCACACTGTAGGTGGATGTTTTCTCATTTGGTATTGTTTTATGGGAAATCTTGACTGGTGAGGAACCATATGCTAATATGCATTGTGGCGCTATCATAGGTATGGCTTTGCCACACCTCTGTTGTTTTAACCTCCATTATCCATCAACTCAGGAAGAAATAGAAAGACAATCCTTCATCCATTCATGCTTTCACCATCTAAAATTTTCATTTGTTCGGTCCTCTAATTAACTTGCATTCCTTGCAATGAGAAGGCGGTATTGTCAATAACACTCTCCGGCCTCCAATACCTGAAAACTGTGACCCTGATTGGCGAAAGCTGATGGAACAATGTTGGTCAGCCAACCCTGATGCCCGTCCCTCATTCACCGAGGTCACCGACAGGTTACGGGCCATGCCATCAGTACTTCAGTCAAGAGGACAGGCTTCTGGGACCAGATAAAGCGCGATAACATCAGCCAACAGATTATTTAACTGCAATAGGCTGCATCAGTTCTGCACTGACATGCGAGGCGCCTATATGTGCATAGAGTACATATATACATACATGTATTTATTGGTTATGGTGTGTATTCTATTCTGATGTATATATGCTTCTTGTACACATTTTTTTTAACCCCCGATGTGAGGGTTTCTGATGTAACTACATGTATCTGAGTTAACAAGTAGTGCAGGCTGCTGCCTGTGGCCTCACGGTTGTTTACAGTTTTGTGTGTAGGTTGTGATGGTCTACCAAATAGACCACTCGAGCTTTTTTGGGCCTTGGGTTGTAAAAATATGAGTTGGACACTTGTAATAACATGTAGCAGATGAATTACTGGGATGGCATTTTTGGAACTATGAAATCTGAGAAATATATGGAACTTTTTGCTTGGCTGAACTGGCAGCAAATTCAAGGAACTTGTGACTGTATCTGTATGTGCTATTGATTTCAATAACATGCTACATTTCTTGTTTTTGGTATCAGTGCAGATTCATTTGGAACATTGCTAATTCAGGGCTCTTTTGGGAGGGTTTTCACCGGCTTCAGTTTCATCTGTTTTGCACAAATCGAGACAAACAATAGTGTGAAGCTGTTTTGTACGTCCAGGTAAAAAACAATTAGAAGCTGGATGAACTACTTTTTCTGACTTTACCGGTGAAACCTTTTTAGGTAGAGCGCTTCAAAATGGCCCCTCGACAAGCCGACGTTGCATTCCCGTCAGAACGGATAAGGTGTGTCCATTGGATGATTTCTGGATCTGAGACTCCTGGCTCTGATCTTGATTCTTCACATCATTTCCTGGCAGCTGCTGCTGAACACTGAACTGAGGCACTGGTCGTGCAATGTCAGTCGTGGAGCTAGTTTCGCCGACATGGACGTGTACCTCGGGCATCGTGCTGATCCCATGTTTGGACGGTGGATTCTTGCTGGCCCTAGTTTTACTCTGCCGAGACAACCCAACGGTACTGTGGTCCTAGTGTAACCCTAAAATAACCAATGTCACCGACGGTTTATTTATCATTGCATTGTTTACTGCTTGGTTAAGCACCTTTCTGACCTAACCAAACTCCGGTAGGCTTATTGTTTGCAGATTAAAGCTAGTGAAGTGTTTATTGCAACTGAAAGGTGGTTTTGCTGCCTCGTCAGTGCCCATTTCTTTCTCTACTACTTTTTTCTGCACTGGTGCGGAATTACCTAAAAAGCTCACGATTCCATTGGCAACAATAAGGAGGTACTAAATCGTTACGTTACCTCAATCAAAAACAAAAGGATTAAAAGAGGGTAAATTCTGTCCTTTTACATGCTATATAGTCAATCATTCATTCACACCATGATGTGTTATCTAATTAAGTTACAGCCATTCCGGCACTTTTACTGGGTGAACTGACGCGTGACAGCGTAACTTTTAGTGAGCACAGGCGTGTCATTAGAATCTGATTAGTTGGCAGTAAAAAGGTGAACAAGACACTGGAATGTGCTGGAGGGGTCATCGTCAGCTCATCACCGCCGATGACTTGGCGGAGCGAATAAACAAGAGAAACAGGCGGCGGCGACACGTGAAACCATGTCCGGCAGCTACCCGTTTCGAACTCCGAAGTCTCTTCCCATTTTTAAAATGGTTTAAGGGGTAAATAATTGTGGTTAGAGTGGTGATTAAGCGGCTCCTTGGCTCCTCCATCGCCGTCTATAAATAGGCTCCCCATCACCACCTCTCACTCATCAGTTCATCACTCTCTTGAGGCTCACACACTGCCATTAGCGTGCTCTCCCTGTCAAGGTCTCCGATCGAAACATCAATCGAGGTCAAGGGAGCGGCGGCTTGCCTTGCTTCTCCTCAGCAGCCATGTCGTCGTCCATGGTGGCGTCCAAGAACCCGCCGCCGGCTGGCGGTTACGGCGACGGTGAAGGCGGCAGCGTTGACGCCGCGGCCGCGGCGGCGCCGGTGACGAGCTTCCTGTACTTGCACCCCGGCGCGGGGGCGCTGGACAAGGACGCCGTGCTGCGCCGCATCCGCCACCGGAGGCGCCACAACCGCCTCCGCGACACGCTGCGCTCCATGCTGCAGGCGGCGCCGCCGCTGCCGCCGGAGCCGGAGATCATGGACGGCGCCGAGCGGCAGCTCCCGTGGCCGCTCGACGACGCCTTCTCCGCGCCGTAGCTGAGTACAGTTAGGCGCTCCTCTCTTGTGCAGATTGAGCAATGCCATGATCCAGCGTGCGCCTCGCCTCTTCTTGTGTAGATCGATCAAGAACAGAGCAGATGGAGCCATGGACGCAAAGATTATTCTGACGTCTTCTTTGTATAATTGCTTGCCTACTTGTGTAGTTTTGAATCATGATCGAGTAATCAAATAATGTTTGGATCAAATGTTTAATTAGTTTTTATCTTCAAATTGCAAAAAAAAAAACTTCAATCTGTGGGTGTGGATACAATGATTGGAGTACATCATATACCATTAGAGACAAGCTTCTTGGATTCAGATATTTGTTTCAATTTTCTATAATGTTATGATGGATGTTACTTCATCAGGTCCCAGCCAATACTTGATAACCTGGTGGCGTGAAATGGTTAGTGCACCCCACCAAGGATATGATAATCAAGGTGACGAGACATTTCTTGAGCAAGTGCTGGGCCAAGAACTCATGATTTAGGTAGATTATTTGGCACACACCAAAGATAAGCTGGATGGCAATCGTAAGTGCTGAATATGGATAAGTTCGTAAAAATTCAGCATTACTATTATTCTTTCATGTGTCAACAAATACCTCCTGTTGGATGCAAGAGGGTTACAACAGTATATATATCCCCACGAGGATTACAGTCATACGTTTCGCCAACAATTTCAATCTTTTTAAAGAAACCTATCATGTATCCCTGACCTTTTGTGCTCTACAGACAAAATCTGAATCTTAGACGTAAAATTTGGCTATAATGGTCACACTAAAAGAATGATGATGAATCTGTATCGTAGAATATAGCTAGAAACCAATTCATACTGTATGGTTATTACTAGAATCCAGTAGCCTGTCTCCTTCCGAGGGCATGTCAGATGACATCTCCAGGTTTTGCTTGGCTGTCATCTTGTTCCACTCGTTCTCAACTCGGAAAAACACCCACTGCCACCGTCTCAGTATTTCCAGTGCGGCTATGGCGAACACCGTCAGGTAGTTGTGTCGAAGATGTGCCGAGAGCTTGTATGTCCATGTACATCGCAGAACCAAATTGCTGCCTAGTACCCAGTAGAACACCTGTAGGGCATGAATAGGACTGGTAACAAAACTGTCCAGGAGTTAATTAAGAACATATATGCGTTCAAGTTCATACCCAGTTCTGCCCATAAAGAAGGTTAGTCCATATGCTTGGGTTTTTGAACATGAAAATCCTGGTTAGGATGCTGCAGGGATAGAGTAAAGCTCATTAGCAGAGATTGGATGTGTATCACACGTTGAATGAGTAGCAGACAATGTAAAGGTGCTATACCTCAAATCCCAATCTCGCTTTATATCCCAGTAGAAGGAATACAGCGAGTTTATAACACTAGATATAAGCCAGAGGGGTCGGTAAAAGCTAACCCACTGCTCAGGAAATACATGATACTTGAGAGCCGAAAGAAAAATCACTGGAACTGCTGTTGAGTACTTGAGGGCTGGATTTGGGATTAAACAATGGTAAGTTATTCCAGAAATGGGTATAGAATAAGCATACAAGTTATTATATGAAAAATAAATGAACAAAGTGGATGCATGATGAATTAATACCATTCAAGAGACATGTCTTCTCCTTAGTATCCTTGTACTGTCGGAGACATTGGAAGAAACGGCACAAGTAGGGGAATACGAGAGCAAGAGGAATAGCAATGGAATGACTGCCACAAATAGAATCTGCTTCAAACCAAGCAATAGTCGCAACCTGATATGGAAATGAGGAAAATTGCAGAAGAATGAAATCAATTCTCACAATAATTTAGAACTGATGACAAATGCAGATAACTAGGAGCATATGTAAGAACCAACCTGGCGATTCACCATGCGACAAACTGAACGCTCCAGATCTGAGAACACCTGTTAAGATATGAAACAAATAAAAAAAGATCATAAACAACAAAGATTAAGCATTTACAAACAATAAGTTTTCTACTCGCGGAAAGTAAGAATCCGTATCAATTTGTTCAAGTAGTTAAAGACTTAAGAAGATGATTTTTGTCTTCCATATATACTCCATCCATTTTTTTTAAATGTCACATTTGCTTTGTCCCAAGTCAAATTTGTCCAACTTTGACCAAGTTTATAGAAAAATATAACATCTACAATACCAAATTTATTTATTGAATCCACTATGGAATTATTTTGATAATGCATATTGGTAGTATAGATGATGTTATATTCTTCAATAAACTTGGTCAAAATTGAACAAGTTTGACTTAGGACAGAGCAAATGTGACATGCAAAAAAAACGGAGGGAGTACATATATTAGGATAAACCGATGAAAAACAGAGAATCATGTATTATTGACAGTGAGTATAATCCTTTGACATGGATGTAGGTCAAATTAAAAAAAAATGTCTGCAACTAATACTTCTTGATAAATTAGGACATACCTTTGACATGGATGTAAAAATATCAGCCAAAAAGAAGTCAGGGAATGTAATTGCCTGCACAAAAGATATCAGGAAATCGTTAAAATTTGCTTTGATCGAGATGCCTCCACAACAGTTGCAATGAGGAAAACCCAAAGCCTAAGTTCAGCTAGGCGCTAGGCGGTGACCCACTGCCTAGCGCCTAGGCGGGATTAATTTGTATATATACCAATGTTCGGGAAGGCGGAATTAGGCGGCCGCCTAGGCGCGCCTAATCGCTAGGCGACGGGTTCCCGCCTGGCCTATGGGGGTAAGCGGACCCCTAGGCGGGGCGGGAGCCTAGGCGGAGGCAGGCGGCGCCTCGGCGGCGCTTCGGCGGTGCCCAAGAGGCGTAGGCGGCGCTGAAGCGGGCTGCGCCGGCGATTTGGCTTCTTTCCCGCGGAAGCGCGCACACGCAGTTGGCGTCGGGCGCGGGAAAGATTGGAGGGAGAGGGAGCAAAAGGACGCACGGGTACGACTCGTAGTCGCAGCTCCTCGCCGCCTCCCTGGTCCCTGCCTCGCAGTCGCAGTTGCCGGCCGCAGCTCCTCCCCGCCGGCTGCAGCTCCTCCCCGCCGGGCGCTCCCCTCCCCGCTGGGCGCTTTCCTCCCCGCCGGTGTCTGCTCCCGCCAGCCGCTCCCGCCGGCCGCCGGCCAGTCCGCTCCGGCCAGGCCAAAGGTCAGTCCTCCCCTCCCCTGCCTCTCTCTCCCTGCTCGTCTCCTCTGCTCCCTGCCTCCCTCCCTCTGCTCGTCTCCTCTGCTCCTTGCCTCCCTCCCTCTACTCCTCTGCTCCTCTTCTCTATTTAACGATTGGATCTGAGACCCTCCCTCTGCTCCTCTCCTCTGATCCCCAGAACAATATTGTTTCTCCTTGCGTGCAGTGGGCGCCATGTCATTCGATTGTCGCAGCACCTTTGCTAATTGCGTTTGAGCTGCTTCTCTGCATATACCTCGAAAGCTTAAGAGGTAGGGTCTGAATCCATTGCGTAAGCTAAACTTTGACACTTGCATTTGAGATAATAGAATCCCTAGATTTTTTTAACCTAAACTGCAGATGTTGCTAGCTCTTTCATCCTGTGTTCTTCACACTTTTTTCTTTTGTGTTTTGCCCAGTTAGGAATCATCCATCTGTTGATCTGAAGATTGTGTTCCTTCCTCTGCTGGTCTTTGAAGCAATTATACTTATTGACAATTTTAGGTAATCAATGTGTACTATTCCCTTCTATTTGTGGGGATTCTTAGTCTGGCACTGTAATTGTTTTCCCCCCAAATATGAGAATGTATTTCCCATGAACAGGAGTTACCATCATCTGAACACTTCTTACATATTTAGTCACATGTTGAAATAGTTTAGTTTTTTTAGGATCGTTCTTCTGTCACACTTTCTGTTGAAACTGTTGTGATGTATCTTAGTATGTACTTGCTATGCTTGGAATTTCTGTAGACAAACGACCTTTCTGATTTTTTCAATCTAATGGACCCTTAGAAGCAGCTAGAATTCATTGCTTTACAACTTCCAGAGTTTCAACGAGTCCTAGTTGTGTGTGCTAACTGCCACATTATGTCTAGGAAAGGTGTATTATGGGTTAAACACCATCTTGGTAAATGATCATACCCCTAATGTAGCCATGCAAATTTATAGGTAGTGTATCACAATATTAATCAAAGTGGATTATTCTTGATGGCCCTTTATGGTGCTAGCTTTCTTCTGAAACAGATTTAATGTTTCAATTATCTCTGCTGGGTAAAGGCTAGTCTTGTATAAGATTTTATCGTAACTTCTATTCCAATTGAATTATTTGTCTATAATCACAGCCTAAGCTATAATTTTTTATTCTAATTCCAAATAAAGCATCTAGTTAATTTATTCTTGGCTTGTATACTAGTAGGATGTCGACACCAGAGGAGGCTGCAGCTGCAACTGAAACTGAGGGAGCCAATGTCTTGAGAAGGAATTCAGATGATGTGGGATGGGAATATGGGGTTCTTGTTGATGCTAACAACAAGGACAAGGTGAAGTGCAAATTTTGTGACAGGGTCTTTCAAGGAGGGATTTATCGGTTGAAGCAACATGTGGCCCATGAAGGAAAGAATGTGAGGAAATGCAGGGACAGCACAGATGAGGCTAAAGCCAATTGCAAAAAATCACTAGATGAAGCAAAAAGGAAGAGGGAGGAGAAAACTATCCGTGAGCTAGAACTTAGAGAGGAGATGAATATTTCTCGGGTTGGAGGTGGAGAGGAAGAGGAAGTGACTTGTGTTGGAAGTTCAGAGCCTCACAAATTAGGACCCATGGACAAATGGGAAAGTGCCATTGACCCTAAAGCAACAAAAAGTGAATCTTTGAAGCAACAGAAGCTGAACAAGGAACTTTGGAAAGAAAGAACACATGAGGTGCATAAATATATTGCAAGATGGGTCTATACACATGGTAATTTTCAAGTTTACTATTCTGTAATTACATTTCAGAATTCATTAGATGCTATTATGCCTGTATTGAACACTGATGCCTCTTTTTTGTAACATTGGCAGCAATACCATTCAATGCATGTGACAATGATGAGTTCAAGCAAATGTGTGAAGCAATTGGACAGTTTGGAGCTGGATTTGAACCTCCATCTCAGTATGATCTGCGAGAGAAATTGTTGGAAGAAGAATATGCAAGAACCAAGAGTTTGCTGCAAGAACGTGAAACTGAGAAGGTGAAGAGTGGGTGCTCTATTATGACTGATGCTTGGTCAGATAGGAAGAGGAGAAGCATAATGAACCTGTGCACTAATTGTGCTGATGGAACCAGTTTTATCAGCTCAAAAGAGATGTCAGATGTGTCACACACAAGTGAAGTCATCTTTGAACTAGTGGACAAAGCAATTGAAGATATTGGTCCGGATAATGTGGTGCAAGTAGTGACAGATAATGCTTCTAACAACATGGGAGCAAAGAAGCTATTGCTTGAGAAGAGACCACAGATCTTTTGGACCTCTTGTGCAACTCACACAATCAACCTGATGCTCCAAGGAATTGGCAACATGGCTCGGTTCAAGAAGGTGATTGACCGAGCAAAGGCATTCACCATATTTGTCTATGGACACACAAGAACATTGGAGTGCTTGAGACACTTGACAGAGGGGAAAGAGATAATTAGGCCAGGAGTGACTAGGTTTGCTTCAGCCTTCCTCACTTTGAACAGCATGCAAGAGAAGGACCAGCTAAGAAAGATGGTGGTTCATAGTAGGTGGAACACATTGAAGGATGTGAAATCAAAGAAAGGAAAAGATGCCACTGCTATTATATTGAATCCAACCTTTTGGAAGGATGTCAAGCTAACAATTAGTGTTTTTGAGCCATTGGTCAAAGTTCTCCGTTTGGTTGATGGGGATGTGAAGCCCTCCATGGGTTTCTTATTTGGAGAACTACTAAAGGCAAAGAGAGAGATCAAAGAGGCCTTTGGAAATGTTGAATCCCGTTACAAGGATGCCATTGCTATTATTGAGAGGAAGATGAAAGGAAGACTTGATTCTGTTATGACGGGAAAATATTACCAAAAGCGTAAGAAGAAGGAAAGAGTAGATGCAGGGGCGCATGATGGAGGGGATTAGTTTCCTTGTATTCAGATAGTTTAATTATTTCCTTAGTAGAACTCTTGCTTAGCTTAAATAGAGGATACATGTAATCAGGAAAGGACTAAGAAAGGAATTGATTCTAGTTTCCCCTATCCCTGCTCTCGTCTACCTCTTCTCTCTGTTCTGCCCTAGTTTACCGACGGCGCCCAAACGCAGAGGTCCTGGACCTCGCCCTCCTACAGATCACAGCTACAACCTCCGCAGCGTTCATCCATTAGAGAGTCCACCACGTGACAATCTGGTATCAGATTGCTCAGGTCCCTCGTCCGTAGCTACCATGGACGCCGTGTTGAAGGTGCTGGAAGACATGAAATCCACGATGACTCAGATGAATTCCACCATGGAGACTCTGGCGCCATTGGCTCCTTGTGTCGCTGATCTGGCGGCGCTACCTGGCAAAGTCTCGGATCTGCAGAAGAGTATGAAGGACGCGGGCGATCATCTACAGTCTGTCAGCGTAGCGGTGAAGCGACTGGAGTCCGGTGACCGGTCATCGGGATCCAGCAACCAGAATTACCGGCCACCACCGATGCGTGATTCCAAACTTAAAGGTGCTGCCGATGATGATGGTGTCTTGGGGTCGCCGCCGCCGGTGTTCTCCACGCCCCCAATCCAGCCCTTGCAGCAGCCGCGCGTGGATCAGTACGAGGAAGATCGTTTCCTCAAGCCGAAGATGGTGTTTCCGTCATTCGACGGCACGGGCGATCCACTTCCATGGTTGAATCGCTGCGAGTTATATTTTCGAGGCCACAACACACCGGAACACCGTAAAGTTTGGATGGCGTCTCTCCATATGACCGATGCTGCGCAGTTGTGGTACTATCATTTGGAGACGGTTAGCGGTGAACCTGATTGGAGGCGTTTCAAGCAGTTGCTGCATAAGCGATTTGGGCCGGGCATCACAGAGTCGCCCCTGGGCGAGATGGCTTTGTTGCGCCGCACAGGGTCGGTGGAAGAGTACAGCAAACAGTTCGTGTCGCTGGCGTGCCGAGACGTCGAGCTCTCGGAGAGGCAACAAGTCCAGCTCTTTATCGCTGGTCTCAACAATCCCCTGAAGACCGATGTGGCAATTCACTCGCCACCAACGCTGGACGACGCCATCCGCCTCGCTAGGGCATATGAACAGCGCCTTGCAATCGAGCCGACACAGGGGCGCGCAGGGGGCCGGCCACCATTTAGACCGCCGGGTCTGCAGGGAGCTGCGAACGTCCAAGGAGTTGCACCAGCGCCGAACGCCCAGGTGGCCGTGCGTCCACCAGCGGCAGCTCGCATCGCTGCTCTACCCCGCCGGCAGCTCACACCAACAGAGATGGCACAACGCCGCGCTGACGGCCTTTGTTTCAATTGCCCGGAAAAATATTTTGCGGGGCACAGGTGCAAGCAGCTAGCAGTCATTGAAATCGTGCCTGACAATGAGGATTTGGTGGACCAGGACGACGAGGACGTGGCCGGAGCAGAGCTGCACTTCCTCCATGCGCCACCGGCTCCTCTTCCTGAAGGCGAACAGTCGGCATCCATCTCCCTTCATGCGCTTACAGGGATCGATCCGCCTGATGTCCCAACCATGTATGTTTGGGTGTTCCTGGGTGCTCGCCGACTCACAGCCTTGCTTGACTCGGGATCGTCCAAGACATTCATTAACACTCGCGTGGCGGAGGAATTACGCATTCCCGTATATCCTGATCAAGCTTTGAAGGTCACGGTTGGCAATGGAGACCAGGTGCTTAGCCCTGGACGACTAGCAGAAGTACGTGGCATGGTGGGAGGTGACTATTTCTGGTTTGATTCCCATTCGCTTCCTATGGGTTCTTTGGACATGGTTATTGGAGTTAGCTGGATGAGTCAGCTGGGGGATATCAGTTGGAATTTCAGGGAACAAACCTTTGCGTTTCGTGTGGCTGACAAGAGGATTATGTGGTGCGGCATCAACAGACCGGGTCCTGCTTCTCTTCGGTCTCTGTCCACCAAGGCCGGCCAACTCTTACCGGAATTACTCCATGAATTTCAGAGTCTTTTTGTTGAACCGCATGGCATGCCTCCTTCCCGTGAGATAGAACACAAGATCCGTTTGAAACAGGGCACTGAAGCAGTGGCAGTCCGACCTTATCGTTATGCTCATCTTCAGAAGGACGAGCTAGAAAAACAGTGTGCTGAACTTCTCAAGCAAGGTATTATCCGGCCTAGTTCTTCAGCCTTCTCCTCGCCAGCATTACTGGTCCGCAAGCCAGATAACTCATGGAGACTCTGCATTGATTATCGGGCCCTCAACGCGTGTACAATCAAAGATAAGTTCCCAATACCAGTGGCTGAGGAACTTTTTGATGAGCTGCGGGGCGCCAAATTTTTCGCCAAACTTGATCTTCGATCGGGATATTATCAGGTACGCATGTTTCCTGGGGACATTCATAAGACCGCGTTCCGGACACATCAGGGTCTGTTTGAATTTTTAGTAATGCCATTCGGCCTCACTAATGCCCCGGCGACCTTCCAAGCTTTGATGAATGCTGTTCTGAAACCGTTCTTGCGCCGCTTCGTGTTGGTTTTCTTTGATGATATCCTAATTTACAGTCAGTCCTGGGCTGAGCACTTACTCCATATCCGGGCAGTGTTGGAGGCATTACAGCAGCACGATTTATTTTTGAAACAATCAAAGTGCTCCTTTGGAGAGCAATCAGTCACTTATTTGGGCCATGTCATTTCTGCTCAAGGCGTGGCTATGGATGAAAACAAGGTCAAGGCAGTCCTCACCTGGCCTATTCCTAAGTCAGTTCGGGCACTTAGAGGATTTTTAGGCCTTGCTGGATATTATCGGCGTTTCATCAAAGATTATGGCCTCATTGCAGCACCGCTCACTCGTTTGTTGAAGAAGGAGGGTTTCTTATGGGATGAAGCAGCACTCTCGGCATTCAGGGCCCTCCAAACGGCCTTGTCCATGGCACCGGTACTTCATTTACCAGATTTCAGCACCCCTTTTGTGGTAGAATGTGACGCCTCTGGCTCGGGATTTGGGGCAGTTCTACATCAAGGCAGTGGGCCTATAGCCTTTTTCAGTCGACCCATTGCCCCTCGACATGCTAAGCTCGCTGCATACGAGCGAGAGTTAATTGGATTGGTCCAAGCAGTGAAACATTGGCGGCCGTACCTTTGGGGCCGGGAATTCCTCGTCCGAACAGATCATCATAGCTTGAAGTTTCTTTTAGATCAGCGTCTATCCACTATACCTCAGCATCATTGGGCTACTAAACTGCTGGGATATGATTTTCGAATAGAGTACAAACCGGGCTCAACCAATATTGTGGCTGATGCAGTTATCGCGACGGGAGGAGTGCCAATCAGCAGAACTTACAGCTTTGTCCACCCCAGCTTTCTTGTTCTTCGATGAACTGCGCGCACAATTACAAGGTGACGCTGACCTGGCCGCCATCCGTGACAAGGCAGCTAAGGGCGAGGATGGGTGGACCATAGTTGATCATCTGTTGTTAAAGGAGGGGAAGGTTTTTGTTCCGTCGTCATATCCGGCTGTTTCCTCCTTGCTGGAATTTGCACATGGCATGGGCCATGAAGGTATTCAGAAGACACTCCACCGCTTGCGTTCAGACTTTTATATTCCGGGTGATCGCAGGTTGGTTCTTGATTTTGTTAGAAATTGTGAAGTTTGCCAGCGTAACAAAACGGAGCACCTGCGGCCTGGAGGTTTGTTGCAGCCGCTGGACATTCCGTCGGCCGTGTGGGCTGATGTGGCCATGGATTTTATCGAAGCTCTCCCTCGAGTCAATGGCAAAACTGTCATCCTCACGGTGGTGGACAGATTTTCAAAATATGCACACTTTATTCCATTGAGTCATCCATATACTGCTGCGTCAGTCGCAAAAGCATTCTTCCAAGATATTGTTCGCCTCCATGGTATGCCCTCTTCCATCGTCAGTGATAGAGACCCGGTTTTCACCAGTTCATTTTGGAAAGAGCTATTTGCCCTGGCGGGTGTTCGCCTGAATTTCACATCGGCTTTTCATCCACAGTCTGATGGTCAATCGGAGGCCACTAACAAGATTATTGCTATGTACTTGCGCTGCTTGTCTGGAGACCGGCCACGCCACTGGATGCGTTGGTTACCTTGGGCTGAATTCTGTTATAATTCATCTTATCAGGCCTCCTTGAAGACATCTCCTTTCCGCGTAGTATATGGTCGGGATCCTCCCATTCTCAGAGCATATGAACAGGGTGAAGCTCGCCTTCCGGCAGTTGAACAGCAGCTTTTGGAGAGGGATGAGTTCTTGGCTGAGGTGCGGGATCGGCTTGAACAAGCGCAGCAATATTCTAAGGTGCAGTATGATCGGAAGCATCGTGAGCTGTCATTTGAGGTAGGACAGTGGGTATGGCTGAGGCTTTTGCATAGGCCGGTTGCCTCTCTTGGAGTACAGGGCCGCGGCAAGTTAGGCCCTCGTTATTTTGGTCCTTATAAGGTGCTGGAAAGGATTGGTGATGTCGCATACCGTTTGGACCTGCCACGAGGGGCTCGCTTACACGATGTCTTTCATGTGGGACTGCTAAAGCCATTCAGGGGAACGCCGCCTGATGCTCCTCCACCTCTTCCACCAATTCAGAATGGTCGTGCTTGTCCAAGTCCAGCGAAGGTGCTTCGGGGGCGCCTCGCTCGTGGTCGCTATGAGCTGCTGGTCCAGTGGCAAAATCAAGATGCAGTTTCTGCTTCGTGGGTAGCTTTGGATGATTTTCGTCGTTCCTATCCAGATTTCCAGCTCGAGGACGAGCTGTTGCTCCAGGGGGGGAGAGATGTTATGACGGGAAAATATTACCAAAGGCGTAAGAAGAAGGAAAGAGTAGATGCAGGGGCGCATGATGGAGGGGATTAGTTTCCTTGTATTCAGATAGTTTAATTATTTCCTTAGTAGAACTCTTGCTTAGCTTAAATAGAGGATACATGTAATCAGGAAAGGACTAAGAAAGGAATTGATTCTAGTTTCCCCTATCCCTGCTCTCGTCTACCTCTTCTCTCTGTTCTCCCTAGTTTACCGACGGCGCCCAAACGCAGAGGTCCTGGACCTCGCCCTCCTACAGATCACAGCTACAACCTCCGCAGCGTTCATCCATTAGAGAGTCCACCACGTGACAGATTCTCCATTGCATTTGACTGCTTATTTGCTCAATGCATACTATAGTTATGGTGACCCATCAATCTTTGATGAGGCCACAATAATAGAAGGATTTATCAATTGTGTGGAGACTTTTTATCATCATGATGAGGATAAGCAAGATCAGGCTGTCAACATTGAACTAAGGAAGTTTCAGAATAGAGAAGGACCATTTAGTAAGAAGCTTGCAAGGACTTGTCAAATCTTTGATTACAACCCAGGTAAAGCTTGTAAGGACTTGTCATCTAACAAGATTGCTAAGCCTTTAACTGCTAACTAAAAGAGTTGTTTTCATTTATTTCAGCATCTTGGTGGCGGTTGTATGGAACTGAAACACCAGCTTTACAGAAGATGGCTACAAGGATTTTATCTTTGACATCAAGCTCTTCTGGTTGTGAAAGAAATTGGAGCGGGTTTGAAATGGTTAGTACCTATGAACCTATCTAGTGTCAACATTTCAGCAGCATTACAATTAATATGCAGAACTGAAAATGCTCTCATTTTGAATTTATAGATACACACTAAGAAGAGAAATAGGCTTACTACAACTCGCCTCAACAAATTGGTATTTATTCAATTCAACACCAAGCTGATTAATAAGAAAGAAAAGATCAAGGCAAAGAAGATCAGTGATGTTCTCTTGTCTAGTGAAACAACAGAAGCTCAAGGTTTTCTGCATGAGGATGGAGATGAGTGTGCACTTGTTATCTATAGAGATGAAGAAGATGAGGAGATGGAAGGTACAGGGGTACCTTGGTCTGTTATTGGAGAGGCAGTGGGAGCAGAGGAACAACTTGAGCTGCGCAAAAGTGCAAGAGTGAAAGAGTTGTATGAAGGAGAAGAATTTGACTCCGAAGAAGAAGAGTTTCAAGAAGATGAGGATGATGATGTGGAACCCTATTGAAGAAGATATGGCACTGGGGCTTTATCATTTCATGTTTTATGTTTTCTGAATTATGATGCATTCATGTGAACTTATGACCTGTTGTGTGACTGTTTTTTTAATGTACTGATGTCCAACTTGTGTGGTAAAATTTGTACTGCTGTCCATCTTGTTTATTCCTTGCTGCTGATATGGTCTCATGGATGGGAGATGGCTGAGATAATTTAGATAAGTATCTTCCTTGCTTGCTAGTATGTTTTCCAGTTTTTCTATCCCTTGTATTACTGATATCTAACTGCAGAACTGTTCATATGGTGCAGATTTTAGTTGCTATGGTTGCAGACCACTTGAATTGGTATGTAGGAACATCACTTTTGCATCAAGGTATGTCCTGGATCAGCTACTATGATTATTCAGCTAATACTGTTATTCAGCTACTATGTTTATATAATTTGCATATTTGGCAAAACGCCTAGAAAAACGCCTTGAAACGCCTAGGCTCGCTTAGGCTTGCCTAAGCTCTAGGCTGTGGGTCACCGCCTAGAAACCGCCTAGTGCTTTTTTTAACATTGATATATACTAATATTGCATATATTATCTTCTAAAGATAAAAATAAACAGCTAAATAGTGAACCTAAATAGATAGAAATGCTGGCCTAGATAGATAGAAAGGCCCAAGAAGCAAGGGCCCAGCCCATCTCCCCACTCCAACCTTATCCATCCATCTCTGGTTCCAGCCGCAAGACTCACGCCCGTCCTCATCCCGTCCTCATCGTGCCTCACCCGCACTCACCCCGGAGCAGCAGCGCAAGGTAGAGAGAGCTGGAGTAGCCGGCGGACGGCACTCACCTCCATCCCGGAGACGGGGGATCTCGCGGCGGCGGCGGCGTGGTATCCGAGGCGGGCGGGCGGGCAGCCGCACGAGCAGGGGAGGCTCCCTCTCCGGCGCAGGGGAGCAGCCGCACGAGCAGGGGAGCAGCCGCAGGTTCCGCTCCCTCTCAAGCGCTGCCTTCTCCCTTCTCCTCTACGCGCCCTCCGTCGCCCGCGCTCGCTGCGGTCCGCGCGCGTCCGTAGCTCCTCCGCTGGACGCCGCTCCACCACTACTGCGCCCTTCAACACCACCTAGTCCGCCTAGATGCCCGCCTAGCCCCAAATCGACGCAGTGCCCCTCCGATTAGCGCCTAATCGCGCCTAATCGGCGCCTAATCGCCGCCTAGCGGAACTTGAAGCCACGGCAGAGCATATAATATTGTTTGAAGCATAGCGAAAAGTAAAACCTATCTGTACCCATTACTGATAGATTGTAAAGCTTACTTGTAAAGGCAGTATTATACGCCACACTGTCCTCAGAAAGTAAAATCTTGATGATATGTAAAACATATCAAAAGGGGAAAAAAGGATCATCAGAAGGATAGCATACAAGAGAACCTGCAAAAAGGCAGAAAGCATATGTCAATTAGTTCACCACCCTATAAATGAAGACTGATGCAAGAGTGAGGAAAATAGAGCAAGATATTCTCGCTTGCAACTTGGGGAAGGAATTGGGCAGCACATCCCATAGAATTTGAAAATAAAGATGCAATATGCAGCTGAACCCAAGTATATGTACTTCTGTATCGTTCACTGAGATGTGCCTTTTCACTGAGACAGTAAGTTCAGTGCTAGAAAACTAACAAAATGAAAACTACCGCTCAGATCCACAGTAATACTTTAAATAGTTAGTGCTCAGATATAATATTACAAGAAATCATCAGTTCATGAATTAACAGTGCATAGCGGCCCAACACTCATTAAATGTCCAGCAACATATCGATAAGTTATACTGTCCATAGCAAGAATTCAAGGAATTTATCCTTACATGGATTTGGTTGTTGTTAAGAAATGCTGGTTAGGTGGAAGCATTACCACAAACAAGACAAAAAGGTCATGGGCTTAAGCACAAAAGAAAGAAGAATAAAGCATTGAGCGAATTACTACTAAATAGGTTAGATATTACACTGGTTGAGATGCTGCAAGAGACACTTCTCCATGTGAGTACAGATATAGGTACGCTGTCATGCTTGTGGGGACAATTAAAGTCAGCCAAGTAGCACACTGTCATTGAAAAACAAAAGGCATGTGTTAACGTAGGCACGTAGCAGGTAAATGTGTCAAATACAAGTGGTATGAAAGGTTATACAGAAACAACAAACATGAAATGCGTCTACCACAACATCAAAGTCAGAAAGAATACTTCTCATCTGACAGATTTAGGACATGCAACAGGCACAAGTCATGTTCACTGAGAAACAACAATAGAAACTAGATATTGAAAGCAGGGTAAATATGTTTTCTCATAAAAATCTAGAGGTGTAGTTGAATTTGCAGAATTTATGAAATAACAAAATAACAGCATGATTGAAGTCTCTGAGCTTAACACTCAACATCAGCACATATATAAGGACAAAAAAGGTTCAAATATTCAGAAACTTGTTACATCATCATGCTTGGCAAATGCATTATTGAAGGAAAAAGGCATTGAGTATATTGTTGAATCAATCTTACACTCTCCTCACTGTCTATGACTAGTCAAGTCAGCACTATAGATAGGTTTCCACAGGAAAAACAATTTTGGCAAATCAAGAATCAAGTTTAAAAATGGAAAGTGCAAACTGCAAAGATGAGTGTCGTAGACATACCCTCCATATCTCTCGGTGAGATAAATGTGTCTGTGCAAGATCAAAAACTTTAGCATAGTTGACAGATGATTGCGCAAAGACCCATAAATTTACTCCCCATAACCAAATCATCAAAGCCTGTAATGAAAAAAGATCATAGTTAATATGGATGCATATATACAAATCAAGGCTTTGATATGTCTTCTTTTCTGCAGGTAGAGATTTTTCAGCATGACACAAAGTACGGTTATAAAATAAACTTACCACAAGAAGAAGAGGATTATAGTACAAGAAAGCCTCATAAAGGAACAAGTCACGTAGATCAGCACTCATTCTCATAACTGAGTCCCAACCTATCTGTAATGGGCAATAGATATCATGAGTTACCACAACAGGTGAAAATCATGCATAAGAAAGGTCATGCATAGATGATGGCAGGACTGACCTTGCAACAACATAAGCCCCATAGGAGAAACAATATGGCCTGAAAAAGGACAAGCCGGTCAGAAGTCTAAATAAGCATGATTCGAATACAGATCTATGATTACATGAAAAATGGTGCTTGCAGGGAAAAACATATTGTAACAACATTTCCAATATACCCTGGAATCAGCAAATGCATAATAATGTAGGAGCAAAGAAATATTTAATGGTTAGTATTATAGACTTTGGCCGCACAGAGGCAGTTGAACAGCATGTCATAGGAGCATAAAAAACAAGCTTATAATGGAAGACACAAAAGCCTTTTTTATTGGTTTCAAGATTTTCAGTCATTTTCCTGGAGAATCAGATGGGTAGGTTGAGTTCTGGTCAAGGATTGGTAACTTCTCAATATAAAACCGACTTGCTGTCACTACAATGTGAGTTGTGACTAATAGAGCTGTTTCTCGAAAACCCAAACTAGACCCTTCATTTCAAATGGGGCCTCAAAACATGCTAGTAGTTAACTGTCCAGCAAACATGAGCAGCACTTTCAGACAATGCAGAACACAGATACCTACTAAACAGAGTGACTCGATGCAAGCTAGCTCGGTTGCTTTAAACTATGATGGTGTATCTATCAGGAGGTGAATTTGGCAATGAGCACTGGACTTGGAATCAGTGTACTCGTGGAGGTGAATCTCGCTATGAATGAGCACTTGACTTGAAACCAGTGCGCTCGTGGCTGGATAACTCAATTCATTTCACAGCACGACGGAGGGGGGCATCCAGGTTGAAACCGGAAGTGTAGTAGCGATGCCGAGGTACCTTGAACCGCCAGAGGAAGAGCGGCGAGGGCATGATCGCGACCGCGGGGATGGCCGCGCCCTTCATCTCGCCGATGGCGCCGCCGAGCCTGTGCGGCCTCCGCGCCAGGGGCGGTCCTAGCGCCTCGACCAATCTGGGAGAGGGGGAAGAAAACAATAAACCCGTGTCAGCACTCGAACGACGCAGCAGCCACACGAACCCAATCACCGTCGCAGGAACAGATTCCGATCTCCGACGAACAGCGCCCCCACTCACCAGCAAACGAACGAATCACTCGACCAGCCAGCCAGCCAGCCGACCAATCCAGAGCCAGCCAGCCAGCCAGCCCCGGCGGATCTCCTCTCCACCCCGCGGCAGTCCACCACAGGGAGGGGGCGCCCACGACGAGGCGGGGTGCGGCGGCGGCGCCTGATCTGGACGGGGTCCGCCCGGCGCGTAGCGGATGGGGGAATGGCGAGCGCGACGAGATCTGGGAGGAGGTGGAGGGGAGGGGGAAGGGGACGAGGGAGGGCCCGAGGCGGCGTGCGAAGGGGAGAAAGCGAACGGAAGGTACGGGACGGAGAGAGGACGGGGAGAGAAGGGGTGTTTACTGTTTAGTGCGCTCCGTAAAATTTTCGAAAAAACATTTTTTTATATTTAAAGTAAATATAGATTAATCACAAAAATAATTACAGAACTCGTCTGTAAACTGCGAGACGAATCTAATGAGCCTAATTAATCTGTCATTAGATGTTGTTTACTGTAGTATTACTGTAGCAATTTAGCGTCTGATTACAGTCTAATTAGGTTCATTAGATTCATCTCGTCATTTACAGACAGCAGTCTCAATGCGTTTTTTATTTCGTCTAGATCTAAATCTCCATGCAAGTGTCGAAAAAAAATTGAAATTTGGAATTCTCTAACTAAACACGGGCCAAGTCCGACGACGAGTTTGACGTGTAAACGAACCCACGACTTGTATTTAAAAAATTAATGAATTAAGGAATAATTTAGTTTACTTTGCAGTACTACTTCCGGAACTGGAATTTATTTTTCGAATTTAAGTTTGTTTCAATTTCAAAAGTCCTTTTTTCCGTGGAACGTGGAAACGCAACGGCACGGAGGGAGGAGGAGAGGGATCTTTTGTTTTGGGGGCGTATATTGGAGTGCTCCTGCTCGTACCTAAACGGCACTTTGCTTGGAATCAGAGGAATCATCACATGGATCAAGGTACACTGGCCCTGTTTGGTTGTGTGTGCGAGTGCTAGTAAATTTTGACCGCTAATTACGGTGTTAAATAAAGTCAATTTAAAAAATCAATTTCAGAACTCCTGCGTTAGGAACCTTGAGGAATCTAATGAGGTCTTTGACCGCGTGATTAGAGGATGATTACTGTGGCATCATTGTAGCTAATAATTGATTAATTATCGTTATTAGATTCGTCACGAAAAGTTATATCCATCCCTAAAAAGATTTTGTAAATAGATTTTATTTAACACTCCATGTATACAATATTTTTTTTTCGGGAAATGTGCGCGCTAGGAACCATAGCACAATCCAACACAGGCTGTCTCTCCCCCAGTGGAGTTTTGGTTCCTTTCGCTTTCTTCTTTAGTTAGGCGTAGACAGAGTTTTCTAACTATAAGCTTTCTAATCCGGTAAGCCCTGCCAAACTCTTTGTTTTTCCATAATCTTTTGGTCCTCGGAAAATTAGAAGTCTCTTCTCCCAAGATATAACTTGGTTCGATCCCTCGGCTTGGCTTGGATATTTGAGAGTTTATTGTGTGATTTAGCTTCTAGTCCCTCCATTTAAAATTATATATCGCTTCAATTTTTTGAACTTTGTTTGATATTATGGTTGAACATTTTGTGCGGGGAGTGTTATATTGTGATCCAAACTCATTGCATAAGAAAAAGTCGACTTCCGATGAAGCGAAGCGGAGGCGGAAGTGCCCCCCCCCTCTCCAGTTCATATATCTTTTAGGGTTTGCTCCTCGTTTGATTATTCCTCTTGTAAGTCGTCATTAGGTATTGTAAACACACACCCGATATAGTGAAGAATTGCTGGTTGGCGCCCACGGTTTTTCTCTTCCGTATTGGGAGGGTTTTTCACATTAAATCCTCGTGTCTCTTACGATTGATCTTGTTGTTCTTCGTCATTTATTCGCCGTCATTTCTAACAGGGTGCATCTCAACTTAACAATGGGCTGCGCTGATGGACTGGCATCCGAGCCCAAATGCGCGAATCCAATTTGGCACCCGCGCGCTACAACGCTTCCTAGCGCGCGACGGTACAGCCGAGAATCCAATTCAACGTCGCGCGCTAAAGCCCTTCGTAGCGTGCAATGCGACACGCACACGGCAGCAGCCACAGACGGAGATGCTGTACTCTGCACCTACCAATCTGACAGCCCAGGTATTCATTTATTTTCTCATTTCACTTCTATTCCTTTATTAGGTTCCATAATAGCAAGTGCTACTGTTTTTTAGCATACCTTTTCCTTTTCTTTTCCAGGTTTCCCTTTGACTTTCTATTTTATCTGAAGTTTTCTTATCTTGACAACTTTTATATAGAAACTGTACTAAAAGTTATATTGAGGATTTGTACTTATAAGTTGTGTGATTAAAGGTTGTGTGAGAAATCTTTCGCATAACATCTTCATACAATTTGTGCTAAAAAAGTTATCCACTATAAGTTATTTGAAAAAAATAGACGCATTAAATTTGTATGTATCGTAAAAGTTGTGCTAAAAACTTATTCGTCAAGTTGTTAGAAAAAAGTTATGCGTAAAAATTGTGGGTATCATAAAAGTTATGATGAATTGTGTAAAAAGTGGTGCGTAAAAATTATATTTACAAATTATAATTTTACAAAAATAGAAATCTATGGAGAAACAAACTTTCCAAAAAAAAGAAAAAACAGCTGTTGTCGGAAACCGTGCGCCAGCAGCTCTCCTGGCGCGCGCGCCCCGATTAGCCAGCCCCGACCAAATGTGGCCAATTCTACTCATGCCAGGCCTACTAGAGAAGTACTTGCAGTCGCCGCGTTGACTTCCTAACGTGTAGTGCCGAGCTGTGCTGCTGCAGTGCCGAGCTGTGCTGCGCCCGCGGCCAATGAGCGGCATGCTGTGCAGCAGTGCAGCCAATAGAGCTCTGCGCGCGCGTATCCGTCCGTTTCTTGCCCGTGGCCGTGTTTGGTTTGAAATTTTTTTTTATATTTGATTAAAAATTTAGAGTAGTAAATAAAGTCTAATTACAAAACCACCTCCACAATCCCCGTGTAAATCGCGAGACGAATCTAATGAGGTATTTGACCGCGTGATTAGAGGATGGTTACTGTAGTATCACTGTATCAAATCATCAATTAATTACCGTCATTAGATTCGTCTCGAAAAATTACATCCATCTCTAAAAAAGTTTTACAAATAGACTACATTTAGTACTCCATGCAGAAATTTGTTTTTTTTGAAATCTTGATACGTTTTACCAAACAGCCAGTGTCTCATGAGGCACTCACCTCTTTCTCTCTCTTCCTTTTTTTTCTTTACCACGTCGGACTTCGCTAGCTTTTAGCCGGCCACTATACTTGCTCTAATACGCGCCTAGCTTGCTCTGCGGACGACGCCGCCGAGCACGACGCCGGCCAGCCGGCTGGCTGCGCCACTTGACTGGGCGACGACGATTGTGGCTAGCTCTCCGATCGCCACGACGTTGACGTGTGCAAGCAGGAAGAGAGGGGAAACGTACTCGAGCAAGCGACCGTCAATCATCGAGAGCAATAGACGAAGAAACGGAACAGAACCGGACGCGCAAGCGATGAGTGAGTGAGTGAGTGAGTGGGACGTCTTGGATTCTTGGGTCCTGGACAGGCAGTACACGTTCGATCAGCATCTTCTATTTCCATGCATCTCTCTCTAGCTATCTCTTCTTGCCAATAAAAATAATTGATCTACGCCCTTGCATTGGTACTACACTTTGGATGGATGCATGCAGCTAGCGCAGGCGCTGGGCTTGAGCGATCGAGGCTGCAGGGGCCAGGAACGCGACGTGGCGGACAGATGCCATCGTCGTCGTTGCAATCGGTCGGCCAACTTGCGACCTAGCTAGCTCGATCGGTTGACCTGGCTGGCCTACGCATCATAGTACATTTCATTGCTAACACGGCGTGTCAGCACGACACAGCACGACACGACTAACTAATCGTGCCTAGTCGTGCTGTGCTTAATCGTGCCGTGCCTGTTAGGGTTAGATTTGGGTCATACCGTGGAGGCGTGGACACTGGACGCGTCCGCGGCGCGGCGTGGCATTGGCATCGGCATGGCATGGCATGCTACTTCACCTGCAGAGGCTGCGGCTAGCCCGCCGTGCCGGCTGCCGCCCCGATGGCTGCGCCACCGCTAGCCACGGCCGTATACGATACGAGCTGGGACGCGTGGCGTCCGGCAGGTCTCGCGCTCTGGGGTTGCGGCCTGTGAGGTCCATGGCCGATCGGAGATATACACACATATGCTTTCTTGCCCGATCGACAGACTACGAGATGGATGCGGCTTATGGCCGGTGTGTAGTGGCTGTCAAATGGGCAGAGGTTATAGTAGACATCACAGCAACCCGAACAATCTCCCGATCAGAGACGGATCCAGCGTGGGTGCATGCCCCCCCTTCCCAAAACGCCATGGAGCCCCCCATAGCTCGCCCTAAAATTTTGGAGGCCATTGATAAAAGGAAGGGGAGAGCAAGGAAGAAGAAGGGTCACCATCCCCCTGCCTTCCGGCTTCGCGCCTGCTCCCGACACATTGTAGAGAGACACATTGTAGAGAGAGAGAAAAGTACTAAATATCGTAACTCGAAAGAGCTCAATAATGTCCAATATAAACGCTCTACAAAACCACTTTCTGAATGTGTGATTATCCTCCCTCGATGACCGCAGTCAGGAGGAGGAAAGCCATGACCCCAAAAAAAGGGGTTGAATACTTCAGTGAGGCTGCTAGTGCCGGCTAGCCGCCCCGAGCCCGTAACAGCCCAGATCACGCCCCAGGGAAGGCCAGGTCTGCAACTGCAAGGGATTCTGAATTCACGGATATGCAGTCAGTCAAAAGAGCAGCAAAAACAATTCGGGGAAGGGAATCATATTCGGGGAAGAAGATGGAAAAAATATGTTTTTTTTTTCTTTCAGGATGTGTTTCTTGACCTGACCGTATATACATACTCCACTCTGATTGACTGATCAATCAAGCTTATTGCCTCCCCAATGATCCCTCTTCTTCTCCCTCCGGCTGTCCCTTCCTCTTTCTCTCGCTGGTCATATTGTGCCCGCTGCAGACGGCACACGGCCATCGACCCATCGTCCCTGACCCTCCATTGGCATGTCCCAGCTTCCAATACTAGGCAACCACTAGGCACTAGCTAATAAGCAAGCCATCCAAGGTACTCTGAGGAAAGAGCAGAGACCAGCAGAGAGCTGGCTGCCTACATGTGAACATGTCCCTCGTTTTCCTTCTCCTGTTCCTATCGATCCCCCATGCAACCTCCTTCGCCGCCGCCGGCGGGGGAGGCGGCGGGTGCAACCGTAAGCGCGGCGGCACGACCGTCCCCTACCCCTTCGGCTTCTCCGGCGACTGCCCCATCATCCTGGCCTTCAACCAGACCGCCGGCACGGCGCTCCTCCCGCGCGGCTACCCGATCCTGTCCTTCGACCGCAACGCCTCCACCTTGGTCGTCTCCGTCGCCACCTCCTGCGACCGCACCGTCGCCGAGACGCGGGCGTCGCTCAGCGGCGCCGGCTTCGGCGTCTCCTCCCGCACGGGGATCTTCGTCGGCGGCGGCCGCTGCAGCGCCGCGCCGCCGGCGGCCGCCTCCACCTGCACCGTCCCGTCGGACCTCATGGCGGAGATGCTCCGCACGGCGGGGTGCGGCGGCGCCGGCGGCCGCAACGGCACGGCCAGCTGGACGTGCGTGGCCTCGGCGCCGCCGGAGCCGAGCAGCGCCGCGGCGGCGCGGGGCGAGGGCCAGTTCATGCGGTGGGACAGGGTGGAGGCCGCCGGGTGCGAGGACGCGCTTACGGCGGCGCTGTACGGGGACACGCCGCGGGGGGTCCCGTCGGTGGAGTTCAGCGTCGCGGAGCTTGGGTGGTGGCTCGACGGGAGGTGCGACGACGCCGCCGCCGGCGGCCGGTGCGCGGGGAACGCGACGTGCCGCGACGTCGTGACGCCGGACGGGGCGTGGGGGCACCGTTGCGCGTGCCGCGACGGGATGGTCGGCGACGGGTTCGTCGCCGGCGAGGGTTGCCACTTCGGCGTGCCGCCGCCGGCTGGTGAGTGCTTCCTTAATCATTGCTGCTGTGCTCTAGCTTCATCACGGGACGGGTCACGGACGCATGCGTGCCACAGTGGGTCTCCAACGGTGTTGGTGTGGGGGCCACTTTTGACACGTCAGCCGCACCCGGCCCAGAAGTCCACGCTGAATGTCGATCATGCGCGAGATAGTAGTTACTAGCTTCCACATCTAAAACATAGGGCGAGATATACCCTCCGACACTTACAATTACTAGACACTAGCTGATACATCTAGATAGATCCACGTAACGACCTCACCAATTTAGGGATGTACGTATAAGGGCGCGTTTGGCACAGCTTGGTCGAAAGGAGCTTCAGCTTCACCAGTAATGTATGGAATTGTGCTGCACTGTGTTGCGGTCCTGTTCATCGAAGCTTTGTTATCCAGCTTCACCTACAGTCAACGTGGGAGAGTGAGAAGCTGGTGAAGCCAGGTTTTGGAGGCTTCACCTAGCTCGCTACAGTCGCACTGTGCAAAAAAGCTATCGTAAACTGTGCCAAACGGGCCCTAAGAGTTATGAGACTATCACTTGAAAAAGAGGTAGCTCTTCTTTCTCTCTCGTCTGCATGGATAAAAAACTGATATGAAATAATTATGAGCTAGCTGACTCATCTCCTTTGGAGGCACTCGCGGAGCTACGTTGTGGTCAAAGGGGGCCATGGCCCCTGGCTATGCAATTTTTCCACTAGGTGAACAGTAATTTTGGTACTGTTCATCGAATTAGCAGCTCAATTATCACGTGTGCCCCCCGGGATTCAGTGTTTCAGCTCTGCCACTGTTTGTTTTTGTGTGGAGGAGGTCTCGCTAAAACACAAGTTGGCTTATTGTAATATCCAGGCGGAGCCAGGGACTAAATTGAAAGTAGAAAATTATAAAGAAGTAAATTGGCTCATGTGAAAAGGTGATGGATGAACTTGATTTTAGAAGCCAAGTGAAGAAATAGACTTAAAAGTTTAGCACTCGAATTTAGCCCATCCAAATAGACTTATATACATCTACTCTAAAGTTTAAACTACAATTCAACTGTAATACCTCTTTGTTCCCTCAAGGTAAGTTCAAGGTATCTCTATGCCATCACCAAGCGATATCATCATCCCACCCACTACCGCGTTAAGTTAACCTTCCTTCCTGATCTATTCCTTAAAACTTTCATAACTTTGCCTTGAAACTCCAGCCCAAACCCTAACTCCGTGCTCCAATCTCGTGCTCGCCAGTTGTCGAAAAATTTAAAACTCGACGAAACGATGAGATGTTAGCTTGGACTCCGCTTGATGACCGGAGAAGGCCCAGCCTTGACACCAATTTGAATTGAATAACTCAGTGGTAGCAGCCCAGCTGCCCCCCTGGGCAGGACTTGCACGCATGCCAGAGCAGCCATTATCAGGGAAAGGCAAGCTCTGCAAGTCTGCATTCAGCAAGGATTCTCAATTCAGTGCCCGCGTCGTCAGTCAAAACAGCAGCAAAAAAAACAATTCCAGTGAGCCTCTGTTTAGTTCCCACCTCATAAACCCCGTAAACGTAAAAGAAAAACATCACATCGAATGTTTCGACGCATGTATGGAGTATTAAATGAAGTCTATTTATAAAACTTTTTACATAGATGGGCTGTAAATCGCGAGACGAATCTAATGAGTCTACTTAATCTATAATTCGCAACAGTGATGCTACAGTAACCATCCGCTAATTATTAATTAATTATAGATTAATTAGCATTATTAGATTCGTCTCGCGATTTACAACCCATCTATGCAAAAAGTTTTGTAAATAGACTTCATTTAGTACTTCAAATTCGCAAGATTCCATTGCAAAACATCTAAACACGTCCTGAATAAAAATATGGGCAAATTAAAGATTTTTTTTCAGGATTTGTTATCTGTGGACCATTCTATACTCTCTGACTAATCAAGCTTCAAGCTTGCCTTCCAACTACCACCCATCTTCATCCTCCGGCTGTTCCTCTGCCTCTGTCTGTCTCTCTCTCTCTCTCTCCGTCAAACTGTCCACGCGGCTATCATCTCTCCCTCTCCATTGCCATGTCGCAGCTTTGCAATATTAGGCAGGCGTAGGGTGATCTGAGCAAGCCATCGAAATTAAATTACACGTGAGAGCAGAGCCTACCAGTAGTCTGAACTGGCTGCCTACATGCGCCAGCAGCTCTTCCTCCTCCTCTTCCTCTTCCTCCCCCATGTAACCTTCTGCGCGACCGCCGCCGGCGGCCGGTGCGAGCACCGGTGCGGCGGCGGCTTCGTCGCGCCGTACCCTTTCGGCTTCTCCGGCGACTGCCCCATCCTCCTGGACTGCAACGCCACCGCCTCGACGCCCCTCCTCCCGCGCAGCACCGCGGCGGCGCCGTACCCGATCCGGTCGTTCAACTCCGCCGCCTCCACCTTCCTCGTCTCCCTCGCGCTCTCGTGCAACCGCACCGTCCGCGACGCGGCGGCGGCGCTCGGCGGCACCGGCTACGGCGTCTCGTCCCGCACGACGGTCTTCCTCCGGGGCGGCTGCCGCGACCCCGCTCCCTCCAACTGCACTGTGGCCCTGCCCGCGAGCCTCACCTCTCCGCAAAACACGGCGCGGTGCGTCTCCGGCGCCGCCAACGACACCGCCTGGACGTGCGTGGCCTCGGCGCGGCCGGCGGCGGTCAGCGACGAGGCGGCGAGGGGGCAGGGCCAGTTCCTGAACTGGACGGCCGTGCATGAATCCCGGTGCCAGGACGCGCTCACGGCGACGGTGTTCGGGGACGAGCAGCCGGGGCAGGGATTGCCGTCGCTGGAGCTCGCCGTGGCGGAGCTGGGCTGGTGGCTCGACGGGGCGTGCGCGAACGCCACCGGCGGCGGCGAGTGCGCCCACAACGCGACGTGCCAAGACGTGGTGACGCCGAGCGGGGCGCCGGGCCACCGGTGCGCGTGCCTGGTGGACGGGATGTCCGGCGACGGGTTCGCCGCCGGCGAGGGGTGCCACTTCGGCGCGGGTGAGTTTCCTGCTCCCTTCGGCGTGGCCATGTCAGCCGCACCAGAAAGTCATCCCTACGGTCAATCACATGCGCGAGCTAGTCGATCATAATTCACACCCACTAACCCACAAAATTCCAAATTATGTTAGCTTTAATTTAGTTATAGTGCATCATTTTAATTTCTAAAGGAGTTCAGGTTTGATCAAATTCATCCAGCATTCCAGCAGTACGAAATAATTCTACACACAAAATGCACCATACACATAGTTTTAAGTACCAACTTTAATTTTTTAAAAAACATTTGATGTGATCCGTGTCTTAGAATTTAGAAACCGTGCCAGTCGAACAAAACTGGTCCAAGGATTAATATTGCCATTTTTTTAGGTTTCACATCATGTAGACTTGCAGTCCTATAATTATAAACTTGAGGGTTCAAAGATGGTGACTGGGTTGACAATGAGCAGCCTTCGGTTACTTACAGGCTGTAGCATGCTTTTTCTAGCGACACTGATCCCTGCGGCAATAAGTGGACCCATAAAATACAAATCCTTGATTGACCTAAAACAACCTTTTTCAGTGTAAATTACGCGTAAATTTTATTTCTTCACAAAATTCTTTATTGAATTCAACCCGCCTCCCTGAGTATATATGTAACAAAAAAGAAATCCGGTTATTATGTTTCAAGGGTGATTCTTCCTGGTCAAGAAATTGTATTTTGAATTTTTTTAGTTGAATTTTCTCAAGGGACAACCACATCTAGCTGGCAAGAAATTATATAGTGCTTTTTTTCTTGTTGGTGGTTGAAAAGGAATATGCTAGTGAGAAAAAGAAAAAATACTACTCCCTTCGTTTCAAATTGTATATCATTTTGGGAAATTTAGATACATAATTTGTGTTATGTATCTAGACATAGCACATATCTAGGTGCATAGAAAAAATCAATGTATCTAGATTTGTCAAAACGGCCTACAATTTGGAACGGAGGGAGTAGTAGTAGCCAAGAGTGCAAGGGCCCACCAATCTGGGCAATATCCGAAAAAAAGGAGTAAGAATCTGTCAGAAGCATTGAGTCAGACAGGTCATGCTCATTTTTACTCCTTAACAGAAAACTAACCAACTGCCACCAAGTACCGGAAACCTGCCCCTAATTTATGATCTTACCCAGTCCACGCACTACAATCTTTTTTTTTCATAAAAAACAATAAACAACTTTATAGCATTCATTGAATTAATCCTCTTTCTTTTGTCTTTTTTTTCTTCTGGCAGAGCGTCCCAAGAAGAAGATTCTCCTCATAGTTGCAGGTAAAAAATCGAACTCTTCTGCTTGACTTTTACTGCTTGTCAGTTGTTACAACACGCACATGTGGTCTCCGGGAGATACTAATCCTGTTTCGTACGGCGTGGTGAGAACAATCAGATGCTCGACGACAAGTCAATTCGTCTCGTCTACATTATTTCTCTGCTGGTTACGTGCAGTTTCATGCACGTTGATCACAGACTTTTGACCTGGAATTCTTCTTATTCAAACCAAAACTAGCATACAAAAAACGAATTGAAAAAAAAATCCATTTTGATGGCTTTGTTGGACGGACCAAGAATATTTGTCAATAGTAGAAACTAGATAGAAAATCCGACGAACGAATTGGATTTGGTTGCGGTAAATTATTCAGTGAGTGATCAGATCAAGTTATTAACCGTACGTCGTCGATTTCAACGGCAGGTGTTGTGGCGGGCGTCGCGGCGGGCGCCGGCGCGCTCGTGCTGTGCTGGGTGCAGTGCCGGCGGTGCAGGGCCCGGCGGTGCGGCTCGGAGCAGCTGGCGGCGATGCGGCTGCTGTCGGAGGCGGCGACGTCGAGCGGCGTGCCGGTGTACTCGTACGGCGAGGTGGCGCGCGCGACCAACTCCTTCTCCCACACGCACCGCCTCGGCACGGGCGCCTACGGCACCGTCTACGTCGGCAAGCTCCCGGCCAGCAGCGCGCCGGCGCTCGTCGCCATCAAGCGCCTGCGCTGCCGCTTCCACCACGAGGACGACGACGCGGCGGCGGCGGCGCTGCTGCTCAACGAGATCAAGCTCATCTCCTCGGTGAGCCACCCCAACCTGGTGCGCCTCCTCGGCTGCTGCCTCGACCGCGGCGAGCAGATCCTCGTCTACGAGTACGTTCCCAACGGCACGCTCTCGCAGCACCTGCTCGACGCCGACGGCGGCCGCCGCCGCCGCCTGCCGTGGCGCGCGCGGCTCGGCGTGGCCGCGGAGACGGCGGCCGCTATCGCGCACCTGCACGGCATGCGCCCGCCCATCTTCCACCGCGACGTCAAGTCCAGCAACATCCTCCTCGACGGCGCCCTCCGCCCCAAGCTCGCCGACTTCGGCCTGTCCCGCGCCGCCGACCACCGCCTCGGCGAGGCCTCGCGCTCGCACGTCTCCACCGCGCCGCAGGGCACGCCCGGGTACGTCGACCCGGAGTACCACCAGAACTTCCACCTCTCCGACAAGAGCGACGTCTACAGCTTCGGCGTCGTGCTGCTCGAGCTCATCACCGCCATGAAGGTCGTCGACTTCGACCGCCCGCCCGCCGAGGTCAACCTCGCCTCCCTCGCGCTCGACCGCATCGCCAAGGGCAGGGTCACCGAGATCGTCGACCCGGCCATCCTCGACGGCGGCGAGGAGTGGGTCATGGAGTCGGTCCGGCACGTCAGCGAGCTGGCGTTCCGGTGCCTGGCGTTCCACAAGGACGCCCGGCCGGCCATGAGCGAGGTGGCCGCCGAGCTGCGCCGGATCAGGGATGCCGCCCCGCCGGACTCCGATTCCGACGACCCTGGTGCGTCCAGGCTCAGGCGGCCTACATTGGACGTGGACGTCCAGGTCGACGTGAGCTTGGACGGCCCGGACACGGTGGGGGAGAAGGAGGTGGTCTCGCCGGTGTCGGTGCAGGAGGTGTGGGTCAGCGACCAAAGCTCGCCGTCGACCAACGGCTCCATGCCACGCTTTGTTGCATAAGCTAGTTCTTGTACATTGACGAGGAAAACAATGTAATTTATTTACTAAAATTTTTGTTCTCGCGCTCATTTTCTCTAGTATAGAATTCATTGTACAAGATAACATCCATTGTTGTATAAGTAGTTACAGGAAAATGTGTGACGTACAACATCACAAAATGGCATCTTTGGTTTCCTTCGTTGTTTACCATGCAAGCAAGAAGCATAGTTTGGTCACAAGATACCTCAGAACAGAGCTGCATACCAAGATGCGCATTGGGAAAATGGGAATGACTTTAGTTTTATCATCCACAAAGTAATGATGCAAGAAGAACAATATCCGCACTTTGTTTCCTTCACCAATTACACTGATTTTTTTTCGAGGAACGCTATGGTAGGCACGCAGCCGACCTGAGCTGCACTAATTTTTACAAGAAACAAGAGGGACATGTGGTGAAGCTATAAATACTGAAGTGATGAAGATGCAGAAGAAACCATCTCCAGAAACTGAAACAGCCTCCTGGTCCTACATCTGAAACAAGAGAAGATGTGCTACAAGGTGGAGTGCAGCAAATGCGGCAAGTTCACCTGGAATGGCTGTGGCAAACATGTCGCATCCGTCTATGACGCTATCGAGAAGGGGAAGCACTGCACCTGCAAATCATGGCCAGGCGTCGACACAAAGGCGGAAGGATCCACATCGACCGCGAAAGAAGGTCAGTTGCCTTGCTGAAATTTTTGCCTGTCCAATTTCCAGCAGCTGATCAATTTCCTGAACTGACTCTTGGGCCTGTTTCGCAGGTGAAGCAAAAGCTTGAATTGAATGCAAAGAGATCACTAGTTTTGCCACTATTCGATTGAAGGAGCTTACCACTTCGAGAAAATAATGTTCGCTTCTGTTATCTGCTTACAATAAGTAATTTTTGGCTCTGTTATCAGCTTGTATTGATTTCTGGCTTCTACCGAAATCCAATAAAACACTGTTCAGTTCGTTGAAATCATTGTTCTGCTGAAGACTCCAATTAGGGCTGTGGTCTAGAGAGAGTTTGAAGACTTCAGCAAACTCTGGGATCAAAGAATTATATGCTTGATCCATCAGTGATGTTTCATCAATTCCTCTTCCATCAGATGCCTTTTGTAATCTATCCATTAAATCACGAAGTTTTCTTTGCTACGGTCACCCACTAAATCTACCCCACTGAGATGCTCCAACTGTTGTCCACCCATCCAAATGTACCCAGAAAAAGTAACTCCATTGAAATGTACGGCGGAGATCTTCTCCTACCCGACTTCAACGCGATCGAGCGGCTGATGTTATATGGATCCGCGGCTTCAACGCACCGCTTCACCCCGCCACCCTCGCGTCCGTCCCTGCCGGCCCCCCCACCCCCCACCGGCACACCCCACCCCCCACACCCCGCCCCGCCCCCGCTGCCCCACCACACACCCCCCCGCGCTCCCCTCTCCCTCTCCCTCTCGCGTTCGCCACCCCCCTCTCTCTCCCCCTGCCGCCGCGCCCCTCGCCCTCCTCAGCTCCGGCCTCCGGCTGCCTCCTTCCCTCCTCCCCCTCCAGATCCGGCGAGGGAAAGGGGTGGGGGCCACCCCGTCCACGCTCGCGACGCCTCTCTCGAGCTCCTCCCGACCCTAACCCTAGGCGCCGCCTCCGCACTGGCGCCGTGCTTGTCGGCTGGATCCACGCCGGCGCGGCCTTCTCCGACCTCGGTACAGAGTGGATATACTCCGACGCCGCCTCCTCCTTTGGTCCCCCGCCGCCTCCTCCTCCGCCGGCCGGCCACACTGCCGTAAGGGCCGGCCTCCGCCCGCCGGACACGCCGCCGTCGGGGGCGGCTCAAGGGGCTCCTGCGCCCGCCGGGAACGCCGACGTCCGGCCGTGCCGGTAGGGCGCGCGTGCGTGCCCCGCGGCCGGCGCTGGTGGCGGAGGCTGCTGCGGGCGGGGCGCGAAGCCGGTGGCAGAGGCCGCCGTCGCTGGTGGTCGAGGCCGTGCGGGGCCACCGTATGCTTCTCTTATATTTTCCATGTTCCATCATGCAAACATAAACTATTACAGTTGTATTCCATCATCTGTGGGCTCGCTTTCTTGCAATTGCCTTTGGTTTGTCTCTGCTATCACTGCAGATGGATGACTTCCTGGTGTGATGCTTTGAAGATTGTATGGTGACGGGTGAGTTCATGTATCTTGGCTTTTGGATGATGGCTCTGCAATATTATAATATCTTAGCTTTTGCATAATGACTCTGTCACTATTAGAGTATCCTGGCTTTTGGATAATGGCTCCGTCAACTTTTGCAATAGCTCTGGTCATTAAAATTTGTGGATGCACTTGATCAGTTGTTCAGATGAATAAATTTTGTTAGGAAATTTACTGCACCTCTTCTCGAAAGTGTCAAATGAGTTCTTTATGGTCCCCATGCCACCAAGCACATAGCTGGAGTTCTTAATAATTTTGTTTGAGTTAACTATATCTGGTGCTTGACGTATATAGTCCTGATCTTTGTGGGGGGGAAAATGTGACAGAACCGTCAAATTAAAACTCTAATTAAGCATAATGGCCGTCATTTGAACACATCGGGCGCATTAGCTTAACGGCTTAATTTGGCGATCTTTTCTCAACCCACGGCCCGATCGAAACAACACCGGTAGTCCCACGCGAAGGAGGGCGCAGATGGTACAAGCACAACACAATACTTGAAATTATAACACAACGACGACGAAACGATAAACTTTACAAACTGAGTTCAAATACATGAGATTAATTTACAAAAATTTACAATAGAAGGTCTGAAGTTCGAAAACAAAAAGGTCCTACATCCATTCTAACTCCACTGGTTCAGCCTTTACACCACCGGTCAGACCGGTGCACTCCACCGGTCAGACCGGTGTGCATGGGCGTACTACGCCTCCACCGGTCAGACCGGTGTCCAAGACCGGTCGGACCGGTCCCAACAAAACTGACAGGGTGCACACCCTGCCCAACGGTGTGCATCCCGACAAACCTCTAACCTAGGGTTCTCGCTCCACCACCTCCCACCCCTCTGCATCTCTGCGGATAAATTTGACGCGGCAGGGGCAGAAATCGACGTCCTGGTGCCCTGTAACAAAAATTTGTGGCAACAAACCCTGAGTATTCTAATACTCAGTAAGGCTTACCCGACCAGTGGGTATACTTAGCCCACATATCTAGACATGCAAGGCCTTTGGCTGGTGGTTATTTTGCAGAAAAGCATCTAGGGTTGAATCCTTACTTACAATGTTTTAGCCACAGGTTCTATATAGAAAGACTCTCATCTAATGTTAGCACATCTACTCAATCATCTTGGAGCATTACAATAATGATTCAAAATAGTCGCATCATTTATCACTAACACTACTAAATTCTTTTCTACGAGGTGACAAAGAGATCAAGGCCCTCATAACCGCGAGACACGGCGAATCGATCCGATTTAACCTTGCAAGGTGGACCTAACCAACACGATGCGTATAAGCCCCGTCGGACCACACGCACCAACCCTTCCTCTCCCCGCCTCGAACTACAGGACCGCCCCACCATCATATGGTCAGCCGAGCTCAACATGAGACCACCAAAAGTAATACATGCAACCCCATTTCTCTGCGACTACTCGACTACCCCAGGAGGTGAGATGGAGTCCTGTACTTTCGAAGCAAGGCAGTACTAGGCTTACCGGTTTCGACTACCTCCTACTCCCGGCATGCGGTTAGTACAATTCAATCCCCGATCAGCACTGCCACAACGACCGGTCCTTAAACGACTCAGACGGGGCTAAGGCACCCAGAAACCCTGTCCTGCTGCCATCCCCAACATTCTCATCATTCCCCGTCCGGTCTCAATTTCCATATCAAAAATTCAATAATTCATGTACTGGAATATCAATATATATATCTTACATCTCGCGAGTAACCTGAAATTACTCGACTTCTAACATCCTATGTCTCGCGAGTGACAAGAGATCACTCGTCTTCTATCGGGAACCATTAAGCATAGCACTGCTATCGTCCTATACATGCTAGTATAACTCAGGGGAACCTAAGGATCATGCAACTAGGGTTCCAACCAATTCCTGAACCTACTGCACAAGTATTAGAAACATAAGTAGGTGTCATAAATTTAAAAGTAATAGGACATGCACCGGGGCTTGCCTTGTGCCTGCTGCTCAGTACTGGGGTTAGCCGGGCCTTGGGCCGGCTCCACGCGAACCTCCTGCTGTGGGGCTTGCCCCTGGGGCTCCGGTGGCTCCGCAACCACCGCGTATACGACCTCCTCTGCCGTGGTTGCTACACGTATGCAAATGCTTATGGCATGAGAATGCATGCATGATTTTATATAAAAAAAATACAAGTAACCAATACCCAAATAAATTTCCAACCAATTGTATCAACAACACCTACTTACCCCGGCTCAGCCCAGCCACACCGGTCAGACCGGTATACCCCACCGGTCTGGCCGGTCTGGCCTGTGTGCACCTCAAGTCCAAAAATCCAGAGTATCTGGACGTATAGTCGGAGTATCTGGACTCACAAGTCCGGAGAATCCGGACCTATACCCGGTATGTTTAAGTCACTATAAAACCATAGTATCCGGACAAATGGCCGGAGTCTCCGGGCCCCTACCGGTCAGACCGGTATCCCACACCGGTCAGACCGGTCCTACTTGACTTAGCCACGCTACACGCTACCGGTCAGACCGGTACCTCCGACCTGTCAGACCGGTCCTAGCCAGACCAGAACCTAGAAATCTTGGCGCGGCTAAAATCGCCCACAAACTCCAAATACCTTCTAGGCACTAGTTCCTGGGATCCATTAGAACGTTTTTGACCGAAGGAAACTACCTAAAACCTTCTAGAGCGAGAGATCGATCCAACTCCTAGATTTACCTTGAGTGAGTCCTTACCTCCCCACAATGACTTGATTCTATAGCATAAATTCTATCTAGGCCCTACCCTAAGATGCAAGCACAGGTTCATGCCCAAGGAAACTACCTAACTCTCCCTAGAACAAGAGATCAAATCAAACCACTAGCCATTACCTTGGGGTCCTTGCCTTAAGAGCTTGAATCCAAGCCAACCAAGGATGAAGCACTTGGAGAAGATGATTTTCCCCACCCGATTGAAGCTCCCTTGGCCTTGGATCAAAGAAGGATGGTTGGATTAGGGTCCTAGGGTTTGAGGTGAGAGTGGAGGAGGAAGAGAGCTCGGGCTCGGGCTGAGCACGGCTCTGGTGAGGGAAGGGAGTGGTTGGGGGAGAGAGAAGAGAGTGATTTAAATGATGTGGGGCCCAAAACCAACAGCTCGGTTTAGACCGGTCAGACCGGTCGCCCATACCGGTCAGACCGGTCCGGGCTGAACTGGCCCAGACTGCCAGAAAACTATCGGTTTGATCATTGGTCGCGAGATTTGGAGCTAATGACAGTGATTAATTCAATTAATTCATGGATTAATACATGAGTGTTACAGAAAAGCATATGGATGTTGCTTTGTATTTGCATAACTCTAGCAATTTAGTTTCTACAACTAAAAATAGCAGCTGATGTTTGTATTCTCTTATTGGGTGGACTCAAGACTGTAATTCTCTTAGATGGCAGGCAAATTCTTGTGATATTATTGTTAAATGAACATAGCAGGTGATATCACCTCATCTCTTTCCCTTTCTTTTGATTTGATGTCAATCTGATTAGTGTAAGTTGTCATGCTTGTTTGTTTCTAAGCATGACTCAATCTTTAGTGGCCATATGCAGTGATGATTAAATCAGTGGACTGATGGTTTCATGGTTCAATCAAATGATGATAATATTTTTGTGAGACCCCTAAGACCTGTTCTTTGTCTTGTTATGTTAACAAGACATGGTGGATAACTGGATTTGCTCTGATCATCAAATATCTTGTGATGTACTAGGCATGGTCCTTTTTTTTCTCTTTACTGGACTTCCTACCATGCCGTGATGCTCCAAGTTTACGATCATATGATGACTCATAAAATTTCTGAAACATGATGTTCTACCTGTTCCTTGTCTCAATCTCAACTTTCATGTACCATCTTATGCCTATGATGAAAATGTACAACTGTACATCTAAGTTGTTGCCTTTTTGTTGTGCCATCTTCTTTTCCGTGTGATAGTTTTGTTCCAGATCCTTACCTTACAAGGTATATGAACTGATGATGAAGATGTTGTGAGGTACTGGGCGCCAATTATTCTAACTTTTTCACTCTCTTTGTGCCCTTAGGCTCCAACATCATGATCAAATGATGATAATATTTTTCTGAGACCCCTAAGACCTCTTCTTTGTCTTGTTATGTTAACAAGTCATGGTGGATATACTCTGATGATCAAATATCTTGTGAGGTACTAGGCATGGTCCTTTTTTCCTGTTTACTGGACTTCCTACCATGCCGTGATGCTCCAAGTTTACGATCATATGATGACTCATAAAATTTCTGAAACATTATGTTCTACCTGTTCCTTGTCTCAATCACAACTTTCATGTACCATCTTATGCCTGCTTTTTTTATTGACAGGACCAAGCGGATGCATGATATGTGCAGAGTTAGCGCCTCTTCATATAGCACTTATAGTTTTTTAGTTTGAACAGTTCTATTCTACTTTATTCTTTCAGCTTCGATAGATCAGTCACCCTCCATCAGGAACAGGTGGATTGAGTCCAATCTTTTACTGGTAAGAAAATGAATTCCTGCATATATTTTTCTTGAATTTTGCAGATATATATAGTGGTTCTTTCATTTTGCAGTGATCAAGACATGCTTAATTCTTGAAACTGGATAGCTGCATGTATTAACCAGCTAATCTTTGCTTTTTAGGTCCCAGGTGAACTTGATAAACATATGGTCCATTGTGAAGGGATCTTGTTTTGCGGTAAGATAACTTCTATATTGTGCTATTTTTTTAATGCTCTGTGAGCAAATGCTCTTTGAACAGAGATAAGCTTGCTGATTGGATAAGATTAGCTGATGGACTGATAGATGCTTGTTTCAGATATCTGATTGTGTTTGTAATGGCTTCTTCACCTAGCTGTTTGCCTGTTCCAGTGGCCATTACAAAGAATTATGCTGAGTGTCATTTTTGGTTTTTGGAGTTGACAGAAGCCATGGCTCAAAATTTCAAGCTCCTGTGGCAATGCAGGTTAGCATATTTCCCTCCTATTCTTCTGTGTTTGAATTTTCTTTTTGTTTCTTAAGTCCTATACACATGATCAAATAACATGCTCTGAGGATTGCAGAATTACTGAATGGCAGATTATAGAATGCATGTGAGTGCTTGGTCCCAGCCTTTGGGACGTGTGGAATTCAATGGGGTAGGCGTAAGTGTCTTCCATTCTTGAGAAGCTCCATTCTAAAGGGTGAGCTGAAATTATCTATACTCAACCGAACATCCTTAATAGATATATTCTACTTCCTGTTGCTCGGTTCATCCTGAACGCCACCCGTGGCAAAACCATGGTCATTTCCTTTGAGAAATATTTATCTTGCTAGGCATCGATGATCTTCAGGCTTTTTGTAGCTTTATGTCTGTGTGTTTTTAAGGAAACAATGCCAATTAAAGTTTTAGACTTTAGAAACTTCCAGGAGTGCATTATAGGAATGAAAATTGAAAAATGAACATAAATGAATGCTTGTATAAAAATTTTATGAGGTGCATTGTATTGGTAATCACTGAATCGCCATTTATTTGGTGCTCTCTTGCACAGCGGCACAGCTCAGTTGTCATGATAATGAAAGACCCTAATCTCATTGACAATATTTTTATTTGCTCTGATTGCTAATTTTGTCTACAGCTTGATATGAAACTTTACTGATGGCACTGTCAGGGCTGGAGGTACATTACTGTTGGTCAGCTCTCCATCGCAAGAAAAAACATGCAGAGGTTAGTTCCATATTGGTCAGCACTGACAATATTTTTTTTGTTTCTGCATATTTCTTCCATGCATGTGATGTTAGTTCTATTTAATTTATCAACAAATCCCATTGACATCTAAATTAAAACACATTCAATATGTGGAATTGTATAGATGGATTTTTAAGAGAAGAGATGCAACCTATTTGCTCGAGCTCCTGGTCTTATTTTTTTTTGGAAGTTAGACTCCTGACCATCACAGCCCTGTATGCATTCTTTCTGAGTATAATTATATGATGCTGCACTTAAATATGTTTATTTTTTTAATCCGTAGCGTTAGCACGGGCCAACTTACTAGTATCTCCTTAATGCTCCCCCATGCAGCAGCCCTTTATGCCACAGGGAACAATCATTTCAAATGGGGATAAGTCAGTTGTGACGTTTAGTGCGACGCCCTGACAAGTTATATATCGAGGGAAGACCACATGAATCCCTATTGATGCAACTTTCTGATCCCCTGGTGAGAAAATGGAGAGGGCTTAGTATCAATCCCATAGTTAATTATAATAACTATTAGAAATAAAAAGTAACAAATGAAAAAAAGGAAACGATTGGAAACATGGTAATGGACTTTGAAATTTGTGGACGACAGCACATACCAACCCAAACACCAGTGAGGCCATCTACCCTCGATGCCTTGATAGAGAACGCGGAGTGCAGTGCACGGATGATCACTTCTTCAAGTGACCTTTGGTATAAATCAAGATACTTTCCGTGATAACACAGATTGAGGATTGGGTACATAACAAGCTAAAAAAAAGAAACGCCTGTAAGCAACACAGATATGCTGGGTTCATTCATAGTAATTGCAAAAGGTATGTTCAAATTCAGGATCTATCTACTATTAGGCTTGAACAGGGACCATATTTTTTTCCCCATGAAACACATCACCAAGGTTCAAGCACAAGAATACTATGAAGTGCAGTTGTGGACATCGGATAGAGATTAATAAAAAATACCTGTCCGGGGCCATGGTACGTGGCTTTCCCAGCACGGTCAACGCGATGAACATCGCAGGGAGGATTTTCCTTGTCGAAATGGAGGCATTCCTCGGTGGTGCCATTGCCCAGTGTGAAAACAGGCGGGTGCTGCAAAGCAATCAAGGTGTCCGAGTGATCCTCGCCTCTGCCCGCCAACCCTTTCCTTCTCGCGACAATGGACTCCTGCCAAGCCTGGGACTCCGCAAAAGGAACTATCTGCTGATGCAGATCGAAGCAGTCACACCTGTTTCAGTACAGGTAGCTTCATCAATCTGACACAACTAGATCGCGAAGCAGTTAGAACTGTTGAAGCCCTACCTCCTCCTGTCGACGGGGGTTGGTCGTGGCTGCAGCGCCGTTTCCCTCCAGTTGGCGGGTGTAGGGCCATGGCGGCCGCCAGCCGCCACTTGGCACAGGCTCCGTCCCCGCCGGGGGCGCGCCCAGGCGGAAGCTGCAGAGGTCGCGGGGGGCGAGGGGCAGTAGGATGCAGGGTTTACGTTATCACTGATACATGGTTTATCAGTGCCCTCCGGTATCGATAATCGATTGAAAATCGGTGAAATATCGCTAAAATCGACTGATAAGGAAGGTCAAATTCAAATATCGATAATCAATGATTTATCATTGATAATCGATGCAAATCGGTCGATTTATCGAAAATTCGGCTGAGAAATGTATTTAGCAGATGAAAAATAGAAATTTTTATAGTATTTTTATTTGGTTTGTTAAGTATGGTATTTTATAAGGTAAATTATACATACATACGTAGCTTACGATAGAATTGCATTAGAAATAAACATGTACATATATTTTGGACATAAATTGAATAAACTATAGATACATATTACACATATCCATGTTATGTATAATTATGCAAACCACACAAATAGTCATACACCAAATGAAATTGCACATAAATACAAAAAAGTACATAGTCCATACAAACCACATTGCCCATATTAGCATAAATTGACACAAGTTTTATGCAAATTGGTAACAGACTCATATGACCACATCCATAATTCATACAGAAAGGCACTTAAAACATCCATTTTTCATAAATGACACTTTTTTATAATAATTATGTAAACCAGTTAGACATAGTTTTTTTAGTATAAGCATACATATTATAGTCAACATTGAAGCCTATTGTATCCTAACTGATTTAACAACAAGTCAACATTGAAGTCTTTCTTCCCACCACTAATATTTAACACTAATCTACATTGCAAATTATCAGTATAACCATCCATTTGTAGCATAATATACAACAATATAGTAAATACCCCATGCATATTTGGTCAAGTTGGTGAAAGGAAATAGAAAATCAACCAAAATTGTTGAATATCAACTGATTTGCATTGATTATCGATGGATTTGCATCATTTATCAGGCTTTAGTATTGGAAACATTTTTTTGTCTAAGCAAACGGTGGTTGTTTTTAATATGTGACATCATTCTAGACTATAGAGAGGCTCTAGTTTTTTATAGAATTTTTTCCACACTAGTTATAAATTTCTTTGAATTTTTGAAATTTGGATTGAAATCCATCGAAAAATCAATTGAAAACCAATATCAGTCAACAGCGGTAACGGTAAATTTCACCGATAATCGCGATTATCGAGCGGTTTTGTATTCCATGGTAGGATGACGAGGCGGCCGGAATAGCCATGGCGCCGCGCGGCGTTGGATCACGCGCGAGGTATGGGACTCGCTCCTTCCGTGCTCCCTGCGCGCCGGCGAGCGGCGGCGGCGGCGGCGAGCGGCCGGCACCGAGGCGAGGAGGAAGGACACTTGGCGTCAAAAGACTCTTGCCGTCTTGCGGGGATTTGATCTTTTTTAAAAAAATATATATTTTTAATAATAAGAGAGTGGGCTCGATGTTGGGCTGCAGCCCATCTAAGCGATGGATTGAAAGGTGTGTCCTCCCTCTGATGATGATCGCAGGATCCTGAACTTTTGCTGCCAACCAATGTTAATGGCTGATCCAGTGATTACAGCCATTAATAACTAGAAAATAACTAGAATCATTTTAAGATACAAAGCTATTATTTTAAGTTAGCCTCAATGGTGATTTTATTTTTATTTTGCAGGTAGCTGCAATGGTGAAAATGATAGCCACACCACCATGTTGATCATGAGTTCTTGATGGTATAAAACCGTCTCAAACCGTTGCGTAGGAAAACAGAATGTCGTCTCTGTGAGAGGCTTCTTCCAACAAAAAAGGGACTACTTAAACGAATAACACTTTCGATTTAGACAGTGGATGATGCAAAACAACAATAGACACCATTTTACATTTTGAATGCCGGGTCGTATGGAAGAATTGGTAAATAAACTGTTGCTGTGACATCCCAGAGTTTTAAAATGCTAAGTAAGAAATATTAAATATGATATCATGCATAATCAACCAAGAAAATGGAATCGAATACATTTATGTGTGCATGCATGTGTATGTGTATAGATGCATAGGTCAGAAACCGTAAATAATTTTGTAAACCAATGCAAGTATACATATGAAATCGAATAGGCGTCTCTCTAAAATCATGTTAAATCAAAGTCTTGTTGAAGTCAAAGAGAGAAAATAAAAGTTTGAACATAAAATGACAAGTCCTTTGAACCGTAGTGTTCAAAGATTTAAATTATCTGTCAAATTTCAAAATAATCTGCTTTGAAAATAATTTCTAAAATATAGCTCAAATGAATTTTTGTCCAAAACCAAAGTTGTAGGTTTTCAAAAGACGAACAACTTTTGTGTTCAAAGATTTTCGAGTTGCTACACAAAAATGGGAGAAAAATGTGATTTCCGAAGCGTATACGATGTTTTCAAATGTACTAAAGTTTCAATTTTTATCTTTCAAACCAGTGTGCAAATGAAAGAGTGCCTAAAACGAAAGTTGTAGATCTCGAAATTTTGAACAACTTTCGTATTCAAAAGTTTTTCATTTAAGGCCATATAGAAGGAGAAAAATTGAGTTTGCAAAACGAATTTTGAACTTCGATCTAATTACAGCTATGCCATCACCTCCATCTCCCTTCTCTGTTCACGCCGTGACGGCGTTCGCCGCCGCCATCGGCCACGTGCCGCGCTCTTGCTGCGCCCCAGCCCTCTCCGCCCCGGTTCCTCCCTGAAACATCTCGACCTCGCCACGCGTCGCCGTCCACTGCGCGCACGTCGAGGTTGAACGCCGAACCGCCACGACGACGACGTGGCGTGCCGTGCGCCCCTTCTCCATCTCCCTGCGCCCTCGGTCCTCTCCTTCCTCTTGAGCTCGCGCAACGCACGTTCCCGACCTCCCTGTCCACTGCCTTCCCATCTCCGAGCCGAATCGAGCTCTCCCCGGCGCTTAGGGCCGCCGCCGCCAAGAGCCATGGCCGCCGTTTTTCCCTGCCCACTATCGAGCTCCCACCTCCGCCCTCCCACGGCTTCAATTGACCTCGGGAACGGCTTCACCTCGCCCCAACGGAGCTCCCAAGCCCAGCCAAGCCGCCTCCCCCTCGCCGGAGTGCCGCAGCCGCGGTACAGGACCGCCGGCGGCCGCCGGCGCCCGCGGACAGCCCGCCACAGGCCACCCCAGCCCCCACCGAGACCATCTACAGGTGCGGCTCGAACTCCTCTCTATTTTCCCCAACCTAGCCCCCACCTCCGGTGCCTCTCCTCGCCGGAAAACGGCCGCCCGACCCTCCCCTGTTCTGTCCAGTTCCGGCAAGGAACTCCCGTGAGAAGAAACAGAAATCCAGGGGCCTAGATGCAAAAGTTCGTTTCCTTTTTCTTTTGTTTTCAAAAACAGCAAACTTGTAAATTCCATATAAAATCGTAAAAAAATCAGAAAAATGCAAACTAAAATGTTTTGGAATCCTTAGATCAAAAACTACAACTTTTGTTACAGTCACATGTTCATATTATGCTTCTATTTTAATCTAGGATAAAGATTAGATTAAATAGCACACAAATGTATCTCCTGTTGTAGTCATGAACTAAGGCTAATTTTTGGACAGTGTGCTACACCATAGATTAGTAGATTAATGTAAAAATTTGAGAACATTTTGCCAAATCTAACTATAGGTTTCATTAGATTTTGGTTTATGCCTATGTTAAATAGAATTAAATCCACAGGGTTCTATACTAGTTTTATTGAGCTGAAATTTTTACAGAAGCCTTAATTTAGTTTCTATATGCTATAGAAAAATTTTGGGAATTTTTAGTAATGTATAACTAGTTCTTTTGATTTATTCATGAATAAATTTTGTAAACAAAAAACCCTAGTTTCCTTCATTAGAAAAATCTCATATTTTTACTAGAGCTTGGTTTTCAGTACATGAACATGCCTGTAAAATTTTAGCCACTGAAACTAAGTAGTTTACTCTGTAGATTTGTAGTTAGATAAATGCCTAGAAAAAGAATCTTAATTCTCATGCTTGCTGTGTAGCTCTTTTAATCCTGAAAACTCTACCACAAGCTCATCTTAAGGAATCTAACCTACTGGTCAAATTTCATTACCAGCATTTATCTTCCCTAGCCGGGAGAATTATTTTTGGGGTTGAAATGTTTTTCTGTATTTATATAAAAGAAAAGCAACACACCCAGCACTTTTATGAGTTAATATAGATAAAATTACTACTCTATAAATGACTGCCCAGGAAATATTAATTAAGAAGTTTTACATCCAAGTCACTTTATGTTAGACTACAACTTTATCGTGAAGGAAAAATAATAACATCGACATTGTTGAGCAACTCGAAACTGTGCATTCATACATATGCATTGCTGCATTTCATTTAGGTACGATAGATGAACCACGTGAAGAATGTGACGATTGAAGTCGAGCCAGAAGACGGTGAATGGTGGACACATCCAGAAGATGGATGGATGGATCCCGATGTGTATGACCGAAGGAAGATGTGCACCGAGCAATTGTTCTCTAACTAACATTGACCTAGTGTTATTCCCAGGCAAGCCCCGGAGCATGTCCTATCTATTTTAAATTTATGCAACTTATTATTGTTTCTATCTACTTGCGTATTTAAGTTTACAGGAGTTGCTTGGAACCTTAACTGCATAATCCTAGGTACTTATGCTTGAACACTAGTATGTGTAGGTCGTTAGTGGCTAGGCTAATGGTTCGGTAGAAGTCGAGTGATTTCCTGTCACTCGCGAGAATTATAGAAATTGAATGTTTACTACATGCTGCAACTATAAAGCTCACGGGCAGGGTTGTGGTACTTGTGATACCCCGTCTGTTTAGTGATAATGGATAAGGCCGCAGTGTGTGGTAGTGGTGGTTAAGCTTTTGAACGTACTAACCACATGCCGAGAAATATGGTAATCGGTAAGCTTAAGTACTGGATTGAACAGCAGCCGGAACATACCTTCCCACCGTCTTTGAACGTTGTTTCTCATGCGGCCACATGCGGGTGCAAGAAGGCTTACGACCCGGCGCCGTACTGTGGCGTGGATTCTTGTAGTCGAGGGCGGTGGGCCTGTTCCGTGCAGCGGGAATTGAAGGGAAAAGTCGCGTGGGCGAAGCGAGACGTCGATTCTCATGCGTGTGTGTTAGGTCTGCCTAGCCAGGTTAACAAATTCGATTCGAATCGTCCGCTTCTCACGGTTTGGGACTGCTTAACCCTTTTGCCACATAGAGTAAGAAGTGAAAGATGATGATAATGAATATGGTTGATTGGATGATGAAAGATAATTGTTTTCCACCATGTATGCTATTGGATAGATGCTCACATAGAATGGTTAATTGAACTAGAATTTGGAAGCTAAAATATGAAATTAAGGATCTACTATTTACTGCTTTTCGGCAAAACAAACCCCTCCAGCCAAAAGCCTTACATGTCTAGATAAAGGGCTAAATATACCCTTAGTCGGGTAAGCCTTGCTGAGTATTAGTATACTCAGCTTTACTTGTGGCTTTGTTTTTCAAGTGGTACATCTGAGGATGTGGCTGACGTCATGAGCGGGCTTTATCATGACGTCTTGTTTCGTCGCTAGACTATCGTTCGTTTTTCGTCAAATTTGAACTCTGTTGTTCTTTTATAAATTCAAACTCGGTTTGTAATAATAACAATTAGTTTCATACTCTGTACTGTAAAATTTGTGGAATGTTGCATTCTCTGAACTGCTTTGTCGATCCTGTTTCAAGTGGTTTAATCGGGATTTTACCCGACAGCACTGCCAGATTACTCTGTTTTAAGTGCGTGTTAACCCTGGCTGCCGTCTCAATGATGATTAGCGCACTTAAGCCAAATTAATTTAGGCGGGACTGCCACAGTTACTTACAGCAAACGAGCACTACATGATGCTATAAACACCAAAGACCATCAAGAGGGAGGCGCCGAATAAACCCAATCCAGAAACACCCTGCACCTGAATGGATGTGCTACTGCTATACAGAGCGGACTGCAGCAAATACGGCAAAATTCATCTCAAACAGCTGCGGTAGCCATACCGCCTCCAAAATGAAACGTCATGCTGTAGGCTGAGAATGAGAATGTTGTCTCACTGAAAACTGCAATGAGGGCTGATATCTAAACTGAGTTGGAAAAGCTCAGCAAACTCTTCCATCAAGGAGTTATATGCTATATCCATCAGTAACCTGTCGTCGATTTCTTTTCCACCGGATTCCTTTTGTAGTATGGCCTTAATGCTCCCAACACCGCGATCCTTTATGCCGCACGGATCAATCAGTTTGAAGGGGGCTAAGTCAGTTGTGACATTTAGTGCTAGACCATGGTAAACTATCATCCGGGTGCCACGAATCCCTATCGCTGCAACTTTTTGATCCCCTGTAGAGGAAATGGAGAGGATTCATTAGAGATCCAATGGTACAATTGATTTTACAAGCGTTATAGGATTTCAATGAATGATGGGAAAAAATGGAAACTTGGTAAGGTACTTGAAATTTTTCAAAGGATAGTTCATACCAACCCAAACACCTGTGAGGCCTTCTACTCTTGATGCCCTGATAGAGAATGCGGATTTCAGTGCACGGATGATCACTTCTTCAAGTGACCTAAAGTACCAATGAAGATCCTCTCTGTGGTACCGCAAATTGAGAATCGGGTACATAACAAGCTAAGGGAACAAAGAAATGAGTGTAAGAAGCGGCAGATATAGCACACCCACTCATGGTAGCTGCAAAAATATATTTTTCGTACTAAAGACTGAATATGAATATGCAACATGAAGAGGTGAGTTGCATTCTGACTTTCAGAATGAGTGAATAACCAATCCTGAGTTTATATATACTACTATCTATAACTAAATAGCAATCAGAATTAAGAAGTGACTAATCAGTAAATAGAGCATCTAGATATGCAGCAGCACTGAAAACATAGCTGATAACTAAATACCTGTCCAGGGCCATGATACGTCACTTCCCCACCACGGTCAATCTGATGGACCTCAAAGGGAGCATCTTCCTTGTTGAAATGGAGGTATTCCTCGTTGCTATCAGAGCCCAACGTATAAACCGGTGGGTGTTGTAAAGCAATCAAGGTGTCGGAGTGATCCTCGCCGCTGGCCAGCAACCCGATCCTCCTCTTAACAATGGACTTCTGCCAAGCGAAAGCCTCCGCGTAAGGAACTATCTGGTGATGGAGGTCGAAGCACTCGCACCTGCTCAGCACAGCCAACATCATCACCACGGCCGACAGAGTGGAAGGAGCGAAATTCATGAGCAGCTAACAATGGTCCTGCGGAAATCTGAATACCGAAGAGCGACTGCGCAATCACTCGTGCATTGACCAATCTAAAGGTGCATCTGTTAACAAGACCATCAGATGCGCGCACTGCACCACGGAACGGCGCATTCGACCGGCGGCGGCACAAAGACCAAGAGGAAATCGAACGAACCGGCTAAACCGGCGAGCGGCTGTCACGGGAGGAGGGGTTATCCGCGCGGGCGTACCTCCTCCGGCCTGCCGCGTCGGGGCGGGTCCGCATCGGCGCGGCGGCAGGCCCGCTGGCTGCCGCGAGGCGCAGGGTTCCCCTCCGGGGGCGCGCCGAGGCGGCGGCGGCTGGAGCGAACGGCGCGGCGCGGTGGTGGCAGGAGGTTGACGGCCGGAGGGCCATGGCTGGCGCCCCCCTCCGTCGCAGGCTCTGGAGGCACGCGGGAGGCGCGGGAGGATTCGCCCCCCCTTTGTACGCTCGCCGGCGCGCGGTGGCGGCGGAGGCACCGAGGCGACGATGAATTGGGTCGCGATGCGGAAGGAAGCTAGTCAGTGTATCTTTAAGTCTTAACCCAACAAGCGGCCCAGTCTAAGTCTATAACGGCCCACTAGTTGAGCTCCGCTCTTCTGCTGCTCAAAAAGCTGGCTAGGGTTCTAAAAAAAAGTGGCGAGGGCTTTTCCTTCCCTTCCTACCCAGTGCACATGGCTGAATTTGTACTGCTATGGGAGAAGGTGCAAGAGGTGCATTTTACAGATAATCCTGACCAGATAGTTTGGAAACGGACAGCCAATGGTCTGTATTCCTCTAAGTCGATTTTTTTTTGCGGGTCCTCTAAGTCGATTTATGATGTACAATTTATTGGAGCCTACGGCACTTTTAACAGCTCAGCGATTTGGAAGGCCAAGGTTACTAGTGCAAGCGAAGCTACAAACTACAGACAACTTGTTGCTGAAATCATAATTACAAAGGTAAAGAGTTTAAAATCAATCTTTACACCCCAACAGGATCCAATGATCGAAGATATCTGTTAGACTAATAGGAACTCTTGGCAGCAAGCTATCACAATATGATAGTGGAGGCCGGTTTCCCCTCATCTAAAAACAAAAGACTAATAGGAACTCTATCCCACCCCAAAGCTTCTTTGAAACTGGCACAAACAAAGTGAGCCATCGCACACTAGAAGAAAACATGGTCTACAGTTCTGGTGAGTTGCAGATATTGCAGTTAACATCACCCTTCTATTTTTTTTGCCTTTAAAGCTACCCCGTATGTAATCTCCCCTAGATGGCTAGCCACAAAAAGATTTTAAGTTTTAAAGACAGTTTAGAATGCGAGAGCCTCTCCATTCTTTTATTGATCACACCCCTATTAGAGAGGAAGCATACATCAAACTGGTAGAATAACAGCCTGACTTCTCCAAACAGCATTTTCATAAAAAGTTGATTCAGTAATTTGCAATCTAACAAACATTTTAGAAGACTCGGCATTTTGATTTCTATATTTTTAGGTCGCGATGCGGAGGAAGGAGGAGGGAAGAACATGGGCCGTAGTCGTTACAAGAGGCCGGCCAGCCCACAATCGACATGCATGAAGGCCCGGTCACATAAAACTAAAGATGAACATTTCGGCCCGGTCCGGTGCATGAAAAAAACAAAACCACCCCTTGAGTTAGGACTTAGGGTTTAAGGTTCTGAATTTCTTTCGAGCGCGAGGGTGGAAGCTCTAATAGTGAGGCACATATTCTTGCTAAAAATGTTTGTAATATAATATGGCAACTGGGAGACATGTTTGGCTCCTTGGATGTCTAGAAATGATGCATGTACCTCAAAATATTATCAAGTAGTGAATGAGAGCCTACCTTCCTTATAAAACAGACGTGCTAGAATTACCGTGTGCCGACTTGCATCTAGGGGTGGTAAAGGGTCCAATTGAACTAGAAAATCTAAGGACTGGATTCTAAAAAAGCTGGGCTCTAATTTTATACAATTTTAAGATTTTATTGAGCTATGAAGAGATCACTAGAGCTATGACCTATTACCACCCCTACATGCAACTGTCTCTGTTGTGCTGGTACAAGCCGAGACTTGCCTGCCGGCATGCGAACGAGCCGAGCATAACAGGGGCGGGGAGTGTGAAAGCATCAGTGTTTTGACCCTGATCTGTTTTGACCCGAAGCCGAGCCAGGGCACTAGGGCAGGACGGAGGGACGGGGGCGGGCCAGGGCCTGGAGGTGGGACTGTGGGAGTGGGACGAGATGGGCTAGCAGCCCAGGCTGTGTGCGGACGCAGGGCCGCCGCTTTAAGCGACACCCAATTTACGCCGCCCCGCGCTTGGCGCTCCCCCACTTCCTAGGTGCCCAGATCACACACGCTTCACTGCGGGGGTGTTTAGTTGGTGAAAATTTTTGTCCAAGTGTCACGTCAATAGTTTGACCCGATGTCGGGAGGGCTTTTCGGACACTAATTAAAAAATTAATATCAGAACTCACTTGGAAACCGCGAGACGAATCTTTTGAGGCCTTTGACCGCATCATTAACAAATGCGGGTACTGTAGCACTTATGGCTAATCATGCACTAATTAGGCTTAAAAGATTCGTCTCGTCGTGTACATCCAAACTGTGTAATTAATTTTGTTATTTAGTTACATCTAGTGCTTCATACATGTGTTTAAAGGGGAGGTGAAAATTTTTGGGTAAAAATTTTTGGAACTAATCTGCCTCTCGCGGTCTCGCCTCTGCTCTGCTCTGCTGATGCTCGCCTCCTCGGTTCACACCAGCCCGTGCCGTGCCCGCCGGGGAGAACAGAAAGTCCAAGTGCTACGGAAATTACGTGCTTACTTCCATGGGTAGGTACCTCTTGATTTTTTTATTAGTCTTTGGTTCTCCTCTATGCCGAATCCTAAAGATCTGAATCTTTTGTTCGGGAAAAAAACTGAAGATTTGAATCTTGGTGGTCGTTTCATTTTCTTCTTCGAAAAACAAAATGCCCGATGTACCAACAAGAGGTGCGACGAGTAGTAGAGATGACTTGCAACGAGCTGTAGCCTCCGATGACCATGGTAACGACGCTTTCACATTTCCGTCGGCTAGATAGTAGTAAATACTTCGAGAAGCATGATAAGTAGTCAAAACACGAACGGTAAGGTAGTTAACATTGTTGCAATTTACTTAGGGCACGTACAACGCGTCGTAGTCATCCGTCGACATGCAAGGATTTTTTGCAAAACACCCCTACGCGAGCTGCAGTTAACCCTCGGCCGCCGACTCGTTCGTCTACGACCCAAGGATTTTTTGCAAAACACCCCTACGCGAGCTGCAGTTAACCCTCGGCCGTCGACTCGTTCGTCTACGACCCGTTCGCGTGCTCCCAGGCAAGTCGACAAGGAGATCCGCCGTTGTACGATGCGCTGCGGGAGACGGTGGGAGGCACAAGATCTGCTGCACCATATATACGATCTGAACCAACACCCCTTCCACGCACGTGACTGCTGCAAACCACACGTGCCTTCTTCCCGGCGAGGTTCCGGCCACCATGATACATCCCCTTGTGCAAGTAAGAGATAAAACGGAACCCTCTTGTTATCCTCTTTCTTTTCCCCAAATTTGAAGTCCTCTCATACCCTAAATCATCGGCAATTTGACTCGCAGTGACATTCTGTCCGCCAGCAATGGAGGAGACCACCAACACCTTCTCCCTTGCAAGATTCCGATCACCATGATGCATCCCAGTGCAAGTAAGAGATAAAACGGAACCGTCTTGTCCTCCTCTTTCTTTTCCCCCCCCCAAATTCCAAGTTCTCTCATGCCCTAAATCATCGGTAATTTGACTCGTTGTGACCTTCTGTCCGCCAGCCATAGCGGAGACCATCAGCGCCTTCTCGCCTACAAGATTCCGATCACCATGATGCATCCCAGCGCAAGTAAGAGATAAAACGGAACACTCTCATCGTCCTCTTTTTTCCCCCCCAAATTTCAAGCTCTCTCATACGCTAAATCATCAGCAATTTGACTCGTAGTGACCTTCTGTCCGCCAGTCATGGAGGAGCAAGTTTTATTGTGAGTCATGCGAATTATTTAAATGCATGTGTTGTGCATTCACTTATATATGCAATAAAATATCAACAAGAATCAAGTATGCATTAGATCACCATAATTTCCGTGTCAAAAGATGAATTAAACACTTTACAGACAGCTAAACAGATAAAATATTGTACAAACTGTCTGTTCAAGTTGTCTGTTTGTGTTAAAAAGACGACAATTGTCTATACTGTTATACTTTCTACTCACTTACCGAGACATGCATGAGCTCGTCGTGCGTGCGTGAAAAAAATGTCCAATGTATCAGAGATTGGAATTCCTTTTAGGCTGTGTTTAGTTTGCGAAAAAAAGTTTGAGTTTTTGTATTGCAGCACATTTTGTTATTATTTGACTTAATATCCAATCATGAAGTAATTAAACTTAAAAAATTAATTCATCTTGTATAAAACAATTATACTATACAATTAGTTATTTTTTAACTGTATTTAATAGCTGCTCCATGCATATTCTAAAAATTTGATGTGATAAATATTATAAAAAAATTTGGGAACTACACACAGCCTTACTAAATTATTACAGCAAGCTAGTAGTAATTAATAACACCACTGAGCAGGGACACAGTTCGGAACACACAAGACAGCACACAGACGGTCCATCAGACCAATGGAACCGGGATCATCCTCCGTTCCCTCCGATGAGCCGGACCGTCCGGCGAGAAAACGACGGCTCCGGTCAACCGCCGGACGCCGCCGTCGTTTTCTGATCGGACGGCCTTCCACCACCATCACCATGGACACGCGCTTGGTCAAGTAGTCAGACGGCTGTGGCCGGAGGAGACGGGGACAAAGGAAGGAGCCAAAATTTCAAAGTTGAAACCGGCGGCAAGCCGAGGCAGTGGCACTGTTGCCTGCTGCGGGAAGCGACACGGCTCGCTCTGGGCGCGCGTCCTCCCGCCATTAAAACCTTGGCAGGCAGGGCCTCGCATTTACTCGTGCCAATGTGCCATTACTGCCCCGCCCCCGCCCCCACGCGGGCGCCAGGCCCACCGCGCCACCGAGATCCGCTCACCACCGCGGCGCGGTCGCGTCACCGCCGGCGGCGGGCGGGGTCAGCGGCTGAGCCGGTCCGGCGAGAGCAGCGCCTCGGGGTCCCCGCACCGAAGCCGGCTGGACGCGGCGGCCGCGCGGCCCCGCCTCGCCGCGGCCAGGATCGAGGGCGGCTCCGACGCCAGCGACATGAAGAACCCGCTCCCGGCCCCGCCGTGGCCGCGGCGGCGGGAGAAGGGGGAGGACTTGCCCGCCGCGGAGCGGTACGAGCGGAAGGAGAAGACGCGGGCGGCGGCCGCGGAGCCCCCGCCCCCGCCGCCGAACGGGGACGGCCAGCGCTTGCTCCAGAAGCTGCGGCCGCGGGAGGTGGCGCCGTCGCCGCCGGCGGCGGCGGCGGAGGAGACGCGGTAGCGCCAGGGAGGGGAGGCCGTGGACGCGGCCTCCACGGCGAGGCTGCGCTCGAAGCCGAAGGAGTAGGAGCGCTTGAGCAGCAGCAAGTCCCTGGCGCCGCGGAGCTGGTCCGGGCTGGCCGGCGCGATATCGGGCTGCGCGGCGGCGTCGGGCGGGACCGGGTGGAAGAAGAGGAGGTCGTCGAGGCTGGGCCGCACCCGCCGCGCGGCGCGGTGGAGCGGCGACGCGACGGGCGGCGGGAGCGCGACGGCGGCGCGGCAGAGCGGGCAGGAGGCGTGCGCGCGGAGCCAGACGTCGATGCAGTCGGCGTGGAAGGCGTGCGCGCACAGCGGCAGCGCGCGGAGCTCGTCGCCGTCCTCGAACTCGAGCAGGCACACGGCGCACTCCCTGGACGCCCCCGACCCCCGCGCGGCGGCCGCGAGGTACTGCGCCGAGGGCAGCGACTTGATGGCGGCGACGTCGAGGCCGCAGTAGGGGGAGAAGGTGTGGTAGTAGTTGTCGTAGGTGGTGAAGGACCCGAAGGAGCCGTCCCCGCCGCCGCCGCCGCGCGCGGAGGACGGCGAGTAGCCGCCGCCCGGGGCCATGAGCAGCCGCAGCCGGCGCCGGCGCCACCGCCGCCGCGCCGCGCGGAACACCCGGCTCACCAGGCGCGCGTACAGCACCACCAGCAGCGCCGCGCCCACCACCGCCAGCATCGCGATGAGCGGCGGGCTCAGGCTCCCGCCCGCCCGCTTCCCGCCGCCCGCGACCGGCGCCAGCGCGGATTGCTCCGGCGCAGGACCTGGACCGGGACCCGGCGAAGGGCCCGGGGAGGGCACGAACGCCGCCGCGTAGGGAGAAGGCGGCGAATGGCTGGCGGCGTCGCGAGAGGGGGACGGCGCGGGCGCGGGCGCGGGCGCCGGGGACGGGGGCCGCGGCCGGCGGGGCGGGCGCATGGTGGTCCGCGGCGGTGCCTGCCTGCCTGCCTTCCTGTGGGCGTGTCGGTGCGGCGGCGTTCAGGTTCAGTGCGCGGGAGGCAGAGGCGGCGAGCACATGGCGCGGCGGCAGGAGCTGCGGCTGCTGCTAGTGGGAGTGAGGAAGCAGCTGCGCGGCATGATGCGTGCGGCCGAGTGCATAGCCATTGGCCATCACTTGCTGTCGCTGGTCACGCTCGAGGAGGACAGGACACTAGTTGGTGGGCCGATTTATTACGGGTCGCCGATCCCATTACTTCCACCCGTCCAGTGCTCCAGCTGGTCGTTTCCTCACCGGCGAGCTGAGCTGAGCTGAGGTCCCCAGCGCCGGCGCCCCGGCCACCGAAGAAGGCCGCCTGGCTGCGCCTGCTTGGCACGCTCGCCGCCGCCGCTCTCCGGCTCGAGCTCCTTTTCCGACCTCCCCGGCGAAAGGCGAGTAAATTCCTTCTATGCCACCGAAAAATATAACTCATCTCTTATGTGCCATTGAAAAATAGCTCATCACTTATATGCCATTATGCCATTAGTTTTAATTTTTCATCCCTTGTATGCCATTCCGTTACTAACGGCGTTAGTTGGGTCGTTTGCTGCCGTCTCCGTCTCGCCGTCGTCTCCTCTTCATGGACTTCCCTCCTCGCGCCGGCGCCGGACGAAGGGAGCAGGGAGGGGGTCGCGCGGGCGAGCTGCGCCCTGGCCGTGGTGACAGCGCGCGGGAGAACAGGGCCTCGCCGCAGCCGGCCTCCGCGCGCCAGGAGAGATGGGGCGGTGCGGCTCGCCGGCACCTAGGCCACCGGACGCCGCCGTGCCAAGCCCCGACCGCCGTGCGCAGGGGAGGGAGGGAGGGAGCAGGGGGCCCGGCGCAGAGAGGGAGGCCCGCTCGACTCCGCTGCCTGCAGCCGCGCTCCGCCTGCCGCTGCCATGGCCGCCGCCGCCCGCGGGCCTCCCCGTCGTCGTCGCGCAGGTGCACGAGGGCCCGGACGTGAGCCTCCGCGTCACCGCCCGCTCACCGCGCCGCCGGCTCGCTAGCTCGCCGTGCCCGCCCCGCGCACGCGCTGCCTCCCTCTGCGGCCCGGCTCGCCGCAGCTCCTCGTGCGGGCCAGCGAGCAGGGACCGGCCGGGGAGGGAGCCCACGCAGCGCCGCCCACGCCCGCGCCGCCTGCCCGAAGCTCACCCGCCCGAGGAAGACGAAGACGACGTGCGCGTGCGCGGGCAGGGCCGCGGCCGCGGCGACGGCGTCGGGGGGCTAGGCGTCGCGCGGCCGCCACAGCAGGCATGGGCGCACGAGCATGACCGCGGGGTGGCGTGCAGGAGCAACGCGCGGAGGTCGTGGCCGGCGGCGGCGAGGAGGAGCGGCCCCTGGCCGGTGGCGGCGAGTACCTCCACGCCCTCGGCTTCGTGTACCGCGACCTCAAGCCGGAGAACGTCCTGCTCCAGGGCGACGGCGAGCTCCAAGGACTGCGTGGGTCTTCGAGCTGCGGGACCTCGTCGGGCGGCTCCTCGAGCGCGACCCGCGCCGCCGCATGGGCGCCGTCGAGATCAAGTGCCACCCGTTCTTCGTGGGCGTGGACTGGGCGCTGATACGGTGCGTGGCGTCCCCCTGGTGTCGGACAAGGAGTCCCCCGCGGGCGTGGACAGGAAGGCGGCGAAGCTCGGGAGCTAGAGCAGCATGGGCAGCAACTGCAGCAGCAAGAAGCGCAAGAGCAGCAGCGTCAGGCACAACTAATGGCTGAAACTGACGGAATGGCACAGAAGGGATGAAAAATTAGAAATAATGGCATTGGAGGGATGACTATATTTTCAATGGCACGTAAGGGATTGGTCTAATTTTGCGATGGCACACAGGGAATTAACTCTGCTAAAGGCGACGGCGAGAACTCGCGCTCCAGTTATGTTTCTGTCATTCTACATCATGGACAATCTAATCGGACAGAAAATATGCCTGCACGGTGAGCTCTGGCTCCCTAATGATTGAACACTGGAAATGATTTCAGTCCTGGATCTGACCTTCAAGGCTGCGATTTCTAACTGTATAGTAATATACTAATATGGATCATGGATTTTTTGTATGCACAATTTAAAATTCCAAATTTCAAAACTATTACATGCATGGAGTATTAAATATAGATGAAATAAAAAAAACTAATTGTACAGTTCGTTTGTAAATTGCGAGACTAATCTAATGAATCTAATTAGTTCGTGATTAGACACTAAATTGCTACAATAAATATATGCTAATGACGAACTAATTAGATTCGTCTCGTAGTTTATTCTGTAATTAGTTTTATGATTAGTCTATGTTTGATACTTCAAATGTAAAAAGATTCTCTTTTAAAGATTTTACGGGAGTCATCTAAACAATGCCAAGTCGAGCCTTGGCTAATGGCTATGCGCAATGATGGCGTGAATGGTTTCCCTGTCAAGACATCCAACTATTTCATCATGAGCAAATATAGTTAGGAGGGAAGTATCATTGCATGAAAATATGCTCCAACAACACCTAACATACCAGATTTGGAGAGCACGGGCGTTATTTTTTTAAATTTTTTTTTGTCATATCAACGTTGCCATGCAAAAGTAGCATATTCGTGCAAAATCGCCGTGTCACGGGAATTGAAAACATTCCCAGCTTCCTCTGCATCAGCCGCTCCATGTGCGGTGCATTCTGCGATCTGAACTCGACCGGGGATCGAAGCTTGGAGTGAAACCTGCAGAACACTATTCTTCTTAATCTTGGTCCCTGACAGAAAAGTGTCTCAGGTTTGCACTCATCAGGCCATTGGCGTCTCCCTTTTGGTAAGAACTGAGAATCAGGATAGTGGGAGATATCGATCAGTGCCCTAGGTAGCTAACTCTGCTTTGCAATGTTCTTTGTGCTCCACAATTCCAGTGTCCCTACATTATTACATTCCTTGCTCTCGTTTCTGACCTTTTGGCATGCGGACACATGAAGGCAATATTCCAGTCTCGAACCAATTCCTTGCTCAATCTTTATCGGCAAGCGCCATGAACAATCTGATAGAGAGTTTAACAATCGATCTAGGGGAAGATCAGATGCTCCGAGTTCAGTCCGAAATTAAAGGTCCATGTTTGTCAAATTGGATAGTTTAGAATTCCTTCATTCAGTTTCTGCACTTGGAGGTTGGAACACAGAACTTTAGTATCATCTAGTTCATAGGAAAAAGGATGTTACAATTGTATCGGCATTTTTAACTGATATCAGAGTTCAGAATTATCCCCTTTGGATAGTTCGAATCGCTCTTTGCAAAGGGGATAATTCTATAATTCAATTCTAATACCGGTTTGCACTTTTCGTACCTTTCATTTTACACAGCTTGTGACACTGATTCGGAAAACCATCGCTTCAGACTTACCGAAGAATGTCGTCACAAATTTCAACTTGTTGATAATACCACAACTCACAAAAGTTTTTTCAGATATCTCCCCCATGCACCATAACCCTACATTCCTCGCTAAATTCTGGCCTGCCCGCGCAAGCGATTCTCGGTGCACTCAAAACCCTGATAACCACAGGTTTTTTGCAGTCTGCTGGGGACATTCCAATCTTATTCTCGTCTGCAATCAGGAATTTGTGCGCTCTTATCCGCTGCTCGTCCTCCATCATGAAGACAAAGATCAGGAAGGGGGTAACTGAAATCCAGGACTGGATGTTGCTGAACTGGTTTACAAGGAAATGCTGTGCATGACTAGTAGTTGGGTCAGGAGAAGAACTTGAACAATTTGACGTTGGAGAGGACCAGGCCACCAGGGGGAACAAGATGCCTCTGCACCAACACACCAAAGCTTGAGATGCCATATTGCCATGTGTTGTGCCAGTGACAATCCATGTCTCATCAAGCAGTCTCTTTTCCTCGGACTAGTCTTGGTATATTGTATATGAACTTGCCAAGCAGATAACAAATCACATTCAAAATTTTCTGTGACAACTACAACTTCACAAAAAATTATGGAAATTGTTAGAAACAATTGTGACTCTACAAAATTCATGTCAATATGCTTTTTCTGGAAACTGTTTCTTTACTCCATGATCCCTCATGGTATTATATATACTGCATGTTCTCCCTTAAACAAACATAATGACCATGTGATGATCACATATAGATATAGCCTTCGATTCTCCCAATCCAAGGAACACAATAACCACAAACTTCCAGAATCCCCACAAAATTCGAAAGAACACACAAGAATATATTCCATTCTATTCCTCGACACCCTACTTCTCCAAGCCTAAAGCCAAGCCAACCAACTCACCTCCTGCCATGGCCATTCCATATAAACCTCCACATCCTCGGCTTCGTGGAATGGCACTGTTCTCTCTCGCTCACACACCATTACAATCTCTCTCGAGAACAGTGTGTCAGTGTGCAACGACCACGGGCAATAGCATCAGCTCGGAGGCACTCGACCGGGCGCCCGTTCCAGTGCCGGCCTCTTCCCGGCGGCGGCGATGAGGTACGGCGAGGTGGCACACTTCAGCCACCGGCAGCACCGCCTCCGGCTGGAGCACCACGACACGCCATTCCGGTGCGACGGGTGCCGCGAGGTGGGCATCGGCGCGCGCTTCCGCTGCCCGCACCCGGGCTGCGACCACGACCTGCACCGGCAGTGCGCGCTCCCGCTCTCGCAGCCGCCGCCGCCGCTCCGGCACCCGTTCTACCCGCGCTGCGCCTTCGCCTTCCTCCCGCGGGCGCCCGGGCCGCCGCGCTACTGCAACGCGTGCGGCCGCGGCGTCGCCGGCTACGTCTACCACTGCCGCGCGTGCGGCTTCGACCTGCACCCGTGCTGCGCCGCGCTCCCGCCCGCGCTCGACGCCGGCGGCGGCGTCCGGCTGCACCTGCACCCGGACTCCAGGGCCGGCGCCGCGTGCCACCGGTGCGGCCACCGCGGGCGCAGCTGGAGCTACCGGAGCCACTGCGGAAGCTTCAGCCTCCACGTGGCGTGCGTCGCGGACATGCTCGTCGAGAGCTGGCACGGCGTCGGCCGCCACAAGGGCGCATGCGGCGGCGGACTGGTGGTGCCCGGGGGCGGCGGGTGCAGCAGGCCGGCGCCGGCGATCCGCGGCGCGGCGAAGAGCATCCACGCGGGCAGGGGAGGAGGGTACGCGCCCTGGGGCAGGAAGAAGGGCAAGGTGAAGCGCTGCTGCGAGATCGCCGGGTTCGCGGGGCAGGTGGTCATCTCGGCGGTGCTCGGCGACCCCACCGCGCTCATCGCCGGCGCCATAGGGTCCCTCATCGCGCTGTGACGGACGGCAGCCCGGCCGAGGGGAGAAATTTGAGATTTTTACATTCTCGGAAGTAGGCTTCGACAGTTTGCCATCAATAATTGGACCTCGCTGTTTTGCCATTACGAAATGAGGTCACTCCAGTGCTTTGCCTTTCCACTCCTTTCCAATTCATTTTTCATTTTCTTCTTCTATTTGCAACATGAGATGACTATTTTGCCCCTCCCACATTCACCCTTCTTCTTTCTTGGTCACGAGAGCCCCATGCCCCCCGCCTTCTCTTTCTGCTCCCATAGCCGCCGCCGGCTGCCTACCATGGTCACTGCCTACTCATCCATGTAGGAGCCTGCACGCCATAGCCGCCGCCTGTTCCTCCCCACGGGGGCTCCTGCACGCCATGGCCGCCACGTGTCGCGAATTGGGGGGCACATGGTGCTGGCCGCCGACGTGCTAACGCCCCTAGGAGAGGAGCTGCGGGCCGCCGGCCCCCACGCTCCCGCCTCCGCCTCGCGCGGCTGCTCCGCGTCGTGGGCTGAGGTGCGGGGGCGGGCGCTGGCGTGGGGAGCCCGGCGGCAAGTGGGGGCATGTGCGGACGGAGGCTAGGCCGTGGCCGGCGTGGGAGCTGGCGAAGGTGTGAGAGATAGCGGGCATGGCTGCCGGCACTCCGCCGGGTGCGCAGGCCAGCTCCAGCTCCAGCGATGGGCTCCTGCTCGATGCGCGGGGAAAGAGAAGACGATGCGGGTGGGGCGAGGCGCGCGCCAGGTCGGCTGCGGGTGGTCGGGCCGCAGGCGGCGAGAGGCGGCGCCGGGTTGACCATGGCGACGAACGAGGTTGGCCTCGGGGCCGGCGGCATCGGGGACTGGATGCGTCGGGAGCTCTCGCTCGTGGGAGAAACGAAGGATAAGACCATCGAGGGGCCAGGGATAGTTTGGGAACATGCGGTCAAAGAAAAGGTAGGAAAATGAAAAATGAATTGAAAAGGGGTGGAAAGGCAAAGCAGCAGAGTGACCTCGTTTCATAATGGCAAAACAGCGAAGTCTAATTATTTGATGGCAAACTGGCGAAGCCCACTTTCAAGAATGGCGAAATCCCAAATTTCTCGGCCGAGAGCAGCATGGCGACACGATCGAACGTGCAAAAACACTCTACATATATGTGCATCGCGGTCGCAGGGCGTGCATTCACATGGTAGTGCCATGGCCGCTCAGGTAGTCTTCGTGGTTATTTACTGAGCAGTAAACAGTAATAACATGTTGGGTGCGTGGGAGTGGGGGGGCAAATCGTAAAGTTACTCCGTTTCCGTAAGACCACGACTTATTTCTACAGGGGCGGATCTAAGGGGTTGAGGGGGCTCCAGCCCCCTACTGCCCAAAACTCCATGGAGCCCCTTAAAATTTTGGAGACCATTGATGAAGGGAGGGAGCAAGCAAGGAAAAGGGTCACCCCTTGTCTTCCATTCCTGGCTTCACCACTGTTTCTATTCATCGTCTTCTTCGTACAAAGATTGTACAAAGATGCGTAACTCTCCTGCGTATTCAATAAAAAAATTCTATTCATCGTATTTTTCAACCGAACTGCTAGCGTCCGGATCTCTGGATAAGATGATGCTACCACGTCAAAACTAAGTAACCATTTGGGTGTTTGTAATGTGACAACCGACTTGCTAGGGCCCGCTTCAATAATTCAGTTGAATACCTATTATATTTTCAAAAGATTTTGTATATAACTATATGTAGAGTTTTATAGCATGTGAGTGTATTTAAAAAAATCGAAAATAGCACGACATAACGGGTGCCAATCCCTCTCATTCTCTTCTTCAGCCCAAATAGCCAGCCCACCTTCCCCTCCTTACCCGACGGGACGGGCCCAGACGTGGCCCAAAGAACTCAGAAGGAGCAGCCTCCAGCCCATCCCCGACGCGGCTCCGCCCGTGTCCGACTCCCTCGTCGTTCCCCGTTCCGACGGCCGAGCCCTAGGTGGCGACAGGCAGCCAGAGGGCGGCGGCGGCGCCCGAGCTTGCAGGGCACCAGAGGTCGTCCAAACAGCGCAGGGCGGGGCCGCAAGGGGCTCGGCAGCGGTCGGCGGCGGCCGAGCACCAGCGCCGAAGGGGCTCCGCGGCCGGCGGGCGTAGCAGGCCTACGGCATCGACTCCATCCCTCGCCACTCTGCGCATTCGCCCGTGCTCCCTCCTCTGCTCCGGGCTCAGCACAGCTGCACAGGCGCACGACAAGTCAGCATAGCAACTGAGTTACTGAGGTGCGCAATTTGTCAATGTTTTGTGAATTTGTGATTGCAATTTGCGAACACTTGTGTATTTGTGGCAATGTGGTAGTGACAGTGATGCAAGTTAGGATCAATTTTATGAATCTATAATTTAGGCTGTCAAAACAATATTATCATTTCAAATTTTGAATACACATGATCCAAATCCTGGGCCCACCCCTGGCAGGGGTATGCCACCCATTCCCTTCCCTTCCTGCTGTGCAAAATTGAACACCCATGCTTGACCTTGCTTTATTTTTTTTCTCTCATCACCAATCAAGTGAGCAATTAGTTTCTTATACAGTTCTCGAGCCATCTCTGGGAATATGGATATTGCTCCATTCAAGCTGGACATCGATGAGCTAATAGCCGATTATGCCAAGGTAAATTTGCTCAGAAGTTTTGTGTGTGTTATGTAGCACATGCCAACTTGGATGAGTTACATTGTTGCGTTCCTGACTGGTAGGAGAACAGCACGTCACTGGCTGATTTCAAGAGAGTTTGGAAGGCGAAGAAATTTTCTTATCTCTATGAAGGCAGACCTAAGACAAACTCTGGTTTCTTCATGCAGCCCCTCTTTCTGCATTGTATTGGTAGGTGTCGGCTTCCTGGAAAAGCAGATTTCTGAACTGAACTCGCAACTGCTAATGAACCTTTTTTTTTCCTGCCACTTCTGAACTATTTTTTATTTAATTGTGCACCCAGGTCATTTGACTTCTCAAAGTTCTCTACACCAAAGATTGGCTGGGCTTTACTGCCTTTACTGTCTGTATGAGTGTCAGCCATACAAGCCACAGTTCAAGATCTACTTGTCCCTTGGTAAGGCATATATTTTTAAGCCAATAATTTGGTGCTTCTGAATCTGAATGTTAATACACTGAAACTTTTCCTCTATTAAAAACAGAGGAGTGCAGGCAACTGAAAGATTTTGTCGTTACGGCTAAGCAAAATGGAGTGCATCTAGTGCCGGCACTTGTCAAAAGGATGCTGGATAAAGGCATGTTTTTGTTTGGCTACATGAATTTGCTGGGTGATGACAGTGAGAAGCAGATTGAGGAATTGACTGCATTGCAGAATAAACGAGTCCAATTTGCCTGTGACAAGTATGTGATTTTTGCCAGTGTGATGTCAAGCATTAACATTTGTCTTTTCAGTAAACTGAGCCAAAGAATACTTAGATTATTGACACAACAACATGAGTTTTTAATATGATTTTTTATCTTTGTATTAGTGTTTCAAGTAATTTGCACCTATGGATCATAAACAAGATTAGTGACATATTTTTCACCTCACTGATGCACTTGCGCTTTCGTCAAGTTCCTCCACTAGCTACACCCATCTTGCATGTTGTTCTACACTGCAGTTTATTACTGGTGTTATCTTCTCGTGCAAATGAGATTGTTAGTATTCCATGCTGATATTTTCCTTGTACTTTTATATTGCAGGCTGTTCGCAAACACCCAAGCAGAAAGTTATATGCACATGGACCTGGTATGTTCTTTAGTTCTACATGCACCACTGCTTTTATAGTTCTATGTCCTATCTTTGCGACACGGCATTTACACTACTTCATGATTTGCAGTTTGCACACTGACACACTTCCTGTGAGGCTATAATCCTTCCAGTTTTATATTTGAACACAATCTCATTAAGATGGACCTGTGCCTTCTCTTAATTTCCTTAAGACCTGATTAGAGAATTATTATACTGTGTTGTTGGGTTGGAAATATAACAGCATAACTTCAAGGGCAGCCTGCCAGTCCGTTCGTTTTGTGATGAGAAATTTATGCAAATGCACTTCTATTACTGACACATTTCATCTACATCCAGGGTGCGGAGTTTGAGCTTGATAGCATCAAGAAATTGTCAAAGGAGTATGCTGAAGCCAAAGAATTGGCCCTTGCAGGTGCTTGCCCCCCTTGTTGCCTTTGCCTTACATTTTCTACATTTGTGTACGCTTTTGGAACTTTACTAACAAGAGCACTGGTTTGAACCTGCTGCTATACGTTTACCCTTACTTGCCACCTTGACAGAGGCATGCCAAACTGTCGACATTGAAGATGCTAAGCACATCCTTCAAAGTGATAAACTGTTGGGCGACAAGATAGATGAGGTTGTCAAAGAATGGGATGCTCAGAGAGAAGTGTTCTATGAGAGAACAGGACTATCACGTGGCAATGAGCTCGCTGTGATTGACAATGATGAATCAGGTGTACAACATGACGACTACGATGACTTTGATGAGCTAACACAGCTGCTTGAGTGAAGAGTGTTTTACACATGAAATCCTTTGTCAGCTTTACTAGATTCATCCTTTTTTTTCCTTTCTATTTTGACCTTTCTGTGGTGTACACTGCAATTAGGAATGAAATTTTGTACATAGTTTAAGTTTGTGGCGAAGCTTATCTCCTGTGGATGCTGGGTGGTGTGGTTTCATGCATTGGGGATCCCCACATGTATCTGGCATCCCAGTTGGCCAATTAACCTGCAATTGTGCATTTCCAATACAGTTCTTGCAGGAATTCTGTACAGTGAGAATTTGAGATAATATATGTAGATGAACATGACAAAAAATAGGAGCTGTAAATCTAGTTACATAGTGTGCTGAATTTCTGATAGTTGCATGTGACAGGAATCGGGAAAATATCCTAACATGCGATAGGAACCTCGGTCTACATAACATGCGATAGGAAATGGGGAAAAAAACAATTGAAAAATAAATTGTGGAAAACTTTTGGGGAAAAGATTCCATTGCCGGGATTTGAACCCGGGTCGCCTAGGTGAGAGCCAGGTATCCTACCCGGGCTAGACGACAATGGATTTGGTCTTTGAATGTACAACTTTGCGAATACAACTAGTATATAAACAGCCGATAACAGATTTGATAGCATCTTGTGAATCCGGCGTGGAACATATGAGGCACCTATATTTTTTTATGTTCCATTTTTTTTAATAGAAAAGGCAGAACAGCCTTCAACTTTACTCCCTTATCAAGAACAAGAAAAGGGTGTGCCAAAGCGTGAAAGAAAGCGCAACGCGCTTTCCTCGGAGCCCTAGATCTGAAAAATCCCACCCTGCGCTTGCTGTCCTCTCGTGCCAGCCAAAGCCAGTTCCCAATCTTCCATTCCATGCTTGCAAGGTTGTAGCATTATCTACCACGCATCAAAGAAGTTTACAGTTTAGGATTTACCACAAAGGCATACTACTAAGCATTACTTACCATGACAATTGCAACCGCCACGGTGAATGATTGAGAAAACAATTGCTGCACAAGAGTAGCTCACTCGCATTTCAAGATTCATGATAATCACTGCGTTCGGCAGACTGGAGCTGGAGTGCCGTGAGAGAAAAATACTGTTACCTGACTGGTGGCTGGAGACTGGAGCTGGAGGGATTTGAGAGGAGAATACTGTAGTACTGGAGGCTACACCGACAGCCGAACGCAGTGAATATGGTCCTCGATGCACAGCTGCATACAGTACCAGCTGGTAGTTCATCCCTGTTCCATGTGGTCTCGCAGGCCTCCTGCGCTGCGAGGGCTCCAACCTCTCATGTGATCGCTGACCGAGATGGTCCGGTGTGGTCTGGCCCATTCATTTCCTCTTTATCCCTCTCCATCTGCTCACAAAAAATAGAAAAAGGCAATTCATGACTTTTGCTGCATCGTGCAGTCCTTTTGATCACCTTGTGAGCAAGGTTAATCTAACCGGTGGGAACCGGTCCTTTGACCGGTCCGGTCCGGTTCCGGTTTCGACCGGTACCCAACCGGCTAAAATTTAAATTTTAAATTTGAATTCAAAAAATGAAAAATTCCCAAAAAATTCCTAAAAATACTTCAAGTTGTGATGAATCTAATGGTGTCAATTTTTCTCAAAAATTCATTCATTTAGTATAGTTTTTGGGAATTTAAAGTTAAATCAAAAAAGAAAAAGAAAAAAAATGGGCCAGCCCACCGATCAAACCGGCCGGTAAACCGGTTGCACGGGAGCTTTTGAATTTCAAACCGGTCAAACCGACCGGTAAACCGGCCGATAAACCGGTCAAACCGGCCGGTAAACCGGTCGGAACCGGTTGTATGAGAGTTTTTGAATTTATTTCAAAAAATGGGCCAGCCCAATAATTAGCATCATTAGATTCGTCTCGCGATTTACAACTCATGTGCAAAAAATTTTGTAAATAGACTTCATCTAGTATTTCAAATTAGTAAGATTCTATCGCAAAATTTTTTTGTGTTCGAACTAAACACGGCCAAGGCATTGGATTCGGAGCAACAATATCCCAGGCCTGGCAGCCTCCCTGCTTGCTTGCTTCTCCGCCACTTTACTCCACTGCTTCTCTAATCCTACTTACCGTCCTACCGGAATGTACCCAAAGTGGTAGCTCCAGGACGCAGCAGCTGAACGAGCGCAGCACGCAGGACACAGGCTGCAGAAGCAGTTGCTGCCTTGCCTTGCTGGGTTGAGCCGGCCGAGTCTGTTTCCATTCCAGTTCGGGCTCGCGTTGTCACTTGCCGGCTTGCAGGACAGGATCACATGAGCGTGGGTTTGACGACGATCTCCGAGGTGAAATCTTTGCCCCTGCCATGGTTTCCGTCCGTGCAAGCAATCCGGTACCGCGTCGCTGCCGTTCGTGTCCGCACTGTGTTTCTTGATGTTGGTGGCCATGTCGCTGTCGAGAAGTGGGCATCTGCACTTGTGCAGGTGTTCTTGTTCGGTTGTTCAGAGCCATGGATAGAAGGATGCCCGGAAAATGGGACATCTTTTCGTTTGCTTTTCTTTCTCTCTGGGTGAATTCGATTGAGCGGTTGCGACGCGCTGTGCGCTACGTGGTTTTGCGCGGATTTCTTGTTCTGATCTTGCAAGCCGATTCCCCTGAGCAGGTTCTTCCGAGCAATTGGATGTGAAGCTGAAGCCACCGGCCTCGAGCGAGGAGGGGATGGAGGGATCGAGGCCGAGGAGGGGCTCGCCGGCGAGGGTCCGCACCGTGCCGATCGCCGTCACGCCGGAGGGCTTCTGGTGCTGCCCGTCCCCGGCGGCGCTGCACAAGAGCCTCAAGAACCCGCACCACCACCACCACCACCACCACGCCGGCGGCGGCAACAAGCAGGCGCCGCCGCAGCAGAATAAGACCCCATCGGCCCCTCCGTCCAAGGCGCCGTCAGTCCAGACCGCGCCGTCCGTGACCGACGAGCCACCGGCGCCCGCCGACGAGCCGCGGCCGCAGGAACAAGCGGCCGCCGAGGCCCCGGCGCCAGCGCCGGCGGGCGGGCAGCAGGAGCCGCAGCCGCAGCACAAGATCTGCGTCGGGTTCGGGCGGCCGGAGACCAGCGACCTGACGGTGATGCTGTACGGGAAGGAGGGGATCGCCGTCAGGATGGGCGTGCACAGGGACGTCCTCTGCCGGAGCAGCGCCTTCTTCGCCGCGCGGCTCGCCGGCGGCCACGGCCCGCCGCCGCCGTGCGTGGAGATCCACGACTGCGACGACGCGGAGATCTACGTCGAGACCGTCGGCCTCATGTACTGCGACGAGGCCAAGCACCGGCTGCTCAAGCAGAGCGTCCCCCGCGTCCTGCGCATCATGAAGGTAACGAGGAATAGCATTGCCAATCCATCGTAGCGTCTTCCATCGATTCTGCAATCCTCACCCCCATTGGAAGGAACCCCGACCATTTCGCAGGTTGCCGAGGTGCTTGGCTTCCATGGATGCGTCAAGTCATGCCTCGAGTACTTGGAAGCCGTCCCTTGGGTCGGCGAGGAAGAAGACAACGTCGTGGCCTCGATACGGCGTCTTCAGAGCAAGGACTATGGAGTCAGCCCGCTGCTAAGGAGGATTTCATCTGAGAATCTCAACTCACTGGGTGACACATTGGCAAACATAATGGAGATGGTACTGACGAGCACCGATGATCGGGGGCGTCGGGAGATGAAAACCTTGGTTCTGAATCTTCTCAAGGACAGCAGCCATTGCACTGATGGATCTTCAGACATCTGTTCTGAAACGCTGTACAGTTCATGCCGAGGGTGCTTGGACAGGCTCCATCGACTGTTTACAGAAGCATCTGAAGAGGATTATGCAGTGAATGTTACGCGGCGGATCACCCTGGAGACTGATAATCTCCTATGGCTGGTGGAGATTCTTGTCACCCAGCGAATCTGCGACGGCTTTGTGGCTATGTGGTCAAGCCAAACGGAGCTTGCTGAATTACATCCGAAATTGCCGGCAGCACTTCGGTACACCGTGAGCTGCATCACGGCGAGGCTGTTTGTCGGCATTGGGAGAGGGGAGATGCTTCCATCCAAGAACACCCGTCTCAGTCTCCTGCAGGTATGGCTGCAACCGCTGATCGATGACTACTCGTGGCTGCAATGCAGCTGCCGGTCGTTTGACAGTAAGCTCGTCGAGGACGGGATCGGGCAGACGATCCTGACGCTTCCATTGGAGGACCAAAGGTCTATGCTACTGTCATGGTTTGGGAGGTTCTTGAAGTTGGGGGATAACTGCCCGAATCTGCAGAGGGCGTTTGAAGTGTGGTGGCGAAGGACTTTCGTCAGGCCGTATGTTAATGAGGCTGAGGCAGGTAATGTTTTGTCATCAGATAGGAGTTCATCTTGAAGTGGTAGAGGTGTTAAATTTAGCTGACCATAGAATCTTTGTATTCTGAGGGTATTGTCTTGGTTGGTCAATCTGACATGAGGCTGGTAAGAACTTGGGTGTTTTATTTCCTCGTGTAAAGTTTGGTGGTGGTAAAGATTTGTGCGACACTAAGTGTTTAACTTGTGTGTAAAATCAGATGGTTTTTCCCTATTTATGAGAAGAAAAATCATCATCAATGAATCCTCCCCGTTGTACCTACTGTGACCGTCCATTTCCAAGTTCTTTGATGAAATCTGACTATTCTTCCTCTTTGTTTTGACTGAAGGCCGCACTTGCATGAACTGTCAGTGTCAATACATGAGAATTATGCCGTACAAGGCCTGAAAAACTAGTTAGTGATACATGCATAGACTATAATATTTGAGTAAAAGGTCATTGACTTCAAATCATAACCTTATTTGACAGTACTCAACAGATGACTCTCGGTGAGTTCATGGAGGATAACCTTTTGATCTGAGTATGACTGAGATATTAGTTTAAATGAGCTTAATAGGTGTTTGTGTTTTTGCAAATTGAATAATTTTAGTTACTTTATCATGTTTAGATCTTGAAAGTTTAACTGGGAAATTCTTACCGTGTATAAATAATGCACCGCAGATATTGGCAAAATATTTGATAAACCCTGTATTTTTTCTTACAGTATCGCATACTCTGCTATCAAGTGGTGTACCAATGCATGAATTCCTTAGCAGCCCAAATATACGTATATGACTGTATTCTATAGTTTCATGCTATGGGTACATGTCATATCTATCACTCCTACAAAGAGTTCAGCACAAAGGAACACCTGGTCCAGTTGTAACTCAAGAACTCAGCACAATGCCTCAAGTGAAAGAAAAATTATACCCTGCATAGCAAAGTTCATATCCACTGGCAAAACTGTTTCGCTAACAGATGATTACGGTTAAAATCATATCTAACCACACTGTAATCAACTTGGGGTCCAATCCACCACATGTGGCTTTGCACGCCCAGTAATCATGATAATCTCCTTTACTTTCCTCATAAATTCATTTTCTCCTTGTTCCTTGTGAGGCATAATCTGCAACGAAGAAGACAGCACCCAAACCTTTGCATCCAATGTTGTAAGGGCCTCTGGATCACGATCATAATCCTGCATGCCAAAACAAAGGATTGGTTAGTTGAAAGGACAATTGATGATCAAGCAAAATATTAGACAGTGGGGATCCACAAGGCACTACTACCTTCTCGGTAATTAAGATGATGGCATCTTTGCCATGCTGATCCATGAGATTCCTCACGGTTTCTTGGATTATCTTGAGGTCCTATTGTAATTTGTTGGTAAAGTGACAAGAGAGAATCAACCATTACAACAGCCATCACTATTAAAATACACACGCACAGAAAGCTGTGACAATTTCTATTGCTTTAGCAGAGAACAGAAGTGAAGCGATGCATTATTGCAAGAAGCGTGTCATATATTTTGCAATCAAATAAGTAGGATAGGGCGCATATACATGCTGGACCATACATCAAAATGCATTTTAATTCAAGACCCATTCTGAATGCAGGCATCTTGATTTGTATGTGTGGAATATTTTAGTCGATAATGCTGAGAAAAGGAAAAGAGAGAACTGTACTTACATGTGCATTGAAGAAATGGTGATCACTGAAATCGATCCTATCAATTTTAAGTGGACCCATCTGCAGCAGCGATAATAGATATTGCAATTCAGCACTGGATGGAATGTACATGGATTTTATGCTTTTAATAAAATATTACAGATTATAATTAGTACATTAAAGGATCAAATGCTTCTGATTGATAAAGGAAATAGATAAAAGTGTCATAAATAGTGCAGCAGTGGCGACATCAGGTTGGGCATCCCTGGTGCCCATGCACCAGGATAAACTTGTTTTCCCCCACTAACTGAGTTTATATTCATCACATAATCTTAGAAAATATATTAGTCCTTTGAGCAGCGCACCACGATCAATTTAGCAGTGGCTTTGTCCCTGAGTGCGAGCTATAACAAATTTCTGATAAAGCTGGAAATTCACGCTTCAAGCCTTCAACCCTTGCTAACAATAGCATGTTGTTACAGCTTACGACAGACAATATGTCAAGCCAAAATAAGGGGTTCTCTATGCAATTGAAAATGGCAAAAGCAAATCAAAGAAGTATAGTACCTCTCTGACTGTATGAATGAACGCATTGGGGCAGCCAATAGCAGAAACACATAGCACGATCTTATCATTCAAAACATTAAGAGGAATTTTCCCTAATGGTTTCTTAACTTCAAAAATATGTGATGGAACCAATCTGCTATAGAACACTGAGCAAGTTGCTGCATTTTCCTCTATTGTAGACCTGATTGCTTTAAGTTGCACTTCAGAAGCCTGGTAAGTAGTAAGTGGTAATTCAGAGATCAATCCAAGTAATTATTCTTCAGGTAAATATATTACAATCTACATGTCTACAACACTCACCTCTTATAGTGATATTCATTGGCAGAGAAAAACAAAAGCTCGAAGGAAAGGTGATTGTTACAGTGCATCAGTTCATGTTCAAATAGGCAAGTCCATGAACATAATAATAGGCAAAAATGACGAAAGTTGGCTTCATTTAGATTCTCTTATCTCTGGAACTACTTTACCTTCACTAATTCTTCAAGGTAATCATTATTTATCATAAGGAAATCAAGTTTGCAAAGAGAGACAGAGTCCCTCAAATTTCTGGTAGAGGTCAACCACACTTCAACAGCATAGTTTTATGCATTTGTCATTTGGGTAACGTTACAAAAGTAGACAAAAACAAAACAAGGTAACTATAATCTCAGAGATTGAGAGGACAACACATACCAGATCAGCATTATGAATGACCACAATATCAGCTCGACCAAGTGCACTCAAAGGTTCTCTCATGGGTCCTCGTGGAATGAAATGAGTGTTTCCCCACGGAGCCAACCCATTAACCATCACAATCTCAACATCTCTGAGCAAGCTCCAATGCTGCCTAAAAGAAATGGTTGTTTTGAAAGAGCGTGTAAGTAAATTACCATGACGATGCCTTCATCTACACTGTCAAACAGATGTATCTGAAAACAAAAGACCAATTGCATCACATATACATATACATATACATATACCTGCATACCGTCATCTAATATGGCTACTCCAATTTTACCAGATTGCAGTTTGCTAGTTGACGAAGGCTTGCTCTCAGCACAGAAGGTTTTAGAATGATGGATGTAGCCATATTTTCGCAGCATGGAAAAAGCCACTGCTGCTCTATTTGCACCGACCCCAATCTTGGCTGAAGTATCAGAAAGGCGCCTCCGGAGCATCTTTGGCTCATCACCGCCTGCATAGCCCTGCGACACCAAAATCCAAATGTTAGGATTGTTCATCAACACAGGCATCAAAAGCAATGTGTCCTAGTATTTGAAGAAAAAGGATGATGAGAAGGACAGGCGAGAGCAGGAACTGACCCTCGTTAGCAGGAGCGGCGAGATGCCGAGGCGGTGGAAGCTGCGGGCCAAGAAGTCGACCATGGGCGTCTTGCCGCTCCCGCCCCAGGTGAGGTTGCCGACGCTGACGACGGGGACGGGCAGGGCGCGGCGCGGGCGGAGCCGCGAGAGGAGCAGGGTCAGGCGGAGGACGGCGGACGCGGCGGAGAGGAGGGGCACGGTGAGGACGCGGTGGACGAAGGGGAGGTACCGGACGGCGGAGTCCGGGGTGGCGGCGAGGCGGGCGACGAGCTGTCTCGCCTTCTCCTCCATCCCCGCCCCCGTTCAGCAGCGGCCCGGCGGCCGGAGAAGGGAGAGCTGGTTGTGCCGCCGCCAGGAAGGCAGGTTGGGCCTTTTCTTGCCTATGGGCTGGCATCCGGATGGGCCCTTCGTCAAAGGGCCCATAACCTACCTCAACTGAAAAATAGCCACCCTAAAAAAATGAAAAGGCGAAAAATATAGCCGTCAAAAAAATGAACAGAAGTTTCTTTCCTCCAAAGTTTTTTTTTGAAAAGATTTTCTCTTCCTCCAAAGTAGATGTTTCTTTCAGTTGGAGTCAGAGCCTGAGACGTGATCTTTTCAGCTTTTCTTGAGCCTGGTCGTGCGAGTCTGAGTGCTGACTCAAAAGTAGGAGTATGTTCTTATGTGGGGCCATGATTTTGTCCATGGCTGCCTTGATTTTGCATAGGATAATAGAGTTAAGAGTTGGAGGTTGTTGGGGTATGATTAGGACAAAGAAAGTTTGGCTGGGCACACATCATCTTTCAGATGCACATTAAAGAAATGGACTTTGTGTGGTGCCATTAGTGGAGGGGGGAAAATGGACATATATGCGCCTCAGAGATGACACAGGAAGCTACAAAAAGATGCCATCATTTTGTGATGACGGTATGGCTGCCATCTTTCACCAAACGACTTTGATTAGTGTCGATGACTGATGACTCCATGAGTATGTGTACATGCTGTGAATGGACATCTGGATTACTTTATTCTAGATCATGAGTTGGGCAATCTATTGCCAACGTGCTCTCAAAAAAAAAAAACTATTGCCAACGTGTTAACAGGTCGGAGAGCATGTAGTGCAATTGTTCATCTTAGTTTCACCTAGTTCAGTGTCACATCGCCCAACCAATCATAATCCTCCCACATGACATGATGGGTTTTGCTAAATTTTGCCGAATTTGTTGCGGCACGACGCGGTGCGCAAAAATATATACCTAACGTGCATGGGCAGAAGCAACTGTGGCGCCACCAAAGGAAGAAGAAGAAGAATCAACTGCTGGCCACATGGTGTGCCGTAGACCCAAGAGTTGTAGCTTGACTATGCATGATCGACCTACTACATCTTGTGAGGTCAAAACAAAATATTCATTTTGCAACTTAGCTAACATGCCACAAGGATAGAAAAATTATAGGACATTAGCTTTGTCAATATGAATAATGCAAGTGTAGCAGTTCTAGTTTTTTTTTTCTTTTTGTGTAGTTGTGTAGACATGTTATCCTACTATTATGTGATTGAGTGCTCTCTTATTCAGCACAGGTAGGTACTGAACCAACTACCAAGCGAGGTACCAATGGTTTAGTTGGAGTGATCTACAGAGTACAAGCATGAAAGATGAAAAAAATATGCTCGAGTGATTTCTCAACTTGTACGTGTGACTAGACATTTTTTTATTTGCTCGAGTTTGCACATGCATTTTTTCTTGTTGTAAAAAAAATACTCGAAACATTGGAATGTGAAGTTGTTAATTGACCATCTAGATGATACGTGCCAAACCGACTCTCGAGATCCCAATTTTTTGAAAATTAGGTGAAGATGTAACCCCAAACCTTGCTCCATTTTTTGAAAATTCGGTGGAAAATAGCATGGCCTTTCAAGTTGAAATTCCAAGACCAGTAAACGTCCAGAAAGCGTTGACTAGTCAAGTCAGTGAGACTTCTCCATTCCAGTTGGGCAGTTACCGCGCGTCATCCCGGAAGCCCGTTTCCATCTTCGCGCGACCTCGAACGCCCTCAAGGTGTTCGACGAAATGCGACGCCACGCCGCGCGGCGCGCCCCATGTGGCCGTGCGTCTCTCTCCTCGCCTCCTCCTCATCCTGCTGCTGCCTCGCGATCGCGCGCGCGAGGGAGGCGTCGCTGTGCCAGCGCGGGGAGGACGTCACGTCACGCCACGCCTCACCCCCTCCTCGCCTAGCTTTTCTTGACCCGTCTGCTGCGTCTCCACTACTCCGCCTCCCGCCCTGCCGTCCATGTCACGCTTCGGCTCCTTCCTTTCGCTTCCGCCTCCTCCCTTGCCCCTTGTCCTCTTCCCGCCTCCTCCGGAATCTGGCAGCGCACCTACTTGTCGCCCGCCCCCTCGCTCGCTTTCCCGTCCCCGCTTTCTTTATCCTGCGGGCGGGGCGGGTGCTGTGGCGTTCTGTGGCCTTCTTGGATCAACGAAAAAAAGAGAGAGGAAAAAAAAAACGAGCTTTCTATCTGGCTGCGGCCGGCGGTTAGCCTGTCGCTTGCTGGCTCACTCAAGCGGTTCATCCGCGTCTTCTTGGTGTGTGGCCAAGCGCGATTGCGGAACTCGAGCCTCTCGTTTTGGGAGTTCCGGATCACTTCGAGGTGCGAAGCTTTGTTGAATTGTGACGATTTTGATGTAGGTGTTTCGATTGGGCTTAGTGGCCTTATACTGTTTAGTCGCAGGGGCTCGGGGGGAAAGGATGATCGCCAGTTATCTTTGCTGGTTTTGGTAGAATCGTGAGTCCCTTTGTTGACTGAATTCGTAGTTTATTTGGCAAAGAAGAATATAGTCGTCACAGGAAACTAATCAGTCAGTTGGATTGATATCCGTGTTTCTTCATTCTGTCTTGTGAGAGATCAATTTGATTTTCTCCCTTCAGCTTCAGCAGCGTTTTCCTCTAGTGTGCTAATTCGTTTCTGTTTTGATACAGGTCTGAATTGTTGAGAACAGACTGGGTTCGTTGATTTTCTTGGCAGTTTCACATTTAGACTAGGTATGGGACTAGGGATTTCCTGCTTTTACAGTCATGCTGTGCCTTTTGCTAATACAGAAAAGGTGCTAAAAAAACAGAATAGGTGTTCACTGATGAATGAGAACCTTTTCATTTGTGGCTTGCCAGAAAACATATATTTTCATTTGTAATTGTAATTCAATGGTTTCTCTGAGTTCTTCTGAATTTGTTATATTCTTTGCTGCAGGATAGAGGAAATCTGATCATCACATAAGGTCAAGATCATGAGCTGGTTAAATAAAATTTTCAAGGGTTCAGTAAATAGAGTTTCAAGGGGTCACTATGACGGAGACTGGCATGAAGGCCATTCATCTGATTACAACAGAGTAAGCCTCTGTCCATGTGCTTTGCTGTTGAACAAAATGTGCCATGTGTATTCCTTTATCCTTTCTAGTTTCTACTGTAACTAGACATTTCTTGTTTATATAAACTATGCCTAAAGAAAAGTTTTAGCCTTATACCTTTTAATGTGATTGTTCATGTTCTATAGAATGCACGATCCCAAGACAAAAGAATTGTTATTCAATGATGCTTGTCCTCATTACTGTAGGATACTTATGGTGACAGTGATAATGAAGATATAGATCGTGCTATTGCATTATCGCTAGCAGAGGAAAATCAAAATAAGGGAAAGGTGGCTATTGGTTAGTGCTGGCCTGACTTTTCCGCATCCTCTTGCTTCTTTGTTTATTTTATCATTATTTGCCTATCTCACCTCCTATATAAAATTTATATCCTTGGGAACAATGACTTTTGAAATGAAATCATAATACACCATTGCTGTTTTTAATGTAGATACTCACTATAATTTGGATGAAGACGAACAACTTGCACGAGCACTGCAGGAGAGCCTGAATGCCGAATCTCCTCCTCGACAGAATGTTCCTGTTGAGAACGTACCTCGTCGATGGAATGTTCCTATTGAGGATGTGCCTTCTCGACAGTATGTTCCAGCAAAGGAGCCACCTCCACATGTTTACCCAGCAAGTGGATTCAGGTGTCTATTCCTTCCTCTGGTTTGTTTGGTATTTTAGTTGTAAGAAGTCACACAAGTCTCTTCCTGTTACATTTTTCTATTAGAGAAATGGTATAAACATGTATGGTCATATTGTGCTAACTTCCATGTAGAATATAGGCAGTTGGATGATTGTGAAACGTGGAGAGAGAGAGAGAGAGCGGGGGGGGGGGGGGGGGGGGGGGGTCAACAGTGGATAACTCACGGAACAATTGCCTCTACACATATGCTAGCAGGGCATGCGTATTAAAGTTATCATATGTGGCTGTAAATTTCGTGGTCCACTCCGTTTGTCTATTAGCATTCCCACACTGACTTGACCAGAAGTCCTGTTATTTGTGTAGGACTTGTGCTGGATGCCATAACCCAATTGGCCATGGCCGTTTCCTTAGTTGTATGGGTTCAGTTTGGCATCCCGAGTGCTTCAGATGTTTTGCTTGCAACAAGCCCATATCCGAGTATGAGGTATATGAGAGTAGCATGTTTGTATATATTAGTGTTCTTCAATTAAACCAACTGATTGATGATAGTGCTTCTTTTGTGAAGTTTGCCATGCACGACGATCAGCCGTACCACAGATCCTGCTACAAAGAGTTTTTTCATCCAAAATGCGATGTTTGTGACAACTTTGTAAGTGTCCAAAATTCATTTGTATGGATAAGCATGAAAATATTAGTCAGAATTATATTTTTGATCTGTCTATATAACTGTAGTTACGTTTTTTGATCTAACCGTAGTTACGTTTTCCTTCCCTAGATTCCAACGAATAGAGATGGCCTCATTGAGTACCGAGCACATCCTTTCTGGATGCAGAAGTACTGTCCTTCACATGAAGATGATGGCACTCCTAGGTGCTGCAGTTGTGAAAGAATGGAGGTCAGTACAGGGTTTTATATCTGTCAATGAGAAAAGTTCGATTGGTCAGTTCCTGGGTGTTATCTGTTCACTTTTCACTAACATTTGAAACATACCACTTATTTACTTGACATCAATAGATCACTATATGCCAGCATAAATATATGGAATTAGCTATATCACTTCATTCCTATGCTCTTCTTGTTGTCACATTCTTGGTTGTTACCATGCACTTCAGTGCTAGAGTCTTAGGAATACCAGCACAGTATGTGGTACCCCAGCCAACTTGTGGTTTTGGTTCATGTCACCAATGTGTTTTGTGGTGATAACTGATAATAGAGTTTAGATATGTTCGAGCAGCTTATAACCCAATTTTTCCAAACACAATACCTCTCAGTAAAAATTTTTGCACCAATGATGACAAAAGTGTAAGCAGGGTACTATTCCTAAGCCCATGCGATCAACTTTTGTGCCTCAATTGGTTCTCAGTTCTTCAGCCACTATTCCTTTTCAACTAGTGGTCTATGTTGTTATATGTTCCTGATGATATTTCTACGACATTGCAAGTTACACTTTGTACCCATGTTCTTATATGTTCCTTCCATCCTGAAATTCAGCCTAGAGAGATCAAGTATATAACATTAGATGACGGGAGGAAACTCTGCTTGGAATGCCTCAATTCTTCAATAATGGATACTCCAGAATGTCAACACCTTTACATGGACATTCAGGAATTTTTTGAAGGTTTGAACATGAAAGTAGAACAGCAAATTCCATTACTTTTGGTTGAGAGACAGGCTCTGAATGAAGCATTAGAAGCTGAGAAAAATGTAAGTGATACGAAATAGTTATTTGGTGTGCACAACACTTCACATACTCCCAAACTTATGCCATTTTATTTTGCTCTGTTTAAGGGGCACCACCTACCCGAAACCAGAGGTCTATGTCTTTCTGAAGAGCAAATTGTCAGAACGGTGAGTTCTTTATATATTGATGCACTCTGTTGCATGGGTAAACTTTTAAGATATGCATGTACTGAGTGATGCTATTCTTCCAGATCTTAAAAAGACCACAGATTGGGCCAGGAAACAGAATCCTAGATATGATTACAGGACCATACAAGCTGTCTCGGCGGTGTGAAGTGACTGCGATCCTTATATTATATGGTCTACCAAGGTACATTGTTTTGCCTTTATTTTTCCTCATTTATCTTTTTATTCAGGCCATCCATCAAGCATACTTCCGCCAGTTCCATCGTGAACCTTTAATGGACTATGAACTCATGATGTTCTTATGTTTGAAGCATAGCTAGATAGGTCTTCTTACCTCTCATCAATATAATGGCTACACAGGTTACAAACTGGCTCCATTCTTGCCCACGAGATGATGCATGCATATCTTCGTCTCAAAGGTAACTTGTTTATGCTAACATTTTTTTCTTGGACCTCACATGCATCGTCATCACTTTATGCACTTATTTTTCTTCGGCAAAATAGCCACTTTGGTCCTTCAACTTTGCTCCAAGGGTCAAATTGGTCCCTCAACTTTCAAAAAGACCAATTTGGTCCCTCAACTTTTGTTTTTAGGTCAAATTTGTCCCTATACTGATGTGATGCTCCATAATACCACGAGATAAATGTGAAAAGTCATTTTTACCCTTAGCTCCTTCTCATACTCAATTTTCATTATTGTACAGTTGTAATTAATCAATAATAGGTCACAATAGATCTATTATTCTGTCTGCTGGTTTGATGTCTCTCGTATGTGTTGAAATGCTATTTTGTATTAGTCTAGATCATATAAGAATATCTTGCACATGTTTGATTAACTTGTTGCACCACTGCTAAATATGCAAATTGTGAAGGAGAGAAAATAGCCAAGAGTAAAGATGACTTTTTAGCATTAGTCTCATGGTATTAGGAGGCATTACATCAGTATAGGGACAAATTTGACCTAAAAACAAGAGTTGAGGGACCAAATTGGTTTTTTTGAAAGTTGAGGGACTAACTTGACCCTTGGAGCAAAGTTAAAGGATCAAAGTGGCTATTTTGCCTTTTTTCTTCCATAAAAAGGACAATTTCTACTCCTATTGCTGACATGATTTTCTTTCTATAGGTTTCCGAAATCTTAGTATTGAGGTTGAAGAGGGCATCTGCCAAGTTCTGTCCCACCTGTGGCTAGAGTCAGAAATCATAGCTGGTTCTAGTAGCAACGTCGCATCCAGCTCAACAGCAACGTCGTCATCGTCATCTTCAGCACCTACCTCCAAGAAGGGCGCGAAGACCGAATTCGAGAAGAAGCTCGGGGCATTCATCAAGAACCAGATTGAAACGGATTCTTCCGAAGCATATGGAGGTGGGTTCAGAGCTGGCTACCCGGCTGTCGAGCGCTATGGCTTGAGAAGGACCCTGGATCATATTAAGCTGACAGGGTCTTTCCCCTATTGAAGTAACTGTAACTGAAGCAAATAAGGCGCAAGCGCAATTCAACCTGCGAGGGTGCTGCATATTCTGGAAGATTTGGTTTAAAATAGACATACATATACACACCACAGGAGAGAAATAGGCTGTGTAAATCAAGAGGAAAAAGAAGGATTCACTGGAGTAATATAAATTTGCAAATGTTTTTTTCCTGGGAGACAATACACGAGAGACTTCAGATAAAGAGTTTCTGCAGTTATTTCTAATCCTTAGTCGTCCCATTCTTATCAAATATCACATTTTCAGATTCAGGACATAGTGCAATTACCTAGTTATTAAAAAGTTCATATAAAGTAAATCTTATAGCTAGCTAGGACACCAACCAGTTTAATGGTGTTTCGTCGATTGACTTTGTCAGACGTTGCAAGCGTTCACGCATTGGCCGCTCGCACATCATCAGTGACAGCGGCAGCTGTTGCCTGTAACCACTGCGTAGGAGCCACTGAACACTCTTTCACTCCCTCCCGCCTCCACTGACCATTCCGCATTTTTCTTTCCCTTCCTCAACGCAGGCGCTCATGTATGAAACAATGAAGGGCCTGTTTGAGAGAGCTTTTACCAGCTTCAGTTTTATCTGTTTGGCGCAAATCGAGGCACTATAGCGTCGAGCCATTTTGTGAGCCGAGGTAAAAAATGAACAGGTGAAGCTAGTTTTTTTTGACTTCACTGGTGAGGCGGTGAAGCCGATTTGGGAGAGCCCTCCCAAACAGCCCTGGAATCTCCTTCCATGTACAACGTATTGTGTGTGATTCATTAGTTGCCAATAGCTGTAGCTAGAATAGAGAGTGAACACTTGAGGAATTTTTTATTTTTTTAATACGATTGTTTACGGTAATTACGGAATACTTCAGATTTGATAATTTTCAAAAATAAGTCATGATCGTCTTTCCAGCAAACGAAATTGTCTGCTGAGCAGACGAAATTTGCTGGTTTCGTCTTCTAGAAGTACGAAAACAATTTTCGTCCAATCATTAGACGAAAATAATATTTTTGTAGACAAAAATAGATTCGTGTACTCAGTGGACGAAATCTCAATTTTCATCCGCCGAAAATAATCTTTAAATTTCGTCTACCCATCCGACAAAATTTAGTTTACTTTATTTTTTTTCAATTTAGATCTTTTCTATGCTGTTTTGAACATTTGTCACCGTTGAGTTATTGTTTTTGCATACAATCTTCTCGACCTATAGGAGTACACAAAATTATCTACATTAGGTCGAGAAGTTTGTATACAAAAATAATAACTCAACAGTGATGAATGTTCAAAACAGCAAAAAAGATCTAATATAATATTCGTCTAATGGTTGGACGAAATTTATTTTCGTCCATCTAGATGACGAAATTTCTATATTTCGTCGGTTTGGAAGACGAAATAGGCAAGTTTCGTCTGCTGGGTGGACGGAATTTAAATTTCGTCCGTTGGGCAGACGATATAGGTCTAGTTTTGGAATTTCTCATGTTAGGAGTATTAATCCAAAATTACTGTAAAAATCGTATTAAAAAAATAAAAATTCTCTAGATGGACACAGGTTCTGTGAGAAGTGAACTGGGACACACCTCTGCTTTTGAGGCTGTGTTTAGTTCGCGAAAAAGTTTGGGTTTTGGTACTGTAACATATTTCGTTGTTATTTAACAATTAATGTCCAATCATGAAATAATTAGGTTTAAAAGATTCATCTCGTATAAAACATTTATACTGTATAATTAGTTATTTTTTTAATTATATTTAATGTTCCATGCATGCATCCGAAGATTCGATGTGATGGATACTGTATAATTTTTTTTTTGAAACTAAACAGGGCCTGAGTAAAAAAACGAAAAGAGTCTCTCTCTGGTCAACAAGTGAGGACCCCTGCGGCCCTGCCCACATCTTCTTTCCTTTTCCTAGTGCGGCACTCACGGAGGCGTGGAAACGGGTGAAATGAGACAGATTCTACCTTCCCGGGAGCAGAACTCTGGAAGGGAAAGGCTGCTGAGCTTCGCCAGGTAAATATCTCTGATCTGTAGTATTCTGGATGTTATGTTCTCCTAGTATTTTTCTTGCAAGCTGCATCTTATTCAAATTGGACCCATTCTGGCGCTACCTGCATGACAATCATGAAGACCTTCATCCAATGATTCGATTTCTTGTATCTTCATCGCGAGATTGGTGACTCTGGCAAGGAAGCTGGAGGACACCGAATTCATTGCATCCTTGAAAGAGATAAAATTTCTGCTTAACCAAAAAAGGTTAAAAACGTTGTACTTCAAAAACAGTGGAGGAAATCGGGAAAAAAATTTAAGCTAAGTTTTATTTGCACTTTGTGGGACTAATATATGCTTTATCTCGTGGCATAGTGCCCCTCTGTAATCAGGAAAAGAAAACGAAATGGTTGGTGAATCTAGCAGATGTCGTAACCTGGAGAGTATGGTACAAGACATACAAGCAAAACTATGCAAGCTATCATTAGAACTTTTATCAGATATCACAGACAACTTCTCAGATGAGCGAGAGATTGGCAGAGGTGGTTTTGGAGTGGTTTATAAGGTAAAATAAATTTCTGTCTTTCCAACCTCCGAAAATAAAAAACATGCAGCCTCATTTAATTCACAAAAGCATGTATGTATTAACAATGACTTTGCATAGGGAGTGCTCGAAAATGCGGATGTAGTTGCTGTGAAGAAGCTTGTGTCCATGCCAGGAGTTAATGATGTACAATTTGAGAACGAGGTTTATCATCTTATGATGCTTAAGCACAAAAATATAGTTCGTTTTCTAGGATACTGCTTTGAAACACGACATCTATGCATACTGCATAACGGGAGATATTGTTTTGCGGAGATGCCAGAAAAGTTGCTTTGCTTGGAATATCTGCCAAATGGAAGCCTTGACAGACATATTTCAGGTACATTGGAATATTTGCATACTTATAATACAATGATATGCCAGGGAAGTATTGTATAATGCTGATGTTGATTTGTAAACAATAGAGAAGAGAACACATGCTAGAATCCAAATAGTTTTTTTTGCTGTGCAACCAAAACCATCAGATTTATGTCCTATATGGAGTCTCTGCTGTTCATTTTCTTTTCTCGAACACTCTGTTGTTCATCTTTCACATGCAGATGAATCTTGTGGACTTGATTGGCACAAGCGTTACGGAATAATTAGGGGCATCTGTTCTGGTTTACATTACCTTCATGAGGAAAGCCAAACAAATACTCCGATAATACACTTGGATCTAAAGCCTGGCAATATATTGCTAACAAATGAGATGGTGCCGAGAATTGCGGATTTTGGTCTCTCCAGGCTCTTTGGTGAACAACAATCTCATATTTATGCTACGAATACGGGTGGATCATTGTAAGTTGAATGCTCCCATGATAATTACTTTATGCGATATCTGAAATGCATTTATGGCCCTCCATGTTGTTATGTAGTGGTTACATGGCACCAGAATACTTGCACAAAGGAATAATAACAAAGAAGTCAGACATATTCAGCTTGGGAGTAATAGTCATAGAAATAATCACTGGACGCAGAGACACCCCTGATAGTACTGGGTTGTCTATGCCGGATTTCATTGAGAATGTAAGAATATTTTTTTTTCGCGACCGTGTCTGAGCACGTTTTTCATTAAGAGGAGAATGTAAGAGTATTTTGCCCACGTGCATTGAACATGTTGTGGACTTGTGGAGTTATTTTTCCCCCTTTGCACTGTACTGCTCTAGCTCTGAATACCAGTTCCACAGGTGCTTGAAAAGTGGAGGAATCGCTTGGAAGACTCAAGGTGCACATCACTGGAAAAGAGTTGCCAGCAAATAAGAAGATGCATTGAAATGGGTCTAAACTGTGTGCAATTTGATGAGACTAACAGACCCACAGTAAAAGAAATTATCGATAGTCTTAAAAGGCAGGATGATATGAATTTACATGTTATCAATGAGGAAAAGTTACCGGCAGACCAGGTAGAACAACTTGCACGAGCACCGCAGGAGAGCCTGAATGCCGGATCTCCTCCTCGACAGAATGTTCCTGATGAGAATGTACCTCATCGACGGTATGTTCCTATTGAGGATGTGCCTCCTCAACAGTATGTTCCAGCAAAGGAGCCACCTCCACATGTTTACCCAGCAAGTGGATTCATTTGTCTATTTCTTCCTCTGGTTTCTTTGGTATTTTAGTATAGCATTTCAACATTGCTATGAAACAGGGATATGACCCAGCCAGTACTCTAACCAAATTTCTCAAAAAACAAAACAAACATAAGACTTTTTGCAATAAAAGTAAGTGTGTTCTTTCAAGGTAGAGTTTTCCAAGAGAACTCATGGAACGATTAGCTCTACACATATGCTAACAGGCATGTGTAACTAAGTTATCATATGAGACTGCAAATTTCAAGGTCCACTCCGATTGTCTATTAGCATTCCATCACTGACTTGACCAGAAGTCCTGTTATTTGTGTAGGACTTGTGCTGGATGCGATGACCCAATTGGCCATGGCCGTTTCCTTAGTTGTATGGGTTCAGTTTGGCATCCTGAGTGCTTCAGATGTTTTGCTTGCATCAAGCCCATATCCGAGTATGAGGTATATGAGAGTATTATGTTTGTATATATTAGCATTCTTCAATTAAATCAACTGATTGATGATAGTGCTTCTTTTGTGCAGTTTTCTATGCGCAAAGATCAGCCCTACCACAGATCCTGCTACAAAGAGTGTTTTCATCCAAAATGCGATGTTTGTGACAACTTTGTAAGTGTCCACAATTCAATTGTATGATAAGCATGAAAATATTAGTCAGAATTATATTTTTGATCTGTCTATATAACTATAATTACGTTTTCCTTCCCTAGATTCCAACAAATAGACATGGCCTCATTGAATACCGAGCACATCCTTTCTGGATGCAGAAGTACTGTCCTTCACATGAAGATGATGGCACTCCTAGGTGCTGCAGTTGTGAAAGAATGGAGGTCAGTACAAGGTTTTATATCTGTCAATGAGAAAAGTTCCCCTGGCCAGTTCCTGGGTGGGAGCTGTTAACTTTTCACTGACATTTGAAAACACTAGTCTATCAACCCGTGCTCCCGCACAGAATAATTAGAATTAATATAAAAATAAGCCTTATAGCTAATAATTATAATTATCTCTACCTCACACCTCTTTCCCCTATTAAATATTCTAACACATACTCTAATATATATATTTATCATTATCTAGTTGCAATGGATCTCATTTTGCATCACACATCTATGCATGTTTGATATATGTTATGAAATATTTATTTGTAAATTGGTATTTTTATCTCATCCATCATACATCAATACATGGTGACATATATCGTGGGTAGCATTTTTATAAAAACAATAATATAAATGATGTATTAATAATGATAGAAATAATAATTTACAAGTTTATATTGGTGCACTCTAATATTTTGTTGCACTTATATAATTTATATTCAAATGTAGGGGCTGTTTTAAATTTTTACAATGTTATGCAAATTTATGGGATCATTTATATTTTTTTTATAATAGCATAGGTGGGTAATTTACACGAAGATTAGGTGGTTACTTTAGATTTTTTTTCTATATTTGCAGAGGTGGGTAATTTACATGAAGATTAGGGGGTTAGTTCAGTTTTTTTATAATGCAGATGTGTGTAATTTAGATACAATATTTAGGATTTACTTTAGTCTATTTTTATAATGGCAAAGGTAGTTAATTTATTAGAAAAAATAACAGATCCAACAACTATTATGATTAGAGTTTTTTTTGGAGAAAGATACCAGAAAGGTGTCTCGTATCTGATTCATATCAAGAAAAACAATTGGTGATACAAAAGGACAACTTGACACAAAATGACATAAAGGAAATAAAATTACATCGAAGAGTTTTACACGAAGATTAGAGGGTTACTTCATATTTTTTTATAATGGTAGAGGTGGATAATTTACACGAAGATTAGGGGGTTAGTTCAGATTTTTTTTTATAATGACAGAGGTGGGTAATTTAGATAATGTTTAGTGGTCACTTTAGTCTTTTTTTCATAATGGCAAATGTGGGTAATTTATTAGAAAAGATAACAGATCCAACAACTATTATGATTATAGTTGTCAGATTGATGGCCAGATGTTTCTATATTTTGTAGGAATTTTTAGGATTTCTCTATTTTTTAAGTGTCCACCTAGGATCCTAGGTGGCTTCAAATGAGCCTCCAATTAGTAATAGTAAAATAAGATACCACTTATTTACTTGAAATCAATAGATCACTAACGCCAGCATAAATATTTGTAAGGAGCTATATCACTTCGTTCCAATGCTCTTGTTCTTGCTGTCGCAATTTTTGGTTGTTACCATGCACTTCGGTGCTAGAGTTTTAGGAATACCGAATACCAGCACAGTACCCCAGCCAACTTGTGGTTTTGGCCCATGCCACCAATGTGCTGTGTGGTGATAACTGATACAAGACCTGCATGGAGAGTTTAGATATGTTCGAGCAGCTTATAACCCAATTTTTCCAAACATAATACCTCTCAGTTAAATATTTTTCACAAATGATGATAAAAGTGTAAGCAGGTGTTGCCTAGAGTGATCGAGTACGCAACATTAGATGATGGGAGGAAACTCTGCTTTGAATGCCGCCTCAATTCAATAATGGATACTCCAGAATGTCAACACGTTTGTATGGACATTCAAGAATTTTTTGAAGGTTTGAACATGAAAGTAGAACAGCAAATTCCATCACTTTTGGTTGAGAGACAGGCTCTGAATGAAGCATTGGAAGCTGAGAAAAATGTAAGTGATACGAAATAGTTATTTGGTGTGCACAACACTTAACATACTCCTAAACTTATGCCATTTTAGTCTGCTTTGTTTAAGGGGCACCACCTACCCGAAACCAGAGGTCTATGTCTTTCTGAAGAGCAAATTGTCAGAACGGTGAGTTCTTTATATATTGATGCAATCTGTTGCATGGGTAAACTTTTAAGATATGCATGTACTGAGTGATGCTATTCTTCCAGATCTTAAAAAGACCACAGATCGGGCGAGGAAACAGAATCCTAGATGTGATTACAGGACCATACAAGCTGTCTCGGCAGTGTGAAGTGACTGCGATCCTTATATTATATGGTCTACCAAGGTACATTATTTTACCTTTATTTTTCCTCATGTATTGTTTATTCAGGTCATCCATGAAGCAAAACTTCCGGCAGTTCAATTGTGAACCTTTAATGGACCATGAACTTATGATGTTCTTGTGTCTGAAGCATAGCTAGATAGGTCTTCTTACTTCTCAATTTCTCATTAATATAATGGCTGCACAGGTTACTAACTGGATCCATTCTTGCCCACGAGATGATGCATGCATATCTTCGTCTCAAAGGTAACTTGTTTATGCTCCCATTTTTTCTTGGACCTCACATGTATCGTCATCAGTTCATCACTTTATGCACTTACTTTTCTTCCATAAAAGGACAATTTCCACTCCTATTGCTGGCATGATTTTCTTTCTATAGGTTTCCGAAATCTTAGTATTGAGGTTGAAGAGGGCATCTGCCAAGTTCTGTCCCACCTGTGGCTAGAGTCAGAAATCATCGCTGGTTCCAGTAGCAACGTCGCATCGTCATCTTCAGCACCTACCTTCAAGAAGGGCACGATGACCGAATTTGAGAAGAAGCTCGGAGCATTCTTCAAGAACCAGATCGAGACGGATTCTTCCGAGGTATATGGAGGTGGGTTCAGAGCTGGCTACCTGGCTGTCCAGCGCTATGGCTTGAGGACGACCCTTGATCAAATGAAGCTGACAGGGTCTTTCCCCTGTTGAAGCAACTGAAGTAAAGCAGTGCCATTCTTCGACTTGCGAGGAGGCTGCACATGGGCGGTTTTTTTGGTTTCAAACTTTCAATTATATACATATACATACCAAAGGAGGGAAATATGTTTGTTGTGAACTAGTACTTGATTGCAAAGTTATTGTTTTTCTCATAGGGTAAATAATACATGTAGGTCTTCAGATAGGGAAATCTCTACTTTTTCTCGTCAGTGTTGACACATACTTGAAAAGATCAAGCGCTGAGGAACTCTGTCTATGCTCCGTTCTGCATGTCAACCGAACTTTGTTACCTCAGATTATGAAAGGATAAGTTCACTCTTCAGTCTTCACTGTCACGGAACTAACCATAAACGGTCAGTTTTTTAAAAGATCATTAACCATGCTCCTGGAGATTCATTTGCTGAAGATTATTTCCCCCTGCCACCTGCCGAGCTTGCCCCTTGTCGTTCGGCATTTTCTTCTGACTGGCCATTTCAGTTGTTTTTGCTTTTTTTATATAGAATTTTTCAGTTGTTTTTGCTATGTTGTCGGACGCAGATTCAGTGAGATTCCACGCTTACATTCCAGCGGCTCCGCGCTTGCCAAGCCCTCGTTGTGTTCAGTCGGCCCAGCAAAATTGGTTGAGACGGCCCACCAGCCCATACAAAATTGGCCCAGAAGCCCAGCCACGCCTACACACGCCGAACAAAGGGCCCACGCTCGCAACCCGCTTTGTGGCGGCCGACGCATCTCACCGTACTGAGCGCCAAGCTTCCCAAACCATGGCGGCGGCGAACATGCTCTCGCGCTCCCTCCTCCCCGCCCTAAACCCTAGCCCGTCCGCCCACCGGAACCGCGGCACCGCCGCCGTCTCCTTCCCCCGGGCCCGCCGCCTGTCATCCGTGCGCGCCTCCGTCTCCACGGCCTCCCCGTCCCCGCCGCCGCAGCCGGCGGCCGCGGCGCCGCCGAAGCACTGCTTCAGCCGCGGAGCCGATGGGTACCTGTACTGCGAGGGGGTGCGGGTGGAGAACGCGATGGCGGCGGCGGCGCGGAGCCCCTTCTACCTCTACAGCAAGCCGCAGGTCCTCCGCAACTTCGCCGCCTACCGCGAGGCGCTCGGGGGGCTCCGCTCCGTCGTGGGGTACGCCGTCAAGGCCAACAACAACCTCCCCGTGCTGCGCCTCCTGCGCGAGCTCGGCTGCGGCGCCGTGCTCGTCAGCGGCAACGAGCTCCGCCTCGCGCTACAAGCGGGATTCGACCCCACCAGGTGCCGTTCTTTGTTCCTACGTTTCTATATCTTGGGATGGAATGGGTTATTGAGCAAATGCGTTTGCACTTGCATTTAATATTCTGAAGAGGAACTAACTGTATTCAATCTGTATTTTGAAGATCAGGTGTATATTTAACGGAAATGGGAAGACATTGGAAGATCTCAAGTTAGCTGCTGAGAGCGGGGTATTTGTAAATGTGGACAGCGAATTTGATTTGGAGAATATTGTCAGAGCTGCAAGGGCTACAGGAAAGAGAGTGCCTGTTTTGCTTAGAATAAATCCAGATGTGGATCCGCAGGTATGATCACCCTCTAACACTCTCCAAAACACACAGGCATGTGTATGCACCTGTGGCCACTGAGATTATTTAGTTGATTTTTCTTGCACTATGCCCTTTGCGTTGTTTTGAGTGGGATACCTTTTGTTGGTTTAACTGTGAGTGTTGACTTTTTTTCTTTAAATAGCTTGATGATCTTGTAGACAACCACCGCCCCAGTCCTGACTAAACAACCACACTGTGTCTGTTTCAACTTTGAACAACCACCATCACAAGGCCTTCTAATCCCAAGCAATTCCGGGTAGGCTAGAGATGAAACCTAACAAGAGCCCCAAACGAGAGCAAAGAACAAACAAGTTATTAGTAATGGTAATTATAGTAAAGGAGTTTTCATCTTAGAAAAGTTTTGGAGTTATACACCTACATAAGATATCATTCAATGATTGGGGCAGTTCAGTTTTTTTAATACAAAAATTGAACTTCTCTGTCAACAGGTACATCCGTATGTTGCCACTGGAAATAAAACTTCCAAATTCGGGATCCGCAATGAGAAATTGCAATGGTTTCTGGACTCTATCAAGTCATACTCGAATGATATCAAGTTGGTTGGTGTTCATTGTCATCTGGGGTCTACTATTACAAAGGTAATATCTTGTTCTTTCTATATAGTATTTCTCTTAAATATCACTATAAATGTAATGTCTAGCGTTTGCTGTGTGAGCTTTATCGGAGTGGTAAACTGTACCTTTTTCTGCCATAATGGGCAAGATATTGTTTGAGATGAACAGTTACTTTGTAGAAAGCTGTTAAGTTTTTGCTGTCCCAGTGAACAATGATCCTATTACATAATTTCACCCTTTAACAATAGATGCACCCTCTTTTGGGTAGTCCCTGAGAGGCAGGGACTACAGGAGAGGGGGTGAGGACAAGGACAAGGAGTGAAGATTAGAAATTGATATTTATTAAATGCCAATTATATCCATTTAGTTTTAGAAAATTAAAACTATATCCTGAAGTCCCGTATAGAACCTGTAACAAGGATAGATGTCTGGGCTATCACACTGCCATAACAATGCCCTAATTGATATGTGATCTCAGAACAATTCTTATTTACTTGTTCACTTCAAAACTAGAAAGTTGAATTGTGTTTTGCTGCCTCCAGACCACATTTGCACCTTTCTCTGTCAGTGTTTCATGTTGAACTGCCAAGTTTGCGAGTTTTGTTAATTCTGAATTATTGAAGTTGCTATTGTCTTATAGTGAAGTGGTCTGTAGCTACATATAGCACTATTCTCCACGAAATATCATGTTTAATGTGAGGCAAGTATGGAATTTGCAGCATGTGCCAGAAATTTGATGCATTGATATCAACGTAAAAAATGAGCCTGCGTTTTATTAGCAAGTTGTGTGAGGATGACCATGTGATTGCTCAATTATTTTTAAATTAATATGCATATTGACTGAATCAAGAGGTATATCTTCCATGTACTAATATGCTCATTTTAGTGAATATCGTTTCAATTATTTTTCTTAAGCAAAGTTGTCTGGTACGGACTAGTGTTACATTTTTGTCAAAAGGACCCTAAAGTGCAAGGTGGCTTGTGCCTTGAAAACTGAAGTTGCACATTATTGGTTTGAGCTGAGTAACCTTTTGAGCTTGGCGTCACTCGTGGAGAACTTTTAAGTTCTCAAACTATTTTACTCCTCTTTGTTGACTTGACTGTATTCTGTGTAGTGTACCTGCTTCTTTCTTACATCTGAAGTGTTGCTCCATTTTTATTAGGTTGATATATTCAGAGATGCTGCAGTTCTTATGGTAAATTTTGTTGATGAAATTCGAGCACAAGGTTTTGAGTTGGAGTACCTGAACATCGGAGGTGGTTTGGGAATAGATTACCACCACACCGATGCAGTCTTGCCTACACCTATGGATCTCATCAACACTGTAAGATCAACATCTTTAACATGATTCTGATTCATATGTTTGCAGGCTCATATGCTTTCCTTAAAAGAGCAGCTTTCCTTTTGCAATGCGGAAAGTTAGCTTACGTGGTTATGCTGTGATTCATTATGCTTATTCTAATTATTTTGTTGTAGGTGCGAGAATTAGTTCTCTCTCGAGATCTTACTCTTATCATTGAACCTGGAAGATCCTTGATTGCTAATACTTGCTGCTTCGTCAATAGAGTAACTGGTGTTAAATCTAACGGTACGAAGAATTTCATTGTTGTTGATGGCAGCATGGCAGAACTCATCAGACCTAGTCTGTATGGAGCATACCAGGTTTGTTCAGATCTTATTAACGATGATGAGTGTTACTACTACTATGTTGATGGATACTGCAGTCTGAGATAATTTTGAATGTTGCTTTCTCCAATCATAGTAATTTACTTTTTATATGTTCAACTGGTGAATGATGAGAAAGTTCAACCACACACCTATGGCACCCCAGCATCAGCTTGACATAATCTATAAGTTTAAGAGTAGGATCCACGAGTGGTCCAACTTGTCATGCAGTGTCAATGAAGTCCATGAATGAACTTGGGAACTGCATATTCAGGTCCTTAAACTTGTTAAACATGTCATCCATGTCCAAAGTACCCAAAATACCCCTTGCTTCTGATGTGACATTGCCAATTTGGAGATTTCTTATTAACAAGTTAAATAAACTTGAAGAATTAGGAAGAGGGAGATGATATCCTTCACACGACCATTTTCCATGCTTTTATATTGCTATATCTCATTTCTTGCCATAGATTTCTTTTATTATTGTTCTTTCCGCTGCTAATTCTCTATTTGATGGGCACTTAGTCAACTATGCGCCCTGGCACTCAGGGATTGCTACAACTTAATGAAGCACTATCATGATATTGGGACCACAGTATGATGGCATATATTTGTATATAGTCGGCATGAATTTGTGTTTGGGGTGCATAGCATCTATCTGTCGTTCAAGTGCATACAAAATCTAACTGCATAAATAAAAATGACATGCACAGAAATTTCAGCGCTTGAACCTTGTTACAATCTTTTGAACCATTACTCATCTCGCAGCATATCGAACTGGTCTCTCCCCCCTCTCCTGGTGCCGAAGTAGCTACCTTTGATATTGTCGGACCAGTTTGTGAGTCTGCAGATTTCCTTGGAAAAGATAGGGAGCTTCCAACACCTGATGAGGTCTTTTTTCAACACCATTATATTCTCTCTGATGATTAGAGTTTCCTCTGTTCCCTTCTGACATATTACCGTTGTAGGGAGCTGGACTGGTTGTTCATGATGCAGGTGCCTACTGCATGAGCATGGCTTCCACCTACAACCTGAAGTTGAGACCGCCAGAGTACTGGGTACAAACTACCACCGACATTCCATTTTTCCTCTATCTTATGTCTTGTAGGGGTTCGTTTGCCATTATGTTTTGTTTCTTCCTAGGCCATTTAACTGACATGTTTGTTGTTTGCTTTGCAGGTGGAAGAGGACGGTTCTATCGTAAAGATCAGACATGAAGAGAAGCTTGATGACTACATGAAGTTCTTTGATGGTCTTCCAGCTTAGACATTTATCTGCAACTGCGACAGGAACACGTTTTCTTGGGGGATAATTAGACTTTCTTGCCAAGTTTATTTTACTTTCTTGTGGTTGTAGTGGAATGTGTGACAGGATAATAATTAATTTGGTTTGTTGCTGTATCCTCCAGATTTTCTGTGATGCGCAAGTCTTAGGCACCATGTTTGTAATATACTGTTATTTAGAACCAGAAGTTATTACCTGGATGAAAAGGCACAGTGAATAAGTCTGCCGTCCGAATGCATGCAAAGTCTTGGACGATGAATAGATATAAAAGCTTATGGTTGGCGCAATGTTTTTTTTTTGATAGTTTGGTGCAATGGTTTGATCTAGGAGATGCAAGTTGGTACCCCTAAGGGGTAACCGTGGACCATCTTTAGTTTAAATTCTTTTTTTTTGTTTGAAAAACTACTTTTATTCATTAAACTGAGGAGGATTGGTTTGCCAAGCCGAAGCATTTCGGTTTCTGGCTCCAGTGCAAAGGTAGCCTCTCAGTCTCGACTAGTATTTTTTTTCTTGTCACCTGAGACATGCAGATTGAGACGACTTGTGCTGCCATCTCAAGTTGATTTGGCTTGAATTTTGGGAAACGTACTGTACGAATTATGATAGTAGTGGACTGCTAGCTTTCTTTGATTTCTCAAGGCTGTTGCTTACTAACTCCCTTTGTAGTTGGAGTATTTGTGAAGATTATTTTTGCTTGACACCTGCCTCGGCATCTCTCTCTCTCTCTCTCTCTCTCTCTCTCTCTCTCTCCCCCGCCCCCTCGTCTCCCCGCCCCCTCTCTCCTCTCCCGTCTCTCCTCCTCCTCTCTCCGTCTCCTCTCTCTCTCTCCGCTCCCTTCTCTCTCTCCCTCTTCCCTCTCATTCTCTCTCTCTCTCTCTCTCGATCTCTCATCCTCCTCTCTCTCTCTCATCTCGTCCATCTCTCTCCGTCCTCTCTCTCTCTCTCTCTCTCCTCTCATGATTTGTGCTGCTGTTGGCTAGTTCTAGTTGACGGTTGTTGTTCGTTTTGTTAATAATCAGTCCATTCATTTGGTCAGCCCGTCGGCTTGCTGCCATTCTGGTTCACAATTTTCCTCCTATCCACTCACTCGGCTTTTGGTGGCCGGGTTCTCATCTCAGACGCCGAAAAAACGGCTGCAATGAGAGATGTTTGCCGCTGGTGATTTGCTGCACTCAGCGCTAAGGAAGTCCACGAAAGTTTGTACCCGGCTAACCCAGTGGATTATGGCCGGCCCAGTTTACGGTGCGGTCACCTCTTTCTACCGGTAGCAGCTCAATCATCCAGGTGCTCCGTGGACGTATCTTCGTTTTTATTTGTTCGTGCACAAATTCTATTTCATTTCTGCAGTAAATTGTTGTTGTGTGATGCATGCGACAGTGGGATAGTTTCTCAGTTTTTATTTGTTTTCTGTCCTTTTTTCAGTGCTGTTATTATATTATTAGACAAATTGGTGAGCATGCTCTATGTTCTGAATGTTTATTAGAAAATATTCAGTGTATTCATTGCTATCTGACTATTCAGACGACTGAATCAGTGTTCAGTAAATCCTAAATGTACAAAGTGTTTTAGTTTTAATTTTTCTGAAACCACTATATACAGTTGAAGATTTTGTACAAACAAGAGCAATTGGTAATATTTATTCAGTCTGTCAAGCTCAGTAATTAACAACTCTTCTAGTATGGCTCGAGACGCACCTTCATCATCATCAAGGCTAACTCGGTTTTAATAAGATGTGCACTGTTCTTTACTTTTGATTGAAAATAAATGGTTGTGTCACTCAGTTTTTATTTCTCTTGTACATATGACGTGGTATACTCTGATAGGTCCAAAATGTGGTTGATAAATGAAAACAAAATCACCCGGATGATGGGTAGACACTCCTTGCCTCGGCTGCTCGGCATCTTCTTCTGGCCATTTCGGGGTTGGCCCAGTCAGAGTTCAGTTGGCCCAGCCGAATTGGGTGAGCCCAATTCCAGGACCCAGAGGCCCCGCTCGGCGGCCCACACGCTCGCCGTCGCCGTCGTCGACCAGGCCGGCCCTCCGCCGCGACGAGATCCGCGCCACCCCCGCACGTGGGGACGCGCCACCTCCACACGGGCACCGGCGAGAGGGCTGCGCCCTGCATCCCGCGCCCCACTTCCTTCTCTGATCTCTCTGCCCCCCGAGCTGGGTGCGTCGCCTTCTCCTCCTCCTGTTCCTATGGCAGTGGCGGGCGGCCCGTGCTTGCTCACCGTGGCGCTCGCCGCCGCTTGGATCTCCGCCGCGGCCGCCTCGTCGTCGCCTGAGCAGGTACGTGGGGATGGGCGGGTGCTCCTGGTTCAGGCGGATTTACATACGCGCAATTTGCGACCGACGTCTCGTTGGTTCGGATTTGGTGGTTGTGGCTCGCGTACTCGCGTCCATGTATAGCCTGTAGAAGGGTTTCGGAAAGCATTCATTCGTAGCTGATTAGCAGTTAGGTTCAGTGGTGTGGCTTAAATTTACTTTTAGATAGGATGCTACAAGCGATGTAAATGCTGAAATTTACTTGGTAATTTAAAGAAGGTGTGAATCCATCCCAAGTTCGATTTAAATGTGTGCCCGTTCAGGTCCGGTGGACTGAGGTACTTAGCTGTATCTTTACGGATTACTTCTAGTTAGTTATGTATGTGGTGCTTTGAATTTTGACTCCCTTTTGTTTTTGTTCTGAGTTGTTTAAGCCTGTGTGGGCAAGTTTTAATTATTGTACTGCACAGGCAGGTAGAAGCCAGAAATCCATCAATTGTATTCCCTGCTCTAGGACGTACATTGGCGATGAATATCTCTACACCTTCACTGACCAGCTTACTCCCCACCGTGGCTTGGCCGAAATGTCTGACTCTGGTGAATTGTGCAAAGGGCTTACTGATGCTGTTGAAGTGCCTACACTCTCAGAACTGCACCGGCAACTGGTTGGTGAAGGTTCTCACCGTCGTCTAGTCTATTCAGTGAAATTTGGTGCCCGTCAAGATGCCATGGTTAATTTCCTTGATGGCTATGATGCCCATCTGGTGATAATTGAGAAGCTCCCGAATGGGGTGTTTGCTGACCCATTTGAGCTACAGCATTTTGTTGAACGCAAAGGTGAATTCTAACTCTGAGGAACACTGCAACTGCATTTTTATTTGCATTCTGATGAGTTTTTCTTTAATCTTGCAGTTTTCCTTGACGTTGCTGTTTTTGGAGACACCAACCTTGAACTACCCTCAGCTTTATCCAACAGGTCAACTGTTGAGATTCATTTTGATCTCAAGCCCAGCACTTTAACAAACTGTAACATTGTAATAGACCTGCCTCTCCATGCTAGATACCCGGTAAGGTCCTACAGACTAACGTTGGCAATAATAAACACTATTAATTTGAATTATTTGGCTCCTGCTACCTGTCATAGAGAACATCACTTGTTGCCTTTTTGCTTGTAACTTACTAGCTATGGATAAGCTGTTATGCTGAAAATTCTGTCTGCAAATCCAGCATCCAGGTTTTGCCTTATCAAGTGAGAAATTGATGTGCATGAATGTTTTATAATATTCAACAACTTGGCGGTACTTAGTGGTACATGATTTCCATGATGGACATTAAATAGTGCATGCTGAAAAATAAAAGCCTCCTATGTTGGGGCACATTGGTACATAATAATAGTGGATATATGCTTCCCTCCATTTGACATGTTTTAGAACATGGGCCTAATAGATAGACATAAACTGTCCTGCAACTTTAATAATTTCTGATTAATTTTGCTTCAGCGTACAAATATTATCTGTCTATGGATTTATGCAACTGTTATGGACCATCCCTCGTGCATGCTACCTTAAAAATTTCCAAGAAATTTCAAGGAAAAAAAACATTTTGGCACTGCTTAGAATTCTGATGGACTAGGTCCTGGAAAAATAACTTCAGCTTTGTAGTCAGCCGGGAGACAGGAAATCAGAACTGGATGATTTGTACGAGTAACAAACTAAAAATAACTATTGTCATATAGTTGTGGTTTACATGTTCTGTGATGCTGCAAACATGCCTGAAATGCACATGGTGTTCTGAAATTTAAAATACATTTCCTTCTTTATCATGTTCAACTCCTCACAGGCGTATTTAGCACAATCAATTGTCACTGAAGAAACTTTTGGTTGACTACTCACTTTGATGTTCAATTGCAGCCTCTTGATGCCAGTGGGCATGCAACGGTTGAGTTTGGTAGCCCAGATTTGCTCCTGCGCTACAGAAAAAAGGAAATCAGTTCCGGTTCCTGTTTGTGGGTGCTTAAGGATCTCGAAGCCGCGCCCGTGGAGAAAGCTGCGTGGCGGATACCCTGCGGAGATGAAGCCCATATAGGATTTGTATCTAGCGTTACCTTTCTCTCGGCTCTTGTTTGTTCCATGTCCATTGTTCTAGCCATTCTAGTTTTTTGATGTATTCGGCTCCAGGCAAAGCTGGAATGAAGTAAAGAATGATGTTGGGAACCTTATATTCTTGTCGATCAAGCAATCTGCAGGGGAGCAAAAAATGCCGCAAATAAATGATGCATAAATTTACACCCGCAGACGTTCCTCAATTAGATGGAGCTGTATGTAGTTGCAAAACAAAAATTGGAGAAAACAAAAGTAGAGATAGTGTATAGGAATTTACCTCAAACAGAGCAATGGAATCTGGTGCAGCACAGACAAGCACCAAAAGGGCTAGAGAAATCTGATTGAGGATGCTTTGCCGCCGTCGTTGCTCCGGTTGTTGATCGTCCCGGGCGGATGTTTTGCCGCCTTGGTTTGTTGGCTGGGTGGATGCTTTGCCACCTGAGTTTTTATGCATCCCTGATGATGGTGTATCTTTTAGCAGGTTCAGTTGCTTGGTCTTGTCGAGGTTTGGGGGTGGGTGTTCCCTCCTTTGTTGTTCTTGCTATTCTTATTTTGGTGTTGGAGTCGTCTGCCACTTGTTTGGTGGTGCGTTATAACCGCCTTAATAGCCTCTGCCTATTAAGGTTTGTATCAGTCGTACTGCTTTTCTTTTAATGAAATACGTGCTTAGGCACGTTCGCGGGAAAAAAATATTTCACCAGCTAATTTACAACCAAGCTATAAAGCCAAGTATCATAAAGAAATAAGCAATTCTAGTATTGTTCTCCGTACATGTGGAAAACGTAATACCAGTTGGATAATGGATTGATTTACCATGGCTAATTATCACTAGATTTGTTGTGGATACTCTGGTTTGGACTGTTTAACTGCTGCATGAAGAACTACTAAATAACGGGCCACGTACTATATCTACTTTAACCATGCACCCACATAGTTGTCAGTTACCAATAAAAGCTACTTCAGAGAAGGAATAATTTTTAGCAAATTGTAGGTCGTTTTAGCAAATCTAGCTGCATAATTTTTGTTATATATCTAGACACAATGATTATCCAGGTTGCTCATGAGGTCGAAAGGTCTACTGAGGAAGCTAACATTTTTGTGGCCCAAGGCAAATCCTGGAGCATCTAAATCTACTATTTTCATTATCATTTGCCCAAATTATTAGTTATTTATATATTTATGCATTAAGTCTAGGAGTTGATTAAAAACTTACTTTTATGCACAATCCAACCTTGTTTGTTAGGACATCTTTACCACTTGTTTAAAATAATTAGTAATGCATGTCCTATGCTTAGCGATGCTTAGATATGCAATACATCTGTGTAACTTTGGTTACTCGACAGTCTATGGTTATAATGTTTACATACCTAGATCACGGAAATAGCCTGATTTGGAAATGTATACAGAAGCTTGGATGGAATCAAAAGGTGATCTTAGTTTCTGTAGTTCTGTCTACTGTAAATAAATGGTTAAGGCCCGTTCATTGTTTTGGCTGCTGATCAAGTGAGTTGACCTGGTTGCTTACTGGGATTGGGAAGCAGCAAGCCCAATAGGTTAGTTGGCTTTTTGATTGAAAATGTTCTTACCCGTGCTTAGTGTGTGTGGGCGAAAGGCAGGGCCGCAGGGGGTGTAGCTTGAAACACACACGGTGATCTGGCTAGACGTGGGGTCCCATGTGGGGGTGCGTTTGGGTTTGGGTAATTATGTTTTCAGTCTTTGGGTATAACAAATCGAAAGTTCATTCGTACAATCCAACCAATTGTGCGTAACTGGTGGTTAGGTATCTCCTGGAGGATGTAAATAATCGGTTTGTATCGCAATTTTCAGTTATGAATGCGCTTGATCATTGTTAAGCATCACAGTGGAAACAAGTTGAATATGAAATTTTTCCTTGATCTAATAATGTTGTATGATATTTTATACCACTTGATTGAGCAAAAAAAAATTATAATTGAGCAGCTATGATGCATCCTACTATAATTGCATTGTAAGCCTTGTTGCAAGTAATCTCCTTGGGGAGCCTCGTATGTAGCTCCATTGATCTTAGTAACATTTTTGGGTCTCTGGACAAAGAAGAAGAGTTTAGGGAAGGTGACCTTAAGGAACCATGCAGAATTCCAAATATCCTATCAAAATTGAGTAGTTGGACCATGAACCATCGAACAGAAAGCAATACACCTGAAATACCTGTCTAAGGTCATCTCATCCTTGATCCTTCCACCTCGATCGCCCTCCATGTTCCTTCCTTTTCCTCACTCTTCTCCATGTGGATCCGTCCCAACTCATCCCTACGGTCAACCAGTCGGCTCGGCTCGATAAGGACACGAGCAAAAACTTCAGCTCGGCTAAGCTAGCAGCAGGGTGGTGCCTGCCTACCGCCTGTTGATGCCTTGCTCGATTGAAAAAAGAGGAGCTGAGAAGGAAGATAAAGGACTGGTGCTGATTTGATCGAGTGAAGAAGAAATTATAAAACAAACAGCGGATCGCTTGCATCTATCTCCAAATCCTGCCTGCTAATATCTATCGCTCTCGTATTTTTTTTTTGGGTGGGGGGGGGGGGGGGGGGGGCGAGAGAGAGAGAGCAGCAGCCTATATATTTCAAACCATTGGCATGAATACATTAATTATTTGGATTGATACCAGCTAGGTGAACATGACCTCCATTATTTGGATTTGTATGCGGCTGAGAGTTCATTAGTCAACCTTTCATTGCCAAATGGAGGGATGGCTGCGGTGGGCACTTGGGGTTACAAGTGGGACACACGCTTCTGCACTGCTCCATCGTTTCATAACAATCTGGTTCCGGCATTTGATTCGAACAGCAATATCATACCCGCCTCCAACGACACAACTTCGTGATGCAAAATATCAGTGTGATCTAGCTTGTTACCATGTGGTGTTGTGGAGTCAACCGTTGTAGCATTGTTACTAGTATTAGTACGGCTATGTAGGTAGGTCCTTGTGCTTCCTACCTCGAGTAGCTGACGGCGACTTGCTGCAATAACCTTTTTTTTGTCTTAATCAGAAACACAATATATGTATGTATCAATCATGAATTTAATAACAGGAAAAAAGATGGTATTACACTTACACTGTGCATTTGATGCAAAGAAGATAACAAACAAGAATATGGCCATTACATACACCAGCCTGTTGCAGCACCTGCTCCCCATATTGGATCACTATGGACAACTAAGATAAGATGTATGAGGGTTATATAGTAGGATAAATGGAACAAAAAACAGTGGCTTTGTGTTTTACAGCTTTATAGAGCAAGAGTTATATATATATATATATATATATATATATATATATATATATATATATATATATATATATATATATATAGGCAGGAAAAAGGATGCCAGCCGTCCTTATTAAATTTCTTTAGCTGTAAATGTGGAGATACACACTGCTGAAATGTGTCAGATAATCTCCCTTACTTAATTTCCATAAATTCCAAATCATATGAGATCTCGTAGTAAGATTTACAATATACTCCCTCCATATAGGAAATAGATGACATTCATGACAGCGACACGGTCTTCGAAGCATAACTTTGACTGCTTATTTTTATACAAATATTTTTTGAAAAGTGATATATGTATATTTTTATAAAAATATTTTTTAAGACAAATCTATTCATATAATTTTCACTTTTTCAAATTCAATAACTTAAAAATTATTTATGATTTATATTCCCAATGTTTAACTCAAACCTTGTCCTAAACGTCATCTTTTTCCTATATGGAGTAATTGTGATTTCCTTAGCTGACTTTATAAATGAGGACTTTGTATGAGAGAAGGGAACCTATCCTGTGTCATGCCTTTGGTATACATGTGTAGCACATTGAGAAACAAACCAACAATTGAGGACATATCTTGAGCAAAATAGGCGTATCACATGTTTAATGATGCTTTAATATATCTATCTATCATCTATCTATCTATCTATCTATACTATAAGGAACCAAAAGAATTGAAACACTTTTTACCTAGATTAGCCTACCCATTCCCCTCACAAACAATCTTTTTAAGACCCACATGTAAGTAAAAAAAGTTTGACAGGGGAGAGGGTGGACAGATTTTCGTCCCCGGCGCCAAGCGATCCCGCCGATCGGCAAAATGTTTTTGCACCGCACCTCTAGCGACTCACCCCCGTCTACCCTCCTTCGTGATTAGCCTCTTCCGTGATTAGCTACATGAAAACTTTCCATTCAGGCTGCCTGGAAACTTCCTTCGTGATTAGCCTCTTCCGTGATTAGCTGCATGGAAACTTTCCATGCACGCTGCCTGGAAACTGGTCCTCCGCTGCCCGCGCGTATCAGCCCGGCTTGTGCTCCGATCCGACGCCGCCGTGGTAAAATCCCAGCGTCGCCCGGACCGTCCTCGCTGCCCGGTCGACACGCCATCGGCCAGCTGCGCGACTCCCGCCGGCCACCTGCAACCTTTCCCGGCGATCATCCTGCCGCACGCCGGCAACCTGTGCGCCGCCCGTCGCATGGTCGTGAGCTCGCTCTGATCCACCTACCGCCCGCTGGCCACCTGCGCGACGCCCGGCGGCACGCCGGGCACCTGTGCGCCGCCCGTCGCATGATCGTGCGCTCGCCTGATCCACCTACTGCCCGGCGGCCACCTGCGCGACGCCCGGCGGCCACCTGCGACCTCTCCCGCCGATCCATCTGCCGCGCGCCGCCCGCCCACCCTCGAGCTGATTGCGCCTGCGCTGCTTGGAAGGTAAACCCTAAACTCTAGCCGGTCGTCTTTCCTTTTGGCACTTCGTAAACCTTAGCCGGCCGTCCTTTTGCAGCACCCCTGCATGTTTGCTTCGCCGTCGCTGCCAATGGTGCCCTAAAACCAGGGTCACGCTGTACGACGTGAACGCGCGACCAATCACCGCGGACAAAGCCGGACGGCACGACCACACCGACGACCACGGTATACGTCAATGGCGCGCCGCGATTACGACGAAAACCGTCTTCCGCTTGGGGATATAACCAAATCTCGTAATCAAGATTCTGGTTCTAAAAAAAGAGCAAGAGTTTTTGAAGATGGTGAGTGCCACGGCATTAGTTGTTTGAAGCACAAATATTTCAAGGCATATTTTTGACGCCATATTTCTCCACCTCTGATATTTCTCCACATCTGATTTCTGATTGTTAGATGACGATCTAAGAAACTTTAGGCGTCAAAAAGCTAGAGAACGTTATGCAAATATGCTGCCAGATAAGAAGGCAGAACTCAATGCAAAGAAGAGAGAAAACTATCATCGAAAGAAGGCAAACAAGCAATCTGTTGGTTCGTTACATGTTGCTAGATAATTTATGAAATCTATATGCGAAATATTATGTGATAGATAAACTGTGAAAGATTTTGATGGTAGCATTGACGGACACACCCCAGTCAGTGTTGCTACATAATGATGGAACTCCAGGTTAGTCCAATTTTTATGTACATTGCTTCTTGAAATGATTATTAATGCTATGGTATGGTGATAGGACTGCCAGGCACACCATCTTCGGCCGTGTTGCATGTGCATGAATATGCAGTTTTGAATGGGACAAATGGTGTTGGTGCAAGTGAGCAATTACACATGCCCATTAATCAAAATGTAGAAACGCAGGCCAGTGGTATGTTGCTAGATAAATTATCAAAGCTATATGCCAAATATTTTTGATAGATAAACTATTTAAGATTTTTATATCAGCATTGACGAACACACCACAGTCAGCGTTGTTACGTGTTAATGGAATTCCATGTTTGTTGGACACACCGCCGTCACCTGTGATCCACATTGCTGGAACCGCAGGTTGGTCGAATTTTTGTATACTTTGCTTCTTTAAAGGATGATGATAATGCTATGTCATGGTGATAGTACTGTCAGGCATCCCACCTTCGGCGACGCGGCATGTGGATGAATCTGTAGTTTTGAATGGAACTGGTGGTGTCGGTGCAAACGAGCAAATACACGGGCCCATGAATCTACATGAAAACGGTTTGTCCAATGAATACAATTACTTTATATTCATAAAAATTTATGCATTGTATTGAACCACATTTTGGAATGTTGCAACCCACTATACATCAATGGTGTGCAGATGTCAGACTATCTTCTGGGGTAAATGATTCATCGGATTGGCTTTGTCGCAATGATTCATATACACAAACATTTTGCAACACGAGCAATCTTGGTACGACCGAACCAAACACTGTTGAAGCTGGTAAAATTGAATGGTTTTTATTTTTTCATTCAATGTGGTGTGATCTTTAAGCATTCCATGTGGTTATTAATTTTTGTTGTTGTAACAGATGCTCGGTCCACAGTCTCGCCTGGCACTGCAAGAAAACAAAAAAGATCAGAGAGGGATAGAATCAGGTATGCATCAATGTCAATTGAAAAAAGGACTGAGCGGAATGCCAGGCACTGGGAATTATGGCATCGTAAGGAAATTGAAGGTCCGTCAGTAGGTTTCAATTATATTTTAATAATATTTGTAGTATATAAATTATATTTACACTGCTTGGTCCTACCAAATTATATTTACATTTAGAGAAACAACGTTTTGATTGGTTCATGCTTTCGGACTAGGTGTAAAGGGTGGAAAACCAGAATTTGACTCTGGTATTTGGGAACCGGATGATGAGATGTTAGCCGCACAACAAGGTACAATTCAGCATTTATGAGCTAGAAAAAATGAAACACATTTAATTGATTAATAGGATATAAAACCCTTTTATCTAAATAGTAAAAGGGTTGATGCAGAGGAAGATCTGGATTGCAAAGCGCCGGATAATTATGATTTACATTGTGACGTTCTCGGAGATGATGAAGCAAGAGTCTACCATGCTAATGGTTTGGGCTCATTATTAAGTCGATCGTTTACTATGCTAATGTGCATAAATGTTTTCTAATACATGCTTGTCCTATTCATGTAGACATGGAATTCCAGACATCCAGGGACCCGGGAGTGGTAATCTTGGAAAATGATCATTTCGATCGAGTATACAAAAATTTGCCAACTCAACATCTTGTGTTGAGGAAAGTGCCGATATGCGAATATTGCGGTGCTGTAAGGTTTCCAGGTGAGGGCGCCAGTTTTTGTTGCAGGCAAAGAAAGGTTAATATAGTGAACACACCAATTCCCGATGATCTGCGCCGCCTTTTTACAAGCCAGACGGATAGGGATGCGTTGTATTTCAAAAATAATATACGCTACTTGAACTCACATTTCTCTTTCACTAGCTTTGGAGCTACCGTGGATCATCGGGTCGCTACTGCCGCTGGTAACTATTTCAAGACGATTCATATGGAGTGTTTATGTACATTGCTCTATACTTCGTATATTTTAATCTAATAAAATAGTTTACCTGTATGATTTGTGTATATACATAGGTACTGGTGTCTATACTTTCAAGATGCATGGGCAGATTTATTACAGATTGGATCAGCTGAGACGGGGAAGAACGGCCCGCGTCACATGCAGTTGTACTTTTATGACACGGATGAGAACCTGTCACACTGGAGCAAAAGATCACCCCATCTTGATGCAAATTTGATTAGGGCAATTCTACAAATCCTTGAGAACAATCCATATGTTCGTGTCTTTAGGAGTGTTGGACAAATGCAAAATTTGGACGAGTTCAAAATTGAATTGAACACAAGTATTGGTGTTGATCAAAGAAGGTATAATGCACCTGCTATGGAACAAGTTGCGGCTATCTGGCAGGATGGATCTGATGAAAAAATAAATTTCAACGAAGTATTATGGTTTATCCAAATTCTGGACGTCCATATTTTATACGGGCGTACTATGGTTGTTACGATCCGTTAGCTTACCCTATCCTTTATCCCGGTGGTGAAACCGAATGGGAAGACAAGACTATATTGTTGGAGGAAACACCAACAATACATTTTCCACGGAACAAAAGAAAATATACAAAGTGTAAAATTGACGGTACGACATCTACATGTCCTTTTTGAATTTTACAATTTTCTTCCAGTATATGTACATATATAGTTCTATATAATAAACAAGTGGTCATACAGGTAATTCTCAAGTAGCAAAAAGATCGGGTGTTAAACAGAAGCATGTACGGACAATCAGTCCGGTGACACAGTCAGGTTATTAGCTGACACATCTACACTTTTGCTCGCTTTAATCAATTACAACCATAGTTAATAATTGTTTAACATTTATAGACAATGCTCTTACTATGAACTAAATTTGCAGCTCATGATCTTTGTGAGGACAAAGGTGATTGTGACGACAACGTGGCTGAAGACGGTGAAGGAGGTAAACTTTGACATGGTGTGTAACGTGATTTTTTGAATTTTCTATTATTCCTCTTATTTTGTTCTTGTTAACAAAACAGATGGTGGGGGTTCACGTTTGCATGTCAGCGCGAGGGAGTATTACTGCTATATTATGCAGATCCGCAATGGTGTTTTTAATGTATTCTTTCATGGTGGAAGGCTTTTTCAGCAATGGATAGTGGATATATATATGTCAAAATAGAGAGTATGCGACTAGATTGGTACTCCAATCCAGATCACCAGAAGATTATTAGGGCAGACCTCTATCAGGTATAACTAAAAATAATGTTAGCATTTACCAGTACTCCTACATTTTTGTTAATGTGTTGTTGAATTCAAGTGGTTCTGTTTTCAATGCTAGGATGCTAGGATATAATGGACACCCTTACTGCCGGTGAGCATAGGGGTTTGAAGGCTGGTAAATTGGTTGTTTTATCTAAGAATTTTCCCGGAAGTGATAGAGATGTGCAGTGCAGGTTCATGGATGCAATGTCATTAGTCGCTAAATATGGAAGGCCAGATTACTTTTTAACCATAACTTGCAACCCCTACTGGCCGGAGATCACAGAACTTTTATTGCCTGGCCAGACACCTCAAGATAGACCAAATATTGTGGCGAGGGTTTACCATGCCAAACTCATTGATTTTCATGACTTTGTTATTAAGAAGGGTCACTTTGGAAAGGTGGCAGCATGGGCACACGTTACCGAGTTTCAGAAAAGAGGTTTGCCGCATGAACATTTCTTTGCTCATAATGGATAGCAGTTCAAAGCTTAGTGGGCCAGATGATTTTGACAAGTTTATATCAGCAGAACTACCGGATGAAAAAAAAACCCTCTTCTCCACAAACTTGTCTGCAAACATATGATGCATGGTCCTTGTGGAGTTCTTAATACAAAGTGTGGTTGCATGCAAGATGGTGCGTGCCGTTTCAGATACCCTAAACAGTTCAGTGAGATCACAGTGCAAGGAAAGGATGCATATCCTATATACATAAGAAGGAATGATGGTCATAAGGTTTTTGTACGTAAGAAATGGTTGGATAATAGATGGGTTGTACCATATAATCCAACACTCCTGATGAGATATAATTGCCACATCAATGTCGAAGTTTCTAGCAGTAAAAGATCAGTCTATGGATACTCTCATCGATCATGTGTTTCCTGATCTGGTTAAGAACTGCACCTCCATCAGTTACATGCGCGAGCGTGCTATTCTGTCAACAAGAAATGAGCATATTGATAGCCTCAACGCGATGATGATTGCAAAGTTTCTAGGAAATGAAAAGGTTTACTGCAGTCATGATTCTGTAGATGATGACTCAACTAATAACTATCCTCTTGATTTTCTGAACTCAATTACCCCAAATGGTCTTCCTCCGCATGAGCTTAAAATTAAGAACAATTGTCCTGTCATACTCCTTCGAAATCTGGATCCTCTTAATGGATTGTGCAAAGGAACTCGACTTATAGTGAAGCCTTTTGAGGACAATGCAATTGATTGTGAAATTATAAATGGACAGCATGCTGGAAATCGAGTTTTTATACCAAGGATTCCCTTGTCTCCATCAGAGGATATTTCACTATCTTTCAAGTTCAAGAGGAAACAATTTTCAATAAGACTCAGTTTTGCAATGACTATAAATAAAGCTCAGGATCAAAATATACCAAATGTTGGGATCTATCTTTCAGAGCCTGTTTTCTCTCATGGACATCTATATATTGCTTTATCAAGAGGTGTTTCACGTTCAACTACATGGATGCTGGCTAAACCTAACAAAGATCTTGATCCCACCGGCAGAAGAACCAAAAATATTCTTTTCAGAGATATTCTACAGTCTTCAAAATGAAGGTATCTCATATGATGCATCTTTTTTTAGTGTAGATGCTATTGGTTATCACTAATACATTATAAATTTAAAGGGCCCATCTGATTGGTTTTTTTACTTAATGGAACTTTAATCATTTGCAGTGACACCGGAGTCCATCATAAATGGGATATGAGTTGGAAATTAAATTCTGGCGACATGGTGTGAAGATTCTGCATCATTAAATTTTTATAATATGTATGTTAGATGTTGCATTCATATGTGGATTTTCTGTAAAAAAAAAGATGTGCTACAATCACGATATGACCAATGCAAATATTTTATTCTTACCTTTACCCTCCTATATAATTCTTACCATGTCGTTAATGGGTTGCATGTATGTATGGTCATGTCCATATGATGTGTATATCTCAAAAATTTTATTTTGGGTAAATTTGTATCGAACAATTTACTAAATATTGTATCCACAAGCTAATGGTAGATGTTGCTATGAATACATAATTTTTGTAACATAGTTCTTTTATTTGGTTTTTCTAAAACACGTACGTGCCGCACGTACACCCTACTAGTATTATAAATAATTGGCACCAATACATCCCGGAATGCCATGCGACGGTGACCCGGCCACTGTGCTCCTCGTTTGCCGCCGAGCTGTTGCGCCACAATTCATGGAGAGCTTGCTGATGCTAGGTCTCGAGTGGCGGAGATGGTGGGTGGGATGGGGCTCTGGGCTCCCGACGGGCGGGCGGGAGGAGCCAACCCCGACCAGGGTGCTATATGCAAAATACAGGGGTCTAACTATAAATATTCCTATTGCAATTATTAATCCAATCCGAACTAGGGGGTATTTTGCGAATATTACAATTCAATCGAGGGGCCCTTTGCGAACACAACCGCCGCCGCCGCTGCCGGTGATCCTCCGCCAGGAAAACCGCAGCAGGTTCTTTGCCCACAACCTCCACTCGAGGCCCAGCCTTCTCTGCTTCCATAAACAAGTTCCAGGGAGCCGGGGCGATCCGGCCGTCCCCGACCAGCCGTCTCGTACAGGCTGCAACAGTCATCTCCAATCCAACAATCCGGTGATCAATCAAAGTCAAGGTCTTTCAACAAAAAAAGAAATCAATCAAAGTGAAGTACTTCGATGGAACGAACTAATCACCTGTGAGGAACCAATCACTTGCATTGGCAAGGTAAAGGATCTCACCTTTCTGACTGCAGCTGCAAGAACCAAAATTTGGCACTACTGATTACGAGTAGTATTTGTTTTTTAGTCATATCACACAAAACATATATACTCATCATTTAGCATTAGATGTTGCTTATTCATTTGACTAACAGCACAGTTTACTCAGTTGCGACACACGAGTGACCATGGTTTTTGTGGCGTCGCCATGGCGTCGCGGCGCTCCAGGAGGCCGAGGCGTCCAGGCCGCCACGGAGAAGCTGCTATGGCGTCCGCCACAGGAAAAATGGCGTCGCCTAGGCGCGATTTGGCGTCGAGCCACCGCCAAACGGGCTGAGGCGAGGCGCGGCGGACGCCATAGCAGCGCAGATGTGCTGCCGCGCGGGAAACAGAGCAGGGGCGGGAAACAGAGCAGGGAGGCGGGAAAATAAAGAAGGTACGGCACATATAGGCGCCAAATCGAGCTCGATTCATATATATATATATATATATATATATAGAGAGAGAGAGAGAGAGAGAACAGGAAAGAGAGTAGAGAGGAAAGGGGAAGAGGGCGACGCGGCGACGACCTGGCGCTGGCGGTGCTCCGCCCGTGCGCCTCTGCTCCCGCCGTCCCGCACTCCCGCCTCTGCTCCTGCCCATTTCTGCTCTGTTCTTCCCCCCGCCGGACTGGACTCTGCTCTTCCTCATGCCGGTCACTGCAACTGTTGAGCCTGCTATGGTCTTCTTCGGTTCTTCCTCCCGTCGATCCCTACTGAGCCATGTAAGAAAGATGGAGGCTATGTGGGTTCAAAACATGGCACAAAACAAGGTATGTATCTACTGCACAGCTACTCCTAATATTCTAGCTTATTCACCGCCACACGGCGCCTAGGATGTTGTTGTGGCGTCGCCTAGGCGTCCGCCACAATCGCCTAGGCGCTGTGAAGGGGGTCAAACGCCGCACAACGCCACAAAAACCATGCGAGTGAGTGTATTTATCTATATATCTGTGGCAGAACCGCCAGAATTAATCCAGTTAAAGTGCCCTAACCATCATCTACACGCACTTTAAAGGAGTAATCTGACAGTCTGTCGGGTAAAATCCCGATAACATCACTGGATTTCGGATCGAAACAACATACCTCACTCAAAAGTGAGTCCAGAGATTACAATAACTAAAATTTTACCACACAAACTTGAAAAGTAAGTGTTATTATAAACTGAGTTTGAGAATTTAGACAAGGTATCTCAAAAGGTTGAAAGTAGGTAAGTTCTTAAGAGTTTATAAAAAAGCAGAAAAGAAAACGATATCTAGCGACGATATATGACATCATAATGAAACCCGTACGTGACGTCAATCTCACCAAGCATTCCCAGAGTTACCTGAAAACAATGTTAAAAGCAAGACTGAGTATACTAATACTCAGCAAGACTTACCCGACTAAGGGTATATAACATCCCTTTAACTAGACATGCAAGGTTTGTGAAGGCTCTGGGGTTTCTTTTGCTGAAAAGCAACAAAGAGTAGATCCTTAATTTCAAGATTTTAGCTTTCAGATTCTAGTTGGATTAACCATTCTAGGTTTGCACCTATCTATACAAGCATGGTATAGAAATTATTTCATCCAACAATATTAAGTATCATCTTTGTTTCACTTCTTACTCTATGTGGCAAAGAGATTAAGCAGTCTCAATATCCGTGAGAGGCGGAACAGTTCAAACCGATTTTCAATCCTTGCAAGGTAAACCTAACACACACGCTTGGAGTACCGTTGAGTCACTCCCAAGCAACCTTTGGCCTTTTATTCTGGTTCGTGGATCAGTGCCACTCTCCCCGACTATAGGGAACCACTCCTCGTCCCTCATAGTCGTAGTTGTAGCGCTACTTAACATAATTTTCCATCTCATTCATTTTATCCATCCTATCCCAAAGAGAGAGTGGAATGTATGTCCACTTGCCGGACCGATTGGTTACTAGGCTTGCCGCGTACCATATTTATGGCATGTGGCTAGTACTTTCAAATGCTTAACCAACAATACCACACACTGCGGCCTTATCAAAATTTTATCAACACAGACGGATTACCACCATGAAACTAGTTGAAACTAGTAACCCAATCCGTCCATGGTCCTTATAGTGATTGCAAAAAGTAAACAATCAACTCCTATAAAGCTCGCGAGTGACAGGCAATCTCGACTTTTACCGGTCCTATTAGCATAGCAGCTATTGCGGACTTCAATTCTAGTGTTCAAACAATAGGTACCTAGAATTATGCATCTAAGGTTTTCCATCAACTCCAATAACTCAAATGCACAAGTAAAAAGATTGCATAATTTAAAATACTGGGATTATGCACCGGGACTTGCCTTTAGTAGAGTCTATAAAGTTAGTAGACTTCAGCTCTTTTGAATCGAAGTTCAGGACTTCAGTTAATTCCGCGATGTTGGTTGGACTTCATGCAGTTCACTCTCGGACTCCGAGTTCACGTTCAGGTCTTCGTTATCTTCTGTAGTGTTGACTTGGACTTCAAAAGTATCCTTGTCTAGTTCCTGGATGAATTTGTGCGTTCCGTTGACTAGCGATATTGTTTCTATATGCAATGCAGTACTCGAAATTAGTGAAGTGCTTAAGTATAGCTTTCCTTCACTAAAAAGTTATTATCCAATAAAATAAACATTTAAGATTAACTTAAAAGTGTTATTTTACTGGGCAATCGTTTATAGAGTAAAAGTAAGCACAAGGAATTCCATAAAATAACATAGTTGGCTACTTCAAGCAACATAGAGAGGCTTCATTAAAAAAACGAGAGTTTGAATTCAAAAGAAGTCAAACAAACAACGTAGATTTTAATGCAGACAGGATATGACCTTGCATACAATTATTTTAATCTAACTTAGCAAACATTGGTGGAGTAATACAAAAATTACCCCACTAGAGCAACATGATTATATTAACATGGCAATCAGGATGGAATTTATGTCCATCTAAGACATGGTTTAAAACAAACAATTAAAACTAGCCATGATAAGTACTCATTTCTATAACTCATTAATTCTAACTTCATGAAATAACAAGACAAAATGGGTGAGTTTCAAAATTAAACATAAAATTCAAAAGGAAAGAACATGTATAAGAATCAAACCAAAACATGGAGTTTATTCTAAAAACAAAGACAGCACTAGCATATAAGAATTAATTCTAGAACTCAAGAATAAATCAAAAACTCAAGCTAGACAGAGCTATTATTGCTGCAAAAATTACCAAAGCTTACACATGGCTAGTAGAGGCTAGCATAAATATTTCAGCTACAAAAATTACCAAGAACAAGCCACACAAAATAAACATGAATCAAGCATCATATATCAAAAATATTTAAGAACTCATGCTAGAGGCTAGTATTGGGTCTACAAAATTTATACAGTCCTACTCATGGTATGGATAACACATGGTTCAAAGATCACAATTAACATGGTATTGGAACATAAGATATAAATAAAGTATGTATTTCCAAGCATTTAAAAGAAAACACATGAAATAACAAGTAAAAATCAAGCATTTGGACCAAAAATTTCACACAAGACTAAACATGGCAAAAGGATGCTAGGTTCCAAAAATCAAACATAACAAAGCTATAGTTTAAAAGATATAAATAAATCACTCATTTGCTAACAATTAACTTAGAGCACACAATATAAAGTTTCATACAAACCTTTGTAAGCAAAGTTGTAGAGCTAGTTGAGAGGAACACAAAAAAATTAATTTGGCATTTTCTGATTTTTTTACCATTTTTAGGATTTTTCAAAGTTCGCAAGTTTAAAAGAAAAGGACTCTGAACTTTTTGCAAAGAAGACCTTGAAAATATTTAAAACAAAGCAATCAGGCCCTCAGGCCATGGTCGGCCGTGGGTTCCTCTTCCGGCCAAATCCCGGTGAGAGAAGGCCATGGGGGCAAGGGGGTTCTTGGGGGAAATGGTGAGGGGAGTCGTGCGCACCTTTTGGTGGCTTGGGTGGGGTGTAAGGTGTCCTGTAGCGGCGTCGCGACGGCGAGCAGCTGGCCGGCGGCGGTGCTGTGTCGCGACGGTGGTGCTCCGGCGAAGGGTGGAGGGGGAGGCCGGGCTTGGAAGGTTCCAGGGAAGAGGGTGAAGGTCGTGGAGTGTTCAATTTGGAGAAAGGAAGGGCGAGGTGGCCTGTCAACGTGCGGCCAGCGAGCGGCGGCGCCCATGGTGGGCGTGGCGGTGGAGATGTCGGGAAAAGGGGGCTTGACTGGGCTATTTATAGCCAAAGTAAGGAAGGATGAGCATCCTGGGAAGGGGATGGGCTTTCCCCGAGCTATGGGCGAGCTCCAGCGGCAGGGCTAGCGGCGGGCTGGCGGCGTGGCTCAAATCAGGGGAGAGCAGGCAGCGTGGCGCTTGCAGAAGAGGCCAGCAGGGGTGGGGAAATGGCGGCGGGGGTGCTTGGCGACGCGTGGAGGCGGTGGGGGTGCTGATCAGGGGCAGGGAAGGGGATTCCCACGGCGACGAGGCAAAACCGGCGGCGAGGACCAACGGCGGAGCGGCGCCCCTGTTTCACAAGAGAAGAGAGGAGGAAGAAGAACTGTGGGTGGACCTAGATGCAAAAAGGAATGAAGCTAGGGGGTTTTTCTGTAAACACAAAATTTTCCACTGTTTTAGGGCTCAAATGAAAAGGTGTCTAAAATGAAAGTTGTTTAGTTTTTCAAGACCTACAACTTTCATGTTGTGCAAACTTTCACTAGATCAAAGGTTTTTGAAATATTTTGAAATCCGTCAAATCTTTTAAAATGCAAAAGAACAAAACTTATTTTTAAAATTGCAAGAGTAGCCTTAGGCATAAAAATATCTTTTTATGAGGGTAAAAGTGAAAAACAAAAATGTGCATTTTAACCCCTCATACATTTTGAAATTTTTGCCTTTTGCAAAACTATTTTGTAAAAAAAGGACTTTGCATTTTTTCCAGAATAACAAAGTTACCCTTGCTATAGAAAATCATGTTTTAAAATTTTTAAATCAACACAAAAAAAATTATTTTTAAACTCTAAAACCTGGGTTGTTACAATATCTGTTAGATATCTAGGCAATTTTCGGTATATTTTAATTCCAAATATTAATATGAATTTCATGATATAGATGAGTGATAATGTGTGTACAAGATATGTGCATGTGTTCATGTTATTCTCACTAATAAGCATGAACAAAGAATTAAACCAGAGTAGGTTTAGTAAGTACCCCAAGGCGGGACCAGTGCCGGAGGCACCGGTTGCGCCGTTACCAGCTGGAATAGACATGCTATTCGACTGGTCTTGCTCGAAGTAGTCGAACTATGTCGATGCAGGAAGATGTTCGCAGTGCAGTACCACGAACGGTTACGCCGGGAAGTAGACGAAGTAGTCGTTCGCACGAGCGGTTACGCCGGGAAGTAGACGAAGGAGTCGTTCAGGGAGCGAGCAGTCGCGTCAAGACGCTCCCCAAAAACCTAATTGCCCGCGTCCCGTGCAGGACCTTCAGCGAGCAGAGGTTCCGGAGGCCCTGCTCTCGCTAGACCTGTGCGCGCAGTGCTAGCGGTGGGGAAGGCAGAAAGCAGCTGAGGGAGAAGGGAGAGGTCTCCTGAAGAGGAGTACCTGGATGAGTGCTTGAGATGAGTGAGGATGAGAGGAGAAGGTGCAGGTTTATATAGGCACGATATGCCTCAGGTTCAACGAACCTGGACATCATGAATGGCTTTGATGAGCGGCAGTTAATGTGCCTCAGGTTCAACGAACCTGGACGTCGTAAAGAGCCTTCAATATCCGGTCATTAGTGACGACATTAACCCTCTGTTTTAATACTCTTTCCTGCAAAACATCATTCTCATCTCAGCACATCACGTCGCACCGCACCGCACCGGCACCTGCACGTCACGTCCGGCCGCGCACGCGCACCGCGCGCCGCACCTCGTCTCGGCCTCGGCCACGGCCACGGCCCGGCCCGGCCCGGCCCGGCTCGGCGAGGCGAGCGAGCGCGCGCGCGCGTGTGGTTCACCGTCCTCCTCTTACCGGCTTCACAAGTGGTGTACACGAAGTCCACCTTTTAAGTCGGTTGAGATCCTCCTCAATTCCCGGTACGGAATTAAGCATTGATTCCCTAGCATTAATAGTGGGCTTTAAATTCTTTTAATGCTTTAGAAGTAATGGGCCAAGCCCATTTCTCCAACAATCCCCACCAAGAAATTCAAGCCACACTAGAAATACCCTCATTCCCTCATTGATATACCAGTATTCGACAGAGACTGTTAAGTTGAACTTCCATCTAGGACAAAGGCTACACTTATTCACAACTGTGCAATGGACTATGCCTTGAATTGCCAGTTTTGTGCAAACAAGTTTGACCAGAGCCCTACACTGGTACTAGGCTGCAAAAGCATCCCCGCGGTTTGGAGCTTATAAGTCATACTCCAGGCCCTTCATGAGTTTCTAGAGAATACCCAATTCTCATAGACCATGACCAGTGGTCAAACTCATATAGGTGTGTTCCTTTCAGATGTTCTGTAGGACAACATCTTTGTGTTTCAAGAAAACAACTCATTTGTTTAAAAGAAAACACCTGGCACACATTAAGGTATAGACCAACCTGCCATACAGATTAGAAGAGAAATGCACCTTATACACGGAATGAGCCCTTTTCACAAAGGTTCTCTTCTCACAGTCAGACTTTAGTTTGTTTCACCATCCTAATTCACGGGATCTCTGATCACATAGGACAGGTTTCCACTATAGAATGACTCACGTGGGTCTCAAGCCCAATTCTATAGATGCATTGTCTATCACATTTCGTGAAAGACCCTTTGTAAACTGATCTGCCAGATTTTTAGCCGTCTGAACATAGTCCAGGGCTATAACTCCGGAGTTTCTCAATTTTCTGACAGATTTCAACCGCCTTTTCACATGTCTAGATGACTTCATGTCATCCTTTGAACTGTTCACCTTGACAATCACCGTTTGATTGTCACAGTTCATTAGAATTGCTGGTATTGTTTTTTCAACTATCGGCAAGTCCATAAGGAGCTCACGAAGCCACTCAGCCTCAACAGTGGCGGTATCTAATGCTGTGAGTTCTGCTTTCATAGTTGACCTCGATAAGATGGTCTGCTTGCAAGACTTCCAGGAAACAGCTCCACCACCAAGTGTAAACACATATCCACTTGTGACCTTTATCTCATCAGCATCAGAAATCCAGTTTGAATCACTATATCCTTCTAGTACCCTTGGGTACACGGTGTAGTGAATTCCATAGTTCATTGTCCCCTTTAGATAGCGCATTACTCTTTCAAGAGCCTTCCAATGATCATCTCCCGGGTTTGAAACAAACCGGCTCAGTTTGCTTACAACAAACGAGATGTCAGGTCTTATAGCACTAGCTAAATAAATCAATGAACCAATGATCTGAGAATATCTCAGCTGATCTCGCATTATGTTTTTGTTTTTCCTAAGAATTAAACTAGCATCATATGGTGTTGAGACAGGTTTATAGTCGCTATAACCAAAGCGACTTAATACCTTCTCCACATAGTGAGACTGTGTAAGAATCACCCCACCATTGCTCTCTTTTACCAGATTTATATTAAGGATAACATCAGCTTCTCCCAGATCATTCATCTCAAAACTTTGAGATAAAAACTCTTTGACTTCCTTAATCACATTAAGGCTAGTGCCAAAGATCAGTATGTCATTCACATACAAGCACAAAATCACTCCTTCAGCCCCACCATAGCGATAGTACACACATCTGTCAGCTTCGTTCACAACAAAGCCGGCAGAGGTCAAAGTTCTATCAAACTTTTCATGCCACTACTTAGGCGCTTGCTTGAGACCATATAAAGATTTTAACAACTTACAAACCATTCCTTCTTGACCCTTTGATACAAACCCATCCGGCTGATCCATATAGATCTCCTCTTCTAACTCTCTATTGAGGAAAGCCGTCTTAACGTCCATCTGATGAACGAGAAGACCATAAGAGGCTGCCAGGGAAAGTAACACTCGAATTGTGGTCAATCGGGCAACTGGTGAATAAGTGTCAAAGAAATCTTCTCCTTCTTTTTGGGTATAACCTTTGGCCACAAGCCTAGCCTTGTACTTTTCAATAGTACCATCTGGCCTAAGCTTTTTCTTGAACACCCACTTGCATCCAACCGGTTTACATCTATAAGGACGTTCAACGACCTCCCAGGTTCCATTAGACATAATAGAATCCATCTCACTCCTTACTGCTTCCTTCCAATAGTCAGCATCAGGAGATGAATATGCCTCTTCAATGGTTCTGGGTGTATCATCTATGAGGTATACAATGAAATCATCACCAAAAGACTTTACAGTCCTTTGTCTCTTGCTCTTTCTCGGAGCATCATTGTTATCCTCCTCAGGATTTTCTACAAGTGTATGTTCATTGTGTTCTATCGGCTCAGCAGAGCCATCATCCTCGATGAACTCTTGCCTAGATGAACTTGTTTCATCTCTCATGGGAAAAATGTTTTCAAAAAATGTAGCATCTCTGGACTCCATTATAGTACCAACATGCATGTCAGGTACTCCAGATTTCACTATTAAAAATCTATATCCAACGCTGTGAATAGCATAACCTAGAAAGATACAATCCACAGTTTTAGGTCCAAGCTTACGTTTCTTGGTTATTGGCACAGTCACTTTTGCCAAACAACCCCATGTACGTAAGTATGACAGTGTTGGCCTTTTCTTCTCCCATTCCTCGAATGGAGTTATCTCTTTATTCTTTGTAGGAACACGGTTTAGGACATGACATGCAGTCAATATAGCCTCACCCCACCATTCCTTGGAAAGTCCCGCTGTATCTAACATGGCGTTAACCAAATCCGTTAGAGTGCGGTTCTTTCTTTCGGCAACCCCATTTGACTGAGGTGAATAGGGAGGCGTCCTTTCATGAATAATACCATGTTCCTCGCAGAATAAAGTAAATAAATTTGAGAAATACTCGCCACCACGATCTGACCTAACTCTTTTGATCTTTCTCTCAAGTTGGTTTTCTACTTCAGCTTTATAGATTTTAAAGTAGTGTAAAGCTTCATCTTTTGACTTCAACAAATAGATGTAACAAAATCTAGTACTATCATCAATCAAAGTCATGAAATATTTTTTACCACCTTTTGTCAACACTCCATTCATTTCGCACAAATCGGAATGAATTAATTCTAAGGGTGCCAAGCTCCTTGCCTCCGCGGTCTTATGAGGCTTACGAGTTTGTTTTGATTCAACACATACATGACACTTAGAATTTTTGACAAAAGTGAACTTTGGAATTAAGCTCAAATTAGCTAAGCGCATCATACAACCAAAATTAACGTGACAAAGCCTCGAATGCCAAACATTTGTTTCATCAACATTAATAACATTGTATGCAATTTTATTACAAACATCTGACAAAGAAAGACGGAACAACCCTCCGCTTTCATAACCTTTTCCAACAAAAGTACCAAACTTAGACAAGATACATTTATTGGACTCAAAGACTAATTTGAAACCATCTCTACACAGTAGAGAGCCGCTGACTAAATTCTTCTTGATGGTGGGGACATGCTGCACGTTCTTCAGCTGCACGGTCTTTCCCGAAGTAAACTTCAGATTTACCGTACCAACACCAAGAACACGCGCATGTGATCCGTTCCCATCAGCAAGGAGGAAGTCCCGCCGGTCTGGTAAGAAGAGAACAAAGAAGCATCAGCACAAACATGAATATTAGCACCAGTGTCAACCCACCACTCGGGTGAACCAAAAACTGAAAGAACAGTAGGTAATAAATTACAGTACCCCGAAACTCCTCCAGGCTCGCTAATAACCATGTTGGCGGAGTCGTTGCCTTTGCGGTTCGGACACTTTGCAGCAAAGTGATCCGTACTAGCGCACACATAGCAAGCTCCCGTCTTCTTCTTCTTCTTAAAAGTGGTTGTCTTCTTAGTCTTTGGTTGGTTCTGCGGTGGCTTTTTCTTGTTCTTGTGGGAGTTGTTCTTCTGAACAAGATTGGCACTTGAAGCACCAACAACTCCTTTCCCACGTATGTCCTTTGCTCTCGCCTTCTCCTCAACATCAAGAGTCCCTATGAGTCCATCTATTGTGAACTCCTGTCTCTTGTGTTTTAGAGAAGTAGCAAAGTCCCTCCAAGAAGGTGGCAGATTAGAGATTATACCTCCGGCCACAAACTTATTGGGTAACACACATGGGGACTCTTTGCTGCAATTTTTGAGATCTTTTGCCAGAGTATGTATTTCATGAGCCTGTTCCACTACAGAACGGTCTTCGACCATCCTGTACTCAAGGAACTGCTCCATGATATACAACTCACTCCCGGCGTCAGATACTCCATATTGAGCCTCAAGAGCATCCCACAATGCTTTGCCAGTTGGCAGCCGGATATAAGAATCCACCAGGTTATCACTGAGAACACTAATGATCAAGCCTCGAAAGAGAATATCAGCCTCATCGAACGCACTCCCTTCATCTGGAGAGAATTGTTCAGGCTTACCCTCTTTCACATGGATCACTCTCGATAGTGTTAACCACAGTATAAGCCGCTCTTGCCAACGTTTGTAATTTGAACCATCAAAAGGTGGTGGTTTGATTGATGCAGCAAAGCTAGATACCGAAAGCCTATTAACACAGTTAGGTTTTTGGATTGTTAGATATCTAGGCAATTTTCGGTATATTTTAATTCCAAATATTAATATGAATTTCATGATATAGATGAGTGATAATGTGTGTACAAGATATGTGCATGTGTTCATGTTATTCTCACTAATAAGCATGAACAAAGAATTAAACCAGAGTAGGTTTAGTAAGTACCCCAAGGCGGGACCAGTGCCGGAGGCACCGGTTGCGCCGTTACCAGCTGGAATAGACATGCTATTCGACTGGTCTTGCTCGAAGTAGCCGAACTATGTCGATGCAGGAAGATGTTCGCAGTGCAGTCCCACGAACGGTTACGCCGGGAAGTAGACGAAGTAGTCGTTCGCACGAGCGGTTACGCCGGGAAGTAGACGAAGGAGTCGTTCAGGGAGCGAGCAGTCGCGTCAAGACGCTCCCCAAAAACCTAATTGCCCGCGTCCCGTGCAGGACCTTCAGCGAGCAGAGGTTCCGGAGGCCCTGCTCTCGCTAGACCTGTGCGCGCAGTGCTAGCGGTGGGGAAGGCAGAAAGCAGCTGAGGGAGAAGGGAGAGGTCTCCTGAAGATGAGTACCTGGATGAGTGCTTGAGATGAGTGAGGATGAGAGGAGAGGCACGATATGCCTCAGGTTCAACGAACCTGGACATCATGAATGGCTTTGATGAGCGGCAGTTAATGTGCCTCAGGTTCAACGAACCTGGACGTCGTAAAGAGCCTTCAATGTCCGGTCATTAGTGACGACATTAACCCTCTGTTTTAATTCAACGAACCTGGACGTCGTAAAGAGCCTTCAATGTCCGGTCATTAGTGACGACATTAACCCTCTGTTTTAATACTCTTTACTGCAAAACATCATTCTCATCTCAGCACTCTCGGCCACGGCCCGGCCCGGCCCGGCCCGGCCCGGCTCGGCGAGGCGAGCGAGCACGCGCGCGCGTGTGGTTCACCGTCCTCCTCTTACCGGCTTCACAAGTGGTGTACACGAAGTCCACCTTTTAAGTCGGTTGAGATCCTCCTCAATTCCCGGTACGGAATTAAGCATTGATTCCCTAGTATTAATAGTGGGCTTTAAATTCTTTTAATGCTTTAGAAGTAATGGGCCAAGCCCATTACTCCAACAATATCAATCTCTGTTTCTTCAGGTTTATGCAGAACAGCATCACCCGCACATGCATTTGGCCTTGTGTTGTATAAACTTGTCCGAGTAATTCTAGCAAAGATAAATACAAGCAAACATTTGATACGACTATCAACTGCATTGCAAGTCAAGGTCCAATGGGCATACTAGATCCACATTCATGGCAACGCAGTCCGCGGCATTTTATTGGCTGATGCATCCTGGTTTCTTTTGGGTTAGCAGAACTTTCTTGCCATGTAGCTAGCATCTCAAGAACATCTCTCTCCCCCCTTTTAGATACAGTCACCTAATCCAGAAGGATTTTTTTTTGAAACCTGATTTATAGTCATAGATGATTGTGGGAAGTTTCCATTGCATGCAGACCAAGCTGAGAACTTCATTTGTACTAAGTGCGTTCTCAGGGCGTGCATGTGTACGGTAGCGTGTGCAGATGACCCGGTGGACTTGATGGAGATGTCGCCACAGCAATGGGTATTATATATGAACTAGTCCTTCGTCAGCATGAATGCCGATAACCTGGTGGTGACACTGACGAACAGGCACAAACGCACGAGGAAGGAAGGAACGAAGAAAGGACAGGGGCACAGAGCATGATGTTTTTCCACGCCATTATTATTTTTTCACGCGTTCTTCATCAGCTGGTCAAATTTGTTCTGAACCGCTGTGTCGATCCCCAGTCCAAGCATTCACCTGCCCATGCAAGGTTGACAGAATACTTAACAGAAGACCTGATGACTAGTTCAGAGTACGACTAACTCGAGTAGCAGCCGTCTCTTGTCATTCTAAAATGGAGCAGACGACCTTACATTTGTCCTTTCCATTGCCTTGGCGAGGTTCATCGATCAAACGGTCGCTGAATTAGGCCATAATTACTAGCTAAGAGAGCCATTACTTGCTTGCTTCAAACTCATCTCGCCTTGGGGGAACCTTGCTACTGGCCGGCGATTGCTTGTTCCTACTAGCAGTACAGGGTGTGAGGGTGAGAACACAACTGAACGAAGGATTAGTAGGCCTACGCCTTGGGCAGCATGGAGATCGTTGGTGCCGTGCTCAATAAGATCGAGGAGCTCCTCGCCGCCAAGACGGAGACCATAACCAAGATGGAGAACATGGAGAATCAAGGGCACATCAACAAGGAGGCCCACGAGCGTTTCATGCTTCTGAATGAAATGCTTGCCCAGGTAAGTTGTCGCAAAAATGAACGCTTCATGAGACACTTTGGGACGCTCTAGAACACATACATGTGCGATTCAGAAGTGGGCAGCCTTGTGTACGGCCGCTCCCAACTCCATCGTGCTCCTCCGCCGCCCCCACGGGTGGTTAAAGGTAACTTGATCTCCACATCACTGATTTTTCAGTGTTTAATTATATACTTCATTAGTTACCACTTGGCTTCTTTCTTCAGAGGGAGATTGCATTTTTGCGTAATAGAGAAATTGTATTAAGCTATGTCAGTATCTCTTCGGCAGGCTTCACACAGTTCAATTTATTTGAGTTGAAGGCTGCGACAAATGATTTTTCAGAGAGGAAATGCATAGGAAAAGGTAGCTTCTGCAATGTCTACAAGGTACGCACTATATTTATTGATCTTTGGTTCAGAACAACTACGGGTGAAGCATCCAGCTGCGAGGCTTATGGCTAATACTGTTATTGATCCTTAGAGATAAACAAATTGAGGCTCAGATGTTTTACTTATTTTGAGAATTTCTACGCTTCCCGGCCCGGATATTCTTGATTCTAGGATTTTTGTGGTGTCTTGGACTAGCTGTTGTTCTTGTATATTTTATAATAAGATGTCACGAACCCATCATTTGACTTTGTGTTCATTAATGTTTTAGGGTCGACTACATGACAGGCGTGTGGTTGCCATCAAGAAACAAGTACTCAACCTTCCATCACGTGATGACAAACACATATACAATGAAGTTAACATTGTTTCAGAGATTAACCACAAAAATATAGTCAGATGTCTGGGATACTGTCATGAAATCAAAGTGGCTTTGGTTTGCTTGGATGATGAATACATTGGAGATAAACAACCGACTTATTGTTTCGTCGAAGAATACACATGCGAAATGGGAGCAGTTTATGTTACGTGGATACGCATGGGGAGTGGCGTATCTGTATCCGACACGTATCGGATACAGATACGCCTTGGATACGCTTTCAGCCGTATCCCAAAAAGATGGATACGTATTGGCTCAGATACGTGTATTCGACACGTATGGGACATGTATTTGAGAGGGAAACCATGGGGAGAGAGAGACGAGAGAGTGAGAGGAGGCAGCGTGGCTGCGCGCGGCCTCGACGGCGGCGGGATGCGGACGGAGGAGCTGGGTGCGGTGGAGGATTAGAGGCAAGGCGTGGCGCGGGGTGGGTCCAGAGGCAGGACGACGGCGCGTGAGCCGGAGGCGGGCAGCTGGGTGGCCTCCATATTGGCGGCGGGGTGCTGATGGAGAGCTGCTGGCGGCGGACGCATGGCGTAGCGCACAAGCCAGAGGCAGCTGCGGGAGCTGGGTAGCAAAAGGACAGAGAGATAGAGTAGGGGAGTAGAGAGAGCATGTAGAAAAGCACGAAGAGCAGAGAGGGCTGAGATAAGATAAGGTTACTTTTTTTTATTGATTTCACTTCTTCAGTGTGGCAGCTTGCTTCACATGATGGGGACAGGTGGAGGTGGTTCTCTAGAGAGTCCAGATGCACTTGATTCTCTCCGGTTGAGTAGGACAGCTACTGTAATACTACTAGTTTGTTGTAAATGCTACACTCTCATGACTCATGAGTGTGATATTTTATATAAAAATTATTAATATTAAATTATTCTAGCCGTATCCCCGTATCGGTGTTTTTTGAGAAAGTGCGTATCCGCATATCCGATACGTGTCGTATCCGATACCCGTACTGGTATCCGGAGCACGTACGCTTTATTACTCAAGGTAGTATACGCATTGCTGTCAAAATACAAATTACAGTTCGCCGCCTGAAAACAATGCATCTCTTGACCCTTTGTAAATCTATTTGTCTCTTGTCTCATAGTTGCCTGTACATGGATATATGCATCTTCCGTAATTTGCAGGCAATGTTAAGTGGCCCACCCGCTTCCAAATAATTAAAGGGATTGCACAAGGCGTACACTACCTACATGAGCAACGCATTGTCCATCTGGATCTCAAGCATAGGAACATTCTCTTGGATTGTGACATGAACCCTAAGATTAGTGATTTTGGGACAGCTAAAAGGTTGGGCCATGATGATGAGATCACTAGCCACAGCGAAATAATTGGCACACCGTAAGATTCTAAAATACTCCCTCTGAAATCAAATCTAGGTCTTTACCAGATTCGCCACGTTAAATACCTTCATAATATATAGCTATCTGTTTAAAATAATTTTACAAAAATTGCAAGCCATGTCATATTGGAGGAATGGAGACTCTATTGTTGTCCTGAACGACTTGCATTTGGAACCCAGAGGAGCATAGGACCAAGATGTGCATAAAGCACTTTTCAATTTTGATTTATTTATCTTCTCTTACATCATTTTCATTTTACTTGATCATTCAGGGGATTTACAGCTCCAGAGTACGTACATGAACATATTATATCGATGAAGTGCGATGTGTACGGTTTTGGCGTCACTCTCCTTTGGACCATCAGTGGATATGTGTAGATGTGAACCACCACCTGCCGAAGATTTAGTTCAATGGGTAAGCATTGCTTGTTATATAACATCTATGTTTGTGATATCAATTTACAAGTCATAATAACATATATATGACTGGAGTTAATTTCAGGCTTGGACGGTTCGGCAGGAAGCTGGACGAATGGAGGCGTTGTCTGATCCATCACTTTGTGACGAGTCTCAGCTAATGGAGGCCAAGATGTGCATGGAGGTAGGATTGCTGTGCACTCAGCTTGATCGGAATGATCGACCCACCATGGCAGATGTTCTTGCGATGCTAAATGGGAGGAAAGAGTTGCCAGACCCAAAGAAACCAGCAGGCACATCTGGCCCAGGAAAGGGCCGGAGAAATCAGACGGGTGCTAGGGTGCCTCAGAAGGGTCCTGAAAACTTGTCAGCGAGAAGATCTCGAGCTCTGCATCATCGCCAACACAACAATCCAGCAAGAGATGATGAAGTGGAGCCGAATGCTAGTTCGCCGGAGACAGCAGGATCGGAGGCGGACGCAATCTCTCCCTTGGAATCTCCCTTATTGCCTGCTAGTTTGGTGAACCAGATTGAGAAAGTTAGGAGAGCTGGAGAAGGTTATGGTCATAAGCACAGAGAACCGATGAATCCACAGCTTGATCAGGGGAATAAGAATATTCAGAAAAATGTGAGACATAGGTCGACCAATGGAGAGGGAGGACAAATTCAAAATGTGGTGACCTCTGCAAAATTTTCTGCAGATGACATTGACGATAGCAGAAGATGGAATTCAATGGAGTAGGACAGAGATCAATGGGGGAGGGGAAAGAAGCCAATCTCTAAACAAGAAAATCGCAACACATGGGGAAGGGGTCGCGGTGTCAGACGGAGTCGTGGCGATGGCCAAGGTGGTGGCAGATGGAGATCACCTAGCTGCTTCGACCAGGGAGATCAATACCAAAATCAGGGTTCCAGATTCAACCAGAGGGGGCCTTCTCCAGCTTCTCGTCGGCCTATGCACCAGCAGGCGAGGAGCCAACAACCTCAAGCTCAGGCACAAACTCAAGGCAACCAGATGCGAGCTCCTTCAGCTGAAAAAATAAGTACTGCCGTGATGAATGCGGGGGAAATTTTTGAGAGAGGAAAATCCAGTAATGCTACCGAGAAACTAACTCAACCTAAATACAGATTGTGTTTTATCTGCAGCAAAGAGGATCATCAGGAGGAATGTCCTGTCAGAAAATCTGGCCACCGGTATGCTACATATGTGGGATCTGCAGCCAATGGGGTAGGTTTCTACAATATTGAAGTTCCTGAAGTGCATGAACCACAACTGATTGATCTCAGAAACTGTGGGAAACTTTTTTATAGAAACTGGCGAGATAACCATGGAAGAATTAAAGTGGGAACTTGCTAGCACTTTCAATGCCGCCAATTGGCCATGTCAAATAAGACAACTTGATGAATGGTGTTACTTAGTGAGATTTCCTCCAAACAAGAAAGTGGAAGACTTGGCAGACTTTGTATCTTTCAATCTACGTAAAGAAGGTGTTTCAGTGAGAGTAGAAGTGTGGGACGGAGATCTTGAACCTTACTGTGAGCTAAAAGAGACATGGGTTCAACTGAGAGGGATCCCTCCTCAATGGTGTACCTGGGAAGTATTACATCAGTTTGCTTCATGCTATGGGCTGCTTTTAGATGTGGATTGGGAAGGAGTGATCCAGAGCTTTGGTGAGGTGGTTAGAGTCAAGATTTCTTGCAGAGACTGCACGGACATTCCTAGACAAAGACTATTTGGTATGGATGGCAAACTATATCTACTAACGGTTACCATAGAATCTCCTATAGCTGCTGTACAGAATGGCATGGGAACAATCAACAATGATGATGAAACAGATGAATGCGGACCAGATGTACAGCACATCGAAGATTAGATGGACACTTTTCAGAAGAACTTACAAGATATTGCAAACAGAGAGTGCGACTGTTACTATAGCTGATTGAAATTTTGAAATATGTTATATGTATTGATTGTTTTTAGTAATATAATGGAACAATTCGTTTTTTTCCTGTAATTTTGGAGTTCAGACCTGCATTACATGTCTTTAAGAAGCTTCAAATAATATCTGAGTATAAATTGTGATTGACTGAACTTTGAAACTGTTAGGTTTCATGCACCAACAAGATGAACCCAAAAAGTTAAGCAGTTGAGAAGAGGTGGGCAGGGGCGGATCTAGCGGTGGGTAGGGGGGCTCGAGCCTCCCCTACCGCCAGCGCAGTCATGAAGCCCCCCTGGAGCCCCCCCATGAATTTTTGGTGCTAAATACAAGCTCTAGGGGAGGCTGGAGGTTGAAGACGACCTGGCGTCAGGCTCCTCACGAGTTGGGCCCAGAAATAGAGTATGGCGGCCCAACAAATTGAAGCCCAAGGCCCAACCGGCCAACAGCACATAGCAATTAGCAAACCATATCTTGTTTCCTGTCCACGGCATCACCATCCATCTCCATCGTGCGACTCGCAGGGCGGCGGCCGGCGCAGGCGCACACCAGATCGCGGGCTCCGGTGCTCGGCGCCTGGCGGCTGGCGCAGGCAAGGCCGGCAGCCGGCGGGCAAGGCGCACGCGCACCGCGCACGCAGCCAAGCAGGCCCAGGGCCAGGGGCGAGCAGGCGGCGGCAGGACTGGGCGGCGAGCCGGCAGGCGCGGCGAACGGCAGGCGGCCTGCGCGCGGCGCTGCTGAGCGGCTGGGCCGGCGCTCGCCCGCGTAGGCGTCCGCGGTGTGCAGCGCGTCCGCCTGCAGGGGCCAGCGCCCAGCGGCCAACTGAGCCTGATTCAATTTCTATTTTCAATTTTCGATTTCTATTTTTCTTGATCTATGATTCAATTTTTATTTCAATGATTCAATATTTGCTTGGTATGATATATTTCAGAATGTCGAAAAGAACTATACACACATACTTTTCAAGTTCAAGTACTTCTACTCCACATACTAATGAGAGTGCATCTCAACCAACGAAATCTAGAACAGAATTTAGTCATTCGGACTTAATTGGGGATCCTGGAAAGCGCAAACCTATCGATGATTATCAACTTGAAATTAGAGATCAAGTAAAGAGGGCATATGCTTTGAATGGACCAACTCAACCTCGTGATATCGTGTTTCCTCGTAAATGGATCTTTTCAGAAGTCTTGGTATGATGAGTTTGATTGGCTAGAGTACATTGAGTACAAAGATGCAGCTTATTGCTTGCAATGTTATACAGTCGTCTAGTCGAACCTAGTCGCTATGGCACCGATAAGGCGACTAGTCGTCGATCAGGTCGATTAGTCGACCCTAGTCGGTCCTAGTCGTCGCTATAGTCGTTCTATATATCCCACGGCATATATGTACATGTATATATACTTATATACTATATAGCAAGCAGGAACACCACAATGATAGTCAGTTTGGTGACACTTGTGAGATTTGATGTTTGAACTGTCCAGAACTCCATATTCTTGTCCCACACTCCATATCCTTGCTATTCTACTGCTGAAACTGTAAAAACTGAAGTCAGTAGCTGAAATTAAATGTGTAACAGCATTACAGCAAGTGAGCAAGTAATTCAAAATTTAAAAAGAACACAACTAAACCAAGGCAGCAGGCAACGAGCAAAGCATACATATTACATAGACAATTAGACAGCTAAATAGGTTCAGTGTTCAGACATTCAGTACATAAATAGGTTCAAATGATAAGTTGATAATAAGCTGAACACTTCAGCTGAACAACACATCAGCACACAACAATTCAACAAAGCAGCAAACTTCAAAAGAAGACAGCCCAGCCATGCATCTAATCAAGCAATGCCATTCAATTGAAATTCTTGTTCTCCATCAGGTGGTCCTCCGGAATCTTCACCATCCTCCATTGTATATTCTGAATCTGATACACCATGCTGGTCACCTGGTGCATCTACCTCCATCATCTCCTGATCACTGTCATTCAGTTCAGCAATATCCTGAGTAGCATTTGCCCTCCTTGGACGCTTCTTCCTAGCATAAGTGTGGCTAACAGCAGTAGCAGAACGAGCAGCAGCCGCCCTTTTCAGGCCACGACCCTGGAGACCTTCAGTTGCACCAATAGCTTCATCCATCTGCCCCAAGTCAGCACGTTGCCATCCCCATCTGTTGCTGCTCCTGTGTGAACTGGATCAGAATTTACATCAACCCATTCACTCTCCCAATTAAATTCTTCAAGAATCAGAGGGTTGGATTTCTTTGCTTTGGAGCCAAGTTCTCTAATTTTTTGAAATCTATTTGACATCTTCCGGTTGTAGCTAACATACACCAGCTTGCTCAACCTTTTGTGCTCTAATCTGTTCCTCTTTTTGGTATGGACCTGAACAAATAGACAATGCAAAATCAGATTAGTGTCCAAGGAATATAGCCACCAAACTCCAATTGGTTTGTACTAGTACAGTGGTACTTACATGAGAAAATGTGCTCCAATTACGTTCACATCCAGAAGCAGAACAACAAAAGCTCACAATTCTTTTTGCTAAACTTTGGAGCTCATATGCTAGGCCACCATATGATCCCCACCACAAAACTGCAAGGCAAATACAATTTAATGTAAGGAGCTACAAAGCAGATCAAGAGACAGGGATTGAAGGGAAGGAACTTACTAGGATTCTTGTTATCTCTCTCTCTTATTGCCATTGGCTTTGAGAAGCAATCACCTTCAGACCTCTCATAATCATCAACTTGCTTACTAATCTTGCACTGTTCATCATCATCCAACACCATCTTCCACAAAACATCATTGAACATGGACCTTAGCCTTGTAGCTTGCCTCCTATCCTTCTCCCTTATGGCAAAGAACTTGCCTGGATTCAAGAATAGGGTTGCACCATACAACTTTTGCTCCATTTGCTTTTCCCACCTCCTGTCATAGCAGTCCATTACTTGTTTAAGTAAAGTGTTATTGGCTCTCAGGTCCTCCTTGATTGTGCTATTTGCCACTTCCATTGCTGCCATAATCTCAGGGGCTGCTGGTGTCTCATCTCCATCTGCTATCCTTAGAGCAATGAGAAGGGGCTGTGAAGCTTTTAGGCAATTTTGCACTTTTGTCCAAAATGGTGCTGAAAGGACAATTCTCTCACATTGCTGTCCTTCAGCAGATTTGGACCAGGCGCTGCTACTCCATTGGGGACTAACAAACAAAGCCTTCAAACCTTGTCTCTTTTGAAGCATACTTGCCAAAGTGAGATATGATGTAGCAAAGCGAGTCACAACAGGTCTGACAAGATCTCCATCTATTTTCTTTCTCATAAACTCAAGAAGCCTTCCATGCTTGTACAGAAATCTGGACAATTTCTTTGCCATATTGATAGTTGTGTTGAATTCCTTTATCTGCCCAATGTCATGCATCATCAAATTCAAGCAATGTGCTGCACAAGGTGTCCAAAACAAATGAGGGATCCTCTCCATTAGAATCCTTCCCGCTGCCTTGAAATTGGCTCCATTGTCTGTGACTATCTGCACAACATATTCCTTTCCAACCTTATCAATTTGCTTTTCCAATAAATCTGCTAACATTTGTGCATCGGCTACTTCACTTGAAGCGTCCACTGAGCCTAGGAAGAAGGTCCCTGCTGGGCTGTTGGCAAGAAAGTTGATGAGATGACACCAGCTTGTGTCAATCCAACCATCGGACATGATCGTGCAACCATATTCCTTCCAAGCCTCCTCATGCTTCTTCCTCAGTTCCGTTGTTCGCTGCACAACCCTTTCAAGCAGCTCCTCCCTAATTTCACAAAATGTTGGTGCACGATACCCAGGACCATATTGCCCAATGGACTCAACCATAATCTCAAAGCTTCTTGAATTGATGACATTGAAAGCTATGGCATTCTCATAAAAGAAATCAGCGACATGCTCATCAACAATTTCTTTGGCCTCCTTAGATTTCTTTGTGCAGTGCTCAAGAGTAGGTTGTGAAGTACCATATTTATGCCTTTTTGCTACTACTTCCTCTGGTGTATCGCAAAGTATTGAACTTATTGACTTGGAGTACTTTTGTGTTTGTGGTTTTACTGGACCAGAAACCATAAAAGAAGTGATTGCAGCTTGAGAAACTTTCAGCTTTGCTGCCTTTGCTTGCTTAAGCCTTGTCCCAAAACTTGGTACTGCTACTTGTTCAACAGCTTCACCCTCCTCTGCACCTTGCTCTTGTTCTTGTTCCCCTTCCCCTTCACCTTCACCTTCATCCACTTGCACAATCACACTTCTTGCATTCTTTTTCAGGTAAATGCTCATCTCTTTGGAGATCAACTCTGGTGCTTTTGGACATTTTATTGTATCACCATAGCCCCCAACAAGGTGCTGCTTGAACCTTTTGATTCCTGCAGTGTAACATCCCAGTTTTCATCACGATTAAGGGGGAGTGTTGAAATTTATAATGAAAGCTTCTAGAAGGTTCTATAAAAATAAGGATAAACAATGGCATAATTTTGTTCACCATGACAAGGTTCTAGAATGTTCCACAAGAATCATAAGAAGACAAGAAGTTTGGATATTTTCTTGTCATGGTAAAATTTAGAATTTTCTAGAATTAGAAATTTGTAGGGAACTTAGATATTTGTAGGGAGCTTCCTAGATTGTGAGAAGTGTCACTCATCCAAGAGGGTATGGGTGCCTATATAAGGAGGGTGCCACCCCTTGCCATGCCATACTACTCCACTCCATCCCACACACATCCAAGGGCATGGTAGAAGTGAGCATAGGTAGAGTGTGCTAGGTGTGTTCCTTTGTTGCTTCAATAAGGTAAGCGTCTTTATAAGTGTTAGTCTCCCGGTTAAATTTAAGTACTTAGTGTATAAGTTGTGATCCATCGAAGGTTGGCTCTGCCACCCGGGATCACAAAAGGGTCTGGGCTTCATCGAAGGTTGGCTCTGCCACCCGGAAGCCAGCTTCATCTGTTGGTAGGCTCTGCCTCCCGGAAGTAAAAGGTGGCTCTGCCGTCAAAAGGACCTGGTACACTAAGTAACTAGAAGCTGACCGACTCTGAAGTGAGTTGGTGTAGATCCTTAACTTAGTAGGGCCACCTCAAATTCCAGCAATCACTAAAATAAAACTTAGGATGCAATTAAACTAGTAAGGTGAAATAATACTAATGTTATACGAGGTATTACATAACTATTAGGTAAACTATTTTATACTCTTGCCTTGCATTAGTACATTCGTTCCCTCCAGTAACCAGCATACGCATGCTTACACCTACGACAAAAATCATCTCGTTTCCATAAAAGTCTCTTAAGTCACCGTACCATGCCATAATTCCCAGACAATCATGACAGCGCCTACCTCCTTTGCCATAACTTCATCATTCCCTGGAAGCCACAGAATACCCACACCATTGACCTTGAAAAGACCCGTCATGGCAGCACTCACCTCCCTAAAGATCGGGGTCGCCACGCACAGTGCCGGCCGAGATTTTTTCCGCCGAACCGCCTCACCCGCTCGCTCGCGCTCGCGCACGCGCGACACGCCGGCCCCACGACGGGACCGCGCACTGCCGCCGGCATCATGCCGTGCTGCCCACTCCCGCGTCCCCACCTCGCCCACGCCGCTGCAGCGTCCTCGCCGGCTTTGCCGCCTCGGCGCTCACGCCTTCAGTGCTGCCACTGTTCGCGTTGACGACAAGCTGCCGCAGCCCACGCCGTCGCCCATCCTTGCGCAACGCCGCTGCTGCTCTCCTCGCCTATAAAAGGAGCAAGGCCGTGACGAGCCCCGTCACCAGCCCAAGCACACCGAGCCGCTTCGCTCCACCAGCTGAACCACTCCTTCCGAGCCCAGCTCACTCACAAAACGAGGCTCCAACAATTGATCCTCTTCCTCGAGCTGTTCCGCGCCAAGGTGAGATGGCAGGCAGCTCCCCCGACCATTAACTCCACTAATAAAGGCCCAAAACTCCCACTAGGCCGTGAGCACTTAATCCAAATCATTCTACCAATCAATACTGTAAACTCAATATCTCCTTCATATCAACTCCTTTTCACGAAACTCTTTTTCCTAAACTCTCCTCAAATCATATATTATCTATTCCTCCTATTTTCATCTCCATTTGAGCTTATTTTATTGCTTGCTTGTGTTGTTTGCCGGTTGTGCCGTTCTCGCCCGTAGATCACGGAGTGACCGAGGAGGAGCCTGCCAAGGAGCCAGAAGACCGTACCACGAGCAGGAAGCCGCCGCCGCCGACGCGTACGCAAGCGAAGGCAAGTTTCATCGACCCCTACGTGAGCGGTTGCATCCATGTGAGGACGTTTAGCTGTAACCTGGGTCTAGGATCGATCACATATACCAGTACTTGAGTGATTGAGTGTGCTCATGCATGCATCTGAGTAGTCATGCATATCCAGAGCTGAGAATAAGATACGAAGGGATCTGGCTGAGACCAGGGCAGCTGGGTATGTTGGAGCCGGCGCTACCGTGGTGGTAGACTGGCAGGTGAGTGCTACCGTGGTGGTAGGCTCGAGTTGACATGTTGAAGGATGGTTGTTGCCCTGGTGAACCTTAAGGACCGAGTTGTTTTGACATCTCACCTAGCTTACTTTAGTACGACCACAGGTTCCGGTATGGGCCGGACTTAGCCTAATCCCACTGGTTAGCCTGATGGTCGCAGGGATGGTTTACGGGTATAGACCATTGGGGTCAGGGCCCGAGGGTTTGTGCGGCCGGGCTGGGGCGTGACCACGGCTGGGTGTCAGCTATGTCGGTTGTCCGTTCGGGCAGCCGAGCGTGTGGGTACAGTGTACGACCTCTGCAGAGTGTATAATCCATTCGAATGGTCCGTGTCCACGGTATGGACAGGCTACGGTGTGGTCCTGACAACTAGTGAGCTACCTATTGTGGGTTGTGTCGGGAAGAGTTGCGTGCCATTAGTTGCATTGCTAATGCATTGTGCTTAATGTGCGTCGTGCATGTCATTCCCCTCCCGTAGGGTGAGGTGGAGCTTGCTGAGTACTTTTGTACTCACCCCTGTTGATTTTTCTCCAGAGGATCCTGACTTTGTGCCAGAAGACTACGAGTAGATCGTGTTCGCACCCAAGCTGATCGAGTGGAGCCGTGATGGATGAAGAGCTAGTCCTCCATGTCGTTATGCTAGTTGTTATCATATGGTTGTTCTGTGTAGCTTTGTGTTGTCATTTTACTCCTCATGTACGTGTTGAATAAAGCTCTGTATGACTCTGGACTCCACTTGATGTAACATGTATTATGCCGGAGACCTTATTCGGTAATTAATACATGGTTTAGCCTTGATCTTCGGGTCGGGGCGCTTCATGCAAGAACATCCTTCTTGCAGAATATGCATTGCACCATCTCCTTCTTCAGAGGATCTGGCCAGAACCCATATTTCCATCCAGGGTCTCCAGATTTTGCTTTCCTCTTAGGATCTTTAGCCATCTCCGCAAGATTTGGTGGCAGTTCAGCTAGGGCCTTCTCTACTATGGATTGACCATCTGGAGCAGCTGAGGAGGCAGTTTCAGCAGCGGAGGAACCTGTGGCACCTGCTTCATTGGCCACGGCTTCATTCTGTGGCGGCGGCGGCGGCATTATCACTTGCACCTGCCTTTGCCGCTGTGCATCGAAATCTGCAGAGCAATGAGCCAAGCAGAGCAAGAGCAGTGAGCCAAGAGCATAGCACGAGCAACGAGCCAAGAGCAGAGCAGAGCAAGAAAACTTACCATCGGAGGAGGAACTCATCTTCAGACGCCGGCGGGCGGCGGCCAGGCGACGTGACGCAGGCGGTCAGGCGACAGCGTGATGCGAGCTGGCGGCCGCGTGACCCGGGCGGCGTGACACAGGCAGTCGGGCGGCGTGACGCAGGCGGCGGTGGCGGCTTGACTCGAGCACTCGAGCGGAGGATTGTGCTCACAGAAGTGGCTTTATATAGTTAACCCTAATGGGCCTAATTGAGCCCAGTACAGGCGGCGGGCTGGACATCTTTTGGCCGGCAACCTGATCGACCAAGTAGCAAGTCGGACGACTAATCTCGATTAGGCGACTATTAGTCGGACGATCAGACATCTGATCGACAAAAGCTAGTTGCTCCACTTATCGCGATTAGTCGGACGACTGTATAACATTGATTGCTTGTATTGCTATCTCTTCTTTAATTCTGGAAAGCCTGAAAAGTTTGGTAGTTCGGTCTTTGCACATCAAGGTTATGTGAATTGGAAGAAAGCTAAGGATACATATAATAAGCACAATGTTTGCAAGACTCATGTAGAAGCTAGGCTAAAGTGTGAAGACTTTATGAACCAAAGGATAAATGTGGGTAGAAAATTAGTTCAAATAAGCAAGGAGGAAGAAAAACGCTATGAGATTCGTTTGACAGCTTCTTTAGGTGTTGCAAGATTTCTCATAATGCAAGGGGATGCTTTCCGTGGACATGATGAGTCTTCTACTTCTCTTAACAAGGGTACATACAGAGAAATGATTGATTGGTACAAAGATAAGGTTGAGATAGTGAAAGTGGCATATGAAAAAGGTTCTAAAAATTGTCAAATGTTATCTCCTGATATATAGAAGGATCTTACAAAAACTTGTGCAAAAGAAGTCACTAGTGTCATTATGGATGAGATTCGAGGTAAAAAATTCTCGGTGCTTATTGATGAGTCTCAAGATGTATCAATAAAGGAGCAAATGGCGGTGATTCTAAGGTCAGTAGTTGCATTTTCTTGCCTAAGTTTTTATCTCTATTTCTACAATTATACTAACACATAATGAAATTTGGCATGCGGGTTTGTGAATGATGAAGGGAAAGTGATGGAGAGATTTATTGGACTTCAGCATGTTGAGAGTTGCACAGCTATTGCATTGAAAGAAGCTTTGGCCCGTATGTTTTCAAGTCATAATTGTCAATCTCTATGCTTCGTGGGCAAGGGTATGATGGAGCTTCTAATATGAGAGGTGAATTTAATGGGGTGCAGAAGTTCATTCGTGATGAGAATCCTTATGCTTTCTATGTGCATTGTTTTGCCCATCAATTGCAACTAGTGGTTGTTACTGTTTCAACATCTAGTGCAGATATTGCAGATTTCTTTAACTATGTTCCTTTAATAGTCAACAATATGGGTGCATCTTGTATGAGAAAGGATGCAAAGCATCATGATGTGTTGCTAGAAAAGATTGGGAACGGTGAGATTATGACCGGAAGAGGTTTCAACCAGGAAAGTAGCCTAGCTAGACCTGGAGATACTAGATGGGGCTCACATCTTAAAACTTTGCTTCGCATTTTGGTGATGTGGGAGGCTATCATAGATGTCCTTGAGATAGTGAAGAAAGATTCTATTAAATCAGCATGTAATGGTGGAGCTTTAGGTTTAATTGGAAAAATGGAGAGCTTTGATTTTGTGTTCATCTTGCATTTGATTATAGAATTGTTGAGCATGACAGATATTTTGTCACGTGCTTTGCAAAGGAAAGATCAAGACATAGTTGAAGCAATGCATTTGATAATGGATGTGAAAGATGGCTTGCAGGATACGAGGGAAAATGGATGGGAGCCATTACTCAAAAAAATGAAAACTTTCTATGAGAGGAATGAGATTGAAGTGCTAGATATGGATGAGGAAATAAATATTAGAGGGACATCTAGACGTAGAAAGCAAAAGGTAACAAACATGCATTACTATCATGTCGAGATTTTTCTTGTAGCCATTGATGCCATCTTGACTGAGTTGAATCATCGGTTTAGTGAAACTAGTTCAGAGTTATTAGTATGCATATCTTGTTTTAACCCAAGGAAGTCCTTCTCTAATTTTGATGTGGATAAACTTGTGAGACTTGCTGAAATTTATGCTGAGGATTTTGATATTGGTGACCTCACTGTTTTGCCAACTGAACTTAAATCCTTCGTCAACCGTGCTAGAAGAACTCCAGATTTATTTAGATGTACTGAACTTGGAAAAGTTGCTGAAATTGTGGTCAAGACTAATATGAACACATCTTATCGATTGGTTTATCATCTCATTGAGCTAACCTTGATTCTACCGGTGGCAACAGCTTCAGTTGAGAGGATATTTACAGCTATGTCCATTATAAAGACAGATTTGCGTAGTAAAATGGGTGATGAATGGCTCAATGACTTGATGATATGCTATAACGAGAAGGAGATATTTAGAAAGATTGGTAATGACAAGATCAAAAAGAGGTTTGAAGAGATGAAAAAACACCGTATGTTATTGCCTAAAAAATTAATTGTAAGCTTTGTTCTATTCTAAATTCATAATTTGGAGGTCCATATATGTTTGACTAATCAATTATGTCTATTTCTATACATTGCTTCTTCGGATGAATAATGGGTGTCACCGTCACGCGTGGTGTCTATTAGTTTCGTAATTTTTCTTTTTGGTATGGATAAACCGCATTCTTTATTTTTCATGATGTATTTTATGATTTTCATGGTCCATCAATGTTTTAATATAAGACTACTTCGAACTATTATATTTGCTTTTTGTGAGGTGTCGTAGTGGTGCCATGTCGTTGTAGCGGTTTTCTTTTCAGCCCCTCCTAAATATTTTCCTGGCTTCACCACTGGAGGTGGGCAATCCGCAGTTGGGAAGAGGTGGGCAATCCACTAATACTTCACAACACTCCCACTCACATGCAACCGGAACAAGGCGCAAATGTGGAAATAAAGAAGGGAGTGGAGGACTTAAAAGATGCATCTACCAAGACTCGAACTCGAGACCTCTGGCTTTCATACCATGTTAGGTTTCATGCACCAACCAGATGAACCCAAAAGCTTAAGCAGTTAGGAAGAGGTGGGCAATCCGCAGTTGGGAAGAGGTAGGCAATCCACTAATACTTCACAACAGAAACATGGTATGTAGCCATGTAGGCTACATTGGAAAAGTAAATACATGGAAATGCTTTCATGATTTTCAGATGATACAGTTCCTTCCATTTTCAAAGAAAGAGACAGTGTTATATTAGAAATACATGAACAATCGGATGAATTTAAAAAAAAAAAGATCTATAGAGGGTAATATTGATATTGGACCTACTATTCATCAAATTGAACAGCATGGAGTAATACCTCAATCCGATGAAAGCATTGGAAAACAGATATAGTGCAAAAGCAAAGACTGATAAAAGCAGAGATTACACATTGCAACTTACCTCAGAGCACTGGAACCTGGTGCCCCATCATTGTGTCAGAAACCCAAAAGGGCCCAGAGAAATCTGACCCATGAATCACCATCTCCTCTGACCATCACGGACATGATTTTCCTGGTGACTGTGGCCAGGAGTAGCCGGGCGATGCAAGCCTGTACGAGATTGTTCAGCTCCTCGGCATACGGCATGGCACGGCACTGCATAATCCTTGTCGATTTAGAATTCCAACGAGGCCGAGCTATGCAAGAGAGGCAGCGCCCCCCTCGATTACACATGCTCCGATTTGAGCACGGCGCCTGAAAATGTGTCGCGCTCAGCCGTCCCCATCAAATTTGCACCTAAGAAGCATTTCCACGAACACCTATCGGCCGTCTGAGATGGGCGAGAAACATCAGGCTCCACGCCTTCTCGTCTCTCGTGGGTAGCCGCAGTAGCTGGCTCTGGATCGCTGATGGAAAACACAGCAGCGCACCGTCTCCGGCTGCAGGCGAAGCACCGGCTGGCTGCCGGCCGCGGCGAACATCTGGGCCCGGACAGCGGACGAAGCTCTGGGACGCCACGCGACGGCCGCCGCCCTGGCCACAGGGCTCCTCGCTTGCTGACGAGCTGTTCCGCTCGAATCACAGAGAGCTCGCTGATGCTAGGTACTGGATGGATGGGATAACGCTAGGCGCTGCCGGCGGACGGGCTCGGAGGATGGCAGCGGTCGACGGGTGGGAGAACAAGCCAACCCCTACCGGGGTGCTATATTGAAAATACAGGGTGGTAATTGCAAATATTAGGATCGCGATTATTAGTCTCGATCCAAATAAAGGGGCTGGGTCTATACGTAAATATTTGAATCGTGATTATTAACTGCAATCCAATCGAGAGGGTATTTTGAAAATATAACGATGGAACTCAGGGGTCTTTGTGAATACCCCGGGACTCCTGCTGCTTCTCCGCCTCATGCCGCAGCTTGCTTGTGTTGGTGAATGGTCCATTCAGAATGGAGATGGAATTTGTTTGCTGAATTGTTAAACTAGTGCTGAATGAAGATGTTGATGCTTCTTTTGTCATAAATTCATTTATTTTATGAACGCACTATCATTTACGTATGATTATATAGAATATAAGAATGGTATGAATTTTAACATGCAGCTGCCTTATGACGGCATTAAACAATATTTTGCCACCGTCTGGGTTTATCCTTAGGTTGCTTAGCGATCATCTTGGACCGATGCCATAAGCTGCATTCAGGGAGGTACACTTGCTATGCCATACATACGCCTACATGATCATTTAGTCCCGTAATCCCGTTCAGTGATGCTATGGTATATATTTTTTCCTTCTTCTGGCCTACCTCTACAAAGATGCAGAATGAAATTTCCGGTTCAGAATTCTGATGAGACTAGGCTATGCAAGAGAGGCGGCGGTGGGCTCCTCGACTACACATCCTCCAATCTTAACACGGCGCCTAAAAATGTGGTGCACTCATCCATCCCCTGGCCAACTATATATTCTTTTTATTTTTTTGAAGTTAAAACTCAAAATATAAAGGCCAGCTATTCTTTTTATTTTTTTATAACAGCCATAGCCTTCTTAATTGTATACATAATTTTGATAAACAAAGAATAGTACATGTTCAGTATGGCTAATGGGGATATTCGCTTGGCAGAAATAGAAAAAACACCCGTGCTTAGTAGAAACCAAACAATTGCACACTTTATTTCACAATAAAGCCAATTTTCTCGTATCTATGTAACATACTTTTCATTCTACCCCCGTGTTTTCTCGACAATACAAACACTGTCTACGCTGCGAAAATAACGCAAAATCTGTCATACCTTTGTAACATGGTTTCCATTTTATTATCTCCTATTATGCGTTGCGTAATAACCAATACATATTTGCAATGGTGTGACAGCTAGATAGCTCATTACATGAGGTAATATCTAAAATTTATATCACCACGAGTGATGCCAAATGATATTACCCACTCTTATTTTGTCAGTGTATGTCCGATACGATCTAAGCCATCCATTTTATTTGGTTATGTCTATGGTATCAACACACAATAGTCAACTTTATTATTTATATAATCATTTGCCACGCACCAACTGTCACATAGTTGTAATCCATAAATAACTAAGAAAAAATATATCAATCTTTATAAATAACTATCAAAATATAAAGTAGATAATTATCTATAATTATATATGACTATTAAAATATACAACTAAATGATCATCAGTGTAACTTTAACTTGACTGGCCATGCCTATAACAAAATATCATTTTAAGTAGAAGATATACTCCCTCGGGTCATTAATACATATGTTTTGGACAAAAAAAGGAAATCAAAACTAGTTCATTTTTCCAAAATTAGTGAAATGAGAGAGTATATTACATTATATAAAATATTTTTTATGATGAATATAATAATATTCATTTTATGTCCTATAAAGATGCTTCTATAGTTGCCCCGACTTCATGGCGTAACTCCCTTTTTCACTTTATTTGCACATAGGTACAATGGTGGAAAAAAGGTCAATCTCATAATAAGACTTTAAAGCAGAGAAAGTTATACTCCCTCACAGAATATTATTGAATCAGCTGAAATCAGTCAGCTTATTAGACCAGCCGAATAACTTCACTATAGATACAGCCTACTGCGGTAATCTAAATTAACTAATATTCGGACACTAGCATGTATGCAGGTCTACTGATATAATATGGCTAATTCTCTATCTAGCTAATGGACACAACAGAAATAGCAAATCATACATATTTAAAAATGTATCTGTTTCATGATATGGTAACAATATGGTTATTTTATATATCATGAAATAATTATATAATTAATAAATAATCTTATTTAGGTGAGTAACGTTGTTTTTACCTCTTATTTCTTACTACACTCGTCACTCCATACTTGCTAAACAAGGTGTAAATTTTATTTTTTTGGTAATTTATGGATAGATTGTTACTCGATGATAGATAATTGTTTTTATACTTTCTACATGTCACCATATACACTCCTTTCATTTTTTTATTTTTCTGTGTCATTTAGTCTTTTTAGCTATGCTACCAAAAATCAAATACAAAGAGATAGATCTTAATAAGCATCACCACGATAGAAAAATAGTGCACGCGCACTTGGAATACTAACAATATGCCTAATTTCCAATTTTGGTAGAAAGAATTGATCGCACATGTTGCGGAATAACGCTAATTTTAACATATCTTTACAACGTTGGCAACAACCTATTACGCGCTATGTCTTCAATTAATGTTTGTTTCTTTCACGTGTTACTAAGTGGTTTTGTCGTTAATCAATTATACCAATCATACGTTACAGAATATAATCATGTCAAGGATTGATTTTACTTTCCAGTTGCACGGTTGGACAGGTCATTGGAAATGGTAACCGCTTTATGAATGCATACTTTTTATCTGCTTAAGCCACGTGCGACTTAAAATCGCTGGATGCCGTTGAATCTTCAATCAATGTTTCTTTCTTTCACGTGTTACCGAGTGATTTTGTCATTAATCAATCGTACGTTACATAATATAATCGTGTTAGAGATTTGATTTTACTTTTCGATTGCACGGTTGGACAGTTCAGTTTTGTTAACGCCCACTTTTTGTCCGCATAAGCCACATACGACTTAAAACCGCCGGATAACGTTGAATCTTTCTACGCTATCCGTACCCATCATCACCTTTATTCTTCGGTGTGAGCCATCGGTCATCAACGTGTCACATAATAGTAATCTAACACTACCATAAATCTCTAGTTTAAAAATGTACATATAATATTGTTACAAATCACTGCCAAAACAGCAGGCAGATAATTATCTACCGTTATAAATGACTGCCAAAATATGCCATTATAAATAACTCCGGTGTACGGAGTAGCCACAGGACGAGCGAGGCGAGCTGAGCCTACGGAGAGGGAAGGGGGGCTAAACCTAAACCCGATCCGATTATTCAACAGCCAGCCTCCCCGACTCCATTCCACCACAGCTCCACCTCCCCCCCCCCTCTCCGACTCGACTAGGGCGCCCGCCCACGCCGCCGCCCCCCTCCACCGCCTCCGCCACCGCCGACGAGCGGGAGGGAGGACGGTGCTCTCGATCTCCGCGCGGGCCGCGGGGGACGCACGCGCGACGCGACGGGCGGCCTCCCCGGTGGGGGAGTCAGATCCGAGCTGAATCGGGGGATTTCCCGGGCAGGTGAGCATTGCGGCGCGGTTCCTCCCCGATCTAGTTGGGCGGCGGGCATGAAGGTTCCGTCGGTCCGGTAGGCCGGAGTCCCGCGCTGGACGGTCCCGGCGCGCGCCTTGATTGGATTGAAATGGATTGGGTTGGGTTGGCTGGGTCCGGCTCCGGACTTCCAGTCAATTCGCGTTCCCTTCGTGATAGTCTTGGGAGGGAGCTGCAGTTTTTTTTTTTCCTTGCGTAGGAAAATAATCCGGCTTCGATGTGTATGTGATTTAATCTTGCGAAGGCCTACAGTCCTTGCGGCACTGGATTATTATTGCTTCGGGATTAGTGTCGTTACTCTAGCTCGGAATCAGAGGTTGCACGGGTTAAGAATGGTGTTCCTGGTATCCGGACATGATTTCTGATACTATGTGATGGGAATTTTTGCTATTCTGGATGTTTATCTTTGTTTCGGTCGTGTCTGGAAAATCCATGTGATTCCAGTGGTCAATCACCGTTTCTATTTTCTGCAATGCCTGTTTGGTACCATGCACGCTTTTGCAGCCGCTAGGCACGAGATTCATGAGGCGCGCTAGTTAGCAATTGTCTGTACTTTCTAAAAACATTCTGTCTTTTTAAGTTGTAACGTCTTGTTTAGCGTCACCTTTGGATATCTCTTTTTTGTATTTCTGGCTGTCTACTGAAACTGGGACTTATGGTTTAGTTTCTTGACAACTGCAGGACGAAAAGGGTGAGTGTGAAATAGCTGCGCTTCTTCAGGTGATAGAATAATGGCTGGCACTTTGATTGAGGACAATGCTGGGGATGGTAGATCTTCATCAACTGAAGAGATGCCAAGTGATCAACAGAGCCATTCCGGGGATTCTTTAGCTGAATGGAGGTCAAGTGAGCAAGTTGAGAATGGGACGCCATCTACCTCACCAGCTTACTCAGACACTGATGATGACGACTGTGGTATTTTGCCTAACTATTCAAACATCTGTTTGTATTTTTTGCTTTGCAAATGCTTTAAGTTAAGTATTTATAATCTTTCCTTCTGATATTACTGTCCTATGTGGACCAGCTAGATCTCTTTATTTTTAATTACACTGTTCCATAAAAGGGTCCCAACTAATTTGGTCCAGTACTATGCAATCGATGCACATGATTCATCGCAGACTTAGATACTTATATTTTTTTCGGGAGTTTAGTCTGTCACTGCAGTTATTTGGGTTAGTTATGTTAGGCTTAGGATAGTTAACTGCTTGCTGAACCTGGACCTTGGAAATAAGCTATAAGACTATTGGCCTGTGTGGGAGGGCTTCTTGAGCGGCTCCAAAACCGGCTTCTCAAGGAGCCCTACCAAATGGTGCTTCCAACCCGGCTTCGACTCCGGATCCAGCGATGAAGCCCTAGAAAATCCGGTGACTGGAGCGGGAGGGAGGGCGCGGAGCCACAAAATCGCATCTCCGCGCGGCTCCATCTCCCGTGCCGTCATTGCCCTCCGCTCGTGCGCTACGCGCCTCCTTGCGGGCTCTCTCTGCGCGTGCTGCCGGGCGGCGCCGAAAGCCTGTGCCGTGGCGGGGGTCCGGGCGGCGCCGGGAGCACATGCCGCGGTGGGGCGGCAGGGCACGGCGGGGGGCCTGGCGGCGGCGGGAGCCTCTGCCCGCACGTCGGAGCGAGATGCAGGGAGGGAGGAGGAAGAAGAATGGATAAGGAGAGAGGATTAGGAAGGGTAGAGAAAAATAGAAGGAAATAAATAAGGAGAGAAAGATAAGGGTAGTATGGTCATTTGATCTTTTCTCTGTATATTACTCCCTCCATCCAACTATCCAAGGCATATTTATTTTTGACTCAAAGACAAGGAAGAGTTAACTCTGTCCTCGTTTAATGTACAATTTAGCCTCTTAATTATGGCATTTGGCCACTGGGATCCGCTATGCATGGGCGGGGACGGAGTTACTTTGCGATAGTCCACGAAGCGTCGCGCGCCATGACTTCGAGAAAAACTGGAATAGGCCTTGCATACATGAATTTTTCAGATTTCCTAATGGGCCTTGGATAGTTGGATGGAGGGAGTAATAACTAGTGGAGCCGTTTTGCCAAACGTTTTCTAAAAACGGCTTCAGCTCCACCAGAGAAGCCACTCCACTAGAGGAGCCGGAGCCGGAGCTGTTTTCGAAAGAGCTGGAGCCCTGCCAAACAGGCCCTATGTATGTTACATGTTGAACAAGCACTTCAACGCCCCTTCACAATTTTTTTTCTTAAAAAAGGAAAAATTGTTAGCATTTAAAAAAAGAAAAAATGGTTAGCACCATGCTGAAGACATAAGTTAGAATCTTGGGTGCTACCCTCCCTTGAGACATAAACATGGAGTTGTCCTTGTCCCCTGCGATTTCAACTTAAGGGAGGTAACAACATTAGGCACAGTTTCCCTATACAAAAGGTAAAAATTTCTAGGTAAGCTTAGCTCGGGACTATTTGAAACAAAACAAAGCGACAAGCTGAGGTTAATCTGTTTTACTTATGACAAACTGCTATTGGGAACTGCATATTTCTTACGTGAGAAAAGTTATGGCACACACCACTATACCTGGCGTAATCTACTCACATTATGCTTCATCCGTTACTTCCCCACACAAATGGTTACTGCTCCTACCACAAATCATGGCTGCTTGGGAGGTCATACTCCCTGCTAGTTCTGTTGCATTCAAATCATTTAGGATTGTAATTTACTGTTCTAAAAGGCTGTCACCTAGGTGGTGCTTATTTTAAAAAAGATGTACTTACATTATAACTATGTGGCCTTTTTATGTGTTGACATCACTGAGTTGGACATGTTATTTCATTTTTTTCTTGGATCGCCTTGTAATTAAGATGAGATGATTAATACCTTAGCCTTTGAATTCTAGTGGGTTACATGATTCTTATAAGCTTGATTTACATGATGAACAATTCAATCATTTCTCTTATATAAAAAGGTTCTGGTATGAATTGGTGCTTGACCTGTTGATTCTACTGTCTTGTATAGGGCCAAGGCCTTCTGAACTTTATGGGAAGTTTACATGGAGAATTGATAATTTCTCTCAAATCAACAAGAGAGAGCTAAGGAGTAATTCCTTTGATGTTGGCGGATTTAAGTGGTATGGTCTTTGTATGGGCATGAATTGGACTCACTATTTCCTTTTCATACTTTATTCTACTGCATACATATTTCTTTTGTGCTGTATCTTTGCTTCATACTTGCCCGCTAGGTATGATTTGGCTGTTAGTTTCCAGTGATTTTGGAATGATTTCTATTATGTAGAAAAGGTGTCGACACAAATGAATCTATTGAAACAGCACAAGGTGCACTATTTGCATGTTTTGTTTGAACTGCAAATTCCAAATGGTGGACATTCAAAAGGTGATTTGAGGGTGAAAAAACGACTATAATATTAACCATGGATGACCTTGTGTTATTAGGTATCAAGTGACCTTGCATCCTTCAACAGTTGAACTTACTGGTAGCAGATCAATTTAGTGTATTTTTGTTCTGCTTGACCATGGTGATGTGTACTTTGGCCAGCAAATAGTAATACCTGCTTTTATTGCCATGTAGAAGAAAGACTATTGTAGTATTAACATTTGCAAGTAAATATTTTTCACTGTCAGTATCCAATTCTCTTAACATGTTCCCTATGTAAATACTTATTGGTTCACTGATGCCAAGGTTACTTATTTTCTGGAGTCTGTACCATACTATATTCAATATCCTTTTAATTTCCGTTTACAAACTTCTACTTCATATCTTTTTACATACTGTGAAAGTGAGAATGAAAGTGTCGGTCTTTCTCCAATAATTTATTCAAGAATGAATAGGGACTTGAGCAGTTTTTATTTAATTTTTTGTTTCTTGTGTCCCTTTCAATCTGGTATGTTTAATTATCTTTAGACTTATATGCTCATGCCATTTTCTTCTGCATCATGTCTTGAGATCTGTTAATTGGTTTTCAGGTATATCTTAATTTATCCACAAGGATGTGATGTTTGCAATCACCTCTCTCTCTTCCTTTGTGTTGCGAACCATGATAAACTACTCCCAGGTAGATGCATAGATGGATGCATTGTGTTTTACACACTTAACTTGTGACTATCATGTTCTTCAATATGATTTGCTTTTGTTCAGGGTGGAGTCATTTCGCACAATTTACAATAGCTGTAATTAATAGAGACCCTAAGAAATCCAAGTATTCTGGTGAGTTCGATGAACTACTATATGGCTTGGCTAGTGCCTAGAGTTAAAATATCAAGCTTTTGCTTGGCTTCTGCAATTGGAGTTTAAAGAAAGTAGTATTTCAGATACACTACATCGATTTTGGAAGAAGGAACATGATTGGGGGTGGAAAAAGTTTATGGAGCTTTCAAAATTAAATGATGGCTTTGTTGTTGAGGATGTTCTTACTATCAAAGCTCAAGTTCAAGTTATCAGGTATCTGTTTTCTATGAGTCATAAATTTTAATGCTACCATCAGTTAATTGCAAGTGGCTAGTATCTGTTACTTCGCATAACCACTTCTGCTTCTGCATTCTAATATTTGAGGGAGAAGGCAGACCGTCCATTTCGTTGCCTCGATGGACAGTACCGAAGGGAACTGATTAGGGTTTATCTATCAAATGTGGAACAAATTTGCCGACGCTTTATTGATGAAAGAAGAAGCAAGCTCAGCAGGTTGATTGAGGATAAAATGAGGTGGTCCAGGTTAGATAGACAGAGACATCCAGAAATGGGACATTAGTGTTCTACGATCAGGCTCGTTTCCGATACCTAATTTTAATATTTGTTTTTGGTGAATTGCAGTTTCAGTGCATTCTGGCTAGCAATGGATCCAACTGTGCGGCGACACATGACAAGGGAAAAGACTGACACTATATTGAAAGTTCTAGTGAAGCACTTCTTCATAGAGAAAGAAGTTACGTCAACCTTGGTAATTGACTCACTATATAGCGGACTGAAGGCTCTTGAATACCAGAGTAAGAATAAAAAGGGGATACCTAAACTAACAGAGACAGATGCTCGAAGCACTCCAATGGTACTTATTGATCAGGACATGTTTGTTTTGGCTGATGATGTGATACTTTTGCTTGAGAGAGCTGCAGTGGACACACTGCCGCATCAACCTTTGCCTACAAAAGATGATAAAAGTTCACAGAACCGCACAAAGGTATGCATGTTTCTCTTTGACCAGTTAGAGATTGGTTTGAAATGTTAGCATTTATCCTAGAAGATTTCATATTTAACATAAAAATGAGATTTGTTTTGAGATTTTACTCAATACTAAATTCAAAATTACTTTCACAAAATGAATATTCCTCTGTAATAATGCTTTGGAGTAAGGCCAGGGCTCTTAGTCCTATGACTAACATTTTAGTGAGTTACAAACCCCAAAGATGAAGAGATGCTACATGCAGTACACAGTTTGTCTTCTTGTACTGTATTCTTCTTATACATATGGATCCTTAACTAATGTTCTTATTACAGGATGGCAACTCAGGTGAGGAGTTTAACAAAGATTCTATTGAGCGCGATGATAGACGGCTTATAGAGCTAGGCTGGAAGACATTGGAGCTTTTTGCCTTAGCTCATATATTCAGGTTAGCAACTTTCAAGTTCAATGCTATTTTGCTCGACAAGTGCATAGCAAGGGTCAACAACGTGAATTGTGATTCCCAGAGCTTTTCATGCTTCGCTTGATATGTATGCCTTTTCAGATGTTGCATATTTAATATGTTATCACATCACTGTAGAAGTGTTATCTCCCATGGAGGGAAATAATGGATGTATTCCTCCAAACCCTAGAAGGGTGGGATATATAGATCCTATACATGGGCCTCTATACATGGGCTCACATATACACCAACATCTCATTTGTGGGATGCCAGATGTTTTTTTTCAGGTTTTGATGAATGGGTGTTAAAATTCTTTCACTTGGAAAAACATATATGTTCAGATGAAATATTTAAATTCAAATCAATTATGCCCTTACGTGACTCATCTTAATATAATGTCTTGAAACAGCCGAATAGAAGTGGCATACCAAGAGGCGGTGGCTTTGAAACGCCAAGAGGAGCTCATTCGTGAAGAAGAAGCTGCTGGGCTAGCTGAAATTGAACTTAAGGCAAAGCGTAGTGCTGCTGAAAAGGAAAAGCGTGCCAAGAAAAAGCAGGTTAATATCTAATGAAAACTCCTATTCTTGTTTCCTTTCTTGCATGTTTCATATATTTATTATAGTTGAGATGAGAAATTGTGTTGTCCTTGGTCCTCACTGCTGCTGCTGTATTTTTAATTGGTAATTGGCATAATTTTGTGGTCTCCTCTTTGTTCTTATTGAGGATTTCTATAATGTTAATGTACCTCTGTTCTCCAGGCAAAACAGAAGAAAAACAGTCGAAAAAGTAATAAAGGGAAAAATGACAAGTCTGACATCAACAAGGAAATACTTATGGACAGCAGTCCATCTGATGATAGGATCCTGGACGATTTCTCTGGACAAGCAGAAGAAATGTCCTCAAATGCTGACAACCCCGAAGAAGTCTCTGATATATCTGACAACAGAGATGATAATTCAGATGCACTTCATGTTGATATTGAAGACCGTGAATCTAGCCCTGTTAATTGGGAGACAGATGCTTCAGAAACTCAAGCTACTGTGCCTAGGAGTGGTGAGGTGCAAAATGACCAAGCAGGGAAGCGGATCTCTTTTGTGGATGATAGCTCATCAACTTGTTCATCGGACTCAGTTCCCTCAGTTATCTTGAATGGATCATCCACAGGAGGTGCCTGGACAAATGTCAGATCCTCATCCAATAGGTATGCTTTTATGAGTATTTTCCCCTATCTTGCTGTTACTTGGTATTTATCTTGCTGTATTATGATTCAGGGGAAACAACAGGAGGAATAAGGATGCTGATCCACGAGCAGGATTTGCACAAGGTGGACCAAATTCAGGGTATAATGGTTTTATAGGATCTGGCAGCAATGCTTCCAGCAACTCCAAGGACAACAGACATGAATCTGAGGTACATGACTTTCTTGGATGTCTCAGATAATATAGACCTGCAAACCTTTTACTTAAGATGAGCATTGTATTCTTTGGGAAATGCGCCATTAAGCATTCCATTTTAAGATCAAGTTGTGTTAAGAAACATCCTTCTCTTGATCTTTTACCGATCCTTTTGTGTGTTCCACTTGATTGAATAATCAGAAAAATTAATTCGTTGCAGGATGATAAAGCTGTCTTGCAGAGGAAGCAACACGCGCAACATCGTGTTGATGTCATGAGCCCCTCCAAGTCAAGAATGGCGGAGTCTTCCTTTTCTTCTGTGAGCCCTGTTAAGAAGCAACCTAACTTATCCCAGCAACCAAAATTTTCACTAGAAAGCACCAATAGTTTGAATCACCGTGCAAGCCAAGTTTCGGGTGCTGTGACTGCCACTACAATAGCAGGTGTCACTTCAACCCCGGCAGCTCAGATGCTATCAAATAAAGGGCCTCTGTCCAGTCTTGCGACCCACAATGAGAAGTCAGTTCCTATTGCAAGTAGACCCCTGCAGGTGCCTGTACAATCCAAATCTGAAGCTCAGAAAAAGGCTTCCCTGGATGGCAGTGCAACAACCCAGGCTGTTGCTGTATCAAGGCCCTTGAGTGCCCCACAAGTCCCTGCAGGAAAACAAAGTGCATCAGTTACTTCAACATCTCAGAGCGTACCCCTTCTTTCTCGTTCAATGAGTGCAGTTGGACGGTTGGGAAATGAGCCCTCAGCCAATGCCCCTAGCTTCATTCCCCGGTCACGAACTTATCGCAGTGCCATGATGGAGAAAATTTCTGTTGGTGGAAGCAGTTTCACACATCAGCCAAGTTCACTGGAGCAAGGAATTGCACATTCGCAATCATTGTTTTCATCGCAGCCTTCCATTCTGTCATCGGAAACCTTATCTGGGAAAGAGGAAACGTCATTGAAACCTGGGTTTACATTTGGAACTGTCAAGCCAGAGTCACTGAACCAGTATCAGTGCAGAGAACAGAGCTCACAGCAAGCAAGCAGCAGCAGCAGCAGCAGTGATTGTGCTCCATCGAGTTCGAACATCAGAAGTGAGATTTCGAAGCTCAATTTGAACGGAAGATCACGAAGCAGGCAGCTGTTGTCAGAAATTTCTACCAGATTTACTCCTTTTCAACCGCAAGGCCTGGCCGCTGATGAGTTCCCACACCTAGACATCATCAATGACTTGCTGGACGAGGAGCAGAGCGACAGGAGAAGGGTTCTTCGACCTGGATTCGCTCAACATTTCTCTATGCCCAATGATGCCAGCAGCCCTGATTATGGCTTCTTCAGTGAGCCATACCTGATTGATCAGTCCGAGCCATACCTTGGGGAGGAGCCTCCTAGGTTTTATAGCACATTGAGCAGTGCTCCTCGGGGGCTGAGGGACCGGAGTTATTCACAATTCGATCTCTCTACATACTCCAGCAGCGGCCAGTTTGATGATCTGATGATGAACCAATGGCCATACAACCACACTGAATTTTCCATGCCTAGCTTTTTGTCAGACACAAGTGGCTACCCCTATCAGTTGCAGGATTTCCCGAGTTCGGCAAATGGAGCAAGCAGATACCCATCCTATCGCCCTGCCAATGGGCACTGAGAATTTTAATGATTGCATTGGTAATAATGTGTGGTCGAGTCCATGCTGTTCGCTTCTGAGCTGTGTAATTGTAATAGTTCCCCATAGCAGTGATATAAAGAATGGTTCCTCAGTTTCCTTGTTCAATAGTTATACCTCCCCCCCCCCCCCCCCCCCCCCCTTATAGATCAGTTTTGCCCGATGGTTATAAATCTAAGTCAGTTAAAATGGTATGGTTAATCTAGTCAATCACATTGTGAAATGTGAATGATGCAAGCAATGGTATAGCAGCTTTTTGAAGCAATGCCTTGCTTAAGCTGATGTAGCAATGATAGGGAATATTTCTCATCATCTCTTGTTCAAATTTTCTGTAAATTCTGGAACCAGGCCATGGGCAAAAACCCGAAAATCTTGAATGCTGATTTTTTGTTCTTGATACGTAGTACCATGGACTAGCTGTAAAGTAAAATGTTATAGCAACAAAATTTTCATGCCGTAAAAAAAAGGACGAATGTCCGCCTTCTGAAAGCAATCGTCAGACAAGAATTTTTCCACTTTGAACCAAAATTATGTAAATAAAGCGGGGAGTGCAAGAAGGCTGTTAAATTCTTGTTTCTACTCCAAAGGAAAACGTAAAGTCGTTAGCACACAAAAATCCAAATCTTGTGTAAAAACAAGTTAGTTACAGTTGGTGCTGCCGATGCATCATAAGTGGGTGAAGGTTAACAAAACTACTCTGGTATCTCTCTAAAAAACAACTCAACACAACTCTGGAACACACACGAACCTCTGGAATATACATTCTTCACAATTGGAGCGCACCACCCACCCTGTCCATGCTGCTCTACTGCTACCGTTGCCGAGACCCAGGAATGGCGGAGAAGCTCCCATTATCGGACATGAAATAGTGATTGTAATTGATTCTTGTAACTAGATCCGCAAGATGGGGAAAATGACCCACATTTAGCTTGAAAGATAGGATCTACAGCATATATACAAATCATAGTTAGTGAATCTAACGGGGGAATACTAAAGTAGATATTAGAGGTGATGGAAAGGGGAATACTAAAGTAGATATTAGAATTTAGAGGTGATGGAATTTTACTAATTTAGCAAATAGATTTAGAAACCTACCCTCAGGAGAAATACGACACACTCATCAAATTGCTTCTCAATCCGATCCATTTCCATCTCACATCGTGTCCTCACAGCTGGAGCAGTCCCACCAGTACTGAGAGTCTGTTCTACATTGTGAAAGTCGAGAGCCAATCCAAGAATAGTCTTAACTCGACTGGCAATGAGGGCCCACTGAAAAACACAGGCAGCAAGCATTCTTATCGAAACTTAAATATTGGAAAGATGCATTGGTTCATAGTAGAAAGGATGCTTACCAACTTATCAGAGGCAACAAAGCATTGCCGCTGAATAGAAGAGAGATATGCCTCATGAACTTCCATGACTTCATCCAATGTCGTAGCAGATGCCATGCCATCACAAAGTTCAGTCCATGCACTATGATATACCTACTCAATGATTGCCGTGAGTAAAAGACATACAGCGGTCAAACGGAAGAACAAAACATATTTCAACTCACTCGGTCCATGACGTACTGATGAAACGCATCGACAAAATGGAGGAGCTTCTGTGCTACAATTAAGTGCTGCTTGAAATTATGTGCAGTCCTGCCTCTGGCCTGCCAGCAGAAAAGGATAGATTTTATTGGCAATTAAGTTGTCATTTTCGAGCACATTTAATTGTCAACTCCCAACAGCATAGCAATCCATAATTTCTTCAACTTCATCAAAAGAGAATTCACAATGAAGGATACTATGAGATAATAACCAAAAAAATAAAATAATCATATGGATCAATACCTTCCACATCCACTTTCGCGTTTCATCCAAAACAAACTTTGCCCGCTTGACCTTCAGTAAGAATCCCATAACCTAGATAACAGCAAAAGGACCAAAGGCATTAGTACGTATGTGACCCTACCTGGTACTTGCAGTAGAAAGTAAGACATTACCTGATTATACTTCTTCAGTGCGTCTGTATTAACAATTAAATCCAGAGGCCAAGACACCTGCCATTACAAAAATACATAAAAACACAGCAAGAATACAGACAAAGCTTGTTCTCGTTCGTGCATACCTTATATGTAAAATTAAGCATGTCAAGAGCGTCGATGCCAAAACCAAGTGCACGGCCTTTTTTGGAAGCTGATGCACCTTCGTCACTGTTGTTTGTTGCCAAGGAAACAATCAAAGAATCCGGTGCTGTCAGGAGCATTTTGTCCGCTGAGTTTCTTATGGATTCCTGCATGAAAGAATTAACATAAGAAAACTTCATCACTGATGAAGCCTAAATATCAATGAGACAGTAAATTTGCAACATAAATCACCTGCAACAAATTATTCAACTCAAAATCATCATCCCAGGAACTCCCTCTATCTAGCTTATCGAAAATTGTTATCAGAAACTGCTGCAGCATGTCACCTGAAGGCTCAAGTAGATTAGTAGAATCACATTTCATTTATTTACTCACTTTCTGCAGTTTGAGGGAAACACAAGCAGTTTTTTTGGGGGTTTCCTAAGCTGAATGATGACACACCTGATCCTAGCAAATAAATAGCACGTAACACAAACAGTTCATCCATTAATCTCCATTCACCCATTAGCTTGGACAGGATTTGCTTGCCAATGTGATCCACCTGAAAGGGGAAGAAAAGCAGAAACCCTTTATAATATGGATAAACAAGAAAATGAACATAATATAACTTTTAAGCAGACCTGTCTCTTTATGCATTGGGAAAGGCATTCTTGGATGATACACACTGGCTGAAGAGGATCTTTCAAACTCATATTCTGAATAAACTTCAGAACTCTTGACGCTAGTGTACTATCTTTCTGCATTGGTAAGATCTCCGACAGTGGGACATTTTCCTGAAGGGAATGTGATTAGAGATATAACTAGGAAATACAAATAACAAACTATACTTTAGAAGCAAGTCTTACATTTGCACAAGGAAGAAGAGTTGGAAATGCATAAAGCACCTCCAAGGTCCTTCTGTCATCTTCTTGTCGGACATAGTCCAAATCACTGAATTGGAAACCGAACTTATAATCAGTGCCATCTAGTCTGGGGAAAGAGGTTGTAGGCTGTGTATCACCAATGGTGCTAGTTCCTACAGAATGTCCATCAGCAAAGATAGCTCTTCGCATATTCCCATCATTCAGAGGAGGGAGATGAAAACTTTCAGATATATTCAGTTCACTCCAAGAATTTGGATTCCTCAGTAGCACTTCTCTGCAAGCAGTGATGGCTGGATTTTCATAACAAGATAAAGTGAAGTGCCCTGCTTCTACTGCATTGGAGGATGCATCTTGTGGGTCACCAGGGACAAATATTGGCTTATCCATAGCAGTGTTTCTGGATATGGTCTTCTCAATACCATGATATTTTCTTCCTGACGTAGCATTTTTAAGGAGCTTTACCCAAGTCTTCTCAGTGCTGCTCTCTGCACATATATCCTTTGTTTCTTGGACGTTGCTCTCCCTTTCCACAAAAGCTTTGTTATTTGGAACACTATCAGCATGCAGTCTTCTTAAGTATTCATAAACATGGTCACCGTTTTCTAAGAGACCAGATAGGCATATCAAGAAAATCTCAGACAAGGTTAAGAGCCCCATTTCACGAGAATCATTTCCGAACTGACATGTGGATTCTTCAAGAGCATCTTCACTTCTTGGATGACCATCTTGGATTCTTAAACTTGAGGTATCTGGCCAGATTTTTTGTTGACTACTGCAATTAATACTCTGATAAAGATTGGAAGCATATGTATCTTTACGGGTTAGAATTCGATGCGCATCTTGAACATGTTGAATAACTTGAAAGGATTTTCCAGCAGATACAATAGCCCTTGCAATATCTTTCAAGAATATGGGGCATAATATATCCACACAACCTTGGTCGTTCATTTTCAAGTAAGCGCCTACAGTAGTTGATTCCTTGCTGCTTGATTCTTTTTTCCTGATAGATTCATTATCAGTTGAATTTGTTGAACCGTCAGCTCTTGAATCTCTTATTCTGAGCATATAGCTCATTTCCCAGAATGCTGGCTGATCTATGGTAACTTCACTATTTGCAAAAAAGAACATCTAGAAGACAAAAATGGCTGAATTACAAAAGCTGCCTTAAAAAATCAAGGTACACATCAGAAAAACTAAACAGCATTCATCGCCAAATCTCTACAGGATTTTTTTTTTCCGGAACATGAAGAAGATCTGTGTATCATTATATTAAGAAGGAAACTACAGGATTATGTTAAAATGGTAATAATCAAGGTAATGTAGAATTGCACGATATAAATAGACAGTTAAAATGACTAATAATAGGGTAAAGATATGATAAGGGTCAGACATCAAAGAGCAATGACCTTATACTGCAAAGAACTGGGTATGCAAATAGCACCTTATTCAGACAAAGCTTTGGAAAGGGGTGAATTTCAAGATACACACGGAACAAGATCAGGACCTCTTCCAGCCCACCCAAGGAACAAAAATAAATAACCATATATGCTTTTGTTGAATTCTTCAAGGCACACGACATAATCATGAAATTCTCACAATTTATGTTTGGATTTAGGTAGCAGGTCAATCAAACCAGACAAGCTACTTTTGTAGTGTCTAACACAGTTACATGAATGCCTATGAAATATATTAAAAACAAGCAATAAAGGACTGTTTCTTCAGTACCTCTTCATAAGGGTCATCAAGGATACCATCATAAAGCCAGGAGTCAAGACACTGAAGATAAGGTAGCAAGCTTCCAGCGAATATCACAAGCAGCATATGATGTGGCTCTCCCTGGAATTTATAGGGATTAAAAATTCAAATTAGTGAGCATTATAATAGATACTGAGACAACTGGTTCTTGTTGTAACCTTGCCATCTTCCACAAGACAGACTTCATTTAACTTCTTGAAGAGATGGTTGAGAATATGAACTGAAACTTCACTAGATGCCATGAGTGCGCCAGAATCCCAAAAGCCATCTGGCACAACTCCATGCACGACTTGAGACAAATGTTCTGCTCCAGAACATAAACTGCAAAAGATTTTATATAATGAGTGACTGATGGCTACAAATTAAATCTGTCAAGTGCTGTGTAGCGCATAAGAAACTCATGTACTAAGTTCAACATGCAAATTGTCACCAGCACACATTACACATAATTGCTGATCTCTCAACAATTTCATCACTTAAAGTTAACCTACTCATCAGTGTACTAGAACACTACAAACTTACATACAAAGCTCTGAAAACATACAAATGAAATTCGAGGAAGAAACTTAGCAAAGTATCATGGTGAAGTATGACCTTGACATAGAATCGGTTAATCCCAGTAGCGTTATAGTCCTGTTGACCGAAATAAATAGCTGCTCTTCCTCCTTCAAAGCTGCTTCACGGAGCCTCTGATGTTAACATGACAACAGTCATTGGAATTTTGAATTGGACAAATACCATCTACATAGATGACACAAAGTTCATCTCAACAAATCTATGAACATCCTGCAATGCAAACTCACCGTAAGCCAAGAATCAATTGAGCTAGCAAATGCATCCAATGTCGGGATCCTGTGAGGGCGCATCCTAACCTTCCGAACAAAGAGCTCCACTTCCTTCAAGCATGTCGACGCAAACAGAAGTGGACTCAGCACGGACCTGAGACCCGTCAGTGACAGGTGCATCACATATATCCCTGCTTTCTCACGGTACCCAGGCACATTACTGTCCCAATAGAGCAAGGATGTCTCAAAACCTTGGATCACCTGGAAAACAGCCTTAACCTGCAGCAGGCACAAGGACAGCATGAGCACATGTTAATCAACTTGACGAAGTATAGTACAAAACCGCACAGTCATATTGCGAAGCAATAGAATTCATACCAGCTCATGCTCTTCTGTTCTCAGTGCTGGCACCGGCACCGCATGAGGAAGGCCCTTGGAGACACTAAGCTGAAGCTTCTGTACGAAGCTTTGGGCATCATCGCCATCCACCAATTCTGTGGCCCGTTTGGGGAGAACCATGCTTGGTTCCACCGGTAGGGAAGCGATGATTTCAAAGATGGGTATTCCCACTCCCAACAAAAGAAGATCCTAACCAAAAGTAAGAAAAAAGTTCACAAACACTACTGACAAAGTGACAATTAAAAGCTAAAGCTGTTCATATCTCAGACATCCATGAAACAAATGGAAACTACAAAACTTCAAAGAAAATTACAATCTAACATTAACTTCGTTCCTTCATGGCTTGGATGTGGTTGGTGATATCAGTATCCTTGACTTGCAAAAAGAACTCACGCGCAACAAATGTGACCAAGCAATCATTCAAGTAGTGATCCCCATGCGATTTCTCAATTTATTCTTCAAATAATTCATTGATGAAAGCCTTTCTCAACACTAGCGGTTGCTACTGGAAATACTAGCACCAGTTTGAGAAACTGGTAAACAACACTACATATGAGGAAAATCTTTATTGTAACAAGCATCAGCAAAACTTCCCACTTCTCTAAACTTTTCATCTCTATGCGTTAGTAAGAAATAGTCTAAGTGCGGAAAGAAGATGGTTCATCTCTACGCATTTACACTCAACAACAGGAGGAGTAACTAGATTTTTACTCTCGACAGTAACAGTAACAGGCTGCGGAACTGATGTGGAGCCTAACTCTACCTTCTGTGTCTTTGCTACTCTATCCCACGAAGTCTTCAAACCAACCGGTTTCTGCTTCGTTTCGTAAAGCTCTAATATCTAAAGGGAAGGTAAAGCTAACAGAACCAAACTTCCCCTAAAATCAGAAATGCTGAAATCGGCAGTCGTTCCTCACCCAAAATCCCAAATCGAGGGTGCGGCGGGTGCCGAGTCCCCGCCGCCGCCCGCCGGTGGTGGCGCCCGGCGGCCCTGCCGGCGCAAGGGCGGAGCCGCGGAGGGGCTCGGTCGCTCGGAGGCGCGCAGCCCCGGCGGTGGCCCCGGCTGCCCCGCAACGCCGCCTCGCGGACTCGCCCGCTGCGGCGCACGCCCAGGCGCGGAGGCGCCCAGCCGTCAGCCGCGCCTCGCCTCTGCCCTCGAGTCGTCTGAGGGCGAGGAGTCGCTAGTCGGCAGTTGTGTCCAAACGGATCCACCTGAGGGTGGGGCAGAACTGAAGGTGGCCGGTGACGGTTGTGCGGAGCGGCGGCGGGACGGGGAGGACGGCGCGGCAGCGCTGTGATAGGTGGGAGCGCGGGAGCCCTCGGGGGGTGTGGAGGTAGGGGGGAAGGGGGCGGGGGCCGCGGCGGCCGGTGCCGGAGAAGGGAGTTCGGAGGCGGGGAAGAGAGGAGGTGCGGCGGGCAAATTGAAGCAGGCAAACAAAACTGAAAAAATGTGCATAAATTTCAAGCAAGTTTTTTTAAAAATACATTAACGTGACTCAAGAAACGGATTATATTGGCTTTGCTGAGTAAAGGCAGGTGGTGGAGCGCTAACACAGATATAACTATTTCAAATCATATTTTTCTTTCTGGTTGCATTTTATTTTTGTGTATGTAATAGAAAAGAGGGTTTAGGGTGGCGCGCTATATGTTATGAAATTTCTGCATGGTGTTCGAGTATTTTTCATGACTCTCCATACAACATTTTTTTTCCATACCACTAATTTTCATCATTCTTTTTCAAGTCTTGGTGAGATCCACCTCCATTTTCTCTATCATTGGCGAGATTTTTTTCTCCTCCGTAAATCAAGGTTAGATAGGTTTAGGGTTGGAGCCTAAGGATTGTGGGCGAGATTTTTTTTCTCCTCCGAATATTGTGTCATACGGCTATAATACTGCCCCTGCCACAATACTAAAAGCTTATTGTAATATGCATATGGATCCTATTTATAATTAAAAAGTCATCACATTTATGCAATAGCATACGTTGCCGTGGGAGTCAGGCCGGTGGGAGTGAGGGAGAGTTGAGAGACGAGAGAAATATTTTTTTTTTTGCTACTTCAAGTCACACCTTAATTTTAAAGCTCGCCTTAGAGTTCTTTCTTTCTTTCTTTATTTTTCTTAAGGTGCACCTCCACAATAAGCAGATTGTGCTTGCAGGCACTTTGAATCAACTAAACTGAAAACGTTTGGAGTTCTCATTGTCAAATTAGTTTTTTCAATGTAAAATTCCTAAAGCGATTGTGACGGTTCCGCCGTGCAATATTTCCACGAATCTAAATAAAGCACATGTGATCAGTACAATTTTTTTTTGTTTCAAAGAAGGCCAAAAAACACAGAACCTTGGCAATTTAACATGCCCATGCGTGAACAGACCAATTGGCCGAACGTTTGTTTGAGTGGAGACCTCGTTATTTGACAAGTTTCTTTAATCCTTTTGGCACGAGTTTACCCAACACAAATTGGGTTCCCAAAAAGGCCCAGCTCCGCCGATGGCAAATCGGGAAATCACCCCGCACTCAGCAGCCCGGATCCCCTTGCTTTGACCTAAATACCCCTCCCCTCCCGTCTCATCCCTGCCCCCCTCGCCGCCCCCGTCTTCCACCATTGCCCCTCGCCTCGCCTTCCCCCCAATTTCTTCCTCTCTTTGCCCTCCGCGCTGCTGCCACCCTGCCCCTGCGCGGCCTTCAAATCCACCTGTTGTTTCCCCCTTGGCGCGCAGCTCCCTGCCTCGCCGCACCGGCGCGGGGAGGCGCCGTTCGGCGGGTGGGTCGCGGCTTCTTGGATCTCGCGGTCTCAGGGGGTCTGCCTCGCTCGTTGGTTGGTCCTGGTGTCTCCTGGCGATCCCGACAGCTTGCTGGGTGGCGATGGCTGTGGCTAGTCCGGGGGCGATGGCTGCGGCGTGAAGGTTGGATTGGGTTTTCCGGCAGAGGGGATTGGATCTTGGCGGGGTTGCAGGAGGCTGGATCGCGACGCTGCTGTGGCTGCCGGGACTGGATTGTCGCCGTCGTGCGATTTCCGGTGAATCCTTGCGCTGTTCTTGCCTTTGTCTATGCGATTTTAGCTTGTTCGGGTTCCTATCCGTGGGATTCACTGTCTATCCATGTGTTTCGTCACTGATTCGGCTCGATTCGACTTGGTTGATGCTTTGTCAGGAATTGCTCAAAGCTGTGGGTTTGCTGGCGCGGTGATCGGCGATGGCGAACCACGAGCTGGTCCTCGGGCACGGGCAGAGCGCGGAGCTTGCGCTGGGGCAGAACCACCACGACTTCGGCCAGGGCCACGGGCTGGGCCTCGGCCACGGCCACGGGCTCGACCTCGGCGGCCACCACCACGACCACGACCTTGTCCTCGGCCAGTCACACGAGCACGACCACGAACTTGTCCTCAGCCAGTCGCACGACCATGACCTGGGGCTGGGGCACCACGACGACGATCACCAGCTTGTCCTCGCGCATGACCATCACCACCATGGCCATCACGGCGGGGAGCTGGCTCTGAGGCAGGGCCATGAGGGGGACCCGGGAGCACTGGATGTGCAGGGCCACCACCACGACGAGCTTGAGTTGTCTGAGAGCCACGAGTTGACTCTTGCTGAGACGCACCACCTCGGTGTCGATCAGAATCTGGACGACCAGCTCTCGCTCGAGCAGGCTCATGAGCTCGCGCTGCATCCACATGACCTCTCCCAGGGTCCTCTCGCAGTTGCTCCAGTTGTCCAGTCACGGACCATGGTTGTGAGCCTAGAGTTTCAGCTTGCTGTGGGCCAAGAGTTTCCGGATGTTATGAGCTGCCGCAGGGCCATCCGCAACACTGCTATCGCCTGCCACTTTGAGATACAGACAGTGAAGTCTGACAAGACAAGGTTTACTGCAAAGTGTGCTGCTGAGGGCTGCCCATGGCGCATACATGCTGCAAAGCTCCCTGGTGTGCCTACATTCTCCATCAGAACCATACATGACAATCACAGCTGTGTGGGGATCAATCATCTTGGCCATCAGCAGGCATCAGTTCAGTGGGTTGCAAACACTGTTGAAGAAAGGCTGCGTGAGAACCCACAATGCAAACCCAAGGAAATCTTGGAAGAAATCCACAAGGCCCATGGCATCACACTATCCTACAAGCAAGCTTGGAGAGGGAAGGAGCGCATCATGGCTGCGGTTCGAGGGTCTTTTGAGGAAGGCTATCGTCTCCTGCCAGAGTACTGTAGGCAGGTGGAAAGAACAAACCCAGGAAGTATTGCTCGAGTCTACGGAAATCCAGATGACAATTGCTTCCGGCGACTCTTCATATCATTCAATGCATCAATATATGGTTTTGTGAATGCATGCCGTCCACTCATTGGGCTTGACAGGGTCCTCCTGAAAAATAAGTATCTTGGTACCTTGTTTCTTGCAACTGGCTTTGATGGCGATGGTGCTCTCTTTCCTTTGGCATTTGGCGTGGTTGATGAGGAAACTGATGAGAACTGGATATGGTTATTGTCTGAATTGCATGAGTTGCTGGAGAAAAACACAGAGAACGTGCCAAGGCTCACCATCTTATCAGATAGACGGAAGGGTATTGTTGATGGAGTTGAATTCAACTTTCCAACTGCATTCCATGGTTACTGTATGCGCCATGTTAGTGAAACCTTCAAAAAGGAATTCAGCAATCCACAGCTTGTCAACCTTCTCTGGGAAGCAGCTCATGCACTAACTGTGATAGAGTTTGAAACTAAACTGCTGGAGATAGAGGACACCTCACCAGAAGCTGTTGTTTGGATAAGGCATCTACCTCCTCGTCTTTGGGCCACAGCTTACTTTGAGGGGACAAGGTACGGTCACCTAACAGCAAACATCACGGAATCACTAAATTCCTGGATACTGGATGCATCTGGCCTTCCTATAATTCAGATGATGGAAAGCATCCGTCGCCAGCTAATGACATGGTTCAACGAGCGGCGTGAGGCAAGCATGCAGTGGGCAACGATCCTTGTGCCCACAGCTGAGCGCCGTGTGCAAGAGGCCATTGAGCGTGCACGGGGCTACCAGGTGGCCCGAGCCAACGAGGCGGAATTCGAGGTCATCTCAGCTCATGAGGGAACAAACATTGTGGACATCCGCAATAGGTGCTGCTTGTGCCGGGGGTGGCAGCTCTACGGAGCACCCTGTGCTCATGGCGTGGCGGCGCTCCTCTCCTGCAGACAGAATGTTCATCGCTACACTGAGAGCTGCTTCACTGTGGCAACGTACCGCAAGACGTACTCGCAGACGATACACCCGATCCCAGACAAGACCCTCTGGCATGAAACAGCAGGCCAAGGCCAGGCTGAAGAGAACAAGATTGAGATTATCATCAACCCACCGAAGTCGTTGAGGCCCCCAGGGAGGCCACGGAAGAAGAGGATCCGCTCGGAGGACCGTGGGCGAGTCAAGCGAGTTGTTCACTGCAGCCGCTGCAACCAGACAGGACACTTCAGAACTACATGTGCTGCTCCAATATGAACAACTGCATCGTACAGGCAGTGTTGAAATTCTGAATAGCTGCAGTATTACTGAGACAAGTTAGTAGAACTTAGTGTCTACCGTGCAAACTTCTTGCTTGCAGATGGGCGTCTTTGGTTTTACTTGATCCTGCTGTCGTTCTAGCATTGGCTTAATAATGTTAATTTCAGCTAGCTATATATATCTCCTGCCAAACCGAGGGAATAGAGCATCTATGTTCTCCAATCCCTTTGGTATGATGAGTAAGCGCTACTAATGATGCTTTGTCGCCAAGAATGAGTTGCTGCTTTCTCAGTTAATTTTTTTATCTCCAAATTTCTTTAAGTAAATTTCACAAGAATACCACATTCTTCTCTCTCTACCCCTATAAACCCACCACTTCAAATTTTGCTACATCCACCAAATTGTTAGTTATTGCTTTGTGAGATGGAGTTCTCTCCTTTCACACCAAATTGTGTACACAAGACAACAAACTAGCAACATGAAAATGTGCTTCGTCGCCTGGGTCACGATCGCTTCGCCTCCGCGCCGTTCCCATGACGCGATAGCTGCATGCCTCCCCTGTCTCCGCGACCAACGCGTCAATCCACGCCGCCGCCTCCCCTGGGCCGCGGCAGCTCGACGACGGGCGCGGCCGCACGTCGGGGGGGGGGGGGGGGGGGGGGGGGGGGGGACATGCATTCGTGAAACTAAACTGGCAATTATATGTTTTTCCAATTGATTATTTTATTATTTTTAACCTAATCAAAACACACTGTTTTTTATATTACTGTAGCGTTAGCACGGGCAATATACTAGTGTCCCAATAATCACAAAATTATGACTTATACTAGCCATTTCACAAAACTACAAATTATATGGTACATGTGGATTTTACTTAATTTCTTTGGCTCGTATCTTTCTTGTATAATGACGAGAAATTATGCATTAGCCAGATAAAACTTGAGAAGTATAAGTAATATAACCACATAAGTAACAAAACTTCTACATCAATTATACATGTACATTCTGCATGTTACAATACACAAATTCCTCGTCACAAGAAATAAAAAAAAATAAAAATCAGCTCATCATTTACAAACTACATCAATCAGTACAGAATCGCCGTTCATCATATACTCGGCGTCAACTGAGCTTGTGGTACCAGTGACTTCTGAGCTTGTGCTACTCGTGGCTTCTGAGAGTCTATCCCGGGAAACTGACCAATATCATGCCCTTCGACTTGGTTTAGGTTCTCATGCAAACCAATTGCAAACTCTTCGGGCCTTTCACAGTGACTCACGAAGTAATTAGCTATCTGCATTAGCAATTGAATTCATATTATTTTCTTTTAGTCGGCAACTGAATTAGTTAGCTTCTCGTTTACAATAAATATGTGCTGTAGAATATTCTGAAAAATAGTACACGACATCCTTACATGGTTTGCAAGAGACGTTCCACTTAAAATTGCTGCTTCTATGCTTGAACCTGTAAGCCAGTCACCACAAATGCCTGCTCGTCCAAGGGGATCAAATATGCATGGTACTCCTGGAGTGTTCATGGGCAGAGCTGCACCCCTGTGATCTCTACATTAGTTTGTCCTTGTGTTTCAACTTAACGGAGAAGGAGAAGAGATGGAAGGAATGGATTTGTTATACCACAACTGCACTCTTGTGTAAATTGGTTGCTGAAAAGATCCTTTGGCTAACCCCAAAGCATGTTCTACTCCTCCAAGCATGTCTTCCTTAACCTTTTCTGCTGTGACTTTGGGGATATTTTCCTGAAATCAACAATTAATCCATTAGAGATCTCAAAAATATAAAGCTGAAACAGACTTGGAATCTCTATTGTTCAATCTGTTTGTCTGTCAAGTAATTAAAATATTGGGTGGTGCAACCAAGTCATATGACTAACAGCTTTCAGCAAAAAAGCCACCTGCGGGACTTTGTTTCTCTTTCCATAAGCAGCAGTGCTGAAAAATGTCCAACACTCAGGTGTGCCTGTCTGCATTGGGAAAAGTTTGCGGGTATTGTTGCCCATCCAAGAGAGAGAATCAACATCTCTTACAAACGCTCCTTCAAACACTCCGTGAGAATCATTATGCGGGATAGGAAGAGGATCTTCGAATGCTGCAAGGAGTGCCCAGACAGAACTGAGCTCTAGTCTCTGATCATTGAATGCATAAGACTCAGTAAGAAATTGGAAGATAAGGATGTCTCGTGGGTCCAAAATTTGCGCAACAGTCAATACCTTCATTTGTTTTGTAAGCAATGGTAATCCTGATGTAGAGAGCAGACGGTTGGCACATTTCCCTGATCAGTGTGTACCAAAAGGATCAGCTACGAATATGATGTCATTTGAAAAGATTAGAAATTTGGTTTGCCAAAAAAAAGTTACACAGTTCCTGCTATGAAATCAGGGGAGTGCATAACTATGGTCTATGGACGTGTGGCATAAAAAATATATGTTATCATGCAAATGCGATACTTAAGCAATACTAGTTTTATTTTTAACTTCATGCTATTTTGTTTAATAATGTGAGCCATATGGGTTGTCCAAAACATGTAGAGCTATAAAGAAGGATAGAGTGGAAAGGCTGAGCTTCAGAAGTTTACCACCTAACTTCCACAAAATGTGCAACATTATGCAATCATGCTTTTCCTACAGAAACAATGTTTTCCTATTAGAAAGGAATCTGTACTGACCATTATGAGCTATAACAATTGCATCATATTCACCACGAGGCTTTTCATTTTCAAACAAGCGCCACAGGCCATTGAACGGCTCAAGTTTGCTTATCCAACAAGGCCGCACAACTTTAATCATATCAGTCTGCACAGTGAGACATGTGATTCAGCAATTGAATGGCATTCATCAGCCAAGTAAAGAAATGAAAGAACTCAAGATTCAGCAAACCATTGAGTTGTACTTCATGCCACTTGGATTTTTTTTTAATACTTAGCATGCTATTTGGATTGAACTCTGAAAACAAAATCAGAACAGGTCTCTTGGGCAGGATATGATCATGCAAGCGCAATGAATCATGCTTCAGGTAACTGAATCACTAAAGTCTATAACTATGAATCACTTCGTACTGATCTTTCAAAAAACAAAGAATCACTTCCTACTACACTTCCATGGAGCTTGCATCAGGTGGAGATGGATATACCTCAGGCAGCATTGCATCTGCAAGTGAGCGCATCCCGTTAACACCGATGTACCTCGGCGTCGACGAAGGTATGGGCGTGAAACGGCCACCTGCTTCGAGCTCGCCGATCAAGCCACTCCACTCACGGACCAGCCCTCTGTCGAGCCACTCGTCCACCAGCCTCTGGAACCGCTCGTCGCTCGCGGTGAAGAACTGCGCCGCGTGGTCGAACACCAGCTGCTCGCCGCTGTCGACGAATCTGGTCGCCATCCTGCCCCCTAGGCCGTGCATCCCCTGCGTCAGCAGCGTGCCTGTGCCGGTGAGCCTCGCATGCTAGCGGACGGGGTGCAGGGGAGGGGGAGGCAAGGTATGGGACAATGGGGCCCGATTCGAACCGTGTCGAAGACGACGGAGCGGACGCCGCGGGCGGCGAGCTCGGACGCGCAGGCGAGTCCGGAGGCGCCGCCGCCGATGACGGCGACGGTGGGGTCGGCGGGGACGGGGGTGGAGAACACCACCTGCTCCTGGTGGAAGCTCTTCTTGATGGCCGACCGCCGCGAGAACCCGGGCTTCCCGCGCCGCGCCCGCCGCGGGGCCGCGCCCCCGCTGCTGGAGGAAGCGGCCACCACTCTGGCGAGGCGGGCCGCCGGGAGCGCGGTGGCAGGGGCGACGAGGGGAGGCGGCGGCATCACGGCTGTTCGACGAAATGCGAGAGTGCGAACCGTGCCGTTATCTCTTCACAGGGGTTTTTGTGTGTGTGTGTGTGTGTGTATGATGATAATATGTTTACAGGGGTTGGGTTTTTATTCTTCTTCGGTTGACTGAAAACAGACATGTTCTAAGTCTAATCTAACTGTAAAAATAATTCAGCTAGTATTTATCCAATTTCATTGTACAAGTCGACGACCCCGTTTGGATCACTCCTATCACAAAAGAGAATCTTCCATGCATGATGTACTAAATGAATTTTATTTGCAAAAAAATTTCACGAATAGGTGTAACTTTTCGTGACAAATATAATGACGGTAATTAATCGATGATTGTCTATAGTAATACTACAGTAACTAACTTCTAATTGTACGGTCAAAAGCTTTATTAGATTCGTCTCATGAAGTAGCATGGTTGTGGAGTTAGTTTTATAAATTAATTTTATTTAATATTCCTAATTATTGGTCAAAATTTATAATATTTTCTATGGCAAACAAACCAAACAGGTCTAAAAGCAATTTTTTTTCTTTCGCTGCTGATTTTCTTGATGCTCCCACCTCCTAGAGAAAGTTGAGAGGAAACCGGTGCCAAATTTGCAGAAACTGTTCTAGTGGTAACGAGAGTAATTAGTTTAATCACAAAGCATGGCACAGCCTTTACAGAGACGAGGTAAACAGAGCTTAAACAGGCTTAGCCGTTGGGTTTCCGTAACCTAACTCGAAGCGCGTCCTTTAACGATCGTGCTAGAAGCCGAAGATCCACCGGCCCAGGGCCACGAGCGCCGGCTCCCGCTCCTCCTCCTCCCGCGGCGTGCGGCACGCCGCCTCCGGGTCCCACCGCCGGGACTCGTCGCGCCTGTGGCCCTGGCTCCAGCGCCGGCTCCACCGCCCGGAGAGGGACGGCGCCGAAGGGGCGAGGTTGTCGCGGTCGCGGCGCTCTCCCGGCCTCCCGCGGGAACCTGCAGCCTCCGCCGGGGCTTCTTCGCCGGGGGCTGCCACCGCGGCTGGCGTCGCCGACTTGGCCGCCGGATCCCGGCTACACGAGTCGTCGTGACGGAGGCTGTGGCTGCGGCGGCCGTGGCTGAGCCGCCCGCTCCACCGCCCGGAGAGGGACGACGCCGAGGCGGCGACGCGGTCGAGGTACTCGCCCAGCCACCCGCGGGACCCCACCTCCTCCGCCAGAGCTTCGCCGGGGGCAGCCGGCGCCGCGGCGCTCGGCCTGGCCGCCGCCGCCGCCGCGGGGCGGACGATGCGGGACACGATGGCCTCGACCTCCTCGTCGACGCGGTAGTCGAAGGAGCCGCCGAGCGAGTAGGTGCGGCGGGGGTCGTCGCAGGAGGATCGGCGGTTGCTGACGCTACCGAGCTCGACGCGGAAGCTCCTGCTGCCCGCCCGCGAGCCGAGCGGCTCCTGGCCCGCGGCGGCGGCGGGGAGGGGCGGGAGCGGGAACGCCACGGCGCTGCGGCAGATCGGGCAGACCGGGTTGGTGCGGAGCCACGCGCCGATGCAGGCGTCGTGGAACGCGTGGCGGCACGCCGGGAGCAGCCGCAGCCCGGCGTCGGGCTCGAACGCCGCGAGGCAGACCGCACAGTCGGGGGAGTTCTTCGGCAGCGCCGCCAGCGCCGACGCCATGGTGAACAGGGGCAGCGACGCGATCAGGCGCTCCATGCCGCCGTCGCCCGCGCCTGCCCCCCGCAGCTCCACCTCCTGCCGTTCCCTCGCCGAAGGCGCCTCGCCCCGCCTCCCCTCCGCCGCGATCCTCGTCGCCGCCCCTGCCTCCGCCTCCACCTGCTCCCTCCCCGCAGCGGCGGTCCTCCTCGTGGCCTCCCCTGCCTCCGCCAGCTCCCTCCCCGCCGCGCCGGTCCTCCTCGCCGCCTCTCCCTGCTCCACCTCCGCCATGCGCCCCGCCCCCGGACGCGACGACGACGACGCCCAGCGGCGGAGGAGGCAGCGGAGCAGCACGATCGCGGCGATGGCAAACAGGAGCAAGCCGCCGGTGATGAGGAGCGCGGACTTGAGCGACGGCGGCGGCGGGGTGGCGTCCTCGGCCGCCAGGGGCGCGGGCGGCGGCGCCATCGGTTGTGAAGTGGGAAGCGAAATTGAGGAAGCGAATCGAAGGGGTTTGAAATTTCGAAAGCAGCGGGTTGTGCCCGTCACGCCATGGCACATTAGGAAGGGAGGGAATTTCCAAATTCCATTGAGAAAAACTGCTTGCAAATCTGCTAATGATACGTTGCATTAATTCAGTCATCTCAAATCGAGTCCATGTGCCCAGATAAATCAAACCCATATGAGGTCGGGTAATTAATGTGATTGCTATGATATTATCTTGCCAAGTATGAGCTGTTGCTTGCTCTGTGAACACTCAGCAGTATCACCAATTTTCACATAACTATGGATGCTCTATTTCTTCATAATACAAATTCCAAACAAAGAGCACCACAGGTACGCTTCGTATTAGTTATCTAATGTTTTCTTATCGCTCTGTATGCACCAGAAAGGACCAAGTGGACAGAGATAAACTTCAAATGAAGAGTAGCTAGCATAACCGTACCAGCTTTTAGCAAAAAAATTTACATCAATGGTGCATGTACTTTTTTTTTTTGAGGGCAATGGTGCATGTACATTCTGCAGATAACAAACAATATACCAGCTCCTAGGAACAAAACCCAGCTCAGTAAATCATCAACTGGAGTTCATCATATATGCCCGGCGCCAGCTCAGCTTCAGCAACTTGCAGGCTTCTGGAAGTCGAACCTGGGAAACTGGCAGATATCATGACCTTGAACTTGGTCATAATTCAAGAAATAATCAATCGCAAACCCTTCAGAACTTCATGAGTCACCAAGCACAAGCAGTCAACTATGATCGATAAACCCCAAACCAAGTTCTAATCCATCAGGCATATCTTACTTTTTTCTACTGTGCCCTTTGGGGTATTTTTCCTGTATTTAATAGTTAAGTTACATTTAGAAGAATCAACCAATAAAGCCTGGAACATGTATTTTAACTATTAGGCGGTGGTGGCACAAGATAATCATAAAAGTAGAAAATACCGAACAATTTTAGCTAATACCTCTTCCATGAGCAGCAGTGCTGAGAAATGTCCGGCACTCAGGTGTATGGGAGACAAAGTCTGTAGCTGATGTTGGCAATCAAATGCTCATACAAATGCTGCAAATACCCACATAGAACAGTCGAACAGAGCTCAGTTTCTGATCATGGAAGGTGTAAAACTCAGTAATAAACTGGAGGGAAAGGTTATACATCTCCTTGGAATAGAAATCTTGCAATAGAAGACCTTCATTTCGTCTTGGGATCAGTAATCGTAAAACCCAATGTAGAGAGAAGAGGGTTGGCGCAATTTCCGAACCCCAGTGTGTAAAAGACGGATCAGCTATGCCCATACTGTTTTCCTCCTTTCATCCTTTGTGCATTCTACTATGGCCTGCTTACTGCTCTTGTTGTAAACTAATAATCTTATCTCTAAGTGCAAGAACAAATCTCCTATAGAAATCTCTTGATGGAAGTCCAACACCAAAATATTGTCCAGGATTGGCAATAACACGTACACTTTACAGTTATTTCCACAGATTTTATATGACTGTAAAGGGACCGGAAACTGGAAAAGGCTGCCCCCCAGAACTTCATTTTCTGACAGGGATATTCACCAACTCACCAGTTACATCTGTACAGCATGTTTTTCTTAAAGGAAAAAAGCATTCTTGCCCCTAGTTCAAACATCAATGGTGATTTTACCTCTTCTTTTTAAACTTTGTGATTTTACCCCTGTAACTTTGAAACGAACAAGCCATTTATCCCTAGTTTGTAACATCGTTAGGTTTGCAAAGATTAAATGAGAGGAAAAAATGGAAAAGGAAAAACACATATGGGAAAAGACAGTACTACCCCTCACCTTATCTTCTTTCACCTGGTTGGAAGAAACCAGACCCGTCACCATCCGGAGTTAGGGTTTGGAGAGCTGGCGGCGGCGCCACCCCGCGCGCAGCCATCGCGCCCCTCCCGCGCTGGCGCCCCTCCCTCCACATTGGCGCGCCCCTCTCTCGCAGCCGCCGTCAAGAGGCTATCGCGCCCGTCTCGTGTGGTGGCCGCCCAGGCGCCGGCGCGCTCACCCCGCGGCACCGTCGCGCCCCTCCCGAGGCGCCTCAAACAAGTGCCGCAGCACCTTGCTCGCCCCCCTCCACAACATCCTCTGCCTCCAACAAACCAGCTCTGGAGAATCACCATGGAAGAACAGAGGTATAGTTTCATCAATTTCTGAGATGTGTGTTTATGAGATGGAAGAACCGGCCAACGATTAGTACATGTGTTAACATCCCCCTAACTTCTTTACTCCCTCCTGTGATTTGTAGGGTAAATCACAGAGAATTGAAACTTGTCGTTAGAGTGCGCTCTTTTTTCAGTTTGCCTGACAGTGGTCCAAAATCATGGTGGCAAGGTAGAACTTGCCGACCAAGATTGTTGACATAACTAGCTTTGGGCTGATGCAGCTAGTTGATTTCATTGCTTAGCACTGCTTGTGGGGTTCTAAACAATACATGACTTTGTGGCGTGATTTGGAGAATTACTCTATGGAGATAAAATCTGATGAAAAATTGTTAGAGTGGTTTCTATTGAATGTAGAGAAGGGATTAGTATGTATCAATGCTCAGGTAGTTGATTTTCATGGGCCACTACAGTTTTCACCAACAAAGCGAAGGTTTCACGTGAGATCTAATGTGCTCCTGACTAAGGAAGGCACTAGTGAGAGAGCCAGCCAAAGGGCCTCTAGCTGAGTTGGTTAGAGGAACCCAGCGGCACTCCTCAGGTCCTGGGTTCGACTCCCCGTGGGAGCGAATTTCAGGCTGAGGTTAAAAAAATCCCCTCGCTGGCCCCGGTGCCAATGCACTGGTGTGGACGGCCCACCAGGTCGGCCTGAGGACCCTTACGTGGCCCAGGCAGGGTTCCCATGGGCTACGGCCCCCAGTGTCAGGGCGGGGCCAGGGTTCGGGGATTTTCTCGGTCGGGGAAGCCGAGGCTTCTTCTAGAAAGTCAATACCGGTGGGGCGGTCTTTCCCCACCCGGCCGAGTTTTTTCTAGTGAGAGAGCCACAAATGAGAGAGCCACAAACAAAACAGCCACAAATGAGAGAGCCACAAACAAAACAGCCACAAATGAGAGAGGCACAAATGAAACAGCCACAAATGAGGGAGGTGAAGAGGTACAAAGTGATAGCAGCTATGACACAGATTTGGCTGCATCATCTGACTCTAGGGATGATAGCAACTCTAACACTGAGTTTAATCCTAATGCTGAAATAGTTGATGAGGAAGATGAGTACGATCCATGTATTGATGTGAATGTGGTCTTCCCAGATACGGATCAGTGCAAAAGTCACACATCATGCTCTCTTGCATGATCATGCTTTCGATATTGCGAAAAAAGACACGGCCAGATTTAGAGCCAAGTGTAAGAGAGCTGAACAAGGATGCAAGTGGACTTTTTTTTGCATCTACAAGCAAGAAATACGCTGGTTGCAAGGTAAATGTCGACTATTTGGATCATCTAGTTGTAAGTGCACATTTTTTTATGACTTGTTCTCATACATATCTTGATTCAGGTTAAGACAAGTGGACCAAAGCATACCTGCGGTTCATTCAACAAGTGTGATCAGACAATGGCCTCTAATAAATGGGTGGCTTCTAGAGTGGACGTGTGGCTGTTTACTGTTGATTGATTTTCTTCACCTTGCCTGTTCCCTGCATGCTCACTTGTTCCGTGTTACTATATACATTTAGTATGCGTGAAACTGAAACAACTTCTAGTCTTGGGATCAATATTATTTTCCAGTCAACCAAATACTAACCTTCGTTTCTTACCTCCTGCATATTCAAGCCCTACCCTCTCAGAATGGCCATGCTGACAACAATATAGGCTTTAGGGCTTTACAAGTGGTGGATGTACATATCTAGCTAGTGGATGTGGATTCTTTTCTTCCCCCTGGATCTCTCCCCCTGTAGCGAAGTTCTTTTTTTGGAAGAAACACCACAGAACATTCTCACAAACACTGAAGAACACAACTGTTGATGCTTGGAAATGCTTTTGAGACTGCTAACTCCTGGATGTAGCGCTGCAGGATGTATGAAGAAGAATAGGTTAGTTCAAAATAACACAAGGGCAAGCTTCTCCTGGCAGTCCTCAAATAAGTCACCTAAATTCTCCTTTTTTAGAGATAAAATTTCCTAGATAATGGCTGACCACTACCTTACTATCATTACGAAATTGGAACAAAGCTTCGATTTTCTAATCCAGCATCTTGCCTAATAAGGAGAAAAATTGTGGGAAAAAATATTCCACACAAAATCATATAAATTGTTAAGTATCAGAGTACCTAAGTTGCAAGTCGCATGGCTCCTTTTTTATTGATGAAAGTATGAAACCAAACACAACTAGTCATTCAGTCACCACTCTGATTCAAATAGTACTTGACTTGAAATCTGCATCAAACTTGGCAACTGCTTGCAACACAATAGAGAGAGTAACTCAACAACTCAACTAGATGGGAAACACATTTATTTATGATATTATATAGGCACACATAACATGAATAACAAGTTACTCAACAGCTTCTAAATGATCACACCAATTTTATTACAGAGGCCTCCCTAAACACTACCATGCATGACACAAACATCGACAATCCTGATAAAAAATCATCATGTGCCAAGTGAGGTTGATTGCTACTCCTACTACTAAAGATCTACTGGGGCCTCAAGAGGATTTCATATGAGATCTTGTGCTGTCGCTACTAGGTACTAATAGAAGCTAATCAAAGCACCCAAGGGATCATCTGCATCTCATGGAGGAGCATGTACAGCGATCCGTGCTTCACCATTCGAAGCCCTCCGTCAGTGGCGGCACAGCGCTCCACCTCAACGGCGGTGAACACTGCGTGGCCGACTGGGTAGGGGCCAAGCGGGTCGGCGGTGAAGAACCTAGCGATGCAGAACCGAGCGGATCCTAGGTGCACAAGGCACGATACTGGAGAAAAGACTGTCCACTCCGCCGGCGGGGTGAAGTCCTTCCAAAGGTTGCGCACTGCCGGGGGCCTCCATGCCGTGGTGGCGGCGAGGTCCACGGCGCAGAACTCGCAGGGGCTGTTGTCTCTGAGGCCGAACCAGAGGTCGTGCTCGGGAACATACTCCGCGCGGCCGCTGAACGGCAGCGTCCAGTCGCCAGCCTTGCTCCACGCCTCCGCTGCTGTGTCGAACGAGTAGGTGCCGATGCGCGCCTTGGACACCAAGATGTGGGTGGGACCACCACCCTCGACCGCTGTGTACGAGTCGATGCCGGGCTCGTCGTATATGTAAGGCGGCGGCGGGAGAACGCGGGGGTGCCAGTCCTCGACGAGACCGTCGCTGTCAAGCTCTAGGCACTCGAAGTACCGGCCATCCTCGCACGGGACCGTGCCGAGCACGTAGAGGTGGTCCTCGCCGACGGTGAGGGAGGCCGGCATGGACTTGAACGCACCGAAGCCGCACAAGGTGCGGACGGCGTGCTGGTCGGGGTCGTAGAGGACGGCGCGGCCAGTCTGGTCGGCGGCGACCACCTTGTTGTGCCTGCCGCCGAGGAGCATGAACGCCATCTGGCCGTCGTGGTGCCAGCATCGGGGCGGGTAGAAGGTCATGGTTGGGGCGGGGAGGGGGCACGGCTTCATCTCATGATCCTCCTCCGTCGGCGGTGGCTGGTCTGGACGGCCGCAGCCACCGGTGGACTCTCGTGGGGGACGGCGGAAAAGGCGGGACATGTCGATGCTGCGCAGGCTGTAGGTGCGGCGGAGGCCCACGTCGTCCACCACCAGATGCACCAACCGCCGGAAACTCATCACTGCCATCGAATTATTAACCACGGCTCCCCTTATTCTGAGATCTCCCTTATTCTTCTCCGTTACAACTGATTGGTCGAATGTCCTCCCCAATGCCCGCCCTGATTTTTTTTCTACAAAAAAGAAAGCTATATCTTCATGAATCATGACCTCCTGTTCATGTAGACTTCAGATTCAGAGTCCAGATAGCATAAAAATAAGCATGTGGAGAAGGAAGAGTACCGGGAGCATACGGCACGGTGAAGAAACAGACTCCCTCCAGATCTCAAATCTCATCGATTCCCCAAACAATTAAGAGGCCATCTTCCCTTCGAATCCCTAGCAATGGCCAAGGGGGAGCTGGGGAGGGGAAGAAGCACTGGGGGCGGCGGCGGATATTGTTTGGCCAGCGGCGAAGAGATGCGAAGAAAGCCGGAGTGCTAAATGGGCCGAATAGGGCGGGGCGGCCTGCCCTTTTATGTCCTTTTCCCACTAAATTGGGCCGGATGGGGCCATTTTCTTCGTATCCCGTTGCCTCGTCCAGGCATCTATCTTGTTATCTTTTCGCAAAAAAAAAAAAATAAATCTATCTTGTTATCTTATCTATAAAAGTTAAAATAATCGAAATCCTTTCTCACTAAAATTAGATTTACCTTATTCTTTAAAGAGGCTCCACTTGTTAGGTCAAAAATTTTGACGAAAGAGAGGAAGATATTGGTTTCGTCAATATTTTCTACTAGTACATCTCCACTAGTATAAATGACATCATTGTTTAGTGGATGCAAAATTAATAAATATTTGTGGCAAGTACATCTCTACTAGTATATCTATAAAAATTAAAATAATTGAAACCCATTCTTACCAAGATTACACCCACCTTACGCCTCACCGAGGTCACACTTGTCAGGCCAAAATGTTTGACGAAAAGAGGTGGTGACCCATTTTTTCATAGAAGAAAAATATTTCTACCAAAATCATAATACTTTTTACACCAGCAATTTCTTATACTCATCTCTTGTACCCGCATATTAGTTTTCTTTGGCACACATTTTACTTTTCTTTGCACATACATTCACCTATAGTTCGCAGCATTATTTATTTTGGAAGGATAATAATTGACATCATTGTTTGTGGAAGAAAAAAAAGATATGTATTATTTTTGGAAGAAAAATAAATAACATCCCTCTCTCGTTTGTTAGCCTGTCACAAACCAAAAAACAAACTAGCCGCCAGTTCACCTGGTGAAGGCCCATTGCGGCCCATAGGGATGAAAACAGTCAGAAACAGTCGAAAAAATCTCTACACTATTCCTGCAACCATATTTTTACACCGGGAATGGGATGGGATTGGGAATGGGAATGCCGGACGGGAAAACGAAATCGGTATTCCCGAATATCGGAAATGGAATAGTTCGATCGGGAATATGCCGATTATAATCGGGAATCGGAAACTCGGGAAAATACATATAACCACTTCAAAAATTAAGCTCGAGAAAATAATTATAGCTATGCCTAAGTTACATTCAAACAAGAGACAACCATTAACCACGCATTCAAGCAATGCACAGGCTGACAGCCAGTCCGGCACACAGCAACAGAATTAGGGGCCGTTTAGTTCCCAAAAATTTTCACCTCCCCTTTAAGCACATATATGAAGTACTAGATGTAACTAAATAACAAAACTAATTACACAGTTTGGATGTACACGACGAGACGAATCTTTTAAGCCTAATTAGTGCATGATTAACCATAAGTGATATAGTAACCCCATATTTGCTAATGATGCGGTCAAAGGCCTCAAAAGATTCGTCTCGCGGTTTCCAAGTGAGTTCTGAAATTAATTTTTTAATTAGTGTCCGAAAAACCCTCCCGACATCTAGTCAAACTATTGACGTGACACTTGGACCAAAAATTTTCACCAACTAAACACCCCTTACACTTCGCAAGCAGCAGTGCAGGCTACAGCACCGCCCAACACAGGCACAGGCAGCAGCACTACCCAATAGGGCTGGGCATTCGGTTTTTCGGGTACGTTCGGTTCGGTTGTTCGGCTGTAAAAAAAACTTCGGTGTACCAGAAATGGGAACCGATCGGTGCTATACAAAATCAAAAACCGACGTGTTCTGTCATCGGTTTTTCGGTTCGGCGTTCGGTTTTTACCGAAGTTCACCGAACTTTCAGCAACCAGTGCAGATCTGCTCAGCTAAGAAGTCGGCAACGATCAAGCAAACAGCAGCACGAAAGCACGAAGCAATAGATGCAAACTGCATGTAGCAGGCACACGTACAACAAGCAAGTAGCGCAAGATAGGGATGCAAGCAGTCCTGCAGCCGTAGCAACAAGCAAGTAGCACGCACACGCCGTCTTCCGCTGCTTCTGCTGTGTGCCGCCGCTTGACTGGCTCCTGCTGCTCGCCCGGCCCGACGCCTGCACCCGATGGCCGCTGCGCGCAGCCGCTCGCTGCCTCGCTCCCGCACGCCAGCGCTGCCGGCGTCGGTCGGCGACGGCCCCGTGCGCACGCGCTGCCCGGCCCCGCGCACCCGCGCCGCACTGCCTCGCGCCGCCCGCTTTGTGCTCGGGTGGAGTGCGGAGTGCCTGAGGGTTGAGGGCTCCACGACAGGCCCGTATCTAAGCACGTGCGGGCCGCGCGACCGCACAGGGTCCCCGAATTTGAAGGGCCCTCAAAATATTAGATATACATTAGATATAGTCATGTAAATACTTTAATTTAGTTAATTATTGATCCAATTTGTAGCAAAATATGGCTTAAATTGCTCCTAAAAGATAAATCATTGTAGGCGTATCACTTATCACTTCCTTTTATATGGGTGCTACTTGGGGTCAGGTGTGTGATCTCGAGTGGACCTATCACAGCACCACAACTTCTCCAGGATTCCATATTTTGAACCTAAAATCGGCCTAATAAACCAGGCCCCTCAATGCTTTGTTGCTAAAACAAACTTTTTTTGGAAAAAATTTTTGTTGCTCAAACAATAACAATTGTTCCAGCAATAAAAGAAATTATTCCGGAACAAAAAATAGTTATTAGACCTTTTGTGATGATTTAACTGTCAGTCACACGTGTGACTTCTAATATTTGTGCTTTCACACAGCACATCGCGCTTATCGCGCTTGCCGGCTGCTATCACTTGGTATTCGCGATCCTGCACTAGGCCACTAGGGCCCAATCCATTGTTTCGCACAGGGCCCTCGAATTTACCGGTACAGCCCTGCTCCACGAGATGCAGATGCGGGCATTGGGGCACTGCGGCCGCCCGCCGCCGGCTGGTCCGGCTGGTCAGTGCGTGGGGCGGGGAGGAGGGAAAGAATAAGGTTTAGGGTTGGGAGGCAGGTATATATTGCGCATGGTTCATGGGCCATGGGCCGAGGTGGGCTGCACTGGCTGATTTTGGGCGCTCTGGAATTGATAATTTCGGTTGTTTGGTTTGGTGCAAGCTAAAAACCGAACCCGATGACCGAACTTTCTAAAAATCCAAACCGAAGCCGAACCGAAAAAACCGAAAAACCGATAATTCGGTTCAGTTCGGGTCGGTTCGGTTCGGTTTTTTCGGTGAAAAAATGCCCAGGCCTACTACCCAACACCAACATGGCAACACAGGCACGGAAGCGAATTGACAGGCACAGCTCCCATGCATCCAAGGACCGACGACCGGCGGAGTGGTGGCCTGGTGGGGGTGGCGGAGTCCTGGAGGGGGCGGTGGAGTCCTGGAGGCGGCGGCAACGGCGGACTCGCGGGTCGCCAGGTCGGGGGCGCGTCCGCGCGTGGGAGCCTGGTGGGGGCGGCGGAGTCCTGGAGGCGATGGCGACAGCGGACTCGCAGGTCGCCAGGTCGGGGGCGCGTCCGCGCGTGGGAGAGAGCTTGCCTGGGCGGCGCCGCGAGGCCCGCGACGGCTGGGGTCTGGGAGCTACGGAGCTAGGGTTTAGACACCGGAGTGGAGAGTGGTGAGTTTTGAGTCGAATGGGCTTGGGCCGAGAGGGAGCGCGAGGGGCAGGGAGAGAGACGGAGGGCGACTCTGGACTAGGCCTGAAAACGGGAAAAAACCGATGGGAATTCCCGTATAAAATACGGTAACCATGAAACGGTCGTGAGAATGCCTCTCCAGTTTCCGTTCCCGTAACCGCCATTTTTTCTTTTTTTTTCCATTCCTGTTTTTTCCAGCCAAAATGGTATACGGCTGTTTTATACGGGATACAGTGCCGGTGGGGACGGGATTTTCCCGTCCCGTTTTTATCCATAGCGGCCCACCAAAATGCTGGCAGCAGCTCCATGCTTCATTGCTGGTTGCTCAATGCTTACGGCACAAGTTTTATACAACCTTGTCTATTCTATCTATCTATCAATAAAAAAGGTAAAATAATTGAAACCCTTTCTCATCAAAATTAGGTCCACCTTATCCCTCAGCAGGTCCCACTTGTCAGGCTAAAAGGTTTGACGAAAAGGAGGAGGAAATTAATTTCGTCAATATTTTCCACCAAAATTCTAACACTTTTATACCAGCAATTTCATATACTGACCTCTTGTACCCGCGTATCACTTTTTTTTGGTACACACTTTACTTTTGTTTGCACATGCATTCACATCAATGTAAAAAATAGCGCGCTATAGCGCCGAAATAGCACCGCTATAGCATCCAAAAGCAACTGCCGTAACGATATTGCATATTTTTGCGCTATGGGTGCTATCGCAGCTATAGTATGGTTCCCAATTTTGCATTATAAATATGAAATTTGATTAAATTTTTATATAAATTAATATGGTTGGCCCCCCTAATAATGAAAAAAACAAATTCCTAGCTCCGCCCCTGCATATAGCGGCGCTATTACCTGGTGCGTACTGAAGTCTTTAAACTTTAGAGTTTTAATCTTTCTTATTACTTTATTAGTTTATCTGTTTATCAGGACTTATGAGTTTTTGGTTATTTGACTGTAGTAATTGAGTATGAGTGTATGACATTATGAAACTTATGGGATATATCATTATAAAGTATGAACTATGTCATCTTATCCGGATGTTTTCTTAATTCTTAATTATGTAAAAAAAATAGCGCGCTATAACGCTGAAATAGTGACCCTATTGCAGCCAAAGCAGCTGGCACTACTGCATAAGGCTGCCGCTATAGCGGCGCTATAGCGTCCGTTATAGTGCCTATAGCATTTTGGTGAGCCTCCCGCTAAATTCTATAGCCCGCAATTTTAAACATTGATTCACATATAATTTACGTCATTATTTATTTTGGAAAGATAATAATTGATATTAGTATTTATGGAAGGAAAAGAAAGACGTGCATTATTTTCTGAAAGAAAAATTAAATATGTGCATGTTGTCAGACTCAAGTCCACGGGATTGTGTATCATGTGAGATAAATCTCCGGATATCCGTGAGGAAGGAAGATATCAAACTCCTACTAGGATTTTTTTTAATCCTACTAGAACTCTATTTCCTAATCCTATTAGGACTTCTACCTTGTAAATTGACTAGTATCCCACCTTCTGGAGTATATAAAGAAGGGCGAGTGTGGCAGAACCGCCTAAATTAATCCGGCTCAAGTGCGATGACCCTTGCTACAAGAACAATCTGGTCCAACCCGCACTTCAAATGGAGTAATCTAACATCCCGATAAAACCACCTGAGTTTCGATCGAACCCAAAGCTTACATAAAATCCGTACGAAGCCAAGTCCAAAGATTATAACAATTCATCATTTACATCACAGAGATCCGCATGACTTTATTATTACAAACCGAGTTTCAAGCTTAACACAATACTTTTGAAGTTCATTGAGAAGAAAGTTCATTAGAGTTCTTTATTGCAACGGAAAATAAACGATAGTCCAGCGACGATGCAAGATGTCATGATGAAGCCTGTACATGACATCAACCATATCCTCAATAGTATCACCTAAAAATAAAGCCACAAGCAAGACTGAGTATACTAATACTCAGCAAGGCTTACCCGATTATTGGTATACTTAGCCAATATCTAGACATGCAAGGATTTTGGCTTGAGGGGTATGTTTTGCCGAAAAGTAACTAAGAATGAATCCTTACTTTCAAGTTTTAGCATCAAGTTCTAGTCCAATTAACCATTCTATGTGAGCAACTATCCAATATCACACATGGTGGAAGAATTAGTTTTGAGCATCCAACAATATTAATCCATCATCAATGTTCCACTTCTTACTCTGTGTGGCAGAAGTATTAAGCAGTCTCAATGGCCGCGAGAAACGGACGATTCGAATCGAATTTCTTAACCTTGCAAGGTAAACCTAACACACACCTGGAGCACCGAGGAGTCACCCCAAGTAACTTTCCCCCTTTCTTCCTGGGTTGTGGATCAGGGCCACCCCCTAGAGTACAAGAAGTCCACGAACCACAGACGAAGCCAGGTCATTTCTGCTCTTGCACTCACCATTAGATAGGACCAAAGTTAAGAGGGTGGGAGAAGTCCACTTGCCGGTCCAATCAGGTACCGAGCTTACCGATTACCATATTCTCGACATGTGACTAGTACGTTCAAACGCTTAACTACCACTACCACACACTGTGGACTTAGCATTTTTCACTAAACATACGGGACATCTATATTGTACCATGGCCCCGCTCGTCGATCTTATAGTTGCAGTATGTAGTGAACATTCAACTTCTATAATCTCGCGAGTGATAGAAAATCACTCGACTTTTACCGGCACTCTAACGAACTTAACAACTAGTATTTAACTCCTGTAAATTTAAATGCATACATATATAGAAACATAATTTGCATAGAATTTAAAATAGTGGGATTGATGCACCGGGATTTGCCTTCCTAAGAAAAGTTAGCCTTGGACTCTTCCGAACTTTGGTTCGGGTTTTCGGCGACTTCAGTTAGATTAGCTTGAGCTTCACGTAGTTCGTTTCCGGACTCCGGCACCAACTTGTTCGTTCCGTCTACGAGAGTCATAGTGTCCGCATGAGATGTGTATACATGAATTGTGTTGAGGGTCTATTTAATTTAAACCTTTCACTGTAAAGTTGTAACCTAACAAAACATAAGTTTTGTCATGAAACATTTTAATTACATTTTCTTAGGAAATAATTTATAGAGTAGTAATTATTTTACTCAGTTCACAAAGTAAGGGTTTTGCTGTTTTTCCATTCTATCATTATGCAGAAATTGGATTTTTCTTAACTAACACTAAAATAACAATGTGACACTTATAGCTGGAGCTAGACATAGTTTATGGTATTGAAATTTTTATGCATTGTTCATAATATAGTGGTAAACTTGCTGTCAAAATTTCAACTCTTTTTAATTTTCAGATTAATCATGAAAAATATATTAAACAACTACTGCTAGAATCAAGGTTCATTTTTACAAAACAAAGTAGGCAAGTACTGGACCTCAAAATTTTACTGAGTGTTTATAATCTCATAACTAGCATACTGCAGATTTTACGTATTTTTCCTATGCAATTTCCAAAGACAATAAATTCTTCAAATTAACTCTACTATTACTAAGATTTATTTCTACATAGAGTTCCGTTAAAGTTATGACTCCCAAACTTTTTTTGTAATATCATATACACAAAATTATGCAAATTTAAAAATAATAATATTTATCTATTGCGGAAAATATTTGTTTTGATTTAAGTTTGTTACACATGGAAAAAATTAATCTAGCAAGTTCTAGTTTAGTAACAAGTTCCAAACTTTTTATGTAGCCTCTATACAATTGTATCATGGTTCTGTACAAGATTCATTGTAAGAAGTATAGTAAAACATTAGGAACAAAATAAAAATTATAGATCTAGCATAGCAAGAATCTGTATATAACTTCTGTTTTCCAAGGAATCTGAACCTTGAATTTGTCTAGCATGCTCAACTACTCAAGACTAGCATTTGTAAAAATTTTCACATTTTTCCAAGGACAATAGGTATTTATGTTGATTTAGTATCACTATCCATGACTAAAATCAAAGCATGTGCTATACAGTGGTAGGGTGTTCCACAATTTTACACTAATATTCTTTTACTGACTAGAATCAACTGAGAAAATTTCATCCTTAGATCTATAGTGCTACATCAAGAACAAAATGAACTATTTATACCTAGCCTAGAACAAGTTCCATAAAAAATCTTAGTCTAGGCAAGTGATATGGTCCTGAAATTTTTACACAAAGTTCCCCATGTCAAGATGAACCTATGTTCCAAAAATTACTAACATACATTGCCTAGAACATGAGATCTAATTAAGTGCTATTTTTACTAATCTTTAATCTAGATCAAAATGTAAGCATAATCTGAGTATGTGCATGTATGAAAAGTTGTAGATCTTATTTCAAGGATTCCAAAATATTTTAGTTTGCATTTTTCCTATTTTTCTACAAATTGCTATCCATTTTACAATTTCACTGGTTGAATCAGTCCTTGGTTTCTTGCATCAGGAACCTTAGAAAAAGTTCAATCCTTGCAATTGGGTCCCTGGGCAGAAATTGGGGAGGGAATAGAGGATGACCGGCTAAATTCCAGTGAGGGGGCTTGCCGGCGGTGAGGGAAAGGTGGGGGAAGAGGTAGAGGAGGTCGAGACGCACCTCCTGCTGGTTTCGGTTGGGGCTGGGGTTGATGGAGAAGGCGGCGCCGCGATAGCAGGAACTCTGGCGAGGGGTGTGAAGGGGCTGCGGGTTTGGGAGCTTCAAGGGCCCGAGGAGAATCCGTTCCAGGGGTTGATGGGGCCAGACTTGGCTCAAAGGGGGAGCTCGGCGTGGAGGTCTGGGAGGCGGTGGCAATGGTGACGAGGGGGGCTTGGGTGTGTGAGCAGGGAGACGGGGCGGCCTTTTTAGGCGCGCAGCAAGGGGAGGATGGGCTGGGCGCTGGCCACACGGCTGGCCGAGTGGTGGCGGCGGCTGCCCTGGTCAGGAAAACCAGGGGCGCAGGGCGGGGTTGGTCGGGGCGCGACCAGGTGGCCGGCAGCCTATGCCGTGGTCGGGAGCAAGGGAACAGAGGAGCAGGGGTGAGAGAGGTGAGGGTGAGGGTCTTTAAGCGAGAATTGAAAGAAGTCTAGGGTCTGATAGTAAAACAAAATTTTCTCAAAATTTTTTATTGAAACTCGAAACATTTTGAATACTAAAGTTGTAGGAAATTTAAAAGTCTACCAATTTCATGTTGGACAAATTTTTGTTTGAGTAACGGTTTAGAAAAAATAATTTAAATTTCTTATCACTAGGATTTGAACTCCTAATAATTATTTAATTTGTTTAAATTTCAAATTTGAAAAATGGTCTTTTAAATAAACCTGTACATCACAAAAATATAAGTGTGTTTTTATGCTACATTATTCATGATAAGTTGAGCATGAATAAAAATTTACCATCTTATTTAGGGAAAATTTTATATACATACATGTATATATACACACATACATATGCACACCTACATACATACAATATAATTATTTTTAATAATTCTTAGATTTTATGCATGATGTCAAGTTTAATTTTTCTTACTTAGCATTTTAAATACCTGGGGTGTCACAGCGAGGTACCTACATCGGCATAAGCTTGAGCACAACATCCAGCGCAGGGCACAATATACCAAACCACCTGTAACAGAACGGGCCCACGGGCCAGATGACAGATGGGCCGGGTTACTGTAGCGACATGCTACTGTAGCGTGGCGGCACAGTGTTCCTTTAGTCCCAAGAGTAGAATCCAGCCCAACTTAAATACCAGGCCTAGGGAGGTTAAATAACTCCGGTTCGAACTTTTTGCGCGAAGCGAGGACGAAAGTGCAAGAGAGTTATTTAGTAGGTGTGTTTTACTCAACATGCAGAGTAGATCTTAGCCGTTTGCCCGGGTCGGGTTGTTACAGTGGTATCAGAGCCGATTCTCGCGGTTTCAGCCACATACGGGCAGAAGTGCGCGGGCATGAGCACGGGCGCGTGGGGGCGCAGATGCCAAGGCATGTGGACGGGCGCGTGCGAGGCACGAACGTCGCACAGGGATCGTTGGCACTGGACGCACGGATGTGGCACATGGGACCGTTAGCACTAGACGTATGGGACGTGGCCAAGAGAGGAGATCCTAGTATTTAGGTTGGTCTGGTACTCGACGGGGACGTCGAGTCTTAAGGGGGGATGATTGTAACAGAATGGGCCCATGGGCCAGATGCCAGATGGGCCAGGTTAATGTAGCGACACGCTACTATAGCACGGCGGCACAATATTCCTTTAGTCTCATACTGAGAATAGAAGTGAATCCAGCCCAACTTAAAAACCAGGCCTAGGGAGGTTAAATAACTCCGGTTCGAACTTTTTGCGCGAAGCGAGAACAAAAGCACAAGAGGGTTATTTAGCAGGCGTGTTTTACTCAACGTGCAGAGTAGATCTTAGCCGTTCTCCCGGGCCGGGTCGTTACACCACCACACATGACGTAGGGTATTACGCTATTCCGGCGGCCTGAACCTGTCTAAATTTGTGTCTTATATCCTCACGTTTACCTTCAAGTTTCAGATCTTGGCGATCTGTCCCCAAACAATCTTCTATCTTAGGATATCCCTTGGTAGGTTGGTGGCAAAAATATCAACACATGTGGTACGTACATCTCCACTAGTCTAGATAAAAAAGATGAATGTGTGAGGTGCTCTATATAATACTAAGGGGGTGCATCCGAGAAAAACAAAAGCTGGGGTCGCTCTAGCCTCAACAAAAAATCGGAATTTTCTGTAAAACATATGAGAATATCTCGGCTAAATGTGGGATTTAAAAATATGTTGAAATAACTGAACCCTTTTCTGATCAAGATTAGGCCCACTTTACTCCTCACAGAGGTCGTACTTATTAGACTAAAAGGTTTGACTAAAGGGAGGGGGAGATTGGTTCCATCAATGCTTTCCACCAAAATTCTAATACTTTTTACACTAGCAATTTCCTATACCTTCTTGTACCCGCGTATTACTTTTCTTTGGCACACACTTTACTTTCCTTTTGCACATGCATTCGCCTATAATTCGCATCATTATTTATTTTGAAAGGATAATAATTGACATCATTGTTTATGGAAGAAAAAGAAAAACATGTATTATTTTTGGAAGGAAAATAAATAACATCGTGCTTGATGGAAGGAAAATTAAATACGTGCCTGTGGTACATACATCTCTATTAGTATTGGAAAAGAAAAAGGATCAGAGATCAAACTGTGCTGCTCATTTACTGGTCCACAATAGGGATGTCAATTGGTACCCAAAACCCAAATACTCGATGGGTTTTACCCGATAAGAAAGCGGGTATGGAATGAGTTTTCTATTCGTAGGTACGTTATTGGGCAAAATCCTGTACCATCGGGTACAGCGGGTACGGGTGTGCATGTATACTATCCATACCCACCTACCCGCGGGTAAAAAACCCCGCAAAAAAACAATCTAGCCTAAGTGCCTAGCTCATTTTAGCCCATATGGCCCACGAATTTGGCTCAAATCCAATTAAACTCTCCTAGTATATATTTGAATCTGCCATATTTCTATTAGCTTGTTGCAATAAAGCTTGGAATGATTTATTTTTTAAGTGAATGTATGATATTTATATGTAATTCTCGGGTATGCTTTCGGGTAGGTTACCCGTCGGCTACAAATTACCCGCGCGGGTGCGGGTATGGAACCATTTTCCTATCCGTGTGCGGGTACGGGTAACCCGACGGATAAAATTTAGTCCTGACGAGTACGGGTATGGGTGGCCACTACCCGTCGGGTACGTACCCGTTGCCATCCCTATCCATTAGTGGTTTACTACTCGAACCCGTTGTTTTCTATTTATCAATATATAAAGTCAAATATATGGACGGTCCTCGAACTTATTTTAAGGTGTCATCAATCCCTAAATTTTCAAAATATATTTTTAGATCACTAAACTTGTCCAGAGGTGTCATTCGCGTCTCGAAACTGTCAAGATACATCTTTAGGTCCCTAAACTCGTCACAATATGTCAATTCGGTCCTAAATTCTCAAGGTGAATTTTCATATCCCTGAAAATTGCCATTAATTAGTTGTATCAAAATGGACTGTCTATTAAACTATTTTTAGCCGATTCAATCTTATCTAACACCATTTTAATTCTGAATTAGCTGCTTATTAATCTATATCATGAGTTAATCTAGATCATTTGATATCAAATGTGGATATTATAGCTTTCTTATTTAACATAAAGATATCAATACTAATTCTGAATATTTCTTACTAACTATTCATATTTTGCATACGTTTTGTATAAATTTATTATAATAATTTGTTCCCATTCTCAATTAAAAATAAAATAGCAATTTTATTAAATCTAAAGTAGCAAAAGAATTTTTCATCCACTAAAGTAGCAAAACAATATTTATATTAAATTAAAAATATAGCATTTTGAGAGTTTGGGGATCTGCATGACACCGCGAGATAAGTTTATGTACCTAAAAATGCATTTTGAGAGATTAGAAACCTATATGATACCTTGAAATAAGTTCAGGGATCTAAAAATGTATTTTAAGAGTTTAGGGACCAATATGATACACCATAACAAGTTTAAGGACCAAGACAACAGATCAAAACAAGTTTAGAGACCGCTGGTGTATTTTACGGTACTATTTAATTCTCGTTGCTCGTATGAAAGGATGAACTAGTGGCAACACTATATTTCTCAAGAGCTTGTATTTCATATTTTATTTTATTTATTTTTTTAAAACATTCACACATAACAATATTACAATAGTCTATTGTCCGAAGTTCAAACGTCAAACTAATCGTTTAGTCAAAAAATGGTTAACCACAAAACTGGCTAGTGGAATGGTCCACACTAGCTCAATTGCTTTAGGCTAGTTTTAGTGGGGAGTGTCATCGTACAGCTAATAAGATTGAGAATTTAGTAACGGCCACTATGTATGAAAAGTATAAAAAACACTTTCATCAAAGACTCGGAATTAAAATGCATCTTAAACATCATATTAGAGACGTGTGTTGATTGGACAGTCTCAGATGTGTTCGTCACAAATGACTATAGATATGAAAACAACAGAGACGCGAATGAACCAAATAGGTCTGTGATAATTTGCTAGCCATAAGAGACGCGGTTTGAATGAAACGCGTCTCCTATGAAGCATTTTTTACTTGTTAGAATGTGTGTTCCTGTCCCTTTCACCTCCACGCGGGTCCGCCGGTCAGAACCGACGACTGCCTTTCCTCCTCTCATCCCCACCTCCCCAGCAAAACCTCTCTCTCCGGCACCGGATCCCGGCGACCGCGCTCCACCCTCCGCCTCCCGGCATCCCGCTCCAGTCGCCGCCGCCCGACCCGGGTGCTCCTCCACGTCGCCTGCAGCTCCCCGGTCGAGTCAATCCCCATGGCGGCTGCGATGGCGGCGGAGGAGGAGGCGCGGCTGCTGCGCCTGGAGGAGCAGGCGGAGCACGGCGGCGGTGGCGTCTGGGAGTATCTCTGCCTCGCCCGCCGCCTCCGCGCGCCCCGCCCCGCCCACGTCCTCCGCGTCGGCCTCGCCCTCCTCAACGACGCCTCCGCGCGCTCCCGCCTCGGCTCAGAACGTAATTGCGCTCTGCCCTCCACTGACTCTCGCTGATCCGCACGGTCCCGGTTTGTAGCTGTAGATGCATTGATCTCGCCGGCAGCCTCCTCCCGGACAGATCCCCGCCACCACGATCCATTTTTACATGCGGTACGACTGGCTGAATTTTAGGCTCGTTTTTTTGGCGTTTAGTGGATGGTGTACAGCCTTACGATGCCAGTGTTTATTCAGGGAATGCGAATCCTGTGCCACTGGCTTCATCTAGTGAGGGTTTGTTAGGTTTGCTCAGCGCTCTATGGATTTCCGTTTGCTGCGCGGGGTGATTCCAATGTGTAGAGGGTTCATGTTTAGGTGGACATATAGGCAAAATGCTAAATCTCTAGTCCATGCTTGTTCAGTGTTCTCTTTTCTTAGCTCCACGAGCATTCCAAGTTATTTGGGGATAGTCTGTCCTGACTCCTGAAAGATGTGCTATCAGTTCACAGACTGAAAGATGTCCTTTGTGCTTGTTGTTGATCGTTACTTCTAGTCCTTTCTGTAGCTTCCGATGGGACACTACTAAAGTACTAAATATGAAATTCAATTTTTTGCATTAGTGGTCCGAGGAAATTCCATGGTTAACTTGTTCTTATTGATTTCATTTGGAAGTTGCCCAAAAGTTCTGTTCAGTTCATTTTAGTTCAGCATAGCCTTATTTAAGCGTAGCCTTGCTCTCAGAATTTATTTTTATATTGATGCCCTCATATCATTGCTGATGCCAATTCTCGTCTTAGCATGAGAAACACTGTCCATTTTGTGTTAATATGGTGCTGCATCATGTATGTTTATCTAATACCGTACATCCATAGTTGTAGGGATTGAAGTATAGAATAGTAATTAACAGAACCTTGTCCCCAATCCTTTAGTTCTAGTAACTTAATAGACCGTGGTCATCTCATATTTACTGATGAGTTAATAGTGGAAGCAGGACAATGGTCTACATAATTGTCGAGTTGCATTAGGTGACATATTGCCAAATGGCTTTTACCTGTTTCAGCCCTTTCCCATTGCCATTTGTACCATGTTGGGTCCTAGATGTTTTTCTGAACCACATGCCTACTTGATTACACTAAATAACTGCTGATCATGATGGATTGGTATCCATTGCTGGAAGGCTTCTGCCTGACAAGGTATCCTACATATCCTATCTTGGCTCCTGTTTGCAGATTCCTGTCTTGTTTGATGAAACTATTTTAGCCAACATAGATTTTAACCTCCCAGCATACTGAAGTGCAACCAATTCTGTCTCACGCCATAAGGCTACTCATTTTATACAGACTGTATGTAATGCATTATCAGTTCTTGTAGAAATCTCTGCTTTCTGCTTTATTCTGATTTCTACAAATTTCTACTTCAGATTTTTTGTTTGAAATTGGACTGCAAATATATACTGTGCTATTGAACCTAGCTAGCTTAGTAGTTGATAGGTTGAATGCATGTTTAAATAATGAGATGAGATTACCTAATGTGATTCTAGTTAAGCTAATAACTGAATCTGCTTGTGTTCTTGAGCAGCACTTCTAAGCTGAAGAATGTGAAATGAGGTGCTCCACAATCAGATGCCAATTTCAGCACTTCTAAGCTGAAGAATGTAATACCTTGGTGAGATGCACTCAAAACATAATTTATGTGTGTCTTCTTTAGTATGAGTTTGGAACTACTTATCAGCTATCCTGTTAAAGGTTGAGATCATTGTGCGCATTATATTAGATCACATGTTTCATGAGTGGACTGATGTACAGTTTGAAGTAGTAATCTTCTCTAAGCCCCGTTGTCAGCTGATAAATAAGAGCTACTGTCAGCAGATAAATCCTGTTGCCTTTTTCCTTGATGGTGCAAAGAGAAACTAATTTATGTAGTGACCAGTCATATATGATGAGCCACTCTAGATGGTAATCATATATATGGTTCAATTTGGTGAAGTGAATGTTTGAAAAATTATATTTGTCCTTTGTGGTCTTATATGTTAATTCTTGCCTTTTCAGCTTTACTCTGGAAAGGGCATATGGGAATCTTTTGAATACTAGTCTGTGCTATTTGTTTCACATGTTATACAGGTGAACATTCCTAAGAACAAGGTGTGCAGGAAGCACACTCTGCAAAAGGCAACTCAGTATAAGAAGGGTAAGGATATGGTTGTCAGACCAAGCCTGTCTTCCAGAAGAAGGTAATGCAGCATATCTATGTGATTGTAAGATTGACCTATCAATCATTTATACCTATCTATTTTGTTGGCAGCATGAATGTCTGAAAATAACTGCGAATTGTAAATGCCTATTGGCTGCACAGTTTGGGATATGACAGATGTTGTAATTTTCAGGCCAAGACCACCAAGAAGATTGTGCTGAAGCTGCAGTGCCAGAGCTGCAAAGGACTACTCACAGTACCCGATCAAGGTACTCATTTCTCCTAGCCTATTCTCTTATTCATTGACAGTAGGTTTACATACTGCTAGTAAGTATATTTGCCTGCATGGCTGTGCACAATCTTAATTTAGCCATGGCAGTGTAAAAAGTTGAGTAACCACATTTTGTTGTAGCTATGCACCTCTAGACTTAACAACTCCCTGCTGTTTTGGTGAAATTGAGAAGAATGACATTTCTTACATTTATGTCTTCAATTAACAATATGCTGTTTTGTTGTAGCCTAGGGGCAGTTGGCCAAAGCTCAGAGGAAAGAAAGTAGCTAGGAGGTATTTGTATTGCCATTTATTCTAGAGCAACCATCACATTTTGATTGGTCAGGTGGATACTCTATGTAATTGCTTACAATTTAATAGACTGTAATCAAAATTCCTGTGTACTGTGAAGTGTGAACCATTTATCTTATGTATTTTGATCATGAGAAGTCTTACCTAAGGTCAATTTTCAGACCTTTTTATTGTTGCTTTAACATCATTGTGCAGAGTCTTTTAATGGTTGAAATGTGCCATTTTGTGAAACATGGGGTTCAGAAATGTACACCATGGATCTAGATTTCCTTTTTTTTGTTCTTGCAAATTGTTATTAGCGACATGTTTTCTCAACACACGTTGCTGCTATCTTCACATCAGCCGCGTCTCTGATGACCCACATTAGAGACACGTTTTAACCACCCGCATCTCTGATGTGGATGTGCTGTTATCACAACACAATTTAAGTGACGCATTTTTCGCGTCACTAATAGCTATATGGACAAATCTCTAATAAGGTGTTTCCACATAGTGTGTGCCGGTTCTCTCTCATCCCATAAAACTCTCTCTCCTCTCTCATAAGTAACTCTGCGAGAACTTGCTGATGTGGCGTGACATTTAAGGCTCATGACATTCCCATAGAGATTGACCTTAGGCGATCTTAAGTTGAACCAATTAAGGCTACTGGTTCCTGTTATCTTTTTTTTTTGCTTCCGTATGATTTTTTTCTCTGAATAAAGTCTAAAGGTAATATTCCCTATTTCCCTTTGAACTTATTAATTATACATCTTCGATTGAAATTTTACAAGATGATAGTATGCATCATAACATATATTAGAGAAAATATATCATAATTTTTATCATAATTTTGATAGGTTAGGATATTTAATAATAATTAATCATTGGAGTTCAAAATTATATGTAAACTAACTAGAAAAAGTTTAGTAATTTTTTAGTATGCATTGTGATGTCCACTACTACCTTGCAAAATTTAAAATTAAAATCCAAGTTAGGGAGAAATAAAAAAGATAAATTATATTATGTAGTAAAATGAACTAAATGGCATAGTTTAGAAGGTAAATTGAACCAAATTATAGTTTAGGGGTTACACAAACTTTGACTATAATTGAAGGGAGTAAATTTGAACTTTTTCCAATCCTACCCTACCCTTGCACAACTTTTCTAATCCAGACAATCCATTTCTCATCGAAACCTTCTTCTAAACAGCACCTCTTCCAGGAAACCCCAATTCCACTTTGTCAAGGACTCGAGGTTATTTTCCGGCTCCACTCCCCCCTCCACTATGGGAAATCTCACTCGTCTGGGTTTCGACTCTGGGTTGCGGCGGCCACCGCTCGCCAACCTGCTTGAGGTGGGGTCTTGGGTTGGGGGCACGCCGGCACGGCACGGCACGGCTCAGATTGGGGATGTCGCGGCACGCGTGGGTCTAGCCTCGCTCCCGCTTGTTTTTTCACCTGGCTCCGTTACTTTGCACGGGTCCAGAAGAGTCGGTATCGCATGCTTCATTCACTTACAGGTGGGGTCCAAACCCTGAACTATGCGATGGTTAACTTGGATGCCGGTGAAGTTTTGCTAAAAGCCTTTGGGGCCCCACCGGCGACCCCACGATCCAACAACTTCTTCCTTCTCCTCCCCGCCTCCCCGGAAAACCCGGACCCCGTGTTACTTGGCCAAGTCAAATTCAGAAATCGCCTGGCCGTTGCCAGTGCGTGGCACGCTATGGCGTTTCTGCGCGGCATTGCGAGGGCTAGCCGCTGCGCCGGCGAGCTCGCCGGAAAATTACGCTCACCGGCTCCACCTCCGTCACCCCATCCCCACCGCCCCTTCATCGGAGAGCAGACTCTGTGTCCCTCTCCTTCCCCTGCTCCCCCGCACCACCATCTCGCCCCCGCCGCCGCCGTGCGGACTTGCGGGGTTCCTGCTCCACTCCATCGAGCGTGCGGGAGCATCCAGGAGGCCGCGTCTCGCATCCACTCCTTCGACGCTCCGGTTTGCAGAGTACGGGATGCTGGCCCTGGCCACGGCGGCTTCAGCAAGGTCAAGGGCGGCATCAACCTGCTGGACTCCAACGACGGCACGATCATCCTCGACTCCCCCACTCGTGCCATCTCCTATGGAAGGATTCGGTTGGATCCACCTCGCCGCGAGGGAGTCGGCCTCGGCGTCATCTGGCGTGGCGCTGGCGGCAGAAGCCGGATGTACACCTACGACTACGAGGTCCCTGTCTTCACCGAGACCGATCCCTGCCACGGCGGACTCGCTGCCGAATGGAGAACGGAGCTGCCTCAAGCCCGTCCCCCGCCTTGGCTCCGGTGCGAGCAGAGATCCTCTGCGGCTGCTTCCTCTCCCTGGCACCACCACCTTGCCGCCAGGATCAACTGGGTTCCTTATCCGCTCCAGCGAGCGAGCGGGAGCAACCAGGGGTCCGGCGTCACCGTGCGCGAGGGCAGCTGGAGCAGCGGGGAGCCCCTTCCTCAGGGCGAGGGCATCGCCACCTCAGCCCACCACCACCGCTCCGCGCACCGTCTACAGGCGTTTAGGATCACGCCATGGCAACATCTGTAGAGCAGGCGGATGTCAGCTGGGAGGGGGGAACACGCCCTGCCGCCCCAAGCTCTCCCTAGTCCCTACTGGAAGAGCGGGCGCACTGTACTGAAGAGGCCAGGATTCCTGCCGATGCACGTCGTCCCTGATCGGTGAGTAGTCAAGCATCCATTTCGCTAAGCAATGCTGATGTTTAGTTGTGTTTTTTCATGCGTGAATGCAGTTCGGTAGTTCGATCCAGTAGCATACTTGGACGAATATGGCTTGATTTGGATCAATTGGCATTTTAAGCTGCCCATTGTCTTGCTACTTTTCTGATGTGTCTAGGCATAGACAACTTACAATAGCTTTGATGCCACCATGATAATATTGTATTCGGAGTGAAACTTCATGAAACTTTGCGCTATTGGCAGCAGAACTGTTTTGCTCTACTGTTAGATTACGTCGATTTTGTGTGTTGTTGGGTTTAGTTCAGATAATCAAAATTTACTTGTACCCCTTCTCATGTTTATTCGGCGATGCATTCAAATGTTAGCACTGCTTGAGTTTTCCTATTCGTTTCTTAATACCTATTCATTCTTGAAATGAAGTATTGCACATTCATTCAGTAGTATGAATTTGCAGTTCAAATTTATGCAAAAATTAGTGAGAGGTGGTAACCTGATTCAATACTGTTTTGAGATTAGTGGGCAAGATTATACTAACGCCATTTCATTTGTGCATTAGTAGTATGCATTTGCCATTCAAGCGATCAAGTCTGAGTAAAGATTACAATAGCATTTCATTTGTGCAGAAAGATTTGGAGACCTGCAGAGAATGTTACTGGGATCGTGCATGAACGCTGTATAGACGAAACATCGCTATTCATCAAATTTGATCCAGTGGAGTATCTGAAAGGTCATCCGCTGATGGAAGAAGTTCCAGTTCTGGGTGGAAATTCACTGAAGACGGCAAGTATACTACCAAATCACTGGTTGATCTGATTGGAACATTCCATGATCTAGGATGTTGCATCCCCACACTATCAGTCGATTCTGTGGCCATAAATAGTGCAGGCAGGTTTGAATTGGTCGAAGACAAGAGCCAGTTCACTGCTCTAACTCCAGGGGGAGTAAGGATGGACTATCTAAATGCATCATTACTGTTGGAGAAATTGGTGGCTGTTTCAATGGGAGAGCACATGATAAATTGCATCCCTATAGATACCAGCATACTATTGATGTTAATGAAGACGAATGGCTATCTGTATCGTTACCTGATTGGTAACCATACCAGCTTGTTGCCGCTTCACAACAGATCAACTGTGTTTATGGAATTTTTTGACTACATCAACTTCTACATACCAAATTTCAAAAGAGAGCTGAAGGGCAAGGTTGAGAACTATATGCCATACCGCAAAATGTGGGTTATTATGGCTTCCAACAACAGCTATATGATTGAGTGGCTTAAGTATCAGGATCGACTTGCAGGAAAACAGGTCAGCGGCAAGTGGTATGAATTTCTGCGGATTGTACGGAATGTGATATGCCACAAGATGAAATTGCTGATGAATGGGAAGGTCTACCAAGCAGCAGAAGTTGAAAATATGTTGCAGGCCATCTTCCCAGCGTTGCTACCCAATATTCAGGAGTTTCTTTGGAAGGAAGGCTGTTTGAGAGATTTCAATATGGAGACATACTTCATGCACAGGAAAATCACAAAGTGGTCACTGAATAAGAGAGGCCACTGATGAGATATTTCAATCTGAAAACATACTGGCTCAGCCACATCAACACTCCCATCTTATATTCTTATGCTGCCATCAGTCAAGCATATTAAGAAAAACATGTTGTACAGATGTAGCTGGTGAGTTTGTCAGAAAGTGAAGTTCTGGGGGCAGCCTTTTCCAGTTTCTGGTCCCTTTACAGTCATATAAAATCTGTGGAAATAACAGTAAAGTGTACGTGTTATTGCCAATCCTGAACAATATATTGGTGTTTGACTTCCATCAAGAGATTTCTATAGGAGGTTTGTTCTTGCACTTAGAGAAAAGATTATTAGTTTACAACAAGAGAAGGTCAGCTTTCACCTAATTTTGGCATCAGATTTTGACTGATCTTTGTGAACAGTTGGGGGCAAAGTTCCTATAATTTCTAAGACAACTAAATGAACTATAAATCGCAAGTAACTGTGCTCATTAAAAATGGATGGGCATCTTACCATCGCTTAATACCTGACTGAGCTCAATCTTTCGTGGTTCCAGATCACATTCACTGCTAGAAACTGGGCCTAGCAGTTTTCATATTTCTGTTATAAAGTACGGAATAATATTCATCCTTAATGGTGGACGTGTGGCTGTTTACTGTTGATTGCTTTTCTTCACCTTGCCTGTTCCCTGCATGCTCACTTGTTCAGTGTTACTATATACATTTAGTATGTGTGAAACTGAAACAACTTCTAGTCTTGCGATCAATATTATTTTCCAGTCAACCAAATACTAACCTTCATTTCCCGTTTCTTACCTCCTGCATATTCAGGCCCTACCCTCTCAGAATGGCCATGCTGACAACAATATAGGGTTTAGGCCTTTAGGGCAATACAAGTGGTGGATGTACATATCTAGCTAGTGGATGTGGATTCTTTTCTTCCCCCTGGATCTCTCCCCCTGTAGCGAGGTTCTTTTTTTGGAAGAAACACCACAGAACGTTCTCACAAACACTGAAGAACAGAACTGTTGATGCTTGGAATGCTTTTGAGACTGCTAGCTCCTGGATGTAGCGCTGCATGATGTTTGAAGAAGAATATGTTAGTGCAAAATAACACAAGGGCAAGCATCTCTTGGCAGTTCTCAAATGTCACCTAAATTCTCCTTTTTTCAGAGAAAATTTCCTGGATAATGGCTGACCACTACCTTACTATCGTTACGAAATTGGAACAAAGCTCAGCCTGAAGACTACACCGCAGGACAGGGGACGGGGGATGTGCGGTTCAGCAGCTTTAACTTGTGACCAAATCAATGATGCAGATTCTCCTCCTAAATTCTTCTCGGAATCTGAAAATTCTGCGTATCGCGGTTTGCTTTTACAAATTTATTTACAATTAATGGTTTGGATGTCAGGGGAAGAGCAAGTGTCTTGAGAGTTCAGACAAAAGAAATGTGAGAGCCTGTTTGTAATGCAGAAATTTCTTGAGAAATGGTCACACGAGTATGAAAATATTCTACTCTCCAAACAGGCCTGATAATTATTGAGCCTCTAGGATAACAAGGGATTACCCAAAGCTGACAACCGGGTTTCTGTCCTGCAAAACACTAGCTAACCTTCGGAGATAAATTGCCTCGCTTTCAAAACGAAACCTCCAAAAGGCCCAGCTTTCAAACATGTCCAAACCCATGGCCGCATTTTTTTCTTTTTTATATTTAAAAAAAATTAAAATTTCAAAAATATATGTCTGTTTTGGAAAATTTCAAAAATATACCCCGGTCGCCCTATGGGGGGGGGGGCGACAGGGCTCAAATATAATTTCCTTCTTCTTCAAATTTGCAACAAAGTCCCTGAAGGAAAAAAAAGGGGGCCTGTCGCCCACCCAACGGGCGACAGGCCCCTGTCGCCCATCCCAGGGGCGACCGACCAGTGGGCCCAGCCTACAGGCGCTAGGGGGGCCGGTCACCCCTCCCGCGGGCGACAGGGGGGCCTGTCGCCCCCCCCCCCCCCGGGCGACCGGGTCAGCCCTCCCTATATAAGACCTCCCCCCTCATTTCCTCCTCATTTGACCTAAAAAAATCCACCAAAAATCCAGAAAAAAGAGAGGGGTGAGGAGAAGGGAAGCGGCGAAGCTCTGCCAAATTCCGCACTTGTGATCTACCGGTAACTTCCGTATAAATTCGTTGATATTGTATAACAATTTAATTTAATTAGCAGATTAGTTGAATTAGATTTGGTGCTTTAGAACACTGGTTTAGTATTACAATTTGAGTACTATTACAGACTTTTTCAAATAAAATAATTATACATTAGAATAGAATTATGACAGTACCTTATTGATATTGCAGTATACGATATGTGCATTGCTTAAATCATTGTTTGTTATTTGGCGCACCACACTATAGTGCCAATGTCTTCGTCAGGATCAACCTACATTCCGTGGAGCAAGTGTAAAGCCACCGTACCCGAAGAAATTGATGTGCCAATGTGCTTCTGCGGTTCGTTATGCAAGTTCATGCAATCTGAGGTTTTAGGAGATGACTACGGCATGAGGTTCTTTATGTGTGAGAACTACGAATATGATCCACCTAAGCGATACAGCAAAGACCGGGCCAAGGTAGCAGGAGAACATACGCTATTTTTCTCTGTGACCTAACATTGAGTTATGATTCTAACTTGTGTTGGACAAAGTCTCCTCCGCCTCTTTGTGATTTTATGCAGTGGTTCGACACCGTGCAGTCGCAGCAGGCAAAGGACATTGTGGAACAAAAAGCAAGGTGAGCTGCAGAACGTTGGCGCCGAATGAAGCACGAGGAACAGCAAGAGGAGAAGTGCAAGAAAGAGCAAGAAGAGATCCGCAAGAGGATGGAGGAGGTGGATCGTAAGGCTGCGGCCGAACGTGAAGCTGACAGGGAGAGAAAGCGAGAGAGGGCACGCCGTGCGAAGGAAGCCGGGGCCGAAGCAATTAGGAAGGGCAAATATCCTAGGTGCACTCAGTAGAGTAGTACCATATAATCCCGGCATTTTACATTCCATAAGGCATGGTAGGGTTAGATGCAACAAGAAATTATCTTGTTGCGTGCACATGTCACTGCAATTAGTTGTTTATGTTTTAAGTTGAGAGCTTAACTCTGTGTGTTGTAGCCTTTACCATTAATTTGCAGTTGTAGCCGGGAGTCTATGAAATCTTTGAACTTGTCCTTAATATTTTCGGAGCTTTTCATGTCACTAGAATACTAAAAAACACACATTTTATTAATATAACAATAAGAACTAAGAAATACATCGGGGTCTGCTGCTAAAAAGCACACATTTTCATGTCACTAGAATACTAAAAAGCATCCGAAGACCTCACCCGCCGACAATGATGATGACTACACGCTCGAATAGCTCAAAATAGGAACCATAGTGTATCTAGCTGCGAGTACGAGATCACAGGTTGCCACTGCTCAGCACGGCGATCACGGGTTTCCAAAATGTCGCATTCTTTGCCCAGACATACGTGACAAAAGACGACAACCCAATAGCAGTGCTCTTCCACCATTTCAAATAGATATGACCAGACGACAACCACACCAGCTCACCTTCAAAGCAGTCTCTCTGGCGAGGACGACGGACCTGTCATTCTACAGCGAAGGTCTGTGGCGTGTAGTGGGGAAGGCGACATCTAGGCGCGATCGACCGAGCGGCAGCAATGCAGTGCTGTGAGTCTGCATGCACAGAGATGCATCGAGTAGTCATTTCGAGCATCGAATCTAGCCTTTTCAGTGTTAGGTCAGCTAGCCTCTTCACTGTGTTGTCATGTAGGTTTTTTAGGTGCATTTACACTCCACACTCCGGGTATCAGACCTTTGTGCGCCTATAAATACTCCCAAGTTTGTGAACTCCCAGCACAACTCAAACACCAAACCTCATTGTATACCCAATGTCTGGAGGTGGGTCTAGCGGGAAGAATTACTATGGTTTTGGGAAAGGAAAAGGGGGAAGAAAGGGAGACCCCATAATATGGGAGGGGCCTCTTGGACCTGATTCCTTTCCGGAACCAGTGTTTGAGTTTCCGCCACAGCACAAGAGTGAATTTACCAATGAAACTCCTCTTCGACAATACGATAACCGTAGAGAACCGTGGCCAAAATGCAGACATGGTGCGGACTGCTTAGTGCAGATGTGCACCGACGGGATGGATGGCGGTCGGCGTTTCATTAAATGTCCACACGCATGGGTAATACTCGGTTGTTTCATTTCTTTATCTTCAATAAGACATCTTACATGAAATTTGTTTTGCAGTCTTCTGATGCTCTAGAAAACTATGATTTTACTAGGTGGGTAGATCTTGCACCAATTGATTTTGTTCAGGAGTTCATCGAGTACCTCCAGATAAAGATCTTTGATCTGGAATGCAAGGTGAACCATTATGAGGAAGTGAGCGAGGGTAACAAAGACGACGAAGTTGATGATACCAGCAATGCAGCCGGTTCACAGGATGAACCATGCACTATTCCTTACTGCAACTGCCCTTGTCACAAGAAGAAGGGCCCTGCGCCTCCGGCACCACCGCCTGCACCACCTGCAATGGGTGGATACTGCGGAGAAGGCTCAACGCAGTTTGCTACGTGGGGGTACGGCTACTAGGACTACCCTAGTGCTAGTGACTTGCTGCATCGTTGTGTTTGTTCTGTTTTTTTAAATTAGCTAAGGCATGTTAGGTTAGTCCGGAATCTGTTTACCGTAGTTTGTAACGGGTTTGACATGCCACTGCATGTGTGATGTGTTTTTCATTATCGTTGTATTATGATGTAAAATTTGGTGGTTCACATTACGTAATGCATTTCTTAGTTCTTATTTCTTATCGTTATATTTATTACATGTCTGTTTTTTAGTATTCTAGTGACATGAAAAGCTCCGACGCCATAGGGGTGGTTAGATATATCTGATGTTTGTATCTCTGATGTTTATTTGTAATGAGATAGTTGTGGACCGCTTATTTATACACTTCAACGTTCGTCACTGATCACTCTCGTATTTTCCATTACATACAATAGATGGTATGTTTATACTTCGATGCTCCATTACGACTAAGTACGATTCAAACTCGACATTACGTACATGTCCAGTGAATGCAAGTTAGGTACGAGACATACATACAAGCATAATACAACATTAACAATACTAAATGCGAATACATCTTAAACCGATGAACATCATATGTTATAGATCATGGCATGAAATCATCTAGGTCGTCATCCCAGTTGACAGATGGTGGTGCTGCAGGTGGTGTAGTATGGCTCGACGAACCTCTTGGCTTTCCCTTTCTCTCTTTTCTGGATCTATGTTCATGTACAGGGGGAGGAACATCATGTGTTGGAGGCCATGGTTTGGGGGGCATGAAGTCATCCATGTCGTCATCCCAGTTAACACAAGTTGGTGGTTGAGGTGCTGAAGCATGACTCGACGAACCTCCGGGCATCTGTTCTTGCGCAGGCCAAGTACTATCACCCGAAGATCTTATCCGCCTCCTTCATCTAGTTTGCGGCATAAGTCCACCGAAGATACATACCAATTTGCGGAAATTTGGTATCGTTTTGTTAATCAACTCCGTGTCCTCGGGGTAATCCTAGCATATAATTAAAAAACAGTGTTACTGTTTCATAAATATGGATTCGAAATGACGGACGGGATTAGAACTGAATGAGAGTTATCTTGATGTGCATCTCATACACCTCTGGCCGCATCCATATCTTATAAGAACTTTGTAAGAATCCAATGATATTAGAATGATTTGCTAGTTCACATACTCTCATGTATATCTTCCGACGTTCTAGCAGGCGTCCCTTTACATCTTGCGTCGTAATACCTCGAAATAATGTGAAATCTTTAAACTCTACTACTTTAGACAACACCATCTCTATCGTACCATCCGATAACGGATCCAACTTCTTACTGATAACAAGATGGGTCATGATATCAAGTATTATACTAGATTTTTCTTCGGTCCATGAAAATCCTCCACAATTTGAGGCAGCCATTGCCTTATGCTGCAATATCAATAAGGTACTGTCATAATTCTATTCTAATGTATAATTATTTTATTTGAAAAAGTTTGTAATAGTACTCAAATGGTAATACTAAATCAATGTTCTAAAGCACCAAATCTAATTCAGCTAATCCACTAATTAAATTAAATTGTTATACAATATCAATGGATTCATACGGAAGTTACCTGTAGATCAGGAGTACGCAATTCGGCAGAGCTTCGCCGCTTTTCTTCTCCTCACCCCTCTATCTTTTTCTTGAATTTTTAGGCTCAAATGACAAAGGGAATGGCGGCGAATGGCGGCCAGGGCTTAATGGCGGCGAATGGCGGCCGGGGCTTAAATAGAGGGGAAGGACCCTGTCGCCCCCCAATAGGCGACAGGCCCCTGTCGCCCTTGAGGTGGGTGACAGGCCCCCTCTTTTTTTTTCTCCAGGGACTTTGTTGCAAATTTGAAGAAGAAAAAAATACATTTGAGCCCTGTCGCCCCCCCATAGGGCGACCGGGGTATATTTTTGAAATTTTCCAAAACGGACATATATTTTTAAAATTTAATTTTTTTAAATATAAAAAAGAAAAAAGCGCCCCATGGCCTAATTCATAGTAACTGAACGGCACAACACCACACACCTGAGAGGCTGAACACAACTATTAACGGGCTTGGGCCAGCAGAGTTCTTCGGGCCTATAAAAATAACAACTTTGAACTTGATTGAATTTTGTTTCTCCTGCAGATCCATCAGCATTCAGCTGACATCTGACCGTTTTGACTGATACGATATGATGATTGCCGCCAAGCCACCAGTTAGTATGTGCAAACGTGTGCGGCGTGTAAATGGCATAAAAAAAGGTTTAATACCACCTCCAGTCATTAAAACGATGTTTCAGATGAACGAAACCAACACATATGGAATGTAGCAGGTAATGAATGTAAGCTAAGCAGCACATAAACTTCGAGTATGAATGGCAAACTGGGCGTAGATCAGTCAGTTTGATCATGTTCATCTAAATTCGAGTTGACTCATCACGAGTGCTCATATTTTTTTAGAAATTTATAGTGCTATGTTCATTATTAGTATGTCGGCCCAGTAAGAAGATTATAGCGACAAATGTATCCATAGGAATAGAATGTGCTTGTGTGTATATGAGCATTCACATTTGTTCCAAAAAAAATTCTAGAATTTTCATACATATTAGTATGGAAAGCCAAGTAACTTACTCCCTCCATTCAAAAATATAGCTATCTTTAAAATTGTTCAATGTCCGGCATTTTCTTCTTTGACCAGCAATATCTTTAAAAATAATTAATTTTTAAATAGAAAAGGTTACATATAATGATAGTTAGTTTCATGATGAATCAACTAGTATCATTTTTAATTTTTTATATTGTCAATTTTTATATTTTTTTGCTATTTATAGTCAAATTTAAAAGATTTGACTTGGGTCAAATCTAAACATAGCTATATTCTGAGACAGCGGGAGTAGATGCTTCTAAATAATTGATGTTTTCTTACCCTAAGAGAGCGAGTAAACTGTTTGGTTCTCGGCACCAATTAATAATACATGCACTGTCTTATAAAAAAAATGGAATTTCTATATAGCTCCCGGTTGTTTTTGTGCTTTGATTTCACTCACTTTTGTACGGCTTAGATTGTATCTGAATTTGTCCAAGTCCTTGTGGGGGCGGCTTTTTTATTTTTATATTTTTAAAAATGTTTTTTACAGAAATATATTTTCGGTTTCACAATTTACAGTTTTATACCCCTACCGCCTGGCAGGGGGCGGCAAGGACTTATATGTAAATAAACAAAATTTTTATTTGCGCGGAGGCCCCTGGCGGGAGCCTGCCACCCCTTTGCCGGGCGGCAGGCCCCCTGCCGCCCCTCCACTGGGCGGCAGGGTGCCTGCTGCCCGGCAGGGGGGCGGCAAGCCCCTCCTCCCCGCAAAGTTGCGGCAGTGCGGCATTAGATGTGGTTTTAGATATTTTGGATATAAATAAAAATTGTTAGTAAAGTAGATGAATATGAAAAATATAACTTATCAATTCATACACATACGCAACTGAGAACGAAATAGATGATGCATGAGAACGAAATAAGTATAACATGACGACATGTCCAGAACAAAAATATAGAAACAACTAGAAGCACCTCCTAACCACCCCGGCCATGTCGACCTCTTTTACGCTGTGCGTGGACGTGGTCTGTAGGGTAGGTGTGTCGGTCTGGAGGCCCTACGTCTCTACCTGGACGTCCGGTGGCCACAGGTGTCTGGAAGGTAAGATCGGCCTGCTGGTTAGGTGTAGAAAATAACCGACTCCAGTCTTCGAAGTTCGCCTCAAAGGTATCCTGTGTGGCCCATATACAGTATCAATTAAGATATCTTAATCATCGTCTTATAAATCATATATTTGGGTACATATTCATCATACGTACCTGTTGGTGGTGGATACGAAGAAGGACCCATATCAGAAAGCTGGTGGTGCGATCCTGTAAACCGTTCAAATTATTTAAAATATTCATAGAAATAAGAAGAACATGATAAATTCGGGCTACGGATTAGGTATTTACCTTACGTTCCTTCTGCTGTCGCCATAGGATAATACGAAGAAGGTCCCGCATCATATAACTGTTGTGATCCTATATGTAAATGCAAAAGGAATTAGACTTCATACCAAAATTAATTGAAATTAAGATATGGACTATATGTTTACCGAAAGGTCGTGGTGGTGCCTGTGTTGGTTGAAATGACATCCCTGCAGCTGGTGCCATGGTACTAAACCGGGTCCCCCCGTGAGGTTGATAAGGTGGGTGTCCATCACCTGTATGGACTGAGAATTAATTGTTGTTATCAAAGTAGGAAGTCAGTAAGTATCCTCACGTACCTGGATAATGCTGCTGAGACTAATAAGGTGTTTGGGAAGGCTGCTGCTATGTGGGACCACAAGGAAACGAGATCGAGGCTTGAGACGAACCATAGGAGTCCTCGTACGATGTCCGGCTACCAAAGGCTTCAAGCATGGAATGGGCTCTTTGTGAAACTCGGGTCCAGGCCGACTCTTGCTCATTCCTATCCATCATAGATCCTCTCGAATCCTCATCAAATTCGCCCTGGCATCTACGTTCATCAACCTGCACATTTCAAACTGCAAGCAAGAAAAAGAAAGACATTAACACTCTAATCCAAAGTATTTGAAAAGCGATGATAACTTTGACTCACCACCCCAGCTAATGCCTCATCCCTATGTCGTGCATAGCCATCCTGTGGTGTTGCTACATGCGGCTGTGGATGCATGTCAGCATATATCAGGCGGCAACGAGTCTTAGGCTGGTACCAACTCAGGTACGCCCTGTACGAAGCCTCCGTGTGTGTAGGGGTCGCAAGCGCCACGTTCTCCTCTGCCTGGTCCCAGCCATCGACCCAAGGCTGCACCCTTGTCACCCACATATTCGAGAAGGGTTGATCAGTTCTCGACAAACTAAATATTGAAAACAATTTAGTCAAATATGATTAGTTAACTATACAATGCATAGTCACTGAAATGACATATGAATCATTATCTCTGGTCATGGCGTTGGACCCGATCCAATGCTGACGGCACAGGATACAACTGCCTTTGACCGAACTGTCTCCTGACTCTGTCCGGGCAGTGAGCCTCAATGTAAACGTCGTACACCAACGATGTAGTTGTCATCCAAAAGGCCTGGTCCTGAAAGCAAACCGAAGATATCCCGAACGGTGCACGAGTGTTTATAGCCAACTCGAAGTAGGGCTCCCACACGACGTCTTCAGGTGTCAACCGATCAAACTCAGCCACAAAGTCAGGATAGGCCCGACGAGACTGTACGTGGGCCCAACTCTTATGCACAAAATTAATAATAATATATATCAATAAGAAATACAAAGAGGGTCAAACAAAGCAATAGAATTACCAACAGAATAGTAGGAGTAGCAGTCATTTCCGTACCTGACGAGCGTACCAGAGAGTCCCCATGGTGGGCCTATCATCCTCGGTGTCACCGTACATATCCAGCTCATACGGTGAGTGGTCGATAATCGGACGACCAATTGCTATCCTCTCGTACGACCAAAGCTGTAGCAGAATCGGACATCCTGTAAGAATTGCATTGTGCTTATTATGCACCGATGCCTTGCAGAGGCTACGGTATGTGGCTGCAAGTACCGCTGAACCCCAACTGTATTGAGGCATTTCCTCCACAGCTGCCTCTGCGATCTCCTGTGCGTAAGGCACAAGCACCCTATCCACATAGGCCCCGTGTGAGTTGTTGAACATTATGTATCCAAATAACCACAACAGGTATGCCTCAAGGGATCGAGTGACGCTATCCTCATCAACATCATGTGCCAAATTGTCGGGCTGCTTAGAAAAGATGAACATTTATGAGTACGAGATCAATTATAAAATAAAACCATAACTGCACTAGTCAAAAGCATAACTCTAACATTAATCGTAACAAAACAAGGTATGTACCTGAAACTGCAGGATCCATGACTTGGCAGGCCCTGTTGCTTTTGGGTGCTCCTCTACATCAATCGTGATGTCAATATTTGCAAAAACGCTTTTCTAGATCGTCCAACCACGTAGACGGGACAACGCGAGGCCCTACGACATCCCCACCGATAGGAAGACTCAGCAGCATCGCAACGTCCTGTAGGGTCGGTGTCATCTCCCCACAAGAGAGGTGGAAGGTGTGTGTCTCAAGCCTCCATCTATCAACCAGAGCCATCAGTAGGGACCTGTACAGCTTTGCCAAACCACTCTCAGCAAGATGACCTATAGTAAGAAGATCAGCCTCACTCAACCTGAAAAGTAGAACGATCAAAGGTAAGTACATTATGTAGGAAACTTATACGAAACAAACGTATTCTTAGAAACATAATCCGACGACATATCACCTGGGCACCCATCGTGGGTCAACAGGAATCCACTCCGCTGGTGGACGTGGACGCAGCACGTTAAGTTTCACGCGCTGAACCACTGCAAGGAAGGACTGGTGCGACGAGTCTATGACTCCGTCAAGTAGAGCTGGCGTATCTTCGACCATACCTAACACAAAAAAATATAATTTTTCTGCATTTTCTACAATTTATCTAAAATTTTCATAAACTTTTCTAGCATTTTCTACAATTTTTGTACAATAAATTTTTATAAATATATTTTTCTAACATTTTCTACAATTTTTCTACATTTTCTACAATTTATCTGAATGTTTCATATACTTTTCTAGCATTTTCTTGCATTTCCTACAATTTTTGTACAATAAATTTTTATAAATATATTTTTCTAACATTTTCTACAATTTTTCTGCATTTTCTACAATTTATCTAAATATTTCATATACTTTTCTAGCATTTTATACAATTTCTGAGTATTTTTCGAAATTTTTTCTCGCATTAAACAACTAATCAATACCACAAAATTGGTTGGTAAACCTAAATATTTTTTTCTAAAAACTAATTCTAATTCTACCTAAATTATAATAAAAACAGTACCTAAATCGCTAAAATATCATTACTGCTGCATACACTAATTATAGAATTAAACATAAAAAAATTTAGAATGAGAAAGTTGAGAAATATTTATTACCTGCGGTTCGGATCCAAAATTCGGCAGGGCTTCGCCGTTACAACTCTCTCTCTCATTCCTCCTCTCTCCCTCCCCCTCTTTGGATGTCGTGAGAAGCAAATGAGGGGGAGGGGGGAGATAAGCCTTTTATATAGAGGGGGGAGCCTGCCGCCCCCCTACCGGGCGGCAGGCTCCCGCCAAGAGCCTCCGCGCAAATAAAAATTATGTTTATTTACATATAAGTCCCTGCCGCCCCCCTGCCGGGCGGTAGGCCCCCTGCCGCCCCCTGCCGGGCGGAAGGAGTACAAAACTGTAAATTGTGAAACCAAAATTATATTTATGTAAAAAATATTTTTAAAAAATATAAAAATAAAAAGCCGCCTTGTGGGGAGATCTGGTGATTGGGCTGGTCTTCGATGTCGGCCCAGTGCTTTCAGTCTGTCGGCCCGTTCTTTGTGCTCATTTCGATTTGTCCACCAGACCACCACTCCCCGTCAGCTTGGGGCAGAGAAGAACACCGCGGTGGGTCGAATGTTCGCGACGGCGGCATCGGAGATTCCATTTTGTCCGTAGCCGCTGCCGATGAAGGTCGATTATGTCCCCTTCGTCTATCTGGCGCCCATTAAAGCAACCTCCTGCTTGTATTCATTTGGTTCTTCCTGCGCTCCTCCCTTTGTCCATGGAGATGTTTCGTTTCCTCCATCTGTGATGTCTTTGTTTAGGATTTGGGGTGTGCTCTGAATAATCCGGTTTCTTATTTTAAATCTGAATCTCATCGATTATGACCGTCGTTGGAGGACACTTTCATGCTCTTGTTGGTTCTGAATAATATGGGAAGTTAGAAACAATCCACCTATAAAGGGACTGGACAGATCAAAGTAGTAGTTTAATGTGTATAGTCATTTTTGTAGTGAGAGCATGCGTACCTTAATCATGGATGCTAAACATGTCTTGATTCTTGAACTGTAGAAGCTCTCTTCCCTTGCTGCTGGGATCCAGATTCTAAACCACTGTATTGTAGGCTTGTTCACAAGCTGCAGCGCAACAAGAACGACTAGAATGATGTCAAAGCAACAGCCATATATAATGAACCTAGGTGATTTCAGTTATGCAAGAAGGCTTAGACTGATGAAGAATTGGGAGCTTCTAGTCCAGTTTATAAGTTTTCTTGATGGTAGTTGTTATTTTGTTCAGCATTCTATTCAGTTTATTTAGTAACTCATGTGAGTATAGTTTTTTTTTTGTTTTTAGGAACTTTTGTCTTCATCGAGTAATTCTGTTCACCGTTCATTTTTATATTATCAAAATGTTATGTTTCAGTAATCTGGTACTTCAGTTTAGTATTCATTTGAGTGCACTAATTTGCACTGTTTGGCAGATAGATTCTTATTTTTCAGTATTCAGTTTATCCAACTCTATGGACTATTTTTGTTCACTCTGGAGTATATACAACAGTATGAGCCTTTGGTAGGGCTGTGATTCTTTAAGTAGGATATATGGCTAAATTATCAATTATTTTTGGTTCAGTTAACCTACACGATATATACATGAGAGTACTATTCTCATCCTTTATATTTTTTCTCATATATGTTTCCTAACTAACAAATCATGGACTGCCAACTCAAGAACCAAACCATTACTAGATCAACACAGAATTGGTTCAGTTAACCTAGATGATCCATTAGCATATTACTTCTATTATTTTAAAAATGCATATTTCAATTCTAATTTTCCATTTTTAAATTGTTGTTTCAAGAAACAAGCCACTGCTACTACATGATAGTTTTAGCCCTATATGGCAATTCATTTTTAGTTAGTTTTCATTTTCAGAGTTCTTAGTGCTTGCATGTTGAAAACACAGATGTATGCTGGATATCTCCTTTTGCTCATATCTGTTTCTTAAGGAAATTCATTACATAGAGATCAAGTTTTTCATAGGTGAGTACCTTTTCTTCCCTATATTCTTCTAATTCTGCCATCCTTGCTTTTTTGTTCAATCTTACTTTGCCTTTGGCAGGGTGTTTTCCAACGAGTGCCTTCCATAGTTTCTTCACTGCCAAGTGCCAAGTTGTGTACTGGCTCGTGGAGTGTGGAGTAGGGTTGTTCGGTGTGCAGGCAGGATAACATGGGAGAAGTGGTCCCTTATTTTCTGTTTCTCGTGTTTGAAGAAATCTGAGTAATTTTATTTTTTTTATCACTTGGTTTTCCATTGGTGTCCTATCCTGTGTTTTTTGAGTGATATTAGTGGTTATATCAATCATTTTTCATATTTGTTTTATTGGTGATGTGTCTATATTCAATTGGATCAAAAAGTGGATAACTAGATATAAAATCACCCGGATGATAGGTAGCAGCTTCCAAAATCTATAAAAACCAGAGCGATTATTTGCGGCCAATTAGCTGGAGCAGCCATACGTAGCTTAAATGAGAAGGGTCTATCAAGCAGGTTTAAAAGCCATATATACATTGTTTATAGGACGTGTGGTCGGGTGGAGTGTCTTGCTTACGGTAATTAATTGCCATATATGGCACTATCACTTGAGGACTTTGCCTGCTTTCTTCGACAAAAAACTTTTATTGATTTTCATTTCAAGGGTTGCTTTCTCCAAATGCTTTTCTTTAAAGTTCCATTTACTTTAAGTAGCACTTATATTTCTTTTATTTCCAACTAATCGACTATATATAATTTATAGCAGCGTGCGGTGCGAATCAGCAGCCATTTTGGGTCACTCCAATGCAAAACTGCCTTTATAACAAATAGCTAGGATGAATGATACTAATATGGCAATGCCACATTTTCGGAAAAGTTAAGTGCAAACATAATTTTCATATTAAAAGTACAGTGAGAGTATTTTGAGAAAAGGATGTATTATATTAAGAAAAGTGCTTGCACAGTACAACCCTTTCTTGCAGAAAGGTCCCTGAAAGTAATGAGAATTACAAAGAGAGCCCGCTAACAGTGCTGTCCTTCTCCTTCCTCGGAACTCACTGGTGGCCTTCAACCACTCGCCGAGGGACTCGCTGCAGCTGCAAACCACACACCGTTGCCCTCCAGAACAAAGATCGGACTCCAAACCTTTGATTATTGCTGCAAGAAGTACGCGATACACGAGCCTGGTTCTTCCTCTCGCCTCATCTTGCCCAGCCGCCCCAACTCGAATCACCGCCGCCAGAAGACTGCTCGCAGCACAGCACCAAAGGCGGGAGGAGGACATGGCCAGCAGGTGCCGGCCCAAAACTCCTGTACAAGAGCCGACTCCCTCCGAAGCTCCCGCCAGAGCAACAGAGCCGAGCAGCTTGAACCTCACAGGTCTGCCGCCACCACCGGAGTACATGGCGACGAGGTGGACGAAGACCTGGAGAAGTTTATTCCACTGGTGGCGCGCCGCCCCCACCAAACAAGCGCCACCGGGAACATACCTCATATTGCTGCCATCGACGATACCGGAGAAGAAGACCCCACTGTCGACCGCCGAGCCCACAGTAGCAGAGGAGAAGCACCCTCACCGACGGGCCAAGAAGGACCATCGGGAGCAAAAGAAGCCGCCAGTGAGAGAGTTAGTTTACAATTTAGCTACAACGATGATTTTTGATTTGGTTTGTAATTGGTTTTTGGATAGAGTTTGTATTGTACTGTATCACTAGGGTCGTCGTAATGGCGATTGGTTTGGGTTGCAATGGCGGTCTAACCATGGAGGTCGCTACAAGGCATTGATGTCGTGTAGCTGCAGTTTATTTTGGAGGAGCATCCTTAGTCATTGCCTTCAGGACATAGTTCATAAGATTGAAGGTCGCCAAAAAGTATCGCGCCTCATCGTTTCTTGTGTGAATAAGTGAATTCTTTGTGGTTTTATTGGCTCTTGTGATCTTGTGGTGCTCCCGCATTTACCGACTGCAGCTCGTCAACATGTTGGTAGTTTTCCACGGTTTCCTAACGTATAGTCGAATAATAAAAAGTTGATGAATGTGGTCAATGTAAAGATAGAGATAAGATAAATAAACCTTAACCCGTGATTTTTAGTAAAAAGTAACTAAAGATTAGAAAAGATTAAAACAACTGCAGATTCAATTCAGCGAGGGGGTTGGAGTAGTATCTTGAAAGATGAAAACTTCGATTCACCATCTCGTTTGTTTTTTTTTCTTTTCATCCTCTCCTCGTCCAGCAGGGCCACTTTCTCAGTGTGACAGCAAGGAGCTAGAAATACCGGACCTTTGCCAACAAGCTCAGAGCAAGTCTTTCGTCTATTCTCACTCTGAGCACCGACAGCAGGTAGCCACACATGGAAGCATGCATCCATCCGTGCTCTTTGTGGCCGTGGTGGCCATTAGCGCGCCGCCGCGGTGCATGGCGGCCGCCCCGCCGGTGGCACTCCGGTCGCACGCGGTTCTGGGAGGAGGTCCTCCCGGGCACGCCGATGCCAGAGGCCCTGGCTGAACTTGGCCTTGTTTGGCAACGCTAGGATTCTAGCGCGCACAAATCCCGAAAAAAGAATCTCGCATGCATGAAGCACTAAATGAAGTCTATTTGCAAAACCTTTTTAGGGATGAGTGTAACTTTTCGCGACGAATCTAATGACGGTAATTAATCGATGATTTGCTACAGTGGTGCTACAGTAACCATCCTCTAATCGCGCGGTCAAAGGCCTCATTAGATTCTTCAGGGTCACTAGCGCAGGGGTTCTGAAGTTGGTTTTGTAAACTGACTTTGTTTGACACTGTAATTAACAGTCAAAGTGGCACTATTCACTAGCGCTAGAATCCTAGCGCGCATCCAAACAAGGCCCTTGTCCAGAGAGGTATTGATCGAACTATATATATTTGTCCAGAAAGGTGCATCGCTTATTCATTCGTTGTTGGTTGAGATTATATTCTTTTAATTATGTGCTGATCATATAATAAGTAAAGTGCTAGCTAATACCTCCTAAGAAGTAAGAAGCATCAATCAAATTGACAAACATAAAACAAATCAGTTTTCAGGTGATGAATCGGGGTATTCTTTTTTGTTGACCTTTTCGATCGCTTGCATTGCATGCATCCTGCAGGAATTGATCACTCGCCGCTCGCGGAGAACTTCTCTGGCCCCTACCTTTCGATTGGGATGTGCCTAGCTAGGTCACGATGAGCACGTATCCGTTTGCAGCGTGGAGAGGGTGAAGAAGGCAGTGACGGGCCTCTTCTTCCACGAGGAACAGCTGCGCGTGGGCAGCACCCTGACAGTCTCCTTCTCGGCGGCGGGGGTGGCGGCCATCCTCCCGCACGACGTCGCCGAGAAGGTCCCCTTCGGCAACGTCACCGCCAGGGACGTCGCCACCCGGTTCAACATCGCGCCGGGCTCCGAGATGACCGCCCACGTCGGGGACACCCTGCGCGCGTGCCAGGCGCCACCGCCGTCCCGCGCCGGCGGCGAGCGCCACGCCTGCGCCGCGTCCCTGGAGGACATGGTGCGCGCGGCGATGCGCATCACGCTGGGCGCGGCGGCGGCGGCCGCCAGCCCCGCTGGCCGGGTGTGGGCGGCCGCGTCGGCGGTGCCCCGCGCCGGCCTGCCGCTGCAGCCGTACGCGGTCGAGGCCGTCGCCCCGCTGGACGGCGACCACCACGTGGCCTGCCACGACGAGCCCTACCCGTACCGTACGCCGTGTTCCGGTGCCACAGGATTGGCCTATCGATGACCAGGGCGTACGCGCGGTCTCGCTCCGCAGCCTCCGTGGCGGCCCGGAGGTCATCACGGCCGTGATCTGACCTTGACACCTCCGACTGGAACCCGGCCTACCCGGCTTTCGAGATGCTGCACACCAAGCCCGGCGACTCGTCGGATGTGCCACTGCCGTACGCCAATTTGCTGTTCGGAGTGAAGGCAGCCAACACCATGGCCAGCTTGCAAGCTTCTAACACTACTCCAGACAGTGGCAGAGTCAGAATTAAATTCTACCTACGGCGGAGGATGAGAAACCACGGAGGCAGCCAAGGGTGAAAAACTGGCGGACGACAGTACGTCGTCAATTTTTGAAGGTTTAGGAAAATGGACTGGTCACTAGCTGAGCCTAAAAGTCTAAAGTTTAACATCTCCAATAGAATACTTATCTTTTATATCATATATATTTTATCTCTGTATTACCAATAATACTATTTACATTTTTAGTAGCTAATGATGTAGCAGAATACTTTAAAAATAGAATGGAGGGAGGAATCCCCTACATTTAAGCAAGAGGGAGGTGTGTTTTGGCGATAAAAAAATTTAGGTTTTAGCGATAGAATTGGTAATCAGCTGGAGCACCTCCTATTACCAAAAGAACATGTTTTTAGCATTGGGGTGAGGGATGGGTAATCTGGTGAAGATGCTCTAAACGTTTTATCTTCTTCTCTCTCCAATTTCCAACCGAACAGATCTCTATTTTTAGCTGAACCTCGCAGGAACTGGAGAGTTCGTCAGCCACCAGGTATGGCGGCCGCCAAGCTCACCATAATGGTGGCTCCGCCACGGACTACAAAAAGGCCAATTTATCCCATTGGGAACCGGCTTTAGTCCCGGTTTCCCAACCGGGACCGCCAAGCCGGGACAAAAAGGGAGACCCTTTCGTCCCGGGTCAGGTCAGGCAACCGGGACCAAACCAAAGGGGCTGCCAGGGCCGACGTGGTAGGCACCCCCTTTGCTCCCGATTGGTGTTACCAACCGGACCAAATGACCCCTTTTTTATTTTTTTCTGTTTCTTTTGGTTTATTTCTTTTTCATTTCAATTGTACTTTTGTATTGGAATTCAAGTGGAGTATGAACTCCACTAATATATATGTATATAGATATTCATGTATGTAATATTTATCATATCTATGTATGATAAATATTATGGACAAATATCACATACATGAATATCTATGTAGATATATGTTATTGGAGTTGATATATATATATATATATATATATATATATATATATATATATATATATATATATATATATATATATATACATATATGACAGCGCTATTCCGTAACCTGGGTATGGAATAGTTATTCCATACCTGACCTAGCCCACGCACAGTGGCACGCCGATCGCGTCTGCCGCTAGGGGCGCTGGTTTTTTTCTCCGGGTTTTCCTCCCTCGTTGGTTTTTCTCCTCCTCACGGTTTTCCTCCACTTCCCCACGCGCACGTCCCTGTCAGTTGCAGGAACTCGCCATCAATTCTGGCATTCATCGTTGGTTGTTTCTCGCCGTCTTTATAACCCCACGTACCAAATATTTCTATTTGCATAGTTATTTCTTTGAGTATTCTTCGTGTGATGTCATGGAGGTGCCTGATTCAGCTAGTATTATATCCAAATCGCGAGCAGAGTACCATCTATGTGTCATCCAAGACTTTAATCATGACTACACTATCAACTACCACATCATTTCTCAAATCAATATCCAAACCCTAATCACCTTGAACCACTAATGTACAAGGTCAAACGAAGAAAAAATAGGGGCAATACCTTCGGGGAAGGATGGGGAACGATTTCCCCCACTTTTCTCTTCACAAAACGCCGGATTTTAGAGGGATCTAGGGGGGCGAATGGCCGGCGGTGGCTTGAGCAAGCCTCTCGGCTCGGGCAAGAGGGGGGAGAAAGGAAGGGTGGGGGAGGAGGGGGCCTGCGCGGGCCCAGGACATAGCGCCTGTCGCGCCAGGCGGGGCGGCGCGACAATCTTGTCGTGCCATTGCATGTGGCGTGACAGGCGTGCCCACGTCACCTGCCTGCGTGGCTCGCCGCAACCCCCTGCCAACGTGGCACGCCTGTCGCGCCACCTGTACTGGCGCGACAGAGGCTAATTGTCGTGCCAGTACAGATGGTGCGACCAAACGGGCTATGCCGTGCAAATAAAGCAGTAGCCGGGTTAAAATTAAAATTTTATTAAAAAAAGGTTAAAAATAAAAAAAAATTCGGGGGCCATGACCCACTTTGGCCGACACATAGCTCCGCCACCGGCAGAGACAAAACGTACAACTTGAAATGAACAATTAAAAGAAATTTGTTATGAGTACTTCATTCATTATGTTTGTACTTTGTAGTATTATTATTTATCAGCTGATGAGAGGTGCTACATTTATCCAACGTATTGTAAATTGATACACCAGTCTGTTTGATGATTATTTTTTGCACTAAAATATATGAGGGATGGTAAAATGAAATCACAGGTATTCATGTGATAGATATACTTTGAAGGCATACATACATTTATAAAATTAATTATGGTTGAGCCTATGACACGTGGACCCCACCTAACCCTTGGTTCTAGAAGACTTTGGCTAACTCTTGCATAGCCTAGTTCCTTAAAAGGAGCATGCGCAAGTTTATTAGTGACAAAGCATGAGACTTGTAGAAGAGATGGAAAGAATAGCTACACGCCATTGGCAGTATATGTGTGTGAGTTCATGAGCTCTTATATATATCAGACAACGTGTACGTATCATGAGTTAATTCAGTTTGGGTTTCTGGAAGCTGGCCTACCTGTAAGCATGAATGCCAGCCTTCTGGAGATATATGCTACGTATCTATGCTGGTTAGTTTTGATCAGCATACACTACTATAAAAATTATTTTAAGGGGCAGATAAAATAGTATTTTTAGGGGGCAAACATTGCAGCCACCCCTGGTTTCTGGAACTAAAAATAGCTGTTTGCAGGGGAGGGTCACCCCCTCACCTGCCCCTGGCATAGAGTCATTTCTTGTTTGTTCTCAGTGGGATGAGCACCTCCTAATTTAAAAATATAGTGTTGATAAGCCCTGTTTGAAAAAAAATAGTGAGAAGTTAGTTTATAGATGCATACTTTTTTATGGAAAAATTTGCATGATGTACGTATGGAGGATAAGAAATTCACTAACATTCTGAGGATGAATAAGAAATCCTTGTTTGTCCGTTGGACAATCCAAGGAGTCCAATACGAGGACTCTTCCAATCTTCGGTTGTAGTAGAAAAGAAATCCAGTGATTTCTGCAAAAAATATTATGTACGATTTTTAGCTATGGATCGGAACAAGTGTATGTATATTGTAACAAATGATTGAAATTAGACATACCTAAAGTTGTATGCCGCAAAAATACAATCAACCACATCTTCCCATTCTTTCATCATCTTTGCTATGTAGGCCGCAACCGTCTTCATGACCTCTTTGATCTGTCTTTTTCGTTCCTCAGCTATCTCCTTAGCCATTTTACACTTCTTGAATGTATCATGGTCCTTTTTTTCACGTATTTGGCTCGTTGTGCCTAGCCTCACAAATAGCTAGAGGATCAAGGTACTTGTACCTTTTATGTACAACATATGCATTACTTGCTTGCATCCTGTAGGATAGAATGTATGACAATTAATTAGATATGCGTATATATAATAATTAAGGCCGTAGCATAGAAGAAATTAAGTATCGATGATGCACTTACATGCACCATAGTCTAATCATTTCAATGCCAAGTACATTGAAGCGGAACATAGTGTGGATGTTTTTTTTGAGAAAGACATAAGTGATACTGTAGGTGGTCACTGTTGTGTTTAGTTGTACATAGCAGTCGTTGAACTAACTAGTAAATGCTAATGGTGAAGAATCTTTTGTTTCTGGCTAGAAGTGGTTACAGTTAATAGAGGAAGGATAGGTGAATCAGTGAATGTACACTACTATTGATCTTGATCCTAACCCTAGGAAACAATTTATAGGAGCGGAGAGAATACTATGGTGTTTTGTATCTCTGTTCATTGCTAAAGACAGTATGCTTGCATTGCTTCATTTGTCCAGATTTCATTTCAGTTCACTGTAAACTACATGCTTGATTCCAATTTAGTGTGATGTAACATTTTCTGCTGTGTAAACTACCCCTTTATTTTTATTCATATATCATATTAGATTTGTCCTAAATCAAAATTGGCAAACTTTGATCAAATTTACAGAAAGAATTAATAACTTTTGCACTACCAAATTTGTTTCACTAAATCCACCATGAAATATATGTTGGATAGTATAGTTATTACTATATTTTTTCGTAGACTTGGTCAAAGTTAGTCAAGTTTAACTTAGGACAAACCTAATATGACATGTAAGGCAAAATTAGATCTGTGGCACCGAAAGATGCATGTTTCAGAAATTTACCAATGAAACATCCCGGTACAAATTAATACCGGTGAAAGAACCCTCCGTTTAGAAATTTACCATTCCATCAGCTTCCATTACCTTTACCATCTTTTCTATTTTTTATTCCACTACCCCATGGGAAATGATTGTTTTGCCCTTTGTTGGATCCCGAAAGATGCCTGTTTCAGAAATTTACCAATGAAACATCCCGGTACAAATTAATACCAGTGAAAGAACCCTCCGTTTAGAAATTTACCATTCCATCAGCTTCCATTACCTTTACCATCTTTTCTATTTTTTATTCCACCCCATGGGAAATGATTGTTTTGCCCTTTGTTGGATCGAGTAACAAAAAACTCTGCTCCCGCTGCTGCCTGCTCCCGCCGCCACTGCTCCTCGCTACTACCGCCCCCCCACCGGTGCCTCGACCTTGCTACCGCCTGGTCCTCCCTGCTCCCGCCGCTCCAGCCTCCGCCGGTGCCGGCCTTCTCACCGAGGCTGCTCGCACCGGTGCCACCTCGACCTTGCTCCACTCACCACTGGAGGTTGGAGCAGGCCACCTGCTGTGGGGTCGAGGACCCACCTGCGAGAGCGGGGAAGGCAGGAAGGTGGCGAGAGCAGGGAAGAGCAGGGTGGAGAAGGAGGAGGTGGCGAGATCAAGGTGGAGGAGGAGGAGGCGGCAATGGGATCAGGGTGGAGCAGAGGAGGCGGTGGCGGGAGCAAAAGTTGGAGGAGGAGCGCCGGAGCAGGGAAGGGGCGGCGGCAGGAGAGCCAGAGTGCGGCCTGGCCTTTCGTGGATCCAAGAAGGAAAGGGCTGTAACGAACATGGCACCATTTATGCCATTTCGAGTGATTTTGGTGATCGAATGACAACACAATCAATGTGACTAATATGATTGTTAAGATGACCATTCTCAGGCTTTTAAGTTCAAGTGATGAGAAGAACAAAAAGAAGCTTACAATTAAAAGTTCTCTCATCTACACCAAGCCCAACCGGAGGAACAAAAACAATAGCACCTCCTATGTAATCAAGAAGAAAACAAATGGCAAGGTGGTTGCTCACAAGGTTGGGAAGCGAGAAAGGAGTTGGAACCGCCCCATTTGGGTGCCCAAGGATGTTATCATCAATATGAAGGGGCCTCAAATGGTGTGGGTTCCAAAGGAGACTTGAAGGTCAAGAATGGCTTAGGGGGATTTGGAGGCTTAGCTTACAAGTTGAAGTAAAGGTTCAAGCCAAAACAAGCTAAGCACACAACTTGGACATTTGTTGCCCAAGTCCCCCATAAGGTAATGGTAGCTAGATTTCAATTCAAGCATCATATAGCTCCATTGCTTTTTACTAGGATAGTTGCATTGCATCTCCTAGTGTTATATATGGTGGGTTGCTTGTGTCATGATTCTAACCCATGAGCAACCTACATGGTTTGATAAGTGTGTAGAAAGCTACACAAGGTTACCCTTCATGGTACATGGACCTCATAAGGTATGTTCTTCATATGTGTACCATGAACATAAGCTATAGGGTAAACTTACCATTTGTGTCAAAATCAATGTGCATATATTTGCTTGGTGATTCAAACACTAAATGCACACATTTAGGGGGAGTTCATCCTATAGGTTGTGATTTTGAGACTAACATGTTTACAAGTTTATCTTTTGTAGTCTCACGTGGAGTTAACACTCTAAGAGAATGTTTATCACGATCAATGTGAACAAACAACTCTATAAGAGTGGTTAGATGAATTGTGCTTTCATGCATATTGAGCCATGCTTTATTGAACTTAAATGCTTATATCTAAGTTCATAGGCTATGTGCTCATACATTTGTTCAACCTTGGTGTACCAAGTGCTTTTCTTCAAAAAGACTTACAAGTGGTATCTTCTGCAAGTCACTTTCAATTGGTATCTTGTGCAAGTCACTTTCAATTGGTACATGCAAGGTAAACAAAGTAAACCCCCGGAGGTATGCAAGGTTCTAAACTCATTCAATTGGTATAAATTGTCAATTTCTTATTCTATTTAGAGCTACCTCCGTGCATGATATGATCTAAGCTTTCTAGTTTTTACATCTAGTTGTGCACTTGATTTTCACATTATCATTTTGTGCACATACTTATGGAAAACTTAGCTCATGTCATGCAAGTTTTGTGATTTTTGTGATCCACCATAGTAAATTTTTCAATTGGTATCTTCATTGATATCATACAATTGGATCATGAGTCATGGAACTAACTCTCTAGGCTACTAATCTTCTCTTGAGCTATATTGTTTTGCAAGATCTTTTTAGGAGCAAGACCTTTTAGGTGATTTGATTCCAAAGGGGGAGAAATGTGGATCAAAGCAAAGTATTTTCTCAAGGAGAAGAAGCATAACCCAAAGGGGGAGAAATACCTAAGTGAATCAAGTCATTAGGGAGAAGTAGCAAGAAAGGGGGGAGGAACAAAGGGGGAAATCATGGTTTTAGGGGGAGGCCAAGTCATCATTGGATGGTGGTAAACATCCAAGCAAGCGTAAGCGGTTTTCAATTGATTTCAATTGGTATCAAGTGGTTAGATTTGTCAATTTTTTGCAAATTTATGCTTGCTTTGATTGTGTTGTCATCAATCACCAAAAATGGGGAGATTGAAACGAACATGACACCATTTATGCCATTTCGAGTGATTTTGGTGATCGAATGACAACACAACACTTGGACCTATATGATTGTTAAGATGACCATTCTCAGCCTTTTAAGTTCAAGTGATGACAAAGAGAACAGTAGCAAGGCCCGAAGCATCGGTGCATCCGACACTTGTCGGAAGAACCGACGCTATGATGTTTGGTGCAGGAGGAAATCGAAGCCAAGTCAGCCTATAGGCACCGGTTGAACCGACGGTCCAAGAAAGGGCATCGGTGCATTGGGCGTACCATGTACCAGAGACGATGTCAAGTGCCCAGGAGAAGTTTCTTCAGCACCGGTTCAACCGACGGTGCATCGGAGTATTGCGTCGGTGCATTGACGTCAGCAGAAGAGAAGAAGACTGTGAGTGACCGGTTTAACCGACGGGCAAGCATTGGTTCAACCGATGATCACTGCGTCGGCTGTCAGGAGTTCAACGGCTACTTCAGTTTATGAGTGACCGGATGAACCGACGCTACCCCAGCCAAAGGCATCGGTTCTTCCGATGATACGCAGATTTTCAGGTGACCGTTGGAGCAACGGCTACAAGACTTGGTGGCCTATATAAACGCCTCACCCCGGCCATTTGAAGATTGCTGGAGTTGCTGGACATCCCCCACACACACCCAAGAACATCTCCAAGCCATACAAAAGCATCAAGATCATATCCTTAGCCCTTAGCACACTTTGAGAGTGTTGTGTAAAGGATTAGCTCTTAGTGAGTGAGATTGCAAGGCTTCGAGCCTTTGTGCTGTGGTTCATTAGCGAACCAAAACAAGAACTTGGTGCGCCGGCACCTTGGAGCGAGAAGCTCGTCGGCAACGTCATCGACCCTCCGACTTGGTGTGGAGCAGCGACGACATCTTTGTGCGGGGGACGTGGAGACCCCCATCCTTTGTGGAGAAGCTCCTTAGTGGAACCCGGGGCCAAGGTGATCGTGATTGTGTTCACGGAAGAGACTTGGTGGCCGAGTAGCAATACTCTTAGTGAGTGCTACAACAACGTGGATGTAGGTGTGCCTTTGTGGCTAACCGAACCACGGGATAAACACCCGCGTCAAGAGTTTGCTATCTCCTATCCCGCTCTTTGAGCTTCCGCATTTCATACTAACAATTTGTGTGCCTTTACTTTCATAGAATAGTTTCTTGATAGGAAATGCTATAGGTTGCTAAACCCTTTTGGGATAGGGGTTTTACACTAGAACAACCTAGTTGCACATCTAGATAGCATGTTTTAGTTTAAGTTTTGTGCAAACTAGTTGGAGCCTTAGGTCTAAGTTTTTATTAGAGCCTAATTCACCCCCTCCCCCTCTTAGGCTAGAGCACCCGATCACTTTCAGAGCATCTTTCGGTGTCACGGATCCAATTTTGCCGACATGTAGATACAAATGAAGAGAGTACATGCTAAATGAAATATGAATTGAAGATGTGCTCGGCCAGAAACGACGATCTCCATGTATGCGACCACGTACTGTCTTCCTGGAAATACCGGGTAAATGATGACTATGGTTTTGTGTATACTAACTATTCTGTATAAACTTGAACTACCTATTCTTCTTGTTTGTAAAAGCCAACCTATGAGTAACTAGGTGGCTGTATATTAATATATCCAAAAGATAAAAATATATGCACCCAAATTCGCCTTGATGGAGACTTCCTTATTATTTGCAAAAAGAATCACTAAAATCTATATTGCTAACTTGTTCATATTCTAATTTTAATGAAAATAAAGCACGCAATCCGAATATAGTCCTTGGATTGCTTTAAATGTATTTGGTGTAGAACTGTAGATAAAAGCCCCCCTCACCTGTACCAGACAGTTCACAGCTGCTCCTCATCAGTTATGTTTGATTAGAGAATACAAGTTGAACCTGATTAGTTACCTTCAGCATGACAGTCTACTACACCCAAGTATAGAACAATAAAACCATGCATCAACTCCAGCAACAGCAGTCAGATGGTAAAACACATTCTGTGATATGCACAGAAGAAATTGCCACTCTCCACACCCAATCTTACAATCTTTCCATAAAAACAACTCCATCGACTACATTAACGTCGGATGTCTCTGTAGGAAATAAATAAGAGAGATACACAAATCTATGATTACAAACACAGTTGAGAAATGAAAAGAGCATGGGATTTGAAATTAAGAACAGCTGTGCTGCTGCATCCAACCACTAGATTCATCAGCATGAAGAGGAATAGCAGTACTGGATGATGCCATTGTGTCTGCTCCCATCACCGGATGGACAATTGCCTGAGACCAAGAAGATGACTCTGAAAGTCTCATCTTCTTAAGACTAGAATCTAGTGTGTCATCCAAACTTGGTTCAGCTGGACATCTTTTTCGCTTCTCCCTCATGGCACACGGTCCCAGTCCCAGTTCCTCGCTTTCAGCCCGATTGGCTGTTTTGACCAACATTACTCTTGGCCTATTTGGGTGTTTCTTTGCTGCATGTTCCCAATGTTGTCTTTCTTGTGCAGTCACCTCAGCATCAATTGTGACTTCCTTGAGATGTTTGAAGTGCCTGATATCCATGCCTTGAAGATGAACCACCAAATCTCGACAGAGAAGCTGAAGTGAGACGAGGTTTGGCAGAGCTCCTTGTTCAATGGTTGGCGAAGCTAAAGCGAGGCTCTGCACCTGAAAGCTGAGGCGTCGCAGACTTGGGAATGCCCCATGTTTTATTTCAAAACCCTCAAGCAGGTCTGCAATCAGTTTCAGGTAGAGCAATTTGCCCAAATTTGCCAGCGCTGATAGAAGACCCTGTGTCAGGGTAGCTGATGAGATGCACAGATCAGTGAGACCTGACAGCAGCGTAACAAATGGAGGCAGCATAAGCAACTTGCCTTGCAGCTTTAGTGACCTTAGATCATATTTGGAACCCTCAGAGCATGGTTCCAAATTAAGTTGACTCGGAAAAGCTTCGTCGGTTTCTTCGAAATCAAGTGATAGAGAACAATCATTGCGTCTGTCGATTGGGACCTTTGTCAATTTCTGAATGGCTTTTGAAAGGTCACTCATATCTCTGTTGGCAACACGCTTGCACCATATCTTAAGCTTCCTCAGTTTATACATATCCATAGTAAGCTGCAGAAAACCTTTGCTATCTTCCTTTTTTGAACAAATCAAACCTTTGCTATCATCAGCGACAAATCCTGCTAAAGTCTGCAAGTTACTCTTTTTTCCAGATAAAAACTTTTCTAGTTTACTCATCTTGTTCACATTCTTCAAGTCATCCTTATCAAGCATAAGTTTATTTCCAAACAGGTGAGTTAAGTGTGGCAGTTGAATGGCCTCGACGGGCAGTGATTTTATCTTTGTTCTCCTTAAATCCAGTGTCTCTAAACAGTGCAGCCCATCAATGCACCTCGGAAGCTTATGGATAGTGCCTCCTAAGCTCAGGTATTTCAGATGCCATAATTTGCAGATGTGCTTGAGATCATGGTCTTTCAAATCACTGCATTCTTCCAGATCCAAGACTCGTATCAGTTTACACTTGCGAACAAAAGAAATGGCTCCACCTGCATCCCCAAAGACTGTCAGAGATCGAACACGTGACAACTCTTCATCAGATGCCATGCACTCTATCAGTTTGCCATCTTGGACAGATAGGTGCCTTGCATTGTGATCAGGAGACAGCATCATGATGAACCTATGCGACAAGGACTTATGGAGTACAAACTCATGCATGATCCCATGAGTTCTGCAAGTCTTCACTTGTGAATTGTTTCTTGTGTCGATAGGCCGAATGATATTCCAATCAACAAGCTTATTGAAGTTCTCATCTGCAATGTCCTGCTCATCACGAAGAGATTCACTTCGAGCATACCCTTCGGCTAACCACCGCCTTGTTACAGTTTTCCTCTTGAGGGGACGATTCCTTGGGAATATGCCAAGATACAGGAAGCAACTCAGAGCGTACCCAGCTAAACTGTCATAGTTGTCAAGAAGAACCTTCCTTAGGTCTGAAAAGCTGTCATGGCCATGGTTTTCCTTCAGATGAGAACCAAGGTTGCGGCATAGTTTTGCACAAAGCTCCCCTGTGGGTTCAACTGAACTCTTCAGATAGTCGGAAACACTGACCAGAGCAAGTGGAAGGCCATCACATTTTCCCAGCAGCGCCGCTGAACCGTGCTCCAACTCAGGCGACCTGATTCCCGGAAAGGCTACCTTCTTTGAGTCTTCTTCACCAAGGTTGTCCATTTGGTAGACATAACCATTGCCATGACTGCACACATTAGCAACCGACTGAATAGTTGTCGTCAGTATCATTCTGCTGCCTGTACTGCTATCTACAAAGGCTGAGTTTACGGCTCTCCACTCATCCATTTGGACGCCATCAATGACAATCAAATACCTAACAACAAAAATAGAGAACTGAGAATCAAAGTTGAGTGATAAAAACAATAATAAAATTATTAGGGAGTTGAAGTGGCAAATAACTGATACAAACGGAAACATAAACGGAGCTCCAACATAAACAAACCTCTTGTCGGTGAGGTACTCCTTGAGATCGGCCTCAAGATTGTTGTTGTCAGCATCCAAATCCATGCTGTCCTTGGGAAGAACTTGCTGGAGTATATCACGCAGGATGGTCTTAATCCGCTGGCTAATCTCCGGCGAGGTGCCGGCGGCGGAAACCCAAGCACGACAGTGGAAGGTTTCCTTGGCATGAGGGCTGTCGTAGACCGCCCTTGCAAGGGTGGTCTTCCCCGAGCCGCCGAACCCAACGATGGAGATCACCCTCAGCTGCCGCGGTTCACCGTCCACCTCGCGCAGCAGCGACAGCACCTCCTCCACGGGCTTCTCCATGCCCACCGGGCTGCTCGTGACGGCGCGGCAGCACGGCTTGGAGGCGCCGAGCATCACGGACGGCGGCGATCCACCGGGTCGGCCAACAGGAGCAGCGTCGATGACCCGTTGCCGCGCCTCCGTCAGGCGCCTCTTGAGCTTGTGGATCTCGTCGGCGTAGCTTGAACGGCTCTGAATTTTCTTCAGCCCGTGAGCCACCCGATGCGCCAAGGAAGACGCCGCCCCGGCGGTGCCGCCGCCGCCGCCGCCGTGGTGCTTGCACCTGAGGCGATGCGTGAAGCGGTCAACGCAGTCCTCGATGTCGTGCGCCAGGTCAAGAATCTCGGCGCTGTACAGCCTCGCGACGGCGTTGCGCTCGTGCCTCCCCAGGGCGCCGAGCTGGTCATCCATGGCGGCGGCGATCATGCGGAGGTCGTGCTGGATGGACGCAGCTTCTTGGGCGAGGCTCGTGTTCTTGCTGTACTCCTTCTCCAGCAGCAGGAAGAGCCTTCCCATCACGCTCTTCAAGAAAGCTCCCACTGCCGCGGACTCCATGGATGCTGGATATGTATGGGTATGTGAAAGGCGTTGATCCACACTTGGAGACGCCTACAAATCTCACGGATTAGCGAGAGGGCATAGCAAGGAAGAAAAGCGCAGCTCCAGCTTCAAGCTTCCCTGCTGAGCACTTCGAGTGGAGGCACCAAGGTTTTAAATCTCCCGCTATAGCCTGCTATAGCTATTTGAGGCATGGTACCGCTATTTGAACTCATGTGTAATTTAGCCGCTATAGCCCGCTATAGCTTCATTTAGCCCGCTATTAGCTGTTTTTTGAGTCTAGCCGCTAAACTCCTTAGCCCGCTATTTAAAACCATGGGAGGCACCCAATCATGGGCAGAGTAGGCATCTCTATCTCGTTAAATTTTTTTTTAAAAAAATGAGCTGGTGTGATAGGAGACGCTACATGCCAGTAACCAGCGGTCCTATGTTATCTAGCATTCTAAACTCTTAAAATATATTTTCATATCTCTAAACTTGTTGCAAGGTGTCACACAGGTCTCTAATCTCTCAAATATATATTTTTAGGTCCATAAACTTGTCCCGCGGTGCCATGCAGATCCCTAAACTCTCAAGATACTATTTTAATTTAATACAAATGTTGTTTTGCTACTTCAAGTTAATGAAAAATTCTTTCCTACTTTAAGTTTAATAAAATTGCTATTTTGATTTTTATTAAGAATGGGAACAAATTATCTTAAAAAATTTATACAAAGCGCATGCAAAATATAAATAGTTAGTAGGAAATATTTAGGTTTAGCATTGATATCTTCATGTTAAACGAGAAAACTATAATATGATTTAGATTAACTCATGATGTATGATTAATAAGCAGCTAATTCAGAATTAAAATGGGGTAAGATTTCTAAATGAATCGGCTAAAAAAATAATTTAATAAGTAGATCATTTTGAATACAATTAATTAATGGCAATTTTTAGGGATATGAAAATTCACCTCGAGAGTTTAATGACCGAAATGACACATTGAGACAAATTTGGGAATCTGAAGATGCACCTTGAGAGTTTAGGGACCCGAATGACACCTCTAGACAAGTTTAGAGATCCAAAAATGTATTTTAAGAGTTTAGACTAGATGACATCTCGAGACAAGTTTAAGGACCGCCTATGTATTTTACTCGTATATAGAACACTTTTTTGTGTGGATGCACTCAATCGTGGGTAGAGGAGATTTGGACACCCAAGAAATAGGCAAGGAATATCTGGTAACCTGCATCCTAGTCCCTCCGTCCTGAAATATAAATTATTTTAGTTTGTTCTAAGTCAAATCCTTCTAAGTTTGATCAAATATATAGAAAATAATAATAATATTTTGAATATCAAATGAAAATAATTAGGTCCATTATAAAATATATTTTTATAATTTTTACTTATTTGATGTGTTAGATGTTAATATTCTTCTTTATAAATATGATCAAATTTAGACTAATTTAACTTAGAACAAAGCGAAATACCTTACATTTGATGATGGAGGGATCGGGGTAGTTTAGTGGACAGAGAATCATATGCTTTATTGATGAGCATGCATGTGTCCCGGTTGGCAAACACTACTTATCACCTTTAATTTTATTACTTTAATTAGAGCTGCACGGTGACATAAAGCAAACGGAATCAATCTTGCCTGTGCGGTCCCTATTAAATGGACAGAGAATCGTATGCTTTATTCATGAGCATGCACATATCCCGGTTGGCAAATACTGTTCCCTCGATTCTTTTTTAATAGTTCTATTTCTAAAATTAAATTATTCTCTTTTAATGGTTCTATTAAAATTGACATCTTAGAAATATTATGGATGTTTGTTCGATTCCCGTGCATAATAACTTCTCTATAAAAAAGATGTATGTATAGTATAACAATAAAATCGAGGAGTCGTAATTAATGAGATGATAAGTACTCAAGCGTTCCAAATTGTAGGTCCTTCTAGCAAATATAAATATATAATTTTTTTCATGCATACAGTGTGCTATCTAGGTGCGTAGCAAAAACTATATATCTAGTTTTGCCAAAAAAAAACTTACAATTTGGAACGGAGTAAGATTCTTCTTAGTCACTGTACCAAGATGAAATGGAACCATCAAAAGAGAAAAGAGAATGGAGGAAGCACTTACCACCTTTAATTATAATTAAAGGTGTCAGGTCACATAAAGCAAACAATCAATCATGCCTGTGCGGTCCCTATTTGATGCAGACGATTCGACGAATGACCTATTAGAAAACAAAAATGAAGGAAAACGGTAAAGGTCTCTTCCAAGTCCTTCCTTCCGCTTCAATTCTGTTGCTCAGATGTCGTTCATGCTACCTTGATCTGAGCTGATTCCTTCACCTTCTAGGTTTGTTTTCGTACTACTTGATCGATTTCTGTTTCAGCATCTTTATTTGCCTGTAAATTGAAGCACCAAACATGGCTAAGCAATCTGCAACATGCATGCTCTTAGGCCTCGGAGAGATCTCAAGCATGGAGGCTCCTACCAGTCCTTTGGGCGGCACCATTTTGAAGCTTCCAGGGAAGCTCGACAGGCTACTGCGTCACGGCTGCGCCCTGCCCAAGGGCGTGGTGGATGAGATACCCCTCATCAAGCTTGATCTCGAGAAAATCATAGGTATTTCCTCAAACCTGCAGGAGGACGACCATGCTATGATGGTCAGGTGCTGGAGGAAGGAGGCGCGCGAGCTGTCATACGACATGGAGGACTTCCTCGACCAGTATGAGCACGCCGCTGCCATGAACTGTGCTAGATCCATTCGTGGCCGGGAGATTACTCGGCGGCGCAAGAGCAGGAGAACTCTCCCTTGGATCCGGGAAAAGCTGAGGCAGCGCCTGTGGATGGCCAACAAGATCAGAGAATTCAGCGAGCGCGCACAAGAGGCACTTGAGCGCCACAGGTTGTATAACCTTGACGCCATTGCTGGCTCTGCTTCCTTTAGCTGTACTGATGGTGCATATCCCACCTCTTGGAATGGCACACCTTGTGGGGAAGATAAGGCTTATGTTGCTATCGATGCTGCTATGGAAGAGCTCGAAGAGTTGCTGATGATGACCCATAATCAAGGGCACCAGAAGCTTCAGGTTGTGTCTATTGTTGGGTTTGGAGGAATTGGGAAGACGACACTTGCCATGGAACTTTACCGCGAGCTTGGGCAGCAGTTCGAATGCCGGGCATTTGTGCGGACTTCCCAGAAGCCTGATATGAGGAGGATTTTCATCAGCATGCTCTCCCAAGTTCGTCCACACCAGCCACCTGACAATTGGACAGTACATGGCTTAATTTCCACCATCAGGACACATCTCCAAGATAAGAGGTGTTATCTTTACTACATCTAGCATTACTTAAATACTTATTTGCATTGTGATAAACTGTACTCATAATCCAGCTCCATGTTCCAGTGGGGCCCGGTATGCATTTCATTCATTGTCTCCAATAACAAAATGCAAAGTTTACCTAGAGAGAGAAACTCGAATTATTCAGAGTTATTAATTAATATTTACCACTGATCTTGCCACAACTTTTTCACTGTAACAAAAATATTTTCAGGTACTTGATTATAGTTGAGGATTTATGGACTACATCAACATGGGACATTGTTAAACACGCTCTACCAGATAGCAATTGTTGCAGCAGAATACTAACAACAACAGAATTTGAGGATCTAGCTCTGCAATCTTGTGACCATGACCCCAAGTATGTTTATAAGATGCAACCGCTTGGTGAAGATAACTCAAGAAAATTGTTTTTTAGTTCAGTTTTTGGCCCTCAAGATGAATGTCCTCCAGAACTCAGGGAAATTTCCCATGATATTATTAGGAAATGTGGTGGTTAACCACTGGCTATTGTGACTGTTGCCAGTATTTTATCAAGTCAGCCAGGCAAGCAAGATCGATGGGATTATGTCAATAAAGCCATAGGTTACAGTTTGTTGACGAATCCTACCTGGGAAGGGATGAAACAAATCTTCGACCTTAGTTACAACAATCTTCCCCAGCATTTGAAAGCATGCATCTTATACACTGGTTTGTATGAAGAGGACATTGTAATTTGGAAGGATGATTTAGTTAACCAGTGGCTAGCTGAAGGTTTTATCCAAGCAACAGAAGGGCAAGACAAGAAGGAAATTGCAAGGTCATTTTTCGATAGGCTTATCAATGGAAAACTGATCCTGCCTGTAGATGTAAATAAAAATGGTGAGGTTTTGTCCTGCACGATTCATCACATGGCACTAAATCTTGTTATTAGATGCAAGTCAATAGAAGAGAATTTTGTGACCGCGATACATCATTCTCAAGCAACAACCACACTCGCTGACAAGGTTCGTCGACTGTCTCTCCAATTTGGTAATGCAGAAGATGCAATAACACCGCCAAATATGAGATTGTCACATGTTCGAACACTTGTCTTTTGGGGTGTCTTCAAGTGTTTGCCTTCCGTTGTGCAGTTTCGCCTTCTTCAAGTTTTGATTCTCCATTTTTGGGGTGATAAGGATAGCATAAGTTTTGACATCACTACAATTTCAGAACTTTTTCGACTGAGGTATTTGAAGGTTACATCTAATGTCACCTTGGAACTACGTACCCAGATGCGAGGTCTGAAATCTCTGGAAACACTTACAATAGATGCAAGAGTTAGTTCAGTTCCATCAGATATTGTTCACTTGCCAGGCTTGCTGCATCTTAGTCTTCCTGCTGAGACAAACCTGCCCAATGGGATTGGCCACATGACATCGCTTCGCACACTTGGATGTTTTGATATCTGTAGTAATTCGATAGAGAATGTACAGAGCCTTAGCATGCTGACAAATCTTGAAGATCTTCAGCTCACATGTTCTACAGTACAGACAGAAAATCTGAATAGCAAAATGCAATTCGCGTTGAAATTGATTCTAGGGAGACTCAGTAACCTCAAGACTCTGACTCTGGCATCAAGAGCTCCCAGTTATGCAAAATCTGTTGGTGCTACGGGCATGATCATTTCTGGTGGCTTCAGCACTTTGTCCTCTGCCCAAGCTCTTCTTCGGACTCTTGAGGTTTCGCCTCAAATTTGCATATTCTTCTACACCCCCAAGTGGTTCGGACAACTCCGCGAGCTCTGTGTCTTAAATTTTGGGGTTAGAAGAATAGACAGGGATGGTGTTGATATTCTCGGAGGATTGCCTTCTCTTTCTGTTCTCACCCTGTATGTCCAGACCAAGCCTGCAGCGAGGATAGTCATTGGGAAGACCGGATTTCCAGTTATAAAATACTTCAGGTTCAAGTGCTGCGACGCTTTGCTGGAATTCGAGGAGGGTGCTATGCCTAATCTCCGCAAGCTGAAGCTTGCTTTCAATGCCAACAGCAATTCTGACCAACAGAGCACAATGCCTGTCGGCAACGAGTACTTGTCAGAGCTGAAAGAGGTATCTGCAAAAATTGGTGGTGTTGGTCCTGAGGAATCCCACAGAAGGGCTGCCGATTTGGCAGTCAGAGATGCCATCAGGGTGCATGCTAGATTTCAGAGAGTCAATGCACAATGTGTAAAGCAGATTATTGAATGTAAGGATGATCAGAGTAGCGTAACAACAGTGGGGTATTCGGATGATCATAGTAGCGTAACAACAGTGGGGGTATTCGGATGATCATAGTAGCGTAACAACAGTGGGGTATTCTACCCACAAAAGAAAAACAGTAGGGTATTCGCCTCAAGACAGCATCCCAAGAGAGTGAGTTGTCTGCTGCCTCCCTGCGTGCGCAAATTAGCTCCATCATTTGGAAGCGTACTGGCCCGTTTGGTAGGGCTTTTAGTCCTAGAAGGCTAGAACGGCTTCTTCTAGGGATACTTTGCACACTGTAGCGAAGACCGATGCTTGGAAATAAACTGCTCCCTCTGTTCCAAATTATAAGTCGTCTTGGATTTTCTAGATTCATAGATATTATTATGCATCTAGACATAATGTACATCTAAATGCGTAACATCATCTATGAATTTAATAAAGCCAAAACAATCTATAATTTGGAACGGAGAGAGTAGAAGCTAGTGGAGTCGATTTTTTTTTGTTTCTTTTGACTTCACTGCTCCGAAGAGCCGGAATCCTACCAAACGAGGCCATATTTTGTTCTAACAAATTATTGCACACTAATCTAACTTGTCCTCGCATGTGTACCTCTCTCCAACAGGCAAACGGTGACAGCCTCACCGCACAGCGACGGGTACCAGTGGAGGAAGTACGGCCAGAAAGAGATCGCCGACACACAGTTCCTGAGGTCAATAAAATCTCTCTTCCTACTCCGAGTATATACATCATAGCTTGGCACATAAATCAAGTAATCAACTATATATCGTTTTGAATTAGCTACGTGGTTTAAGAATGAAAAAAATCTATTTTTCCTAAATGTCATATACCCATGAACGTAACAAAGGTTATTATTTATACCAGCAAGTATATCCGTGCATCGGTTCGGTGCTACAGTGAAACACCGTGCAACCTATCTGATTAAATAGCACCATGGTATCAAGAATACTAATTCAGACGCCGCGGGCCGCCGTCCATTCTTTGAACGGAATATCCCGCGGCGAATGATGCCTCCAGGCACTTGAGACCTTTCTAGGTCAACCTGGAAAAAAAACCACACGATGTCTACTTGGGCGGATTCTGGCCTCCGATTTCAGTTGAGCTGCTGCCGATCAAGATCTTTGGTCCACACCTAAAAGCTCTAGAGAAAAGGGCATTCATTTCTTTTCCATAGAAGTTGCATCAGCAGGCTGTATTAATAAATCCCCAATGTTTATTCAGTCCAATGGCTTTGTTTTATGACTCCACTGACACGAAATATCTTTGCTCATGACAGAAGGGGGGGGGGGGGGGGGGGGAAGACTAGATGTTTATTTTTTTTCATTCCAAAAGCAGAGCTTGTAGCTTGTCGAAGAGAGCAGAGCTTTTGGCTTTCGAGGCGATCAGATAGCCTTGAAACGTTTAATTTTTCTCTAGAGTGAGCAGAAAATTCCATGCGGTTTCAGAAAAGAGAGCGTCGATCTATCGAAAACTGGCATTAACCTATGGTCATTCTGAACATATGTGATAGTGATCTCATCCTAATTCTTTCCCGGATTACAAAACAAAAGTGTCAGCAAAGCCACAAAATCATCCACCGTACAATACAAGGCCGACCAAAAACCTTCCTCCTCAGAGTTTATCCGCCAATCAGGGATTCAGCCTTCTCGGAGGCAACTGAGCGCGATCCGATTCGGAGGCGACGATAAGATTTTTGGTAGCGGAATAATGCCGAGCACCATCGGACGCAGGCAATTCGAACGCAGGTCCCTTTCTCTTTCTCCGCTGCTTCCTCAATCCTCATCGCCGTCGTCCTCGCCTCCGTGTCTCCTCCCTAGTAGTATTGCTCAATTGCTCTCATCCAAGCCCAAAACCACCGAATTCTCGCCATAGGGGGAGCCGAATCCACATACGAAAGGACGCGGGCGGGGGAGCACCGGTTCTTGAGATTCCAGGTAAAATCATGGAACCCACCGCCTTTGCACTGTATTTTCATGGGGATCTTGCCTGGGAATTTCTTTTCTCTTGGTTGCCGTATCTGAATTGCGGTGCCCTCGCTAGTAATCGGAGGATCTTGCTAACCGCTGCAAAGATCCCGATACATGCACCCGTTCGGTGGTTGATTCTTGCTTCATGCTTCCCACTTACACTGATGGTGACGGATTTAAGCATGGCTCCCGTCCATGGACTTGGGAATCTCACTTTTGTTTCGTTCCGCACAATTTAAGTCATTTGCCGTTAGTCTTGTTCTCTCCATTGTGGGAACATAGTGGCATTGTTTTGTTTTACAGAGAAAAACTGTTGACATTGTGATTAGTGATATTTTTACTTCCATTATTCTTTCCGAAAAATATCTTTTGAACACAATATCATTATTTTGTCGGGCAAAAGAATCAGTAGGTGCCGATTTCTTTATTCGCTCAAGGCTAGCCTTTTGTGAACCTTCTGTTTCATCTTTATCCCGCTTTTTGTTTCTTGTTACATGACACTAAAAACGCAGTGAGACAGTGATACATATTTATAATGCGAATTGAGAAGATGCTGAATTGGGAGAGAAGCTGTAGCAATTAATTGCATATCTACCCTCTTTTGAGTGCTTTCCTGTGCTGTTGATAATGGAATAAAGCAATATACTGTTATGTTCCTTCCTTCATTCTAGCATTACTTCCTGTTGGTCAATGCTCAAATCCTTTTGTAGTTATACATACTGCACCAACAACCCTGTAAAATGTGGATAGCATGGGTTTCCTTCTTTTTTCTGAATGATTGATAGGTGTATACAGTAACGGGGATGAAAATGGTGAAATCGTTTTTTCGCGACCGTGCCTAGCACGTTTTTCATTAAGAGGGAAGAAAATGGTGGTTTTAGTTTTTTTTTTCTGAATGAAATCGTAATGGTGATAGATGTATGGTTTTAGTTTTTTTTTAACCTTCTAGCATCCTGTAATTTCTTTCCACTTCTCCAGCTTGCATCAGCAAAACATAATTTTAACAACCATTGCTCATGGAAATGCTTTCCTAGGATGGATCTACACAAAAATGGCAATAACGGTGAAAGCAAATATGGCTCGAGAAATTGGTGATTGATTAATGAGAGTATAAGGGTACATTATATAGGCAAGGATCGGTATCTAGGGTTTATAGAATACACCCAATCAACGGAGATCCTTGTCTAATCACGATCAATTACCATAAACCCAAAAGGCAACCCTAGCCGCCTAGGCTAGGCGCCATGGCCCAAGGGCTAGCCCATGAATAGCCTTGCTAACATGCCCCCGCAGTCTGATTGTCAGCCACCGCGCAAGTTTAGACTGGTCCTGAACTCCGTGAATACTGAAGAAGGGAGTCCTTTGGTGAAGATGTCTGCATACTGCGAAGATGTTGGCACATGAAGAACACGAAGATCACCAAGGGAAACCCGCTCCCGGACGAAGTGTAGATCAATCTCGACATGCTTGGTTCGCTGATGCTGAACCGGGTTGGAGGACATGTAGACGGCGCTGATGTTTTCACAATACACCAGCGTAGCTCAGTGAAGAGGGCCGTGGAGCTCTTGCAGCAACTGGCACAACCACGTAGCCTCAGCGACACCGTTGGCCACGGCGCGGTACTCAGCCTTGGCGCTGGATCTGGAGACATTGTTCTGATGCTTGGAGGACCAGGAGATGAGGTTGTCGCCGAGAAACACAGCATAGCTCGAGGTGGACTTGCACGTATCCAGACAACCGGCCCAATCAACATCAGTGTACACCACAAGATCAGTCAAGGAAGACGGTCGCAGCAGAAGGCCCAGATGAAGGGTGCCACGAACATAGCGAAGAATACGATTCAAAGCCGCCAGGTGAGGTGCTCGCAGATCATGCATGTGGAGGGCAGACCTGCTGAACAGCATAGGCAATATCTGGCCGAGTGAAGGTCAAGTACTGTAAAGCTCCAGCAAGGCTGCGGAAATCAGAAGCATCATCCACAGGAGCACCATCAGCCGCTGCCACCTTGGGGTTTGTATCAACAGAGGTAGAACACGGCTTGCAATCAGCCATGCTAGCACGATCCAGAATATCCAACACATATTGCCGCTGAGAGAGAAGTAAACCATCACCGTAACGCTGAACATGCATACCAAGAAAGTGATGCAGTTCGCCTAAGTCCTTCATGGAGAATTCCTGCTGTAGGGCTGAAATGATCTGGTGAAGGAAAGCCTGGGAAGAAGCTGTGAGGACAATATCATCAACGTACAGCAATAAGTAGGCAGTGTCGGGACCCCGCTGGTAGATGAAGAGCGAAGTGTCATTCTTGGCTTCAACAAATCCCAATGACAGAAGGAAGGTGGCAAACCGACTGTACCAAGCAAGAGGAGACTGCTTCAACCCATAGAGGGACTTTTTTAGGCGACAACAAAATCCGGATGGGTGGGATCCTCGAAGCCAGACGGCTGGGCGGAGCACACTATCTCTGACAAGATGCTGTGCAGGAAAGCATTCTTCACATCCAACTGATGAATAGGCCAGTGCTGGGCGAGTGCCAGAGAGAGAACAATGTGGACGGTGGCGGGCTTGACCACTGGATTGAAGGTCTCTACAAAGTCCACACCAGGGCGCTGAGTGAAGCCCCGAAGTACCCAGCGTGCTTTGTAGCGCTCCAGAGTCCCGTTAGCATTGAACTTGTGCATGAAAATCCACTTTCTGGTGACGATGTTGGCTCGCAGGGGGGCGAGGTACAAGGTCTCAGGTGTGGTTCTTTAGCAAGGCATCATGTTTTTCCACCATAGCGGCTCACCAATTGGGATCGACAAGAGCATTACGGTAGGTCTTCGGGATGGCAGAGAGAGGCGCAGCATGGTACAGTGCCGGTACCCGAAAGCCACTCTTAGCCCTTGTACGCATAGCGTGCTGATTGGACAGTGGAGGCACCGCAACAGCGCCCTCCGAAAGTTGTGGATCCTCAAGGGGAGCTGGCGGCTGCAGCTCCTCAGGAGAAGCCAGCTGCCGCGGCCGGCGCGTGTACACCTGGGTGATCACGTGCTGGGCGGGGACGAAGGGCGCCCGCGGCGGCGTCGGGATGGCAGGCGCAGGGCCGACTGGGGAGCCGAGCGGCCCAAAGCCCAAGGGAGGGTCGCGCGTCAGGGAAGCCGGAGCCGCACGTGGCTGTGCAGGCGCGTCCAAGGGCGACAAAGAAGCCGGGGCTGCACGTGGCTGTGCGGCGATGAAGGGGGCCGCACGTGGCAGTGCAGGCGCGTCCAAGGGCGATGAAGAGGACGGGACCTCGGCTGGGAGCGCAGGATGCACTACCGGACCAGCCGGGGTGGCGCCGAGCGGCATCGAAGGTGCAGCCGCACGTGGCTGTGCGGAAGGGAGGTGTCCAAGTCCTGCAGGGAGAAGCCGATGCACAAGTCCAATGGGAGCTGGCATAGAGTCAGTAGCATCCAATAACTCAAGATCCGCTGGTGAGGGAGAGGAGCCACGCTCAGCAAAAGGGAAAGCCGACTCGTCGAAGATGACATGACGGGAGATGAGCACTCTATTGGAAGAGAGATCGAGACAACGGTATTCTTTGTGGTGAGCGGAGTATCCCAAGAAGACACACAGGGTGGATGGGGGGAGAGTTTGTGGGTGGCGGTGACAGACAGGTCGGGCGGAGCAACTTGGCATCGCATCTTTCTGGCGTCGCCGCGATTCACGGCGCGCTCTCCCGCGCGCGCAAGGAAACACCCTGCTGCTCCACTTTGATTGGCCGGCAGATGGGTCAGGGAACACCCTGCTGCTCGTTCCCTGCTGCTCGCCGAGCTGATCAGACAGCGACAACACTTTCAGCTCATCATTGCCTGCCGCATGTACTTTCAGCAATGATTACTTCAATCAAAAAAATTAACAGATGCACTTGATTATATATAACAATGCATGAAGTTGCTAATATAAATCTGGTGACACCGCGGAGATCTAGCGGAGGTGTCATGGAGAGAGGGATCGCGGCCTCTTCTTGGACGCGCGAAGAGAAACGGCGGCGGCTGGGAAAAACGCACGGGACCAACAGCCAACTGATTTTTGTGTTTGCCAAGTCAAAATTGCCAAGCTATTGCAAATGGGCATTTTTTCCACTTGGCAGAACTTTTAGGGAGTTGGCAAAATGCTATTTTTACCGAGTGAATTATACCAAACACTTGGAGATGCTCATACAGATTTTTCTTAAGCCTAGATATGAACAAAACTTGTACCACTTTCTTTAAGCGGTCTTCACATAGCAAAGTTGCCTCCTCCCCCCCCCCCCCCCCAACTGCACATGGATAGCTATTCATCATAATTATGTTGGATGACCCACCTCCATTTCAGATATTGGCAATTCAGTCTCATTTGAAACAACTTATCAAAGATGCAAAATTTACTGCTTTCATATTTATAGAAATCCGGTCAGTTTATCCTGAAAACATAAATTATATGTAAACTGCTTAAACAGATGTCCTTTTTTATCATTTGGTGATCAGATCAGAGAGAGGTAATAATACAGGTATGGATCACTTAGGTAGTCGAGAAGAAAACATACATCCAATTATTCTATGGACAAGCATGCAAGGAGGTTATCTATTTTTCTTGGGGGAAAACTCTATTGCTACTTGGTTATGAACAATTATTTACAGACAGTACAAAATGCTAAGCACAGTTGAAAGCGATCGGGTGCTCTAACCTAAGAGGGAGAGGGGGTGAATTAAGCACTTTTAAAATCTTAACCTATGGCTCCAACTAGTTTGCACAAAACTTAAAACTAAACAAACTATCTAGATGTGCAACTATGGTTCACCTTAGTGTGAAACCCTCATCCCAAAAGAGTTTCGCAACCTATAGCCAATTCTAGCAAGATACTACACTAAGAAAGTAAAGGCACATAATTTACAATATGAAATGCGGAAGCTTAAGGAGAGGGATGAGAGGAAGCGAACTCTCGACACGAGGATTTATTCCGTGGTTCGGATTGCCACAAAGGCGCCCCTACGTCCATGTTGTTGAAGCACTCACGAAGAGTATCGCTTCCCGGCAATCAAGTCTCTTCTGTGAACACAATCACGGTCACCTTGATCCCGATCTTCACTAAGGGAGATTGCCCATGAAGGAGAGGTCTCCGTCCCCCGCACAATGTTGTCGACGCCACTCCACACCAAGCCGAAGGGTCGTTGACATGCCGGCGAGCCACCAAAGCTCCAAGGATGGCCGGCACACCAAGATACAATGTTGGTTCACTCTAGAACCACAGCACAAGGATCTAAACCTTGCTTGATTACTCACTCAAGAGCTAACCTAGCACTAACACTCACAAAGCTTGTGCTAAGGACTAAGGATTAGATCTTAATACTCTTGGATGGCTTGGAGGTGTTTTTGGATGTGTGTGTGATGTCTTGGGACTCCAACAGCTTTCTGATTAGGCATCGGAACTTCTGGTCACTCACAGCAACTGAAGTAGCCGTTGGCTTTCTGACACAGTTGCAGCGACTCCAGGGACCATCGGTTCAACTGATGCATAGGGTGTCGGTTAAACCGGTCACACACATCGCCAGGACTAGCCGTTGGACCTCCCACTTCTACTGATGTCATTGCACCGACGCTATGCTCCGATGCACCATATTGGTTAAACCGGTGCTGAAAACTTGGCTCCTGGGCACTTGATATCGTCTCTGGAACATAGTACGTTGAATGCACCGATGCTTGACTTGACACCATCGGTTCAACCGGTGCTTCACTTCTTTCTTCACTTGATCTCTAGAGTCACTCAGTCTTGCACCAATGCAAAGGCGTCGGATCTTCCGACAACCATCGGATGCACCGATGCTATAGGCATCGGTTCTTCCGGTGCTACTGATTTCAGTAGAACTCGTCCAATTTTGCGTTTCTTTGAGTTCTTTCTTCGTGTTTTGCTTTGCATGACCTTTTTACTTCATCCATGAGATCTAGAAATGTTTACTTAACAAAATCATTAGTCTCATTGATTGCGTTGTCATTCGATCATCAAAATCACTCGAAAATGGCATAAATGGTGCCATGTTCGTTACAATCTCCCCCTTTTTGGTGATTGATGACAACACAATCAAGGCAAGCATAGAATTTACAAAAATTATCAAATTGAACCACTTACACTTGCTTGGATGCTTACCACCATCCAATGACGGCTTGACCTCCCCCTAAAACCATGATTCCCCCTTTGATCCTCCCCTATCTTGCTACTCCTTCCTCATAAGTTGACTTGATTCACTTAGGCATTTCTCCCTCTTTGGGATATACTTCTCCTCCTTGAGAAAATACCTTGCTTTGATCTATATTTCTCCCCATTTGGAATCAAATCACCTAAAAAGTCTTGCACCTAAAAGGTCTTGCAAAACAATATAGCTCAACAGAAAATTAGTAGCCTAGGGTGTTAGTTCCATGACTTATGATCCAAAAGTATGATATCAATGAAGATATCAATTGAAAATTTCACTACAGTGGATCACAAAATAACGAAACTAGCATGATATGAGCTAAGCTTTCCATAAGTATGTGCACAAAATGATAATGTGAAAATCAAGTGCACAACTAGATGTTATAACTAGAAAGTTTAGATCATATCATGCACGGATGTAGCTCTAAAAATAATAAGAAATTGACAAAGATATCAATTGAATGAATTTAGAACCTTGCATACCTCCGGAGGACCTTTGTTTACCTTGCATGTACCAATTAAGAGTGACTTTGCAATAATTGAAGTCTTTAGAAGATGGGCACTTAGTACACCAAGATTAAGCAAATGTATGAGCACATAACCTTTGAACTTAGATATGAGCATTTAAGTTCAATAGAGCATGGCTCAATATGCATGAAAGCACAATTTATCTAATCACTCTTATAGAGTTGTTTATTCACATTGATCGTGAATAATATTCTCTTAGAGTTTTATCTCCACGTGAGACTATAAAAGATAAGTTTGCAAACATGTTAGTCTCAAAATCACAAATCATAGAGTGAACCCCCCCTAAATGTGTGCATTCCCTAAATGTGTGTATTTAGTGTTTGAATCACCAAGCAAATGTATGCACATAGTTATTGACAACAATGGGAAGTTTACCCTATAGCTTTTGCTCATGGTACACATATGAAGTACTGAAAGGATCACCAGGGTGTCCGACCCTAGAGGGGGAGGGGGTGAATAGGGTCGTTAATCGCTTTTCTATCCTAGGGCTCAATCTAATTGCATAAGATAAACCTAACACGTCCTACACATGCTAGTTATGACTAAGGTTTATCTATGCTACCCTCTACTTACCCCAAAAGACTTGCAACCTATAACCAATCCTAATCAAACTAACTAGGAAGGTAAAGGTAAGCAAGAAAGAGTAAATGCGGAAACGTAATGCGGTAAGTAAAGTGGTAAGGGAGAGAATATGCAAACTCCCGTGAAGACACCAAGACACACGATTTAACGTGGTTCGGTTAGGACACACAAGTCCCTCCCTACGTCCACGGCCACTTGTCCAACACGAACAAGTGTGATGCCGAGTCTCTTCGCTCGATCACCGTCTTGCCATGCCACCAAGGCTCCCGACAAGCAAAGGCTAAGTGACACCAAGTCACAAAGACGAGGTCACCGCCACCGTCTATCTCGAAGCGTCACCACGGCACCGTCCTCACTATCTTGGAGCTTTAACACCAAGTAGGGGCCTCCTTCCCCGCACAAAGTGTCGTTGCCACTCCACACCAAGTCGGAGGGTCACACGACGAGTATACAAGGTGCTTGCCGCAGCAAGGCTTTCTCTCAAGCTAGTTCTCTCAAGAACTAAGCCTAAACAAGCACTAAGCACTCTCACAAGTGTGCTTAAGCCTATATGATGTACAATGAAGCTCTATGGTGGTTGGAGATGTTCTTGGGTGTGTTTGGGATGTTCAGCAACTCCAGCCCATTTCAAATGGACGGGGTGAGGTGTATATATAGGCCACCAAGTCTTGTAGCCGTTGCTCCAACGGTCAGCTGAAAAACTGCGTATCACCGGAAGAACCGATGCCTCTTGGTGGGGTAGCGTCGGTTCATCCGGTCACTCACAATATGAAGTAGCCGTTGAAGTCCTGACAGCTGACGCAGAGACCACCGGTTGAACCGATGCAATGCACCGATGCCTCACCGGTGGTATGCAAAACAAATTTGCCAATGAAATTGGTTTTTTTTGTGAGAGAAGTGAGTCCTGGCTCTGATACCAATTGAAAGCGATCGGGTGCTCTAGCCTAAGAGGGGAAGGGGTGAATTAGGCACTCTTAAAACATTAACCTATGGCTCCAACTAGTTTGCACAAAATTTAAAACTAAACAAGCTATCTAGATATGCAACTACGGTTCACCTTAGTGTGAAACCCTCATCCCAAAAGTGTTTTGCAACCTATAGCCAATCATGGCAAGATACTACACTAAGAAAGTAAAGGCACACAAATTGCAATATGAAATGCGGAAGCTTAAGGAGAGAGATGAGATGAGATGAAGCGAACTCTGAACACGAGGATTTATCTCGTGGTTCGAATTGCCACAAAGGCGCCCCTACGTCCACGTTGTTGAAGCACTCACGAAGAGTATCGCTTCCTGACAATCAAATATCTTCCGTGAACACAATCACGGTCACCTTGATCCCGATCTTCACTAAGGGAGATTGCCCACGAAGGAGGGGTCTCCGTTCCCCGCACAATGTTGTCGACGCCGCTCCACACCAAGACGGAGGGTCGTTGACTTGCCGGCGAGCCACCAAAGCTCCAAGGATGGCCGGCGCACCAAGATACAATGTTGGTTCACTCTAAAACCACAGCACAAAGATCTAAACCTTGCTTGATCACTCACTCAAGAGTTAACCTAGCACTAACACTCACAAAGCTTGTGCTAAGGGCTAAGGATTTGATCTTTATACTCTTGAATGGCTTGGAGGTGTTTTTGGATGTGTGTGTGATGTCTTGGCACTCCAGCAATCTTCAAATAGCCGGGGAGCACATATATATAGACCTCCAAATCGAACTAGCCATTTGTAGCCGTTAGCAGCTTTCTGCATAGGCATCGGGACTTCCTGTGTAGGGGCATCGGTTCTTCCGGTCACTCACAGCAACTGAAGTAGCCGTTGGCTTCCTGACACAGTTGCAGCGGCTCCAGGTACCATCGGTTAAACCGATGCATAGGGCGTCGGTTAAACCGGTCACACACAGAGCCAGGACTAGCCGTTGGACCTTCCACTTCTGCTGATGTCATTGCACCGATGCTATGCTCCGATGCACCATCGGTTAAACCGGTGCTGAAGACTTCGCTCCTGGGCACTTGACATCATCTCTGGAACATAGTACGTTGAATGCACCGATGCTTGACTTGACACCGTCGGTTCAACCGGTGCTTCACTTCTTTCTTCACTTGATCTCCAGAGGCACTCAGTCTTGCACCAATGCCAAGGCGTCGGATTTTCCGACAACCATCGGATGCACCGATGCTATAGGTATCGGTTCTTCCGGTGCTACTGATTTCAGTAGAACTCGTCCAATTTGGCATTTCTTTGAGTTCTTTCTTCGTGTTTTGCTTTGCATGGCCTTTTTACTTCATCCCTGGGATCTAGAAATGTTCACTTAACAAAACCATTAGTTCTATTGATTGCGTTGTCATTCGATCACCAAAATCACTCGAAATAGAATAAATGGTGCCATGTTCGTTAAAGTAGTGTAGTTATTGTCAATATATTGAGATAGTAATTGTCAATCATACAGCCTAAGAAAGAGCTTGTATAAATGAAAAATATGCAAATGATTACTTGAAATTTAACAGAATCTGCTTATAGGTGTCCTGCAAGGGGCACAACATGTTTCCAAAATAAGCATAGGTGTCCTGCAAGGCTTTTAATTGAAAAAGTCTTAGCTAAATGAGTGTACATAGATAAATCGTGTACACTTGTGCTAGAATATAGCTAAATCTCTTTTGCTTATCCTTTTGGGGAGCACATGCCAGATAAATAGAACTCTCATGAGTAACGACTGAGCATGAAATCAGCAGGTAACATGTCAACAGATGAGTGCAAGTATCATGATGACAGCAGCGAATCGGATGCAGATCTTGCAGACATCAATTTCTGAATCTAGTATCATGTCTTTAAGAGTAAACAGAATCACGAAGATAAGGAAGAGACGTGTCTAGGATTAGTAAAATCTGGACTCACCAGATGGGGATCCGACATACCTACAGAACGAATCTAGATTCTTGTTTGCCTGTGAAGGTGAACAGATGAGCAGCAGGCGCTTGAGGTAGTTCACATCGGCGAGGGCGCAACTCACCACGGCCTCCATGAACCAGATACCCTGGCCCATATATTACAAATGATCACATATTCAGTTAAATAAATTAGCGCAACAGCAATTTGAGTCAGAGTTTCGTTGCTGAGACACAGTGCTGAGACACCAGTAATACGGTGTTGGTGGCTGGTGCTGATTTGGTGTGAGAAAAAAATACTGTTGGCTGGTTGAGCTGCCTAAAGTTGTGGTCGAGCTGTGCATGGCTGGCCTCTAGAGCTCGGACACATTGTTGCCACCACCCTGACAATGTATTCCTCAATGGCCGCCACGATTTCAGCAAGAGTCCAATGTCGCACCACCATCTGCATGCAGTCTTCCAAATCTGCTCGACCTGCACAAACCCAAAGGCCAAAACAGTTTGATCATCAGATTGTCCTAACATAAAACCAGGTTTTAAGGAACAAACTGGGCAACCATACAGGCAATTACCAGTTGAGATTTGACAGATGAAAACATGTGCTTCTGCTTTGATTAGGACTGGTGGTAGAGATGTATCATCGAACACAAGAGGCACACTATCGTACAAGAGTATATACATGGCAGTTAGTTGTAGAAATGGTTGGAAGGCAAAAAATTTATTTAAAGTAATGATTCTTTTAGTTCTCTAATCACAAAAGAACACGTAACACCTCCAATGCATCATCTGTTTAAAGTAACACCTTTTCTAGTCAATTCCGCATAGAAAGTGAACTACCTTTATTCCTGGGGCCTAGACACAAGAGCTCGAAGAACTCCTGGCCATGGCTGCCGGCGGCACTGGCCGGTCGGCCGCCCAGCATTCCGGGGCACGAGAGACTGCGGCTAGGGGAGAGAGGGAGCGGAAGGTTAACTCATTAAGGGTTCCCTAGCGGCGGACGAGGTCGGGCGGAATCAGAGCTGGCGGCAGCGGCGGCGGTCTGCTCCATGCCCGGGGTGCCCCGGCGGCCGACTGGCGACGAGATGAGGTGGGGCAGGTGCTTCTCTGCGAGAGGAAGCTCGTGGGAGTGACGGCTTGCACTAACATCCTCCGTGGCCCTCGAATCTAGCCGGAGAGAGCCGGCGGCAGCGGCGGTGGTCTGCTCCGTGGCCGGGGCGTTCCGGCGGCCGATTGGGCAGTCTCGCCGCGCGGCGGCCTCATGGCGTCCCGCAATGGCCGGCCTCGCATGCGTGCCGTCCCGCTGCGGCCGGCCTTGTGGCGTCCCACCGCTGCCGCTCCGCCTCGTCGCAATGAGGTGGGCGAGGATGGGCGGCCGGTGCGCGTCAGGGAGGCGTAGCGAGGGGGGTGGCAGGGAGGAGCGGCGAGGGGGCGTGCCCAGGGGGGCCGCCGAGCGAAGGGAGGAGGACGGAGAGGGAAGAGGGAGGAGGGAGGCCGGCGGAGCTCGCCGTCGCCACCAAGCCACCACGGAGCTCGAGGCTGTGACAACTCACCCTTGTTAATGAGTGGGATCAAACTCTAAGTGATCCTAATTTGCAATTTTATTGACTAAGTCAACATTTGGTCAATATGAAAAAGGTAGTGCAATGTATGAGTGTTGTAATGGAACTAAGTTGGAAGGCTTGGAACAGTGACTTGATCATGTTTGAAAGCTCCAATGTTCCAAGAAAACAAGAAATTCAGCAAAGACCAACGATTTTGCTAAGTCTGGAAACAGTGGTAAACGACTGAGTTTAGAGGTGAATAAAATGATATTTGATGTAGCAACTTTGTATAACATGTACCAAAATGGAAACTTGGATGTCCAGGCTTCACAGCTGGTATTAGAGCCGTACTTATGGGATCTGTCAGATATTACCGCGAAAAGTAGTTGTTTTGACTCTATTTTCAAGCTACCAAAACCAGTTAAGTCGATAGGTGGTGGTATAGCTAACTATTTATTATAAGTATATACTATGTTATGTGCAGGTACACTAACTTGCTAAACGCGCATCGATAAAATATTGTAGCCCTATAATGAGAGGGAGTCATACGACACCACCAGTTTTATACGATGAGTCGGACGTAAGAAAGGATGTAGGATAACGCTTGCATTAGTAGAGCATGTGCATGTTTTTAAAGCTTTTGGGTTTGGGATGGTGAGTGCCGATAGACTAACCCCTTGCGATGCAGGTCAAGATGTCGCAATCGGCAGGTGACAGTTCCGTTTTGTATGGATGGAGGACAGATACCTATCATGACAGGCCAGGTTTTACAAAGCTATTGTGGCAGATGATGCAAGACTTGGGTTTTGAAGAACATTAGAAACCGGTATTTTTGTGGAAAGAAGTTGTGACAGAACATGAATATTATTGCAACTCAACGGTGAGGATTCCTCCTTGTAATAATCATCCAGAATGGCCTGAGTTCCCGCTAAGTGTTACTGGAGTGGAATTCTCAGACACCATTGAGATGGCTGCATTGCGAGCTCTGACTTACCTATGTGACAGGCAGAAGCTTGAAATTGAGAATACTAGTGCTAAATATTTTCCAATCCCTGCAGAAAACAATGTTATTATGGATACAAGGCTTGGTGATATCCAGAATCCTACTTTGGCAGCTTCTGCAGATTATATGAGGGCTGTGTATAATCTTCGTCGTGAGCGGGAAGACGAAATGGAGACGTTGCAGACTATTGTGAAGCAAGCAAAGCAGCAATGTGATGCTTGGGAGTGTGAAAAGCATGATTATGAGGGTCGGATTCAAAGCATAACTCATCAAAATGAGAGCACCCTGAGGTACCAATCAGCTCGTGTTGAACAACTGCAAACCCAATTGCGTGCTATGTCTAGGGAGTATGAAACCAATCAGAGGGATCTCATGGATGCTCGCGCAGAAGCTAGGGCTGCCCAGGAACGGTATGAGGGAGAGCGTCATCGAGTTGAACAAGAGCGCCTTCAACAGCTGGACGAAAACTTTAGTCTGAGGGTAGCTCTAGAAGAAGCACAAGCAATGTTGCCTGCCCATTCCATGATACATCCTGATCAAGCCAATATCCTTCCCGTGGTGGAACCATTGCAAGTATAGTTGCCCGAGCCTCAGAATGAAGAAGTGGATGTTGTGGGAAATGCTGATGAAGTAATGGCAGACCCTGATGTTCCGGACCTCTTTGCACATGAAAATTTGTTTGGAGATCATGAGGTGGAAGACAATTTGGGTGGTGCGGACCTTCCACCAGGATTTAATGTTCAGTTTGATCCGGAACCTGAGACGGTTTTCAATGGTGGAGGCGGATGGATATCGGATTCAGATGATGATGATGATAATGATAGCGAAGAAGAAGAAGAACCTTCTGAAGTATAAGGCATTTCTGGAATGATAGCACTTTCACCATCATATCATGTTCTTTCACCACCGCACCCTGCAGAATCTAATGCGGAGAACTCTGTTGATAATGTAAGGAATGTGGATCTTGAAAATGAGGTTTGTTCTAGGCGCCAAAGGAACTTGGCTCCCTCCTAGAGGTGGTTTCAAGAGTTTAGAGGTGGCAGCGGTTGCTGCAAATAGGTTCTTGGGTCGCCTAGTGGTTTCCTTTCCGAACGGTTAACGAGTGTGTTGAAGGGTTGGTTCCCTCCTCTGTAACCGACCTAGAGGTCGTTGTAACTTTTATTCTTCCCTCTTAATAAAAAACGTGCTCAGGCACGGTCGCGAAAAAAAAAGAACTTAAAGAACTTGGCTCCTGGATAGGTACTTATGACAGTCGACTCGGACTGCCTACATGCCATGATGGCACGCCTGGGAGTTAGCCAAGCTGATATGGGGTTGTATCCGTGGCAAGAGTAAAGCAGTAAGGGGAAGGTTTTATTTTGATGCAGCAGTAGCTTGAATAATGTAGAGTGAGATGGTGTACATAGTGCTTGTATGACGCACTGCTTGAGATGTAGATATGGGTGTGCTGTTATGTATTGTTGTACATATGAAGTAAATGTATAATTAAAGAGTGCTGATATATGTTGCTATGAAATTTCAGTTTCTGGAATATTTATTGAGTATGTGCAAATCTCTATATAGAAGATGAAAGATTTCAGTACTTAATAAAGGTTTGCACTTTTGTAGAATGGCTAATCAAGGCAATGGCCGTCAGACTGGCACCAGTGGGAATGGCAGTACCCCACCACCGCCACCCAGTCTAGCTGATGCAATCGCAGCAATAATCAACTCAGGCGAGGAGACATCCAGGCTCCTCAACATGATAGCTCAGAATACTGCTACTCGGACTCACTGAGCTACTGGACCAGGGTCAGTTTCTTACCCCGATTTCCTGCAGACCAACCCTCCAATTTTCCAAAAGGCTGACCATCCGTTGGAGGCTGATGAGTGGCTTAATGTCATTGAGCAAAAGTTCAGGGTGTATCCCGACCTGACGGGTACACAAAAGGTTGAATTTGCGGGACTACAATTGCATGGCCCTGCTGGGGTCTGGTGGTAGGGATTTCGCAATCGTCAGCCTGCTGGTCATGTCCTGACTTGGGAAGAATTCATTGGAGCTTTCCGTAAGCATTTCATTCCGGATGGTGTTCTCCGGGCCAAGTTGGAGCAGTTCCTGGCACTCCACCAGGAAAATAAAAGTGTTCAAGAATATATAAACATGTTTGATCACTTAGCCTAGTATGCCTCCTATCATGTGGATTCGGAGGAGAAGAAAACGGATTGCTTCCTGAGGGGTCTTAACCTCAGAATGCAAGATAAGTTGTCGACCAGTATAGCAAGTATGCCTGACTATAGCTCTGCCGTGAGTCTGTCACTTACGGCTGAAGCTAAAATGGTGGAATTGGAGGCCTCACTGAAAAGGAAGGACGCACCAGGAGGATCGAACCTAGGGCCGGCTCAGAGGACAAGGGTGGTCTACCGTGTCCCATCTAGGCCAAACTACCATCACTACTAGAAAACAGGCCTTGGGCACCGGCTGAGAAAGGCCAAAGACACCGGTTTCCCAACCGGTGCCCCGCAACCGCGACCATTGGCCTCTACTTAAGACACCGGGTTTTTCAACCGGTGCCTTAGGCCTCCATTGGTACCGGTTGGAAATACCAACCGGTACCAAAAAGGCTGCCTCACTGACGTAAGGTGGCAGCCCCTTTGGTACCGGTTAGTATTTCCAACCGGTACCAATGACTTTTTCTCTTTTTTTCCAAATCCAGTTTTGTTTATTCTATTTATTACTGTTTATTCTTTTATAATTGCTAAACGCACTCAAGCTCTACAGTACTCTACGTTCATTGGTTGTTCGTGTTCGTTTTTAGAGAATATTTGAAACTAACTAAAAGTGAAATGCGAGTATATAATTAAGCTAATTACATGAACTAATATATTTACAAATTTACAAACATCAAGGCATAATGTTTAAAAATATTTACAAATGTACAAGTCATGTTAGCCGTCCAACTACTAGTCCCCTCAGGATGTCGATGAAAGTCCTCTATTGATGTGACCGTCGTGGTAGAACTCGCCTCTAGGATCCAAGATCTCGTTCAAAATGAATCCGGCGAGCTGCTCACACACGGCGTTGATCCGATCAGTAGAGTAACATTCATCCCCCATTTGAGACATCTATCATTTAGGAAAAAAGCATTAACATTCTGTGCGTTAGTACAATTATGAAAATATACTAGTGAACGGTTTGGACGTACTCTCGTTTCTTCATCAGTAGCCTTCCTGCATGGAGTCATGATGTGCAAGTAGTCGCATACGTAGTACCCGCACCAATCAGTTCCTTGTTGTTGTCTCGCACACTTAAGGAGAAACAAATAAATTACTCAATTAAGAACAATTTGGGATTATATACTAACTAGACAAATCTTTATGAATGACCATACCGGATAATCCATGTTAACGTTCAGTTCGGGCCTCCATTGACCACGTCCTTTGTTATTTTTCACAATTTTTTTCCAAACCCTACGCTCAAAGTTAAGTTTGATATTCATGAATTGTTATTAACAGAAAAAAGATTTGATTGTGCAAACTGAACTTACCTGTTCAAGGGGTCTATGATATGTTGGATTGCGGAATATGAATTTCTCATTGAGTCAAAGACTATAAGATTGCCGGTCTCTACGGAAAGTATGAGTAAAATCCAATGATAACTGCAGATATAGATAGGATATATACATAACTGTATTAGACAACTTAGTATTTATTTAGTAATATAACAGAGGTTTGAGTCGATCAAGGCTTACCCAAAATTGTATGGTATGAATATATAGGATTTGTAACGTGGTATTAGAGGAAAATACCACATCACCTTGGCAGGCACCCTCTTTTTGACACGCATCCCCTCAACGTCGCCTGGATCATCTCGAGGGATCTTATACCGGCATGCGTTGCATACAGGGCATGAATCCAAATTTTCATACTCACCTCGATATAGGATGCAGTCATTAGGACAAGCATGTATCTTCTGTGCCTCTAATCCTGAAGGACAAACAACTTTTTTTTGCCTCGTATGTTGTCTCCGGCAAGGTGTTACCCTCAGGGAGTAAGTTTTTAATAAGTTTCAGCAACTCCTCGAATCCCTTGTTAGACAAACCATTTGATGCCTTCCATTGCAATAATTCCAATGTGGTACCCAACTTCTTTTGGTCTTGTTTGCAATCAGGGTACAACAATGTTCTGTAGTCCTCCAACATACGCTTCAGATCTCTCGATTCCTTTTCTGTTTCGCAACCTTCCTCAGCTTCGCGCAGCATCTGACCAAGATCATCTTCTACAACGTATCCTTCAGTATCTTCTTCAGGCTCACCCATTGCAGTGTCGTTGAAAAAGGAATTATAATTGGCTGCAAAGTCAGGAATCCTGTCCTCTTCTTCTACATTATTATCCAGCTCAATTCCTCTTTCGCCATGCTTGGTCCAAACATAGTAGTTCGGCATGAAACCACTATTGAACAAGTGACTATGGATGGTTCTTGATGATGAGTAATCTTTCTCATTCTTACAGAATTTGCATGGACAACGAACGAAACCGTCATACTTGTGTTTCTCGGCCGCTTCTATGAATTCATGCACGCCATCAAGGAACTCCTTTGAACGCCGATCGGCCATGTACATCCATTGCCGACTCATCTAGGTCCACAATACATTTATATACATCATTGTAGTGTTGTAACATCCCAAAAATCTAACAAAAATAAATCACGCGCTAATCCTTGTTTTGTCGTTGAGCTCGATCCCTTCTTGTTTCATCTTCCGCCTGACTTCCCGATACCCCGAGGAACCGAGCCGGCACCCAAATCTTCCACTGTCCCATCCCTGTTTGGCCCTCGGCCTGCGCGTCGCACGCGGCCGACACACGCGTGGCCGACCGCGGCCGCGATCAGCGCCGACGCGCTCGCCCCCTCTCCCTCTTTATTTCTCTCCCCTCCTTTTCTTTTTCTTTTTCTTTTTCCCATTTTCTTTTCCCATTTTCTTTTTTTCTTTTTCCTCTCCTTCCCTCTCCCTCTCTCTCCTACCCGCGCGCTCGGCTCCCTCCCTCTCTACTCTGCCCGCTCCCGAGCGCCGCCCGCTCGCCCGCTCCCCTCTGCCGCGCGACCCCACCGCGTCGTCCTCCCTGCTCGGCCGCCCCGCTCCGCGCCTTCTGCTCGGCCCGCTCGACCGTGTGCACGCGCGCCGCCCCTGACCGGCCGCGCGCTCGCACACCCGGCGCCCGTCGCGCCGCGCCGCGACGTCGCCCGGCCGCCTTCCCGTGCGCGCACTCGGCCTTCGCCCGCTCGACCGCGCGCCAAGCCCCACCTCGGCCCCACACCACCGGCGTGAGCTCGCCCGCCCAGACCGCCTCTGCACGCCCACGCGGTCACGCCGTGACCTACGCGCCCGCGCACGCTACATCGCCGGTCCCGCTCGCCCTGCCGCCCCGCGCACACCGCCGTTGACGGCCGCACACCGCCGCCGCCTGCCACACGCAAACGCCCAGCACGCCGCCGTGCCGCCCTCGCCAAACTCCCGCCTCGCCGCAGCCCTTCCGCCGGCCGAACCTGCCCCGCTGCTGCCTTTTCAACGCCGCCGTCGCCTCAGCAACAGGCCGCCGCTGTTCGGGTTGACGCCGGGCCACCACGCGCTCGACGCAGCACCGCCACGGCGACAAGACCGCTCCGGCAGCGCCCGCCCCACACCATTAACGCCGCCGAGGTGTCGCGTCGCGAGCCTCGCCGGCCACCCCGTTCTCACCCCTCTCCACCGCCTTGGCCGCCTATAAAAAGGGCCGCGGAGCGTCCCCGAGTGCCACATCCACTACCAAGAGCCGCAGCCGCCGCCCTAGCCACTCCTTGCTCCCCTAGCGCCGCCGCCGCCTACCTTGTAGCTCCGCCGCCGCTGGCCGCAGTGGCCAGGCCGCCACGCCCCACCCCGGCACAAGGTGAGGCCGGGGATCGACCCCGCAGGGCCCCCACCTCCTTTCCCCTCTACCCCGGGCCGCCGGCGAGGCTCAGAGCCGCCGAATCGCCGGCGCCAAGCGCCGCCTCCACCCTCCCCTGTTCAGGACGCGAGAAGGGGGAAGAAGAAGGGCGATTTCGCCCAGAACCCCCTCCCTTTCCCCTATTTCCTTAAGAACCCTTCCACCTCTTGGTATTTTTGCAATTAGAACCCCCTCTTCTGCTATATTCTCAAAACAAACCCTCACCATATAAACTTAGTTATAAATAAGCCCCTGACTCTTTTAGATTGACCCATGAAGTTTCTAAAATATAAACCAAGCCCCTGCCTACTTAATCTTAATTACAATTAGGTCCCTAGACCCCTGTTTAGGCCCCGAACACTCCTTTGACCTATCATTTCATGCGCCAAATGACCCCGGCTTAACCTAAGATTTTACCCCGCCTCTCCTAACTCAGTTTTGGCCATACCATTCAGAAACCATTCAAAAATAACAATCTATGCTCTATATTTCATGTGTTCCCGTTTCGAGCTCGACGACAAATCTTTGTTTTGATTGAATGTTTGTTTGTGTGCGCTGTAGACCACGGAGTGAACGAAGGAGAACCCGTTGACGAGCAGTGCTGTGAGCAGGTGGACGAGGACCCGTTCCGCGACCCCGAGCCCGAAGGACAGGACTTCCCCGAAGGCTTTGAAGACGGCAAGTTCAATCCCATCCTTTGATGCATGTTTCTGTCCTAGTTTTTATAAACACAACCCAATGGCCTGTTTTATAAATTGCATATGTTTTACTTGCATGAAAACACGGTTGGATAGCCACCCCTTGATTTGTGATGACCATTCCTTGACCACCTAGATTAATGTCTGATTTTGTTTGGACGTTAATCGATATTAGAATGCTTAGGACTTTACTCATAATACTATTTGATTTATAAAGAAAATGTGTGCGTGTGGGAAGGGATAAAATGTGGATTTTCGAAAGATGAGTATGGGCGAGATGGACGGCATTTCTGTGTGATTTGCCGATTGGTGTGCTTGTGCCTGTGTGGCAGAGCAAGGAGGGAGATATCCATCTTGTCGTGTCTAAGGACCGAGTTGGTGTGTCATCTCACCTAACCCCATTATCGTGCAAACCACTCGACCGTTGTATGGGCAACGGCGTAGCATAAATCCCACTAGTTGGTGTGATAGCCATCAGGAGAGCTGAGAGCAACGGGTGACTAAGGAGAAGGGATAAGCCCAGAGTGACTTATGCCCGGTTATACCTAAGTGAATGGTCCCTTGGTGCATCCCGTGATGGCTAGTCAGGCTTAGCTATGGTGGGTAATGGCTATGTTGGGATCTACACCGACACGACGGTGTTCGAGTTGTGGTATCCTACTTGTGGGTAAAGTTGCACACCTCTGCAGAGTTAAGAATCTATTCGAATAGTCCGGGCCCACGGTATTGGGCGAGTTATGGTGTGGTCACATAACTAGTGTTTCTTTGGGATGGGCTGGTGTGAGTTGATTTGGAATTGGTTCCGGCAGTTGTGCCGTGTGCTACGACGGACGGGGAGTCCGGTAGCAGTTTTAAAACCTGAACTCTGTGTTACTGCAAAAACTGATTTCTAAAAGGTTTTTCATAAAATAAACCCCTGCATAAAATGTCGTTTTTCCGCAAATTAAACCGTAACCTTATCCTTGATTTACCTATGCATATTATTCTGTTATAACCCCCTCCGTGGGTGTGGTTGGACTTGCTGAGTACGTTTGTACTCACCCCACTCTTACTTTTTACAGAAGAAGACCCAGACTTCGTTCCAGACGACGCCGAGTAGGGTTATCGTTCTACACCCAACCTTGCCTGTGGAACCGGCCCTGTTGAGATGCCTCCGCTGTCGCAGTACTCTGAGCCCGTAGTAGACCCTATGTGGTTCGCGGTCTGGTGTTATGTCGTAGCCTGGTTAATTATTATTATCATCTGTATCGAGTGTCCGCCAAGGTTTGTAAGGTTTTGAACCATCTGATGTAATAAATGTGGCATCAGCCTCCTGGGACTGATGTTTTGTATCACATTTAAGTCTTCTCTTATGAGGGGACGCTTCAGGTGGTATCAAAGCCGTAGGTTGGCCGTAGGACGTGACCCTAGGAGCGAAACCCGTTTTCAGGACCTTTCACCTTAGGACTTTTCTATCCTTAATCCTTTCCTCACACAAACACTTACCTTGGGTTCTTGCCCTGTTCCAGATGGCTGACGATGGATGGATCGGCGGAATCTGTTTCGCAGAGCCCGGCCTTCCTAAGTTGTTGATACTCAGCCTGGAACGCATTGGAGTTGTGGATCCGCCGGAGTTTCTTTACCGGGAGTACGACTCCAAGGGCACTCTTCGGTGTGACCTGATGATCTTCATAGCAAGGAGCACCCGCTACCCTGATGTGGACCCTTGGTTCATCTCCACCACTGGGTTCCGTTTCCCGGACACTTATCGAAAAGCCGCCCGCAAAGCCCTACGACGGCTCCGAGTGATCTACAGGCATCATCTCCAGCGTACTCCTATGGGATTTTTCCCGCCGACTGAAGGAAGAGGACACACATGGATTGCCAGGATGAGAGGACTTGGAAGAGAAGAAGAAGACCTGGAAGACACGGTCTCTCACCTATCCATCTATCTCACCGGCCTGGATGAGCTCTATCGCGAGCAAGCAGCACAACTGAAACAGCAGGTCCACAGAGCAGAAAAAGCAACCCAGGAGATGGAGGAACAACGGTCGAGGACTTTCCATGCCGAGTATTCCCTAGCCGCCCTCCAAGTCCAAATGGATGAAAAAGAGGAAGAACTGGAAGAACAGCGGGCAAGAGCCACACACGCCGAGGACTCGCTAGCCGCTCTCCAAGCTCGTATGCGGAGGTACGAGGCTCGCTGGGGAATAGGCGGATGGATAGAGGAAGATGAAGAAGAAGAACCCATGGAAACCCATTGGGACGTAGGTACTCAGACAGAGGAAGAAGAGCCCGAGGAAACCCATTGGGATAAGGGTACTCAGACCGATGACACCACGGATCAGTATCTCCCACTGAAGAAGCGCTCTCTTAGGATCGAGGAAGAGTCCCCATGATAGGAGTAGTCTCTAAGCTAGAACCTTTGCTCTAATAATAATCATGTACCCATGAAGTTGTACCCCCATGACGCCATAAATAAAAATCATCTACCCCTTTGTGTACCTCAAATAATTGTGCAAGTTTTTCACCATATCTTTGTTTTCAGATGGCTGAGGAAGGATGGACCCAGGGCAACTGCCAAGCTGCACCTGGCTTCCCCAGCCTCTTGATCAATGCCCTGGAAAGCCTTGGAGTCACGGAACTCCCAAGGTACTACAGCAGAGAGTACGAGCATCATGGCACTCTCCGCTGCAGGGTGATCCTAGTTGTCGCAAGAAGTGACCGCCACCCCGACATCCTGTCATGGCGAGTGACTGCTACAGGGTTTAGGCACCAGGACACCTATCCCCTAGCCGTCAGGAAAGCACTTCGCTACTTGTGCCGGATTTTCGAAGGACACCTCACCCCCACACCAATGAGGTTCTTCCCACCAGCCATCAGGACACCAGTTTGGGAAGCTCGAATGAGAAGCCTGGAACGGCGCCGCCATGAAGAAGTCCTCCTGTACCAAGTAGCTACCTACCTAGCCTCCTTGGATCAGCTCTTTGACGAGCAAGCCAACTTGCTGAGGGAACAGACCCATCGAGCCGAGCAAGCAGAGCTCGCGCTAAGACTGCAGCAGATCCGAGCAGTCCAAGCCGAGGCAAGAGCCGCAGCAGCGGTCAGCAGTGAAGCAGTTGCTCAGGAGAGCCTCAGACAAGCCCGAGACCGGCGTATGCAAGAATGGACTAGTAGTGGAACTGCAGTCCCGGCAATAGGGGAAGACCATGTTCTGCTCGGAACGCCCGTCATAGGATGGGGAACACTCGTTGGAAACCCACTAGCCCCACCCGAGAATCCTGGAAGGTCTACGGCCGCCGCCGCAAGAGAAGCCGCAACGCAACCCCGGGAAAACGGAGGTCTAGAGGATGGCGAACCGGGACCACTCGTTTCCCCGGAGGTCGTGTGTTCCTTTCCGAGGGAGGAACCCACTCAAGCCGATGAGTCAGCCTAAAGTGTTAGCGACCGTCAAGGGATGAAGCCGTGTGGTCCGAAGAAGATCAGTGCCCCTTTTCTTTTGTAGTTGTGTACCCGGTCGTGTAGTACGCGTTTGACCTTGCCCCTTATTGTACCACCCTTGCTGTAATAAAGTTGCTTGTGCTTGTTGTTTGTGATGATTGCTTGTTGATTGTGTGCTTGCCGGCAGTAAATAGATACTGCCTTTTCAAAAATACGACTTAACCAACTTAAACATCACCTAATCTTAGTCCCAATCCACTCGTTCTGCAGATGGTTTCCCGGAGCATCACAAGGGCCTCCCGAGTCAGGGACCCTGCAGCCGCTGATGCAGGAGTACACCCTGACGGGCAAAACCATCCTCAGGAAGAACAAGAAGTGAGTCAGGGCAGAGGAGAAAATCATGGTGCACAGCTGCCACCACCACCACCACCTTTCGTGGACCTGGCACAAGTAATCCATAACCAGACTCTCATACTGGAGACACTGGCCAATGCTCTAGTGAACAGGCAGCCACGAGAGCAGACCTTTAATGACAAGCTGACAGCTTTTCTGAGGGCCAAGCCACCCACTTTTGCCGGATCCAGCAACCCCTTGGATGCAGATGACTGGCTCCGCGTGATCCAGAGGAAGCTCGAGCCATTTGGGTGCCAGGATCGAGATAAAGTTCTTCTGGCTGCACATCAACTCACCGGGACTGCCTTAGCCTGGTGGGAGAATTACTGCGCTGCTGCCAGAGATGCCTCCACCATCACCTAGAATGAATTCGTGAGGGAGTTCCGCCGTTATCACATCCCCTCGGCCACCATGAAGCGCAAGGCGGATGAGTTCCGCGCACTTCAGCAGGGGAGTATGTCGGTGGAAGAATATACTCACCAGTTTATGGAGCTGTCTCGATATGCGCCAGATGAAGTGAACGACGACGAGAAGAAGCAGGACATGTTCAAGAAGGGACTAAACCCAGAACTCAGGACCCTGCTCACCCCTCAGATCTACCCTGATTTCAACACCTTGATGAACAAGGCAATCCTCACCGAGAAGGCTAAGATTGATGAAAGGAAAGAGAACAAGCGCAAGTTTCTGGAGAGTAAGTCTCGCCAGCAGGATCGTTTTCAGAAGACCAGAAGTCTCAGCTACAACGCACCAAGGTCCCAAGCCCCAATGCAGTACAAAACTCAGTCTCAAGTGACAGGACCACGGGCCCCTAACACACAGCCCAGAAGCCAGAACACCGTGAGGGCCTCACAGAGTAATGCAAGCCAGGTCACCAACAACAACGGCAATGTGAGGGCCTGCTTCAACTGTCGTGAGACGGGTCATTTCATCGCCGACTGCCCCTATGCTAAGAACAAGCCGGCTACATCAGCTTTTTCCAACACAGTGAATGGACCCAAACCTGTTCTGACCGGTGCCAACCGAGTGCCCCTCCGCGGCAACAGCAACAACAACAACAGCCAGCAGAGGCAGCCCCAGCAATCTTTTGGACGAGCCCGCGTCAACCACATCGACGCACATGAAGCTCAAGGAGCCCAGGGCGTAGTACTCGGTGAGTACCTAGTTAGCTCAACTCTTGCAACAGTACTGTTTGATTCTGGAGCATCACACTCATTCATATCCTCAAGTTTTGTGGAGAAACATAAAATACCTACAGTACTACTAAAAACACCCCTATTAACCCGGACGCCCGGAGGAGACATCAGGTGTCAACTGGGTTGTCTACGGGTAAGTATCAATTTAAGTGGGGTAGAGTTCTTAGCAGACCTAGTAGTACTTAAGTCAGAAGGGATAGATGTGATCCTTGGAATGGACTGGCTAAGCAAACATAATGGCCTCATAGGTTGTACGGACAAGGTAGTACACCTAACAAACCCAGAAGGAGTCCGAGTGACCTGCCATACCCGGGAAAGTGGAGCAAACCCGATGGTGTTTAGCATGGAAGCCAAGTCCTTGGAAGAAGTCCCAGTAGTGAATGAGTACCCCGATGTCTTTCCCGAAGAACTTCCCGGTATGCCACCAGATAGGGACATAGAATTTGTCATTGATCTTGTTCCTGGAACCGCCCCCATAGCCAAAAGACCCTATAGGATGGCAGCCTCTGAGTTGGCAGAGTTAAAGAAACAACTAGAGGAGTTACAACGGATTGGCTTCATCAGGCCAAGTTCGTCTCCTTGGGGAGCCCCGGTTCTATTCGTCAAGAAGAAGGACGGAAGTATGAGGCTATGTGTAGATTACCGGGCACTAAACGAGGTCACTATCAAGAATAAGTACCCCCTTCCCAGGATCGATGATCTTTTCGATCAATTAAAAGGAGCCAAGTACTTTTCCAAGATTGACCTAAGGTCCGGATATTTTCAGCTCAAGATTAGGGAAAGCGACATCCCGAAGACAGCCTTTGTCACCCGATACGGACAGTTTGAGTTCACAGTGATGTCTTTTGGACTGACAAATGCACCTGCCTATTTCATGAACCTCATGAACAAAGTGTTTATGGACGAGCTAGATAAGTTTGTCGTAGTCTTCATTGACGACATACTTATTTACTCGAAGAGCATTCAGGAGCACGAGCAGCACCTGAGGGTAGTTTTGGAAAAACTAAGAGTGCATAGGCTATACGCCAAATTCAGCAAGTGTGAATTTTGGCTGGAGAAAGTAGCCTTCCTTGGTCATATTTTGACCGCAGAAGGAGTGGCAGTAGACCCCGAGAAGGTCGAAGCAGTATCCAACTGGCAGTCGCCGACCAATGTGAGTGAGATCAGGAGTTTTCTTGGATTAGCTGGGTATTATCGGAGATTCATTGAAGGGTTTTCTAAAATAGCCCGGCCCATGACAGAGCTGCTCAAGAAAGAAAAGAAGTTCACCTGGACGGAGTCGTGCGAAAGGAGCTTCCAGGAGTTGAAGCGAAGATTGACGACAGCCCCAGTGCTAACCCTGCCGGATATTCATCGGGATTTCGTCATCTATTGTGATGCGTCCCGACAAGGATTGGGTTGTGTACTGATGCAAGATGGGAAAGTCGTTGCATATGCTTCCCGTCAGCTCAGGACTCATGAGCAAAATTACCCGACCCATGACCTAGAACTTGCAGCCGTAGTGCACGCACTTAAGATCTGGAGGCATTATTTGATTGGAAATAAGTGTGAAATCTTCACCGACCATAAAAGTCTGAAGTATATCTTCACCCAGCCGGACTTGAACTTGAGGCAAAGAAGATGGCTAGAATTAGTCAAAGATTATAATTTGGAAATTCATTATCACCCAGGTAAAGCCAATGTAGTAGCCGATGCCCTAAGTCGGAAATCCTACGGGCCCAAGAATGACCATTTACGAGAGGAAATGGCACGATTAAATGTGCACATTGTCCCTCGAGGTTCCAGCCAAGTGCTGAACGTTCAATCCACTCTAGAAGAAAGAATCAGGAAAGTCCAAAAATCGGACAAGGGACTGATGGAAATCCGGAGGCAAACCGGAGAAAATAAGGCCCCAGACTTTCGAGTTGATAATAAGGGAACGTTGTGGTATAAAGACAGAATTTGTGTACCCCAGAAAGGAGATTTCAGGCAGATGATCATGGATGAAGCCCATAACTCGGCCTACTCAATTCACCCAGGATCCACCAAAATGTATATGGACTTAAAACAGAAGTATTGGTGGAATGGGATGAAGGCAGATATTGCACGGTTCGTCGCCCATTGCGATACTTGCCAGAGAATCAAAGCCGAACACCAAAAGCCGGCAGGACTGTTGCAACCCCTACCCATTCCGGTGTGGAAATGGGATGAAGTAGGTATGGATTTTGTAGTGGGTTTGCCCAGAACCCAGAAAGGACATGACTCCATATGGGTAATAGTGGATCGCCTTACCAAATCAGCTCACTTCATACCCGTACGGACCAACTATGACGGGGAGAAGCTAGCTAAGCTCTATATAGAGAACATAGTGAAATTGCATGGTGTGCCCAGCCGAATCGTTTCAGATAGAGGGACCCAGTTCACCTCTAGATTTTGGAAGAGCTTGCATAAAGCCATGGGCACCAAGCTAGACTTTAGTTCCGCTTATCACCCGCAGACGGATGGTCAGACAGAAAGGGTGAATCAGATCATGGAGGATATGCTGAGAGCATGTGTCCTCACTTATGGCAAGGATTGGGAGCAGAGTCTACCATACGCCGAGTTCTCATACAACAACGGGTACCAAGCAAGCTTGGGCATGTCACCGTTTGAAGCTCTCTATGGAAGAAAATGCAGAACCCCTCTGATGTGGTCAGAAGTTGGAGAACGTGCCCTAGTCGGCCCCGCACTCATAAAAGAAGCCGAAGAAAGAGTCGCCGAGATTCGAGAAAAGCTAAAAGCAGCCCAGTCCCGACAAAAGAGCTATGCAGACAAGAAAAGACGGGAAATAAGTTTCAACCCAGGAGATTTCGTGTATCTCAAGGTATCACCTATTCGAGGAACCCGAAGATTCCAAGTACAAGGAAAATTGGCCCCTCGGTATATTGGACCATACCGAGTTTTGAAGAAAGTTGGAGCGGTAGCATACCGTTTGGAGCTACCAGAAGAAATGTCGGATATCCACCCAGTATTCCATGTCTCGCAGTTGAGAAGGTGTTTGAGGATACCCGAAGTAGAGCATGTGCCGGTTGAAACGATAGATCTGCAGCCAGACCTGCGATATCAGGAAATACCGGTGAAGATCCTAGACACCGTCACCAGGAGGACCAGAAACTCCGAAGTACGAATTTGCAGAGTTCAGTGGAGCAGACACGGAGTAAAAGAAGCTACGTGGGAACGCGAAGATGCTCTGAAGAAGGAATTTCCCCACCTATTTAAGGATCAGTCGAATCTCGAGGACGAGATTCATTTTAAGTGGGGTAGGTTTGTAACATCCCAAAAATCTAACAAAAATAAATCACGCGCTAATCCTTGTTTTGTCGTTGAGCTCGATCCCTTCTTGTTTCATCTTCCGCCTGACTTCCCGATACCCCGAGGAACCGAGCCGGCACCCAAATCTTCCGCTGTCCCATCCCTGTTTGGCCCTCGGCCTGCGCGTCGCACGCGGCCGACACACGCGTGGCCGACCGCGGCCGCGATCAGCGCCGACGCGCTCGCCCCCTCTCCCTCTTTATTTCTCTCCCCTCCTTTTCTTTTTCTTTTTCTTTTTCCCATTTTCTTTTCCCATTTTCTTTTTTTCTTTTTCCTCTCCTTCCCTCTCCCTCTCTCTCCTACCCGCGTGCTCGGCTCCCTCCCTCTCTACTCTGCCCGCTCCCGAGCGCCGCCCGCTCGCCCGCTCCCCTCTGCCGCGCGACCCCACCGCGTCGCCCTCCCTGCTCGGCCGCCCCGCTCCGCGCCTTCTGCTCGGCCCGCTCGACCGTGTGCACGCGCGCCGCCCCTGACCGGCCGCGCGCTCGCACACCCGGCGCCCGTCGCGCCGCGCCGCGACGTCGCCCGGCCGCCTTCCCGCGCGCGCACTCGGCCTTCGCCCGTTCGACCGCGCGCCAAGCCCCACCTCGGCCCCGCACCACCGGCGTGAGCTCGCCCGCCCAGACCGCCTCTGCACGCCCACGCGGTCACGCTGTGACCTACGCGCCCGCGCACGCCACATCGCCGGTCCCGCTCGCCCTGCCGCCCGCGCACACCGCCGTTGACGGCCGCACACCGCCGCTGCCTGCCACACACAACGCCCAGCACGCCGCCGTGCCGCCCTCGCCAAACTCCCGCCTCGCCGCAGCCCTTCCGCCGGCCGAACCTGCCCCGCTGCTGCCTTTTCAACGCCGCCGTCGCCTCAGCAACAGGCCGCCGCTGTTCGGGTTGACGCCGGGCCACCACGCGCTCGACGCAGCACCGCCACGGCGACAAGACCGCTCCGGCAGCGCCCGCCCCACACCATTAACGCCGCCGAGGTGTCGCGTCGCGAGCCCCGCCGGCCACCCCATTCTCACCCCTCTCCACCGCCTTGGCCGCCTATAAAAAGGGCCGCGGAGCGTCCCCGAGTGCCACATCCACTACCAAGAGCCGCAGCCGCCGCCCTAGCCACTCCTTGCTCCCCCTAGCGCCGCCGCCGCCTACCTTGTAGCTCCGCCGCCGCTGGCCGCAGTGGCCAGGCCGCCACGCCCCACCCCGGCACAAGGTGAGGCCGGGGATCGACCCCGCAGGGCCCCCACCTCCTTTCCCCTCTACCCCGGGCCGCCGGCGAGGCTCAGAGCCGCCGAATCGCCGGCGCCAAGCGCCGCCTCCACCCTCCCCTGTTCAGGACGCGAGAAGGGGGAAGAAGAAGGGCGATTTCGCCCAGAACCCCCTCCCTTTCCCCTATTTCCTTAAGAACCCTTCCACCTCTTGGTATTTTTGCAATTAGAACCCCCTCTTCTGCTATATTCTCAAAACAAACCCTCACCATATAAACTTAGTTATAAATAAGCCCCTGACTCTTTTAGATTGACCCATGAAGTTTCTAAAATATAAACCAAGCCCCTACCTACTTAATCTTAATTACAATTAGGTCCCTAGACCCCTGTTTAGGCCCCGAACACTCCTTTGACATATCATTTCATGCGCCAAATGACCCCGTCTTAACCTAAGATTTTACCCCGCCTCTCCTAACTCAGTTTTGGCCATACCATTCAGAAACCATTCAAAAATAACAATCTATGCTCTATATTTCATGTGTTCCCGTTTCGAGCTCGACGACAAATCTTTGTTTTGATTGAATGTTTGTTTGTGTGCGCTGTAGACCACGGAGTGAACGAAGGAGAACCCGTTGACGAGCAGTGCTGTGAGCAGGTGGACGAGGACCCGTTCCGCGACCCCGAGCCCGAAGGACAGGACTTCCCCGAAGGCTTTGAAGACGGCAAGTTCAATCTCATCCTTTGATGCATGTTTCTGTCCTAGTTTTTATAAACACAACCCAATGGCCTGTTTTATAAATTGCATATGTTTTACTTGCATGAAAACATGGTTGGATAGCCACCCCTTGATTTGTGATGACCATTCCTTGACCACCTAGATTAATGTCTGATTTTGTTTGGACGTTAATCGATATTAGAATGCTTAGGACTTTACTCATAATACTATTTGATTTATAAAGAAAATGTGTGCGTGTGGGAAGGGATAAAATGTGGATTTTCGAAAGATGAGTATGGGCGAGATGGACGGCATTTCTGTGTGATTTGCCGATTGGTGTGCTTGTGCCTGTGTGGCAGAGCAAGGAGGGAGATATCCATCTTGTCGTGTCTAAGGACCGAGTTGGTGTGTCATCTCACCTAACCCCATTATCGTGCAAACCACTCGACCGTTGTATGGGCAACGGCGTAGCATAAATCCCACTAGTTGGTGTGATAGCCATCAGGAGAGCTGAGAGCAACGGGTGACTAAGGAGAAGGGATAAGCCCAGAGTGACTTATGCCCGGTTATACCTAAGTGAATGGTCCCTTGGTGCATCCCGTGATGGCTAGTCAGGCTTAGCTATGGTGGGTAATGGCTATGTTGGGATCTACACCGACACGACGGTGTTCGAGTTGTGGTATCCTACTTGTGGGTAAAGTTGCACACCTCTGCAGAGTTAAGAATCTATTCGAATAGTCCGGGCCCACGGTATTGGGCGAGTTATGGTGTGGTCACATAACTAGTGTTTCTTTGGGATGGGCTGGTGTGAGTTGATTTGGAATTGGTTCCGGCAGTTGTGCCGTGTGCTACGACGGACGGGGAGTCCGGTAGCAGTTTTAAAACCTGAACTCTGTGTTACTGCAAAAACTGATTTCTAAAAGGTTTTTCATAAAATAAACCCCTGCATAAAATGTCGTTTTTCCGCAAATTAAACCGTAACCTTATCCTTGATTTACCTATGCATATTATTCTGTTATAACCCCCTCCGTGGGTGTGGTTGGACTTACTGAGTACGTTTGTACTCACCCCACTCTTACTTTTTACAGAAGAAGACCCAGACTTCGTTCCAGACGACGCCGAGTAGGGTTATCGTTCTACACCCAACCTTGCCTGTGGAACCGGCCCTGTTGAGATGCCTCCGCTGTCGCAGTACTCTGAGCCCGTAGTAGACCCTATGTGGTTCGCGGTCTGGTGTTATGTCGTAGCCTGGTTAATTATTATTATCATCTGTATCGAGTGTCCGCCAAGGTTTGTAAGGTTTTGAACCATCTGATGTAATAAATGTGGCATCAGCCTCCTGGGACTGATGTTTTGTATCACATTTAAGTCTTCTCTTATGAGGGGACGCTTCAAGTGTACAAATAATACATTCATACTATATTAAATTTGAATTCAAATATATAATTGATAATGCTTATAACTATAATAAATAAATACTATTCACTTATCAAATAAATTAAATGATAACTGCTTCTAAAAACCAATTGCTAAGTTATGGAGAAAAATAACTAACCTTTTTTGAAGAAAAAAAAATCGCCTCCCCTCCCCTTACTCAGCTGCCATGAACAGTGAGTTCACGGCAGCTTGGAGGGGGGAGGGGTTGGGGTATTTATAGGCGTGGCTCAAAGGCACCGGTTGGTGCTCAACAACCGGTGCCAAACAAAAGGCATAGGCACCGGTTGATGTTACTAACCGGTGCCTTTGTTGTGGGCACGTGGCGGCACCGGGCCATGGCAAAATCCGGTGCCATTGTCCACCCTTTAGGCACCGGTTGGTTCCACCAACCGGTACCTATTCCTCCATGTGCTTTTGGTACCGGTTGGTGGCACTAACCGGTTCCTATATTGAAGTTTTGGTACCGGGTGATGCTTTAACCCGGTACCAAACACCTTACCTTTGATCACCGCTGGCCAAAGGTACCAACTGCTTTTGCAGCCGGTACTGATGCGTGGCATTAGTACCGGTTGCAACAGCAGCTGGTACCTTTGGCCAGGACCTTTGGCCTGTTTTCTAGTAGTGCATCCTCCACGGCCACAGCCATGGGTGCCAAGAGCTACATTTGGAGCACCACGTCCAGCAATGCCAGCGCCACCACAGAACCGTCCTCCTGCTGCACCATCTAGACAACAGCCTTGCTACAATTGCGGCAGACCTGGGCACTTTGCTTGGGATTGCCGATTTCCAAAGGTGGGGAATCAAGGAAAAGCCCCCGTTGCTGGACAGACTTCGGGGCTGAAGTTCACCAAGAAGAGGTTCCTGAACCCGAGAACTGGACGCGTTCACTTTATGAACGTGGAAGAGATACCAGAAGGGGAGCCCGTAATGGCTGGTATGTTTACTCTCAACAATTGCCCCGTAGTTGTTCTGTTTGATTCCGGTGCATCACATTCTTTTATCAGTCCAGCTTTTATTCAAAGAAATATGATAGAAGCATGTCCAACAAAAACTCAATACTCCATTAGTGCACCTGGAGCAATCCAAACCACCAATCATATAGCTATGAATGTGACTCTAGACTTGAATGGTACCAAAATAAAAGTTACCCCTTTGGTACTAGAGAATCAAGGCATAGATTTGATTTTGGGAATGAATTGGTTGAATCAGCATGAAGTTGTGATGGATCTAGCCACCAGAAGTATCCGTCTTAGCACTCTAGACGGACACTTAATAGAAATTAAGCTACCCATTCAATTCAAAATTGATGGAGTAGTGAATAAGATTGAAGGAAAGGCACTTCACGAGATCCCGGTGGTCTGTGAATATCCAGATGTGTTTCCGGATGATCTACCGGGAATGCCTCCGGATAGAACGGTAGAGTTTTCCATAGAGTTAGAGCCTGGTACCGCACCTATCTCTAGACAACCCTACCGTATGCCTCCAAATGAGCTGGCAGAGCTTAAGAAACAGTTGCAAGAGTTGCTTGACAAGGGTTTTATTCAGCCAAGCTCGTCACCTTGGGGTTGTCCAGCCTTATGTGAAAAAGAAGGATGACACTTTGAGGTTGTGTGTTGACTATCGACCATTGAATGCTGGTACAATCAAGAATAAATATCCCTTGCCCATAATTGATTTGTTATTTGATCAGTTAGCTGGAGCCAAAGTGTTTTCAAAAATAAATCTTCGATCGGGGTACCACCAAATTAAGATTAAACCAGAAAATGTTCCGAAAACAGCTTTCTCTACCAGATGCAGACTGTATGAGTACTTAGTTATGTCATTTGGACTAACTAATGCTCCTGCATACTTCATGTATATGATGAATTCTATGTTCATGCCGGAGTTGGATAAATTTGTGGTGGTATTCATTGATGACATACTGGTATACTCTAAAAATGAGGAAGAACATGCTCAACATTTAAGAATTGTCCTTGATCGACTTAGAGAGCACCAGTTGTATGCTAAATTCAGCAAGTGTGCTTTTTGGCTAAAAGAGGTGCCATTTTTGGGACATGTTTTGTCATCAGAAGGTGTGGCAGTTGATCCCGGGAAAGTTAAAGATGTCTTAATTTGGAAACCCCCTACCACAGTGCATGAAGTCAGAAGCTTTCTTGGATTGGCTGTGTATTATCGTCGATTTATACCTAACTTCTCCAAGATAGCTAAACCCATAACAGAGTTATTGAAAAAGGAGAATAAATTTATATGGTCAAGTGAATGCCAAGAGGCCTTTCAAACACTGAAGACACTATTGACTACTGCACCAGTATTAGCCCAGCCTGATATTCAAAAGCCATTCGATGTATATTGTGATGCTTCTGGTATTGGACTTGGTTGTGTGCTGATGCAAGCAGGCAGAGTTATTGCCTATGCTTCGAGGCAATTGAAAAAGCATGAAGAACACTACCCTACTCATGACTTGGAGTTAGCAGCAGTGATTCATGCTTTAAAGATATGGAGGCACTATCTTTTGGGCAACCTATGTCATATATATACCGACCATAAGAGTCTCAAGTATATATTTATATAGTCAGATTTGAATATGCATCAGAGAAGATGGTTGGAATTAATAAAAGATTACAATCTTGAAGTTCATTATCACCCAGGAAAAGCGAATGTTGTTGCTGATGCGTTGAGCAGGAATCCGCAATGTCATTGCATGATGGCTCAACCCTGGGATAATACTCTTTGCAAGGAGTTAGAAAAGTTGAATATTGGGATAATCGCTCATGGATGTAATTTTAATATTGAGTTGACTCCAACTCTTAGAGAGTTAATTGTTGAAGCTCAAAGAAAAGATATTGGAATCAAACACATTAAAAGAAGGCTAGCCAGCGGAGAATCCATGTGCTTCCACTAGGATCAAGCACACATGTCTAGATACTCTATTCATCCTAGCAGTACCAAACTATATCAAGATTTGAAAACAAGGTTCTGGTGGACTAGAATGAAAAGAGAGATAGCTCGTTATGTGTCAGAATGTGATATATGCCAACGGATTAAAGCATTTCATCAGAAATCACTAGGATTACTACAACCGTTGGCTATACCAAACTGGAAACAGGAGGATATCACCATGGACTTTATTGTAGGTCTACCTAAGACATCCCAAGGCTATGACTCTATTTGGGTCATTGTTGATAGACTTACAAAGTCTGCTCATTTAATTCCAGTCAACACTGTAGACAGAATGCCAAATTATGTAAGTCAGTATATCACCAGAATTGTGGCATTGCATGGAATTCCCAAGACCATACTTCTGATCGAGGAACCCAGTTTGTCTCTGGATTCTAGGAGCAACTACAATCCCGTTTGGGTACCACACTTATTTTAAGTTCAGCATACCATCCACAAACTGGAGGTTAGACTGAAAGAGTCAATCAGATCCTAGAAGATATGTTAAGAGCATGTGTTCTAACTTTCTCGAAGAAATGGGATGAATGCTTGCCTCTAGCAGAATTTTCTTACAATAATAGCTATCAGACTAGTATTCAAGTGGCACCTTTCGAAGCTCTGTACGGTCGAAGATGTAGAACTCCATTGAATTGGTCTATGTCTGGAGAGATAAATTACTTTGGACCTGACATGATAGTAGAAATGGAAGAGAAAGTCAAACAAATACAAGCCAATCTCAAAGCAGCTCAATCAAGATAGAAAAGTTATGCCGATAAGAGACGACAACCACTTACCTTCGAGGTTAGGGATTTTGTATATTTGAAAGTATCACTGATGAAAGGAGTTCATCGATTTGATGTTAAAGGGAAGTTAGCTCCTCGGTACATTGGCCCATATCGTATCTCTGAGCAACGTGGGCTAGTGGCTTACCATTTGGAACTACCCATCCGTTTATCCATGACCCATGATGTTTTCCATGTATCTCAATTAAAGAAGTGTGTTAGAGTACCAGAAGAGATCGTCGAAGATCCAAATCTTGAGATCGAGTCTGATCTAACCTATGAAGAAAAACTGATTAAGATTCTTGATCAGAAAATTCATGACACTCGTACCAAAAGTATTACCTTTTATAAGGTACAATGGAATCATCATACCGAGGAAGAGGCCACTTGGGAACAGGAAGAGTTTCTAAAAACCAATTACCCCGAGTTATTTGAAACATCATGATACTTGATCAATGACAGAGATATGTTCCTTGTAATCTCGAGACGAGATTCTTTTAAGGGGGTAGGCTGTGACAACTCACCCTTGTTAATGAGTGGGATCAAACTCTAAGTGATCCTAATTTTCAATTTTGTTGACTAAGTCAACATTTGGTCAATATAAAAAAGGTAGTGCAATGTATGAGTGTTGTAATGGAACTAAGTTGGAAGGCTTGGAACAGTGACTTGATCATGTTTGAAAGCTCCAAGGTTCCAAGAAAACAAGAAATTCAGCAAAGACCGACGATTTTGCTAAGTCTGAAAACAGTGGTAAACGGCTGAGTTTAGAGGTGAATAAAATGATATTTGATGTAGCAACTTTGTATAACATGTACCAAAATGGAAAGTTGGATGTCCAGGCTTCACAGAGGCCGGCCGAGCTTTAGCGCCGACGAGGGAGGTCGCGTAGCCCAAGCTCCCGATCCGCCGCCAGAGAGGGCCGGTTGGAGCAGGATTCGCGGCCGGAGGAGCGCGGCGCGGCCGAAAGGAGAAGGGCCACGAATCTGGCCGCCGCCGCCGGGCTCTTCCTCCTGCCGTGCCACTAGGAGCAAGGGCCGAGGAGGAACCGGTCAAGTCCTAGATCTACACGGTGCGCCGCCGAAAGCCGCGGGCAAGCTCCGCCCGCCAGTGGAGGCCGGCCTCCGGGAGCTGTAGCCGAGCTCCGCCTCGCCGCATGGAGGGCTGCGGCAGCGCGGGATGGAGGGGCGGCATTGGCGGCGCGGGGTGGAGGGGGCGGGGGCGGGGGCGGGGCAGTGGCGACGCGGTGGCGATTTTTTCCCGCAATGGTCGGCACCAGTTGAGGCGGGAGTCATTATGAAAGCAAGAAAGAGGACGAGGAAAAAACGGACTCGTCATGGGTGCCGCAGTGGTGTGGAATTGACAGAGATGGAACCAGCCCTGACAAAAACTGGAAAGGCAGTGTGAAAGGAAAACCATGGAGGCAGAAGCAGCGGCGGAGCGGGCAGGTGAGCGGACAGGGTCATGAGCACCGTAGATAGCAAATCGAAGCCGACTCAAATTGGACAGACGTGGATAGCCTGAGCGTCCGGAGAATCTATATCATCTCGCCGCCCTCCCTCTCGTCTTCACAGCTCAGTGGAGCCACCATCCCGACAACACGGCGGCGCAGGGCGTTGTACGAGCTGGCGGTGATGGCAGGCCCACTGTTCGTAGGCGACAACGGTGATGGCAAACCCACTGTTCCTGGGCGACGACGGTGAATCAATCACCGTCGAGGATGTCCGCTCCGACATTGCTCCGAGTTCGTCGCCAGAGAACTGATCCACTTCCTCTTTTCCACCAACATCTCGGCCCTGTCCCCCTTTGCCCTGGGCACCGCCGCGGGATGGACCGGTGGATGCGGAGCGGCTCGAAGGACGGCCGGCGACGAGAATAATGTGATCCGCCCTCACCTGGCCGCTTCCCCTCTTCCAGCGAGACGCGCTCCGCCGCCCAGCTCCTCACTCGACCTCGCGCCTCAGCCCAACAGCCACGTGATGGTCTCCCTGGCCTCGGCCCCAAATGCAAGCCAGTCGTCGGCGATGGGCAGAGCGGTCCAACACGCCCATGGGTGGGCCCTTCCCCATGGGCAGCTTCCTTTTCGCGGCTTCAGCTCAAGGGCCGTGGACGCCGACCTCTCCTCACCGTCAGCCTCATAGCATCGTTATTCGTCTTCTCGGCCTCGTGGCCGCCGCGGCCAGCAGGAGAAAGAAGCGGCAGCGGCTGAACCTCCACATCAAGACGGTCTCGCGTTGCATGAGCCCGCAGCAACGGAAAGAAGGGACGTCGGCAGCAAGAGCAGTTCACCCCGCCGCCGCAGAAGCTTGCCAAGATGAATTCATCTGACAACAGTGAGTCCTCTCGCTTGGGGAACATATCCAGATTGTGCTATTTGTTCGTCACTTTGCTGGCCAAGGTGGCCAACTGACCAAGCAGGGACGGCCGTCGGTACGTGTATCTTCACTTCCTGGTTTCTCTGCTCGCGGCCGTTTCTTTGTCTTCATGCGTCTATTTTGCGACGCAGCAAGGCCAGCGGCTGCACCCCGCCGCTATTCGCCTATTCCATCCCAAGATCCCCTGCTGCCTACAAGTGCTTCGTCCATGGAGGATTTATACACCCATGTGTTTGATGGCTTACTTGTGTAACCTATGCTTCGGCCTTGGAGGACGCACGCTATGTGTTCGATGGTTTGCCTCTGCAACATTGGTCAATTCACCATGCGAAATTTACCTAACAAGGAGTCCTATTTGATGGGGAAAAAAGGCACATTCAGGCTACTTGCCTTCTCTAAGGTAATGTTTCTTACTCGAATATGAATTTTATTTTTGAAGCAATAATTTAAACAAATTAAAAGTACCTTGGATATGATGTTCCTTTGCTAGTCTCACATAAAAAAAAAAGTTCAGAGAAAAATCACATATTTGACTGATTGGTCTCACATAAAAAGTTAAAAGATTTAGTTAGAATGCTACATCGCAGTTAATATTTTTTAATGTTCAAAACTAATCTTATGACTGATTGGGATATGGACATATGCAGATTGGTATTTGCACCTCCAGTTATCTATACGGCAATTGGTTCAATAGAACCATGCAATACTCACCACAAAAAGGGATCTATTTTTCAACAGAAGTATTCACATTGTTCTTTTTGTTGCAAATGCATAATTATGGCAGCAGATAAAGGAAAAGGGAGGTCGCTGATAAGCTCCTTCAGTTTGTGGTGGAGTGATGCCTGCTGTTCAAGATAATCACACATTGGATTTTAACTATCAGATCTGATTTTAAATTTCTTACCTACATTTATTTTTTGAGTCCTTGATTTTCATGGATAGGGAGATACTATTTGTGGTACTAATTCTAGAGAGGTCCAGTCAGAATGGATAAGTTCACATGTTGCCTGACCTTTGCAGGACGAGCCTAACATGTAGCTCAGGTGCCCATCTCCTTCTTTCTACTTCAGTTCACGCAATGGTAGCAGAAAGAGAAGTTGCTTATGTCTATGCATCTCTCACATGTACTGTTAATGCTCACCACCTGTTTGGTTAATTAACCGAGAAAGTCTGGAAACAGAATAATAAATTGCATCATTATTGAACGATATTGCTTATTTTCTGTAACTGTGAAGTCATTCACTTTTTCTGATTTGCAAAGTGAATTATTGTAAAACCAAATATTACAACTCCAGTGCATGTAGGTTAGGTGCTATACAAGTGTGCATTATGTTTTTTGAGGAAAGTGAAGATCTCACCGAAAGAGAACTGCAATTAAAGATAAAAGAATATAAAAAATGGGTTCCTGCTCATTTCTTTTCTTCCTTTCCTTTTTTCCCCACTTCATTCCTATTTACTTCAGTAGGCCTGGTTTATATAACTCCTCTGATGCAATACAATATGAGTAGTGTTATCAGATGTGTATAGTGTACCAAAGGGGTGTTAAAGAAGTTAGACTACTACAGATCCCGCTTCTTTTGGCAAAATGATCATCATAAAAAGAAATACAGATTAGTGAAGTGGAGTCTGGCGTGTCAACCAAAGCAACAGGGTGGCCTAGGAATTCAAAACCTAGAAATACAAAACATCTGTTTGCTAAGTAAATGGTTGTTTAAACTGTGTAACGAAGATGGACTTTGGCAATCTTTGTTGAAAAATAAGTATCTTACTAATAAAACCATAGGGGGCTGCACTAGCAGGTTATCAGACTCACACTTCTGGAAAGGACTTATGAAGGTGAAAGATCAATTTTTAAGTTTGGGATACTTTAAAGTGAACAATGGAAGTCAGACTAGGTAATCAACTACTAAAATTGAAATTTCCATCGCTATTCAATATAGTCTACAGGAAGCAAGATACTGTTGCTGCTATTCTTAATTCGACACCCCTAAATTTATCTTTTAGGAGAGCGCTAAGGGGTCAGAATTTGAACAGCTAGAACAGAATTGTTTCTTCAATATCAGATTTACAACTCAGGGAGGACCTAGACTTTTTTCATTGGTCACTACACTCATTAGGGTAATTTTCTGTCAAGTCTATGTATGCTGTGTTAGTCAACAATGGGGTTACAGTGTCACAAGATATTTGGCGTGCAAAACTACCAACTAAAATTAAGGTATTTATGTGGTATCTTAAAAAGGGGGTAATTTTAACTAAAGACAATCTGGTTAGACGCAATTGGCATGGAGATAAGTCATGTGCTTACTGTCATGTTCCTGAGTCTATACAACACTTGTTTTTTAGTTGTACTCATGCAAAGTTTTTGTGGCGCGCAGTTCATGTAGTGTTTGGTATATCACAACCATCTTCTATCGATGATCTGTTGAATAGATGGTGCAAAGTGGGAGATAACAAACATAATTTGTTGCTACTAACTGCAGCCTCGGCTATTTGTTGGACCATTTGGATTTCCAGGAATGTTGTTTTTGATAAATGTAAACCAAAATCATACTTGAAGGTACTTTTCAGGGGAACGTATTGGCTATGCCAATGGGCTCTGTTGCAGCAACATGAGCATCAGCACGCCCTCGTCCTCCCATGTCAGCAGCTTGAGGTGGCGGCACTTCGAGTCTTTGCGTCATTTGGATGGCTAACGTCGAGTCGATTAGGTTTTCATTAATCATGAGAAAAACTTGTTCAGTTTATTTACCTCGCTTAGACTTGTTTGTGCGAGTGTTTGGAACTTTTTACTGGTTTTGTAATAAGTGGACTGATTCTACCCTGTGTAGATGAAGCCGGATAGTATCTATCCTTTATCTTAAAAAACAATCTGACAGTTAGAAGCAACTTTTGTATTGTTCAGGTTTTGCAGCATTGCACCTTAGACGAGGAGGAAAATTAAAAAAAAAACTTTTTCATTCCATCATCAATTCATCTCTAGCATTGTGTCAGATATGCGAAGACTAACGCCTCTTGTGGTTTGGTTTGTGGTGGTAAAGTTAATGATAATATCCTTAATCATGACGCTTTGCAATTATATTAGTTTTCCTGAGTGCTGCGGTATCTTTGTCGTAGGCCGTAGCTATTGCTATTCTTCTACCCTCATAGACCATTTTAGTTAAATAGCGCCTCCCTATTGTATATAATTCCACGCCAGAATGGTTTGGTTTGTTAGAATGCTAAATCGCTGTTAATATTTTCCTGATATTCTGACCTAATCTCATGGCTGATTGGGATATGCACATATGTACCTTGGTATTTGCATCTTTAGGTAACACATATTCATATGTGAAAGATCTTTCAAACAATTGGTTTAATAGAGCCATGTAAAACTCACCACAAAAGGGATATAGTTTTCAACAAAACACTAATATTTATTACCATTCAAAGCACTAATATTTTTCAACTAAATTTCATAATTTATAAAATTTTAAATAACCAAATTGATACAGAGTAAATATAAGCGCGCGCCTAACGTATTAGTATTCCATGAATCGACTTTCTCATAGACAAGTTACATGTGAGAGGAGTAGGACCCTCTAGGTTGTCATAGCACCTAGCAAGTTCAGGTTTGAATTTACAGGACTGATTTTAAAAAACCCCTCACCGGCAAATCGGGTTTCAGGATTTTCTAGGTTGAGAAAAGGTTGCTTCTTCTTAATGAAAAATTGTAGGGTGGTTTCAACCTACCGGTTTCGTATTTTTAAGACAAGTTACGTAATTGAGTACAAGATCAAAGTACTGTTGCCATGGTAACCAAATTTGAAACAATTGCCTGCAAACTTGTCAAGAAACAGCTATAATATACAAGAGGGTCCCATTCCATGTGTACCCCACAATCATCGCAGTCCAGAATAATGTCAACGCGCATGAGCTCATCAAACACACTCGCTCTAGACACTCCCTACCTTCCTGCACTTAACGTACATATCCAGCAAGGCTGCACGGATGAACGGTGAAAGAGTTACTCTCTCCATAATAAATTATAGGTTATTTTGTTTCTAAATATGTAGTTTTGATATAACGTAAATTTATATGCATAGGAAAAAACTATACACTTAGAAAAGTTAAACAGACTTATATTGTGGATCGGGTGGAGTATAAATTAAGTCACGTTTGACCACCAATCCATGGATCAAAATCCCTCAGTGCATACTGCTGAATGCGGCGCAAGCAGCAAGAACGCTAGCCGTCGCGTACTCACCTAGCTGCCTATCCAATATACATAGTATTACTGAATCATATTCAGTAAAAAGGTATCGGTAATCATGTGCAGTAATTATTAGTGAAAGTTTATTTAGTATCTATAGATAGTTAAGGTGTAGATATTCATAGAGTATAGAATAGCATATGGTTATATATATATACTAGTCTAACTGTGCAATTATACGGACAAGTAATTTCTACTTATATGTCCCTAGTTAACACTCCCTGTGTTTTAAATTATAGTTTGATTTATCTTTATCCTAAAAAACTCATCTAGTTTTGACTAAGTTTATAGAAAATATAGACCGAGACATATTTTAGTCTATTTACCGAACCTAGTTTAATATTATAGATATTTATGGATTTTTTTCTATAAACTTGGTCAAACATAGAGAAGCTTAATTTAAAACAAAACTTAAATGATTTATAGTTTTGGAATGAAAGAATTAGGCAAATAGAGTTTTTATTTATACACTATAATATATAGAATTTGAATATATTTTAACTCTATTACGAGTAAATATACTTTAACTTGTATACGTAACAATTGTTATGAATAACACTTGTATTCAATATGAGAGCTCTAGGCTCGAATATATTCATGACATTTGGAAATATGCACAAAACCCCTTATACCACGAGAAAACTATAAAGGCTACATGTACATCTAACAACAATCATGACCAATACGTTGGTAAGCCCAGCTCTAACTTAGTGCCATTCATCTAGGTCAACACCACGGCATGTTGCTCATCACAAAATCATCGAATTTTATTTTTCGAAAGGACTACACCTCTCATTATATATAGATAGATGTACACATATATCTGATTAGCCCTTTGGGATAGACACTGATTTAAATAAGGAAAAGAGATTAGGAGGATAGTTAGGGTAGATGTGACCAGTACTATTTTGTATACTTAAATTTTCAAAAGATCTAAATTAGACTAGATCTATTTTTTCATGTAATGGTAGGCTTGGGTAATTAAGATATAGATATAGGATCTAAATTAGGCTAGATCTATTATTTTTCTACAACGACAGATGTGGGTAATTAAGATATAAATATAGGGGGTTATTTTAGACTAATTCTTTATAATAGCATAGGTGGTATTTTTTTTAGAAACAAAGTAAATCCAACGGCTATTATTATCAATAATGATTACTATATGTTGATGGAGGACAGATATTTTAATTTTTCTAGAGAATTTTTAGAATTCTCTTTTTTTTAGAAAGTACACCTAGGATCCTATGAAAATTTCAAAAGAAATATCCAATTACTAATAGTAAGATATAAAGAGAAGGACTAGAGATAGAGATTGACCACGTTTGCTTTTAAAAAGTAAACCTATGAGGTACTAATACTTCCTCCAACGGTTAGCTGAGTTGGATTTCAACTGAGGTGGAAGAAAGAGGAAGCCCAAAATCATCTACGTTAGTGATGAAATACTTCCTCCGTCCTACAAAGACTGTTCGTATAGAAATTTCAGACACATTACTAGTAGTGAGAAATGACATTTTTACTTCTAATTAATTATAGCAGCTGCGGTTGAAAACTGCACTGTTTATTTGTTCTTAAGATTCTTAATAAATGCAAATGCATTAGAAACAGAAAAACAACATCTACTTGAGTATTTGATTGGCTCCATACCTATCTCTACGTAATAGTTTCTTGATACTTAACTTTGCTTTAATTAGATGAACCCCATTACGATTTAAATGAACAGTCTTTACTAGACAAATTTTAGAGGTTAAATGAACAGTTTTCGTGGGACAGAGGGAGTACTCGCTAGCTAATTTGTGCGTCCTAAGGTAAGTAACCTATCATGCAATAAGGCTAGTCCCAATGTGAGTTTCATGGCACAGTTATCTAGACTAAGAACTATGTACCTGTGCCGCAGGAGTTTCATGAGAATGAAACTTTTCTCACATATGATGAAACTCCTTATCTCTCCTCATAAATACCTTGCCAAATCAGCAAAAATGATGATGTGGCATAGAAATTAATGCTCATTAAACTTTTTTATGAAACTCCCATTGAGACTAGCCTAAAACTGCTAAGGTTAGTCTCAGTGCACAGTTTCATAGCACAGTTATCTGGAAATTAGGTAACTGTGCAAGGTGAGTTTAATGGAGATGAAACTCCTCTCTCATCTCATAAAACTCTCTCATTCTCTCTCCTCGCTATGTCAACAAAATTAATGATATGATATAAAATTTAATGCCATAAAACTCCCATGAAACCTCCATGGAGACTGGCCTCTGTCTTCCGCCGGCTTGTGTGCACGTCTGAGAAACGAACGCAGGATGAGGAACGAGATGTAATGGATTGGATTTTCTTTTTACTACCTCGCATTCGCATGTGAGCTCCACAAAAAATTGACTCCAGGGTAGAATTGATGGAGAAGTGATCTACCAGGTTGGCTATTTGTGACATGTATGTTCTAACAGTAGGGCCCTTTAAAAAGGGATTCTTCTAAAACAACTTAAGCGGAGAAGCCAAAACTGGAAAAAAAATGGTTTCTCTTGGCTTCACTTGGTTTCTAATTTATTTTTAACTCGCTTACTTACAAAATGGCTTCACACTACTGTATCTCGATTGTGCAAAATAGATGAAGTCAAAGTCTGTAAATTAAAAGTCCTTCCAAACGAACTATTAGTGGGTTAGCATGATCGTTGGAGGAGTCCTAAGCGCCTTCTTATCTTACCTGCTCAATTTATACAATTGTATAACTTGCGAGCGCAGGTTCTACTACGGGTGCATATTCCGCCGCGAGCGCAACTGCAGGCCACCAAGCAGGTGCAGCAGTGCAGGAACGGCGACCCGTGCAACCCGCCCCAGTACATCGTCACGTACTCCAACGAGCACACGTGCGACACGACGGCCAGCTGCGAGCCCGAGGCGGCGGCGAACCGGGCGATGCCGTTGCCGCCGGGCCTGTCCGGGGCCGGGCTGGTTGCCCGCCAGGGCGGCTTGCTGTCACTGGGGCTGCACGAACGCGGCCTCCAGTTCCAGGAGCACGCGCGCCAGGCGCCCGTCTCGTCGCTCGCGTGCTCGCTGGGGGCCGCTGACGACGAGCTCTCGCAGTCTCCCTCCGGGGGCGGCGGGACCACGAGCTCCGCCGTCACCTTCGACGTGGCCGCGGTGAAGATGGAGGAGCAGGCGTCGGCGGCCGGCCCGCAGGCGCCGGCGCCGCTCCAGCAGATGCAGCCGCGGCGGCAGTACCGCGGCGTGCGCATGCGCAAGCGGGGCAAGTGGGCGGCGGAGATCCGGGAGCCGCACAAGCGCACGCGCATCTGGCTGGGCTCCTACGCCACGCCCGTCGCGGCGGCGCGCGCCTACGACACGGCCGTGTTGTACCTGCGAGGGCGGTCGGCGCGGCTCAACTTCACCGACGAGATCCCCGCGCTGGCGCTCGCGGAGGGCGGCGGCGGCAGCACGCTGTCCGCGGCGTCGATCCGGAAGAAGGCCATCGAGGTGGGGTCGCGCGTGGACGCGCTGCAGACCGGCATGATGGTCGCGCCGCCGCACCACCGCGAGCGGCAGAGGCACCACCATGGCCACCACGGCCTCCCGCAGCTGCAGCTGCAGCTGCACGCCGAGGAGGAGCAGCGTCAGCAGGAGCAGAAGCAGCAGCGCGCGGCCTGGAGCGGGCGCGCCAAGAACCCGGATCTCAACCGGGCGCCCAGCCCCGAGAGCTCCGACACCGAGTGAAGCAGCAGGCAGGCAGGCAGGCGAGGGAGCAACCACCGCGAGACGCGACTTCAACGACGACGCTGTTCATCCCCTCCACTCCCGCCCCGCGATGCCATCATCACAACTGCAAACCGCAAGTTCGCCGTGTACCTAAAGGTTTGCCGTGTACTATTTCTTGGACACACGGCGAAGATACAATATGCCGTGCATAGAAAACGAAACATCCAGCGAAACAAAAGCACACAGCGAAGATTAAGTTCACCGTGTGCTCCCGGACTGGCACACGGCGACGTCACAGTTCGCCGTGTGCCCCAACCACGACACACGGTGAAGCGGGCTCCACGTGCGCCGGCCGGCCGCCCATGTTAAAGGCCGTGGGTTGCGGCTCAACACCATCCAACTTCGCCGTGAGCCATAGGTTTGCACACGGCGAACCATACTCTTTGCCGTGTGTCTCGAGGCAGCACACGGCGACGTGATGGACCCGTTGACCCTTCCATAACGGCTCGTGGACGGCGTGTCCTTTGCCGTGTGCTGGAGTTAGTCACACGGCAAAGGTTAGTGTTTGCCGTGTGCTACGGACAGGCGCACGGCAAACATTAGGTTTTGCCGTGTGCTGGCCCTATTGCACACGGCAAAATAAAAGTAAACAGCCCGAACCACTGAACTAGCTCATGAATAGAAATATTATGGATAAACATTTATAAATTATATAAATTCGAAATGTGACCTAAAAATTATAAAATTTGTCACGATCTCATGTCATCATATATGGAGTCTCTGGTAAAAATATGGTTGGATTATTCACTTTTTTCACAAACATTGCTTACAAACTGTTGTTTCTCCGGAAAAGATCCATATACTTTTAAAGATTTAAGTTTTGTGTGTATGTGTAATGATTTGCAAGTATTAATTTGAGTTCTAAACTTTTTATATGGGCAATACACCACATAAAAGTAGTTCATGTTCAATCATGATAAATTTCTTAATTTATTTGCCATTTTTTGAATTTTTTAGTACCCTTAGAATTAAAGTCGGAATATTCAAATTGAGATATACATGCATAGAAAAATACAAAATTTTGAAATAAGGACTTCTAGTGATATGTTTAGTTAATTTGGTAATACTTTGCAATGTATATTTCCTTAAATTTAGTGAAACATGTTTTCAAATTTGAATGAAAAGAAATAAGGTTTGCCGTGTGCCATACCCCTGGCACACGGCAAAGTGGTGTTTTGCCATATTTTTTTTCCATAGACTGATTTAAAATTGAAAACAAAAAAAGTTTGATGTGTGCCTAGATCCAGGACACGTGGCGAACACTAGTTTTGCCGTGTGCCCCCGTGTTCGCCGTGTGTCCTAGATCTGACACACAGCGAACGAGCGGACACTTAGCTGTTTCGCCTGCGCTGCACCCGCTCACTCTCTCACTCTCTCTCACTCGCCCTCGAGCTCACGCGCCGCCGCCCGACGCCGCCGGCCGCACGCGCCCCGCCCCCGGTCGCGCGACGCCCGACGCCCCCGGCCGCACGCGCCCCCACCGGCCGAGCTCCGCCCGACACCCCCGCCGACCGAGCTCCGCCCCGGCCGCACGCGCCCCGCCCCCTGCCCCGGCCGCACGCGCCCCCGGCGGCCAAGCATCGTCCCGGCAGCACACGCCCCTTGGCCGCCCGACGCCCCCGCCGGCCGAGCTCCGCCCCGGCCGCATGCGCCCCGCCCCCAGGCCCGGCCGCACGCGTCCTCGGCCGCCCGACGTCCCCGGCAGCCGCACGCGCCCCCGCCGGCTGAGCTCCGCCCGACGCCCCGGCCGCCCGACGCCCCTGCCGGCCACGGGCCCAATAGGAGGAGGCGCGCGGCGCACGCCCGGGGGCCCAGGAGGAGGAGGAGGAGGAGAGGAGGAATAGGAGCCGGCCGTACATAGAAGAGCAGAGGTGGCGGCCGTGGGGAGAAGAGCAGGAAGAGGAAGCGGCGGCTGTGGGGAGAAGAAGGAAGAGGAGCCAGCCATGATGAGGAGAAGATCGGAGGTTCTCGTCGGAGGTTCTCGCCGGTCGCCGTTGCAGGAGAAGAAGAAGGTCTTTCGCCGTTAAGCTCCTAGGTGAGGACTTGAACAAAAATTTCGCATCCTGTATGTTGCTAGTGCTTTTAGTTAGTTTGTTGGTAGGTAGTTGTATGTCAATAGTTTAGATAGAAAACTCGATTGCCTGGTAGGTAGTTGTATCTCACTTTGCAGCTCTCGCCGCCGCTGGAGAGTATTTTGGATAGAAAATTGTATTGCCTGTGATGATATATATATATATATATATATATATATATATATATATATATATATATATATATACCTTGAGCTTGAGCATGAGTGTTAGTCGAAGTGTGTTATTTCTGTTCTATGGATATGCTTATCATGGTTGTCATGAAACCATGTGACACATCCATGCCTAAGCAACAACTCGGGTTCGATGATGTTAAGATTGGACTGGATGTGTCTCATGGTTTAATGGCGGTCATGAATTTATTTTAGGTTTCTTATGCTTCAAGTTCAAGGTCAAATGAAAGGGAACATATCTGAGGCATGTTTGTTGGTTGTCGACCACTGTGCTATTTTATTTTTGTAGAATTTGAAACTGAAATGTTCAATTATTGATACTATATAGTTGTTTTTTTATTTGTAGGAGAGGTTGTGGCACCGTTCTTGACTCGTCACTTTGCAGGACAGTTAGGTGAGTCATCACAGACTTTCATTTACTTATCTTATTTGTGCTTCAATTAACATAGGCGTCTCCCGTTCGAAAGAGATACGGTTCGAAATATGCAGCTCTTTGCATATATGGAACCGTATGTGTTTCGAATTGTCCCCGTTTTTGGGACAGTCCGAGGATGTGTAGATGTGGTTAGTTTCCATGCTCTACTCTGATCCATGCAGAGATTCGGCATCACCTCCCTGTTGTTCTCCGAATACACAATCTCCTTGACAGGATGTGTATTTGGAGAGCAGCGGGGAGGTGCTACCGAAATTATGTCTCGGCTAGGAGTGGATCATGGAAACCAACCATATCTACGCATCCTCGGGTGGGATTACGACCTATCTTCACCTATTGGAGTTTGTTAGACATCGTGTATATGCAATCAATTTTTAAATTTCTCGCTCGTATATTAAAGGATGGATGACCGTGAGTGGATGTACAAGGGCTGGCAGAGCGAGCAAGAGTATGTTGAGTTTGCTCTAAAGGTCAATGACTTCTTGAAAAAGGCATTTGATAGAGGACAGAGTAGAATGCCGTGTCCATGTAGCAAGTGTGAAAATAGGATACATCAATCACAACTCAGTATGGGTAAACATATTTTCAGAAATGGGTTTGCGGAAAACTATACCCGGTGGATCTGCCATGGTGAAGCCCATCATGCGAGAGAAGAGGTCGTCAGGCAACGCATCGATGATTATGATGCTGATGCCGGTTGCGCAGACATGTTAGCAGACTTTCATGAAGCACACTTCGGAGAAGGACCTAGAGAGGAACCGCCAGAGCCTATCGCAAAGCAGTATTACGATATGTTGTCTGCGGCACAGAAACCACTTCACGGGCATACCAATGTTTCTCAATTCAATGCTATTGCACGCATACTGGCCCTAAAGTCTGAGTGTGGCATTAGTCGGGATGGCTTCGACAAAATGTTGACAGTTTTTGGTAGTATGCTTCCGGAAGGACACATTCTTCCAAAGAGCATGTACGAGGCACAAAAACTTCTTCGTACTCTTAAGATGCCATACGAGAAGATACATGCATGTCTGAAGGGATGCATGTTGTTTAGGAAAGAACATGCAGACGCAAACTATTGTACAAAATGAAAATCATCTCGGTGGCTGGAGGTAGACTCTGGTGAGGGTCAAAAGAAACAGCTCAAAATCCGTGTAAAAATCGTACGGTACCTTCCATTCATACCGAGAATTCAACGTCTGTTCATGACCGAGGAGTCAGCACAACAGATGAGATGGCACAAAAATGGCAAACGCTACCGTCCTGAGGAGATGGTACATCCATTCGATGGTGAAGCATGGAAACATTTTGACAGGCGTCACACAATGAAAGCTCCGGAGCCTGGAGGCTCGAAATGTACGTGTTGCGTTGGCAACAGATGGATTCAATCCTTATGGAATGACGGCTGCCCCGTACAGTTGATCCTAACGAAGTGCGACGGACCCCTCATCTCGGCCTAGTCGAAATTCGTCAGTCATCAGTGTATCCAGGAGACGATGTCTATATTGTGGCTCAACAAGCCACGCAAGTTTATTATCTCTCATATCCGTGCAAAACCGACGATAGCCTTATGGGCTGGGATGTTGTGTATAAGGTATCACCACACGGTAAAGTACCTATTCCAAATAATGAGGATTACAACATAGACCCAAACACATATGACGGGGAGTTCTTTCAAGAAGATGGGCTTGAAGGGCATTTTGAGATAGACTTAACCGGAGTGATCGAAATGGAAGTACACGATGATGAAATGGTTGATGACGTGGACGCTGGTGAGGAGGTTCGTAATGCGAAGGACCTAGAATTACTTGAGCGATTACAATTAGGCGATGACAATGAGGATGAAATTCCACCTTTAGAGCACGGGTTTGAACTTCTCTACTTGCGTGATAGTGATGATGAGACATATGATCCAGCTAATCCCGATGGAGATGATTATTTCTAATACATGTATGATCCGTACTAATTGATTTATTAATGTTACTTTCTAATTATGTCGCATTTATTTTCTTCCTCTTTATAAGATCATTTTGTATATATATGTGCTGATTGGTTTACTATTTTTAATTGCAGGTGATTGAAGAAAGATGCCGGGCGGCGGACTTCAACGATCGGTCGCCTCACTGTACAGAAGAATGATGCCACACTCGAATGCTGGTGAGGGCTCCGATAGGAGTTCCGGGTTGGGGCGAGACAAGGGTCAAGTGAAGGGTGGACCCAAGAGGGGTCGAGGGAAGGGTGGAGGCAGGAGGCGTCGAGAGCCTTCGCCTATACCGTTGTCTCAGGAGGAGGAGGAGGAGGAGGAGGAGGAGGAGGAGGAGGTGGTGGAGCCTGCCCAGGACCAGAAGCAGGAGCGGGAGGAGGAGGAGTGGCAGGCCGACGCGCAGGAGAAGGAGGGGGAGTCGTCTGTGGAAGAGGACACGGCCAAGGATACCTCTACGCCGGCTGTCTGGTTGCGATGTCCTTCACGACTCCCAGATAGGCCGATACATGTTGCCGTGCGCCCGCTGATTCGACCGTTCGGGGATATGTAAGTAATTTGACATGTTATTACTACCTTTTCATTTCCTAACTCGAAAATCACGGTACAAACTAATATTTTCTCTTAATCACTTTTGCAGGAGTTGGACTGTCCTCAGTGGCGGCGCTCACAAACGCAAGGTCAACGACATCCTGGGTCTTTTGTGCAGGGACCACTTCCCAGGCCTGGTCCATTATCAAGGACGGTACGAGCCGGCCTGGACGTGGGACCACTACATTGCCGCCAACAACGATCAGTTGGATTGGAGCGGCAGAGACTTTGAGAACAAGGCGGAGCGGGTAAAGGGCGAGCTCTGGGTAAGTTTTCCCCGGCAAAAAATGGTGAATACATCACATTCATTGAACATTTTGTTAATAATGACATGATCCATCGTCTTTATATGCAGAATTTTTACAGGTGTGATGAGGGATACGAGGAGCGGGCGGCGATTGTGGCTCACAATCGATGCATTAAACTCGTGAAGGACATGCATTATGAGGCGCAAGTCCAGTGCGTCATCAACTATTGTGCACATTTCCAAAAGCAGAAGATTGGGAAGCCTGAGACGAGGGAGTTGAAGCTGACCCGAGAGCAATATTTACAGGTAAGCTCAAATTTATTATAAGATTAAAAATATCATTAAATGTCTCTCTTCTTACTTGTCATGCATTTGATCACGTGTAGGTTTCTGCGTGGTGGTGTCGTAATGACACCGTGTGCTGGGAGCGCATAGTGGACAAGTGGTTCAACCCCGAGTGGCAGGAGAAGCATGACACTGGCCGGCAGCGGCGATTGCTGATGCCAGGTCCAGCGCACCATCAAGGCAGCCTCAACAACGATGAGTACAGGGCTAGATGGGTACACACTACACAGACTCATTTATTTAATCTAACGTTCAATTCAGCATAATTTGTAATCAACTTCTTCCTTTTTCGCAGTCGTCCTCACATGAAGGCCAGGAGTGCACCCCGTTCGTGGGATGGGCTCTGGCCCGCAAGGGCAAGGCGACATCCAACGTCACCTACAACCCTGACGACCCACCCTCGGCGTACAGCAACCCATCCGTCCACAGTCATATCCAGGCGTACACAGAGATGCGAAGACAGGTCCATGGGCCAGATTGGGATCCGAGGACCCAGCCCCTTGATGGAGAAGTCATTATGAGGGTGGGAGGAGGCAAGAAACATGGGCGCTACTACATTGGCAACGACCTTGTAGACACGGCCAGCACTCCCACCCTCTCCCAGATTCGAGCGAGGAGCACGGCCAATAGCCCGGCCATACGCCCACTGCTGTCCGCATCGCAGCTTCAAGTGCAGGAACTTCAGGTTATTTCTTATTTATTCATAGTTCGTTCGTTTTGTATATATATATTTGCTTTGTATTGTAACATTGTCATGAAATATTGTAGAACCAAATGCAAGCGCAACAGGCGGCGTATGAGGTGGCGCTAGCCGAAGAGAGGAGGATACGACAAGAGAACGAGTAGAAGTAGGCGGCCGAGCTGGTCCAGATGTACAACTACATTCGAGGTCTTTCTGTCCAAATGGGTAATCCCATCCCAGCCATGCAATTCCCTGTGGCTCCTGCTCCTACTAATCCTTCGGTGAGTATCTTGAAAACCCTTTAGTTTCTTTTGAAGTATTAGATACTTAGAGAACTTTAGACTTAGAGATTGCGACTTACATTATTCACTTAACGATTTAGGGGACCTACATATTTAGACTTGCTTAGATTATAGCTGGAGAACTTGGTTTTTGTCTCACCTGCAATTTACTGTGTTACATTTTTTGCAGAATCTATCGACGGCATCGAATACGCCAGAATTGTCGCCGGGCATCTCACCGACGCTACCCCCACAGCAGTTGTTCCCACCTCAGTTCAGCGGCCCACCACCGTTCGACGACCCACCGCAGCCATAAACTTGTTTATTTCAATATTTATGGACTTGTGAACTTCTGGATATGTATTTGTGAACTTCCGGATATGTTGTGAACTTGCAGGACTTTGCATTGGACTTCTAGATGTGTTTGATGTTATTTGTGGCTAGTTGTGGTATATATATATATATATATTGTGATATATAATGTCTGTGACGTTTGTTGTGATATATATGTTGTGATATGAGGTCCTTTATACGTGAAAAAGCAAACAAAATTAGGATTTGTTTGGTCACTTTGCCGTGTGCCAGGGACTAGGCACACGGCAAAGTGACCATTTGGCTAGCCCTGAAAACCAAGTTCACCGTGTGCCTAGACCGGGCACACGGCGAACTGACCATTGTTCGCCGTGTGCCAAGAATAAGGCACACGGCGAACCTAAATAATTTGCCATGTGCCAAAGCCAAGGGCACACGGCGAAGAGCTCTGCTGCTAGGCCCCGCGTAACCAAGTTCGCCGTGTGCCTATCCAGGTGGCGCACGGCAAAGTGGAAAATTTCGCCGTGTGCCTATTTCCTGGCACACGGTGAAGTCCTCCGTCACGCCGTTAGGCCGTTGTCACGATGTCTATGCCTTTTTTTTGCCGTGTATCCTTTGATACACACGGCGAATGTGTTTGCCGTGTGCTAGATAAATGGCACACATCAAACTAGGCCTTTGTCGTGCCTAGCACTGCCGTCGGGGGTTCGCCGTTGGCCACCGACGGCGAAGACTTCGCTGTGTGCCTTAAAGGCCTTTGCCATGTGCTTGGGGCACACGGCGAATTAGCCAATTCCGGTGGTGCATCAAGGGGTCCTCCGTGGTGGCGGGCGGGTGGTCGGTGGCGCCGGCGGGACGGAAGGGTTTTCATGTATTCATCGGTACATTGTGGATAAGCACGAGGCGTGCAGCTGGCTGGACGGTGTCGGGAGGAGGGCGTGGGCGGAGACGGAGACGGAGGCGGCCGTCCACAAGTGGCGGTCTTTCCGATCGAACGTCAAAAAGGACAGCTGTAACAGTGATAACAAAAACAAGTCATCATCCATCCATCGTCTCTGGTGGCGCTCCTTAAGTATCCATTTTATCCCCTGTTTAACTTTGATAATGGCATAAATTTAATATCAAAATCACTAACCATCCTAACCTCGGCCCAATTATTGGTCGTTTTCACGTTTGCACATATATTTTGGAGGTACTTCGTTTTTGCAGGTTTTTGACCAATTTTGGAGCATGAAATGGCGAGGCCCACGATCACGCAATGACAGGAAGAAAGACGAAGGCCAAAGCCCGAACAAAGGATCGAAGGCCATGATGATTAGAGGCCCGTTCATGCACATCCACCCTCCAATGAAGCCCAAAAGACAAAGCCCACAAGATAAGATCAACATACTTCGGGGCTAAGCAAAGCAAAGAGATATTTAAGGAAGGATTTTCCATCCTATCCTTCTCCTCGAAGAAATCTCGAAGGTAACGACGTCTAAAGGGGTGCAATCGTGAAAGACATAAACTCTAGAAGATTCCAGGAGGCTTGGGGAGAAAGTTGAGCATGAGCCGGCGAAGGAAAGTGCCAGGCCGGCCGGCCTAGGCTCATTGGGCCGGCCGGCCTAGGCCTTTTTTAGGTCGGTTCGACCTCCCCTTTGACCGAGGGTTCCCCGAGGCTATTTAAAGACCCCTCCCCAAGGTTCACGGAGAGATCAATTCGGGAGATGACGCCAAGGAGCAGAGAAGATAGAGGGACACCTCTCGGAGAGCCGAGGGTCATGCTAGTTATCTAGGGTTTGCCCTAGCCGACGTGGGAATCTTGCAAGGAAGACCATGTCGGAGTTCTGGAGCTAGGATCATCAAGATCAAGGTAGGGCCCCGGTTGTGATCTTGTGATGTACTATCATTCATGGTGAAGTTATTTGTGATTCCGAATGTTTAGCAACCATGTTCTCCTCTTTCAATTTCGTTCTTTTCTTTGGGTTCGCTTCATCCTAGATCTATTATCGAGATAGATCGCTTAGCATGATCTTGTAGTCATGGTGGCTAGAGGTTCATGGCAGAACTACCAAAGGGGGTTCGACTTGCTTCAGGGTATCTTGTTGAAAGGGGTGGCGTCGTGACAGGCCGTTGCCACTTAGTAGGTGGGGTATCGAGGGATCGGATTGGAGATTTTGGGGTTAAAGAGGCTTTTCATTGAGATTCACATCTATCTTACTTCACTTTATCTTGCTGGAACTAAAACATATGCATGATCTAGGTGATCTAGATTGGTTATCTCTAACTTTCTCTTGCTACCTTCGGTGTTTGTCGTGTTTTTAGTAGATTAGATTCGTTTTCACCATCTCACACAAAGGAATCTCTATGCTAGTAGATTGTTTTTTGTCTCTTTGGTTCCGAGGATTGATAAACATTGGGGGAATACTCTAAGGGAAAAGCTACACGAAACCGTGAGCTTGCGGTATATAAATCGGGGGCGCTAAGGAGCGTCAACAAGCTTTTCTGGCGCCGTTGCCGAGGAACCATTGATTTAAGATCCAATCTTACTTGCATTCGTAAATATTTCTTTTTCTTGATTTTTCTTTTTGACCTTTCTAGATCTCTCATTTTTCTGAGCTAACTAAAAAAACGGATCTATTCCATGAAAATCAATCTAATCTAGAGTTTTCTTTATTTTGCTTTATTTTTCTTTTATGTTTTAGATCTTGTATATTCATCTTTTAGATCTCGTATATATTTTTCTTTTTTCACTAACCCCTAACAAGAGATGGACGGGAGCCTCTCCAACAAACCCGAAAATTTTGTGGATGATCCAGAAAAAATTTACAGGCAAAGGAGACGAGAAGCACGATCAAGGAAGCCGGAACTAGTAGATCCAAAAGTTGAAGCCGACGATTCATCATCTTCACCTCAAGCAACTCCACCAACAAGTCCAAAGGAGGCGTCACTTCACCAAGGGATGGCGCTACCGGAGCCGGAGCGTATGATCGGAGAGCTATGCACTCCGGACGTTCGGGACTTGCCGATCCAAAACCTTGACAACATCGGAGTTCCGTTCGAGATCAAGACTTCAATCATAAGGATGGTGCAAAGCTCGCCCTTCACTGGAAAAGAAGACGCTAATCTACACCTTCAAGCGTTCCTCCAACTATGCCGCACCTTCGACATGCAAGGGATGACTCAAGATCAAATAAGAGAAAGGCTCTTTCTGTTCTCTCTACTTGGGAGAGCGCTGCAATGGTTTCATTCTCTACCACCGCGCACGGTGCAAAATTGGGAGTCCTTGATGAAAGAGTTCATGACGGAGTTCTACTCGCCGGACAAGACCCAGATTCTGCGCAACAAGATTGCAACATTCGCGCAAGCCCCAACGGAGACTATTGCGGATGCCTATGAGCACTTCAACGACTACATCCGCACCTTACCTCATCACAAGTTCTCAAGGGAGGATGTAGTCCAGAAGTTCTATCAAGGCCTCACTACTGCATCAAGGGGGATCATTGACGCATCTGCCGGAGGTTCTATCATTGAGCTCACGCCTACTCAAGTTTTCAAGCTATTCAAGAAGGTGGCGGACAATGACGCATGGGCATCATCGGGGCACCTACAACCACTCCAAGCCATGGGCGCCGCGAAGAGTGTATTACAAGTGGAACGTGAAGAAGTGCTAGAAGGGAAGATCGACTCGCTCATGAGAAGGTTGGAGAAGATGGAAGTGGAAAAGAGAGAAGCCCAATCTATTGATTTGAAGGCGGCCGAAGCAAAGTCTACATGTGAAGAATGTGGAGAGTACGGCCATGTGCAAAAGAATTGCCCGGAGGAAGCCAAGATGCTCGACTACATGAAGAAGGGAGAATGGATTCCGCCAACCAACTTCCGTTATGGGCAAGGTAGACCCCAATTTAATGCAAGCTCTTCCATTCAAAACTCGGTGCCTCTTCGTATACAATTGAAGGAGTTCATGGAGGAGCAAGGCAAGATCAACAAGGACACCGTCACCAAGTTCAAGGCTATGGACAAGATCCTAGAGAACATTGATGGCAAGGTGACGGAGGTCGGGAGCTCTAATCTTCAAGTACTCAACATGATGAAGATGCTAGAAACACAAGTAGCCCAGTTCGCCGGACGCCTATCTAGCAACGAAGGAAAATTGCCCGGGCAACCTCAAAGTCCGGAGACGGCTAAGGCAATTCAAACTCGCTCGGGAAAGGAGACCGAAGAACCCAAACATGCGGCGGGAGCAAGGAAGTCTAAGCCAAGAGTTGAAGTGGAGACCATCATCAAGGAGAAGGCACCTACTCCTATGCCAGAGATAGTCACCGAAGAGCCGGAGTTTGAGCTAGATGATATAGACACCAAGATTCTACCGCCAAGGCCACAATACCGCAAAGGTAAACATGAAGATGAGCAATTCAACAAATTTGTTGACATGGTACGCAGGTTGAGCATCAATATGCCACTCTTGGACGCTCTACAAGTTCCGATGTATTCTCGCTACTTCAAAGACATCATGGGAAACAAGCGCGAGATACCGCCAAGCACTGTCAAGCTAACCGAGGAATGTAGTGCGGCAATCGCTAATGAAGCTCCTGAAAAGAAGAGGGACCCCGGATGTCCTACCATCCCGTGTTCCATTGGATCTCTTATGTTCGAAAGAGTACTTTGTGACCTCGGTGCAAGTGTGAGCGTCATGCCAAAGAATGTGTTCGAGAAGCTACGCTTACCGGAGCCGGAGCCCACCGCCATGTGCCTAGAGTTAGCGGACAATTCCGTTCGCTATCCTTTGGGAATCGCCGAAGACGTGCCCGTGAAGATTGGAGAACACTTAGTCCCCATTGACTTTGTGATTCTCGATATGGGAGAAGGGAGCAAGGCACCTCTCATACTTGGGAGGCCTTTCCTCAAGACTTCAAGGGCGAACATCGACGTTGGCAAGGGGGAGATAAAGTTTGACATCAATGGCACCACAAGCGAATTCAAGTTTCGTCCACGCCTCGAGGTATGCAACATGATCAATGTCAAATATGTTCCGCCTCACCGCTGTGTCACAGAGGAGAAGCCAAAGAAAGAAGAGGAGCCGAACAAAAAGGAAGCGAAGAAGGAGATAGAAGTCGTCGCGTCCATCGCGATAAAGAAGATCGTTGCACCCGTCAAGAAGAAACCTAAAAGCCCGCCTGTGAAGACTAAAAAGATGACTAACGTAGAAGACAAACCCGCACCAAAGATTGTGCGGAAGTGGGTACCCAAGACTGCAGCGCCATCACCGAGCATTGGTCCGAAGTGAAGAAGAAGAAAGTCTAGCTATAGACTATAAACGAAGCGCTTTGCGGGAGGCAACCCGTTCGTCGAGTCAAGAATAAAGTTGCCGGGAGTTCAACCCGTTCGTCGAGTCAAGAATAAGCTGCTGGGAGGACAACCCGCGAAAAGTTTAGGTAAGTGAGTCAAGAATTTTGCTACGCAAGAACATGATATACTTTTGAACAATTGGTAGTTCGGTCAAACAATTCGATTTGGATTTTATTCGCTCAGTCATTCCGATGTTATTTCTTATTTTAAACCAATGACACGAGCCATCCTATGATTTATTTGCCTCTTCTTGAGAAAGCCACATCCAAAATTTCATACCTATTTTTGGCTACCGTCCTGTCCATGACGGCCGGACCAAGTTGAGATAAAACACACGAGTAGAGCCGCGCTATGTTTATATTACTTAAATTCTTGATGCGTAGGTTCGCACAAACATAGAGAGAATTTTCAGTTTTCATCACCATAGGACTAGAATTTTTCTAACTTTAATTATTCTCTTTTTCAAAATTCTCTCTCTCATTTTGGCAAAAATTAGAACCTAAACCCAAGACCCACGGTTGAATTCGAGATTGTTCGCTATCAATTCATGAAAGTGAACGGTTCCGGTGCAACCAAAATTAATGTAGTCGGGAAATATTTTTTGACTTACAAATGTAAAGATGTTTCAATTCCCCTCTAATTATTCATTTAAACTCATTGCATGCTTTGAGTCAATTCTGAAATTTCGAAGTTAGAGGAGGATTAAACATCTAAGCATGATTTGGAAAGGGTTTATGTGCTTGATTAACATCCATTGATCAAAGTGAGTTCACGGGAAAGAGTTGTGCTCTCTACCTACCACCACATGCAAATAATTCAAAGGGGGGAGCAGCCATGCATGGGAAGGACATGTGATTTTCAGCAAAGATGGCACCATGTGATGATTGATTAAGCATGGGACAAGGTGAATGACACAAAGTGGAGAAATAATGTTGCAAGTGGACATCAAAGGCAAAGAAGGAGTGGTTCACGGGATTTGGACGGTGCAAAGCATGCAAGATGTACTGGACAGAAGTAAATAATTGCACCAGGAAGCCACCAGAGAAAATTGAAGTGGAGAGGAGCCAGAAATCCCCTAGGCCGGCCGGCCCCAAGGCCCTAGGCCGGCCGGCTTGGCCCCTATTTAAGCCCTCTGGTGCTCTCCTTTTGCAGGTATACTCCTCACCCATTTCCTTGCGTATGTTCTTCAAGTTCTTCGCCCAGAAACATCAGTTAGAGCCCTGAAAAATTCGTCCACCAAAATCTACTCTGAAAATCTCAGAAAATTCACCACAATTCCTAGTTTGTTCCACTCTTTGATATATTGTTCTTCCACCGGCAAGAAACCCCCGGTGTGTTTGTTTTTTAGTGTGTGCAGCAAGGAGTCACCATGAGTGGCCTCATGAAGTTCATCGCCGGGAGGAGAAGGACGCGTTCATCAACATCCGACGCATCGGCAAGTTCTTCGCGGAGGCACTCGATCTCCGAGTCTCCGCGGAGCATGGAGGAAGACAACCCCGCACCGAGGAGCGACATGTTGCTCCTTAGTGGGATGAGAGACCCGAGAAGCTCCTCCATGAGATTCACCGAAGGGATGCCACCTCCTCCACGGCGTTCGACAAGGTCATCCGCACCACCACCATACAAGCCCAAGAATTCAGAATATGGGTTTATTATCTTGTCGAAGGAAGAAGAAGAAAGGCTCAAGTTCATGAAGGGAAGATTACGAGCAAATTATGATTTTGATGATGAAGCATTGGTGAAGCTGGAATTTCATCATGACATCTATGAGCTATTGGAGAACATTGGTTGGAAGTTATTTTCCGACGGTGTCACGGTTGATATGCAAGAAGAAGTGGCTCTTGAGATGTTCATGACATTAGAAAAATCAACGGAAGTGGTGGATGATGAAGAAGTTCCATGTCTGAAATTTAGGCTCAAGAATGAAGAGAAAGTAATCACCTATGGAGAAATAGGAAGCTTGCTCGGATTCAAAAGTAATGCATATGAAATGGTGCAAGTTGAAGATGGAGAGCTTGATGAATTTTGGACAAAAATAGCAAAAGATGTCAACTGCCAAAGAAAGAATATAAGTAATGTTACCCTCCAAATATTCCACTCTTGGTTGAGCAAGAGAATTCTCGGGAGGATGAGAGAATCGAAGGTCACCGACCAAGAATTAAATTGGATGTATGCTGCATTGGTGAAGAAACAAGTAATTGATCCCACCAACATCATGGTTGAAAGGTGGCTTTGTGAAGCATCATCTGGCACAAGAGAAGTTGGTTCGGGATGTTATCTCACAATGATAGCCCGAGCCATGAATCCGAGATTACGAGTGATCCAAAAATTTTATGTCCCGGGAAGAGATATTGGGATTGATCATTTGAGGCAAGGCCATTATATCGGAGGGGATGAAAAGAAGGGATTTACTATTTCTGAGATGGATATTTCCCTCCCCGATCAAAGGCTGAAATTATTTGCAAGAGGGAGGACTGATTGGCGAGTTGAAAATATTGGAAAAAAGGTGAATAAATCCAAAAGAGGAAGGTTAATTGAAGTGACATCGGCATCGACACAACAAGAAGACTTGGAAGTAAACCTTCCACCGCCAAGTTCTGCTTATTGGAGGAATGAATTTTAAGGTGCATCAAGTGGACAGGGATACCCGCAAGGATGGACGAGTTAATGGGAAGGAAGCCAAGAACAAGCATGGGGGCACACTGCGGCGGCACCCCCACCATTTAGCAACTACGGCTACTCACCCTCGTCATATCAAGGACAGATGCCTGACCCGTCATTTGGAGCACAATATTTTGACCTCCCTCAACCAGAACAAGGAATGAGAATTATGGGTGCTTATGCGAGAAGAAACATGGAAGACATAGATGCCATCCGGAGGCATACAACCCAACTAGAAGATGGAACTGTGGGAATCGCAAATCAAATGAGACTTCTAGGCCTGGCGCCACCGGAACAATTTAATGGAGGAGCATTTCAGCAGTATTATGATCAAGGATACAACGCAAGAGCCAATCAAGGAGATTGATCGACGGCATGACCATGAATAAAATGCCCGCACGTGTGGTTTGGATTTTCTATTTCTTTTCATTTATTTTCAGCATATGTGCAAGCTTATGTGTACGTAGCAATTTTCTGTTTTATTTATTTCAGCATGTGTGCAATTTTCTTTCTTTTGTTTTCATCACCATGATAAATAAATGCATCACCCACGCTTTAATGTTATGGTTAGTAATGATGATAAAAAGTTTGTGCCGTGATAAAATATGATGATCGTTGCCGCTTTGTCTACTTTCTTGTGCTTGGTTTATACATGATTAAACTAATGCTCTCCCTAACATGATCTGAAAATTAATTAAATGCCGGCTAATTCAATTGTGGAGGTTATGATAAATTAAGACCCATATCTTTTACTCTTGCTCTCTTACTTAAGCTTGTCAAGTAAAATTTAATTTGGATTTAATTTTGAGCTAACCTTGTCAATGATACCTTTTGCAATTTCTCTACCCTTCTACAAGCCTAAATGATATATCATAACAAACCATAGAGCAAAAATTATTTTCAGGTGAATTAATTCAAAATTTATCTTTTTTGGTACGAGACTAAGAAGCTGACCATTCCGTATTTTTGCGTACCTCTCTTTTGCTAGCCATTCTATCCATGCATTGTGAGTTTCTATACCGGGAACATCGCAAACCTCGCTGGATATCCACCCTTAACCAAAAATATTTTTTTTGTGAAACACCTCCTTGACCAGAACCTATATATTGAGTATATATTTATTTCGACGGCAAAACAGTGGAATCAAGAGCAAAATTCAGTAAAACATAAGCTTGGGAAGCATCAAAGAGTTCGCAGAAGAAAAATCCGAAGAAGTGGAGGACTACAGGCAGTAGGCCGGCCGGCTCAACACCCCTAGGCCGGCCGGCCTACCCCTTTTCCTCCTCTGTTGGCTTTAATCTTTCACGAGGAGATGATCCCTTGAATTCCAAAGTTATGTCCAGAGAATTGATAGAAGTTTTGTGCACTCACTCCATCAAGTTATCATCACTTCATTACTTGAGGACAAGCAAACGTTCAAGCATGGGGGGAGGTGGAGTAAGTGCATTGTGTTGCCAATGGTTCTGAGGAGCAAAAAGAAAGAAAGAAAGAAAGAAAAGAGGAAGAGAGAAAAGAAAAAAAATAATGATGAAAAGCTCCTCGGTTCCTTTAGCTTCATTAAACTCCAGGTACTTTGAAGATTATTCTATACTCAATTATTCCAACCATGTGCAATCCGATAACAAGGACTTCAGTTGTGCCTTGGGATCAACCGTTGCCATTTGCACATGTCCACCATCCAAAGTGTGTGTTCCATTCTCTCCCTCTCCACAAAGAAATTATTTTCCAATGGTCTTTTTGACGAGTCTCGGTAAATCCATAAGAAGTATTTCTTGTTTTAATAATATCTTGATTATAATATCTTTTGTTAGGAATAACCTTTCCAGACCTCCAGATAAAGCCTCACACATACTTATGAGAGAAAGAAAGGAGAGAGTTCTAGCAAGATTGAGAGACAAGATGAGCTGAGAGTTTCCATGAGCAAATTACAATGAGGTTTAAATTCCATGAGCAAGTGGGCGGAGACGGAGACGGAGGCGGCCGGCCACAAGTGGCGGTCTTTCCGATCGAACGTCAAAAAGGACAGCTGTAACAGTGATAACAAAAACAAGTCATCATCCATCCATCGTCTTTGTTGGCGCTCCTTAAGTATCCATTTTATCCCCTATTTAACTTTGATAATGACATGAATTTAATATCAAAATCACTAACCATCCTAACCTCGGCCCAATTATTGGTCATTTTCACGTTTGCACATATATTTTGGAGGTACTTCGTTTTTGCAGGTTTTTTACCAATTTTGGAGCATGAAATGGCGAGGCCCACGATCACGCGATGACACGAAGAAAGACGAAGGCCAAAGCCCGAACAAAGGATCGAAGGCCATGATGATTAGAGGCCCGTTCATGTACATCCGCCCTCCAATGAAGCCCAAAAGACAAAGCCCACAAGATAAGATCAAGATACTTCGGGGCTAAGCAAAGCAAAGAGATATTTAAGGAAGGATTTTCCATCCTATCCTTCTCCTCGAAGAAATCTCGAAGATAACGACGTCTAAAGGGGTCCAATCATGAAAGACATAAACTCTAGAAGATTTCAGGAGGCTTGGGGAGAAAGTTGAGCACGAGCCGGCGAAGGAAAGTGCCAGGCCGGCCGGCCTAGGCTCATTGGGCCGGCCGGCCGGCCTAGGCTCATTGGGCCGGCCGGCCCAGGCCTTTTTTAGGTCGGTTCGACCTCCCCTTTGACCGAGGGTTCCCTGAGGCTATTTAAAGACCCCTCCCCAAGGTTCACGGAGAGATCAATTCGGGAGACGACGCCAAGGAGCAGAGAAGATAGAGGGACACCTCTCGGAGAGCCGAGGGTCGTGCTAGTTGTCTAGGGTTTGCCCTAGCCGACGTGCGAACCTTGCAAGGAAGACCACGTCGGAGTTCTGGAGCTAGGATCATCAAGATCAAGGTAGGGCCCCGGTTGTGATCTTGTGATGTACTATCATTCATGGTGAAGTTATTTGTGATTCCGAATGTTTAGCGACCATGTTCTCCTCTTTTGATTTCGTTCTTTTCTTTGGGTTCGCTTCATCCTAGATCTATTATCGAGATAGATCGCTTAGCATGATCTTGTAGTCATGGTGACTAGAGGTTCATGGCAGAACTACCAAAGGGGGTTCGACTTGCTTCAGGGTATCTTGTTGAAAGGGGTGGCGTCGTGACAGGCCGTTGCCACTTAGTAGGTGGGGTATCGAGGGATCGGATTGAAGATTTTGGGGTTAAAGAGGTTTTTCATTGAGATTCACATCTATCTTACTTCACTTTATCTAGCTGGAACTACAACATATGCATGATCTAGGTGATGTAGATTGGTTATCTCTAACTTTCTCTTGCTACCTTCGGTGTTTGTTGTGTTTTTAGTAGATTAGATTTGTTTTCACCATCTCACACAAAGGAATCTATATGCTAGTAGATTGTTTCTTGTCTCTTTGGTTCCGAGGATTGATAAACCTTGGGGGAATACTCTAAGAGAAAAGCTACACGAAACCGTGCGCTTGCGGTATATAAATCGGGGGCGCTAAGGAGCGTCAACAGTCTCTCACACGGAGCAGAATTTTTATTTTATTTTAACCCTTTTAAAACTAATATTTTATAAATAACTCCTCCCAAACTAAAATTTTAAGAAGTAACCCTTTTGGTCACACCAAGTTCCGTGGCGTGACTTGTAACTGAGTTGCGCCATTGCATGTGGCGTGACTTGGCGTGACCAAAAGGGCTACTTCTTGAAATTTTAGTTTGGGAGGGGTTATTTATAAAATATTAGTTTTAAAAGAGTTAAAATAAAATAAAAATTCCACGAAGCATTCTCTTCTCTACTTCTTTATTGTGTTTCCATGTAGATAAGTAGCAGCCGCGATTTATTGGGCAATCCCAACCCAAGATACTTTTAGGGGTTTCTATACTTGACATGTCATATAGACACTACTTAGCCCTTTTCCAACAATAAGAGTCAGTATGTAGCTATAAGCAAGTAAATTTAGAGCCGGCAGGTAGATGTAAGCCAGTATTGAATGTCGTGCAGTGAGAGAGATGCACATTGACACTCTGTTTGCTGCAACCAGCCAATAATATTTTTCTCTCACACTAAACCAGCACCGGCCACCAGCCACCAGCCAGCCAGCAGTACTTTTCTCTCTCAACAAATGTTACATACTGACTGCTAACTTCTCGCTAGCTATTCACTTTTGCTACTGTTTATGAAGTAAAAAACTATACCCCTTTGGAGGAGGCCTTCTAAAAACTACATCTCCAATGGATGATTTATTGAAAAGAAATTGATATCCAATCATATCTCTTCTCTCTCTTTTCTCCCTCCAATTCTATCTTCTTTTGTCTTGATTTTCGTGTAGACATAGTTTCTTGCATGAGATCTGGTTTTTTCATATTTTTCTTTCTCTTCTCATTAACTCTCTTGCCACCTCAGCTTTCGTGTCCATGAGTAGTGTCTATGATGCCATATCATCAAGACATCACCTTAAGAAACTACACTCTACAACCCATGATGTCTTAGTGTGGTTTCCTATGAAATTCATTCATTCTTGTCCACCTATCATATTTGTTCTCCATTTATTATGAAGACACCACCTCCTTTCAATGCACAACTTAATAGTGTCCATTGCATAGGTTCTCGTATCAACACTGGGTCTTGCATGAAACTCAGTTTCTTCCTCTCTTCACTCTCTCTCTCATTTATTATGGTGCCATATAAGTTAAAAATTCTATGTGACAGCATATTTAATGCCATAGAAACCATCCTACCTGGAGGGTCGGGGATGCCCTTAGCACTCCACTACGGATATTAAAGGAAGATTAATCAAGTCGGATCGGGCCAGGCCTCCCTCGCTTTTCTTAATCCTTTTCCATTACCGCGGTGCCACCTGTAATCTTTAGATCTTCAGCTCACCTGTTCTACAATACAGCCAGAAATTCTGAATAGCAAAATGCAATTCGTGCTGAACTCGATTCTAGGGAGACTCAGTAACCTCAAGTCTGTTACTCTGGCATCAAGAGCTCCCATTTATGCAAAATCTATTGGTGCTACGGGCATGACCATTTCTGGTGGCTTCAGCAGTTTGTCCTCTACCCCAGCTCTTCTTCGGAGTCTTCAGGTTTCGCCTCAAATTTGCATATTCTTCTACACCCCCAAATGGTTGGGACAGGCCTGGTTTAGACGCAAAATTCAAAATTCCAAAACTATCGCATCGAATGTGTGCGGCACATGCATGGAGTATTAAGTCTAGGCGAAATAAAAAACTAATTGCATAGTTTGCTTGTAAATTACGAGACGAATCTAATTAGTCTAATTAGGCCATGATTAGACAACAAATTGCTACAGTAAACATATGCTAATAACGGATTAATTAGTCTTAATAAATTCGACTTGTAATTTACATACAAGTTCTGTAATTAGTTCTGTGATTAGTCATATTTAATACTTTAAATGTGAAAAGATTCTCTTTCAAAAACTTTACACGAAGCAAATAAACAAGGCCTTAAAGTTTGGGGTTAGAAGAATAGACAGGGATGGTGTTGATGTTCTCAGAGGATTGTCTGCTCTTTCCCTTCTCAGCCTGTATGTCCAGACCAAGCCTACGGGGAGTAGGGATGAAAATGAAAATGATAATTTTTTATTTTTGGCGATCATTTTCGAAGTTTTATCGACTTTTAAGGCTAAACAAAAATGAAAATAATTACCAAAAAAACAAAAACGAAAATGGTAAAATAATATGAAAGTGAAAACGAAAATGATTTGAGTGTCTTCCAATCATTTTCAAAAAATATCGTACTTTTGCGGTATTCTACCATATTTTAGAGATAGAAATACCGTATTCATGTACATTACCAGCACACCTTACTATCTATATTTTTAGAATGTCATATCTATATTTTTAGAGAGTCATGACTTATTCATCTTAACTCTAAATCATAACCTAGTGATCTGAATTCATGGGATCATGGATAGTTTCATGGATGCCGTGATTAATGTCTAAACTTTTAGTACTATGAAATGAGATATATGTCACAGATGGATGTATACTTGGATTAATATCTTAACAATCAGTACTTGCATATGAAATGTGTCAAGTCATATGGTTAGTGTTGTGCTCTATGGTTTGGCATATTTATCGTTTTTCAAAATATCGTTTCATGAGTTTCGATCGTTATTGATGTGTTCTCGATCGTATATTTTTGTTTCCGAAATTACAGTAATACCGATGTCATTTTCGTTTCGGATAATATCGTATTGCTTTCCTTTCCGATAAAAAATTGTGAAAGTGATAGAGCCTTTCGCCAATTATTTCCGACCATTTTCGTCCCTAGCGGCAAGGATAGTCATTGGGAAGACCGGATTTCCAGTTATAAAATACTTTACGTTCAAGTGTTGGGACGCTTTGCTGGAATACGAGGAGGGTGCTATGCCTAAGGTTATCCACGCTCGTCGTCCTCTATTTTCAATCTCTAACTCTAAAACGAATATTCCTGTCTGGTCATTGAGATTCTCTCCTCTAAATCCAGTTTCTTCACATCTGTCCTCCTCTATATCTTCTACTGTATACCAACTATCAACTGTAGGGCCCACTTATAAAATTTTTTAATCCTTTTTTTACTCCCACCTGCCCACGCGGACTCCCCTTCCCCTCCCTCCTATTCTCTCTCTCTCTCTCTCTACCTCGATGCCCCCACTCCCTCGCCGGCGCCCCTCCTCCCTCGCCGCGCCGGCCGAGCGGCGCGCGCGGCAAGGCGGGACGGTGCGAGCGCAGGGCGGCCGCAGGACGGCGGCGGCCGCGCGGCATGGTGGGATGGCGGCGCGCATGGGGCAGCATCGGCATGCAGTGGTGTAGTTAGGATTTTTGCATGGGGTATGCCGAACCAAAGTTTTCATAAGTGAATCGGTAAAATCCGTTTAGCAATTTGGTAAAGTTGCATAAAAATTGCCAACAATACAGTACTACTAAATTGTATAATAAGTATTAAACTACAATATAAATATTTCAAAATAACATACTAATAGTTTGGAATATAGACAATCCAAGATTAAATAACAAATAGCTAAATCAATTGAACTAAATATGTGAGTAATCGACTAATGCAATACATCCCTAATTCGTACTGGATACATCTATAAGGTATATCAGCTGAACTACATCATTGTAAAATCTAACAACAACTAGCTAACAAATTAGATCGCAGTAAAGAAAAGTTAGGATTAGACATTTGGGAAAAGCATGCATGTAACAAAGCAGATAGCAGAGTTGCTCTCCACTTCACCAGCTGGCAGCAGGGTTGAGGCAGACCAAACGGCCAGGATGCCGTGGACGGAGCGCGGGGGGGCTAGGCTAGAAGCGGGGCCAGATTTTGCCACCCGCAGGTCTGGTCGTCTGCTCGTCTGGGCCTAGGACACGCCAAGGCAAGGCTGCAATAGCACCGCTGCCCAGTCGTCGGGGAGCGCTTCGGGGCAGGGGAGCCGACGAGTTGTGGACCGGGTGTGCTATGCGGGACTCCAACTTCTAGGATGAAAGGACTAGAGGTATAGGTCCGGCTGGAGTAGGCAGCAGCTACTCATCCATTCTAAAATGAATGCACTTCTAAAGTCTGAGGGAAGAGATTAATGTTAGTGTAAAATTATATATATATATATATATATATATATATACACACACACAGTGTATATCTATATTGCACCTGGGTGCATCCTACACAGAGAATGCACCCAGGCCAACCGTGCTGTCTGGCTCGAGCCGGACCAACCGCCCGCTGCACACACCACCCCACGGAACCACTCCCCAGCGCGCCGCGCGCGCCCTGACACAACCGCACCAGAACCACCCCCCCTCCCCCCCCCCCCGCTCCCTCTCTAACCGCACCCAATTAAACAATCCCCACATTTCCACTTTTTCCTATTTCGATTCGAATCAGCAGTTGCTTCGCCTTTCGCTTCCGCCGCTCGACCGCGCCGCCGCATGCCCCCCATCAAGGATTTCCGCCCCGCGTGCAGCATCGCCGACTCCATCCCCGCCTTCTTACGCCGAACCATCGCCGGGGAGGTGGTGGGGAGGGGGGCCGCTGCACAGAGGGGTCGTGGCTCCCTCGAGTGCTGGTGATTTGGTAGTGACAAGGCGAAGCAAGTGGGAGTAGAGCAAGCAAGGGGGGGCCGTCGCACGGAGGGGGTGCGGCTCGCCCTCGAGCGCTGGTGATTCAGTAGCGAGGAGGCAGAGCAAGCGGGAGAAGAGCAAGCAAGGGTTGATCAAGCATCGATTCACAGGATTCCGCGCGCCGCGCCCTCCATCGCCGGCTTGGTAAGTGATTTGAACACCATCCCACCCCTCTATATCTTCCCCACCCCCTCCGCATTTGCTGCGCTCCCACATTTTCGTTGCACATTCCACACCCAAAAATCACACAAATCTCGCGTAATTTCATCTTCGCGCTACATCCTAGGGTTTCACTGGTGCATATAGGGGGAGGGGGGAGGGGGGATGTGGCCCCAGTGATGCCACGCGCATTGGGAGTTTTTTGTGTTGCGGTTATTGATGGATTATGCGATTGGGGTCGTATATTTTTGCAATTGCTCTTCACCCACCTTTGCAATTTGTTAGCTAACGATGCAATTTAGCCAACGGGGCGCAGGTGGGGGCTTGCAACTAGGCAGACGGGTTTGCCCCTTGATGCACTTTTTTTAGATTTTTTTTACAATGTAGTATGATACATTGAGGGTGGGAATGCCATCCATGCAGTAATAATTATCAGCTAGTATTTTTTTTGACAGCTATCAGCTAGTGTTTTTAAACCTTTTTGCAATTTTAGTCCATGATGTGTTGCATTTTGTAGTTAGCAATGGTTGCAATTCGTTTCTCTGAAGGCTTTTGTGTTATCAGCTTGTTTTGCATCTTTTTTTTTTCAGCCAACTATGTGTTGCATTTACAGTCAAGTACTGGTTGCAATTTGTCTGGCCTATGAAGGTCTGTGCTGTTCTTTTTTGTCTTGGTAGTTTGTGCTGTCCTATGTCTGGTTATATGTCTATAGGAGATTAAATGGTTGCAACACTATGAGCAGAGTATTAAAAAGTGCAGAGTATTTTCTAGTTTGACTTGCATTTTGGCCTAGTTAACCAGTCTAGAGAACAACAAACATGTCTGTCTTTGTCTATTTTTGGGATATCTTTTTTGTGCAAGAATAATATCTTTGATTGGCTTTTGTGTTATTAGAATCCAGAAATCAGGATGTGCTGCATTTTAGCTAACGATGTGCTGCATTTTATACCTAAGCACTGGTTGCAATTTGTCTGTCCAAAGGTTTCTCATGACTTTTTTTTGTGTTTTTCTGTTGCAGTGTTTACAAATGGACGCAGATTCAAATCGTAGTGCAGCGACAATCATGGTGAAAATCGGGGTACAGATAAGAGCAACGATAGAATGAAGTTCAAGAACAGGAAGAAAGTATTAAGGCTGAACAATCCTGCTGCACCCAACGGAGGCAGTGATGAGAGTGATGAACACCACTCGGATTATGTGCCATCCTCTCCTGTCCAGACTGGCATTGTAGCAGAGGGCAGCAATAGGAAGAGGCGTCGCAAACAGGCTCGCCGTCATGCCCCCGCTGATGCTGCAGCCCCTCGCGGCGTTGTTGGTGGGCAAGACGTGCCGAAGAGGAGGCCTGTTTCCATTCGATGCTCTCCCATGAAATTCAAAGAAATTGTCGCAGCTCTCGGCGATACTCTGAAAGGTCAAGTTGTGGCAAAGAATTTCGGGGGCTTGCTGCAGCTCAAGCCTCATGAACTTGATAGGCATTTGCTTAGCTGGTTTATGCGGAAGCTGAACCCAGAAACAATGAAATTAGAGATTGGTGGTGGCAAAGAGATAGCAATCACTGAGCACAGTGTATGGTGTGTGTTCCAGATCCCCAATGCTAGAAGTGACCCACCCCATATGACGGACGATGAAGCTCGTATTATTCGGAGGGAATTGGGATTCCAAATTTGTGGTAATGCGTATAACCCAAGGCGGAGGTTCAGTGCTGAAGACATTTTGGAGGGTTTGAAGAAAAAGACGCTCAGCGGAAGTTTGGGGCTTAGAGCGTTCTTCATGTGCGCATTCTAGTCGCTGCTGTTCTCCAACACTGACTCCTACATCAGGCTGGAGGATGTAAAGTACACTGAAGATTTGGAGAACTTTAGCAATAGGAACTGGTGCAAAGCAGTAGTTGATCATCTTCGGAAAGCTGCTCATTTGTATAGAAAGGATTTCCCAGATAAAGGTATTATGGCACCGATAAGTGGCTGTGGAATCTTCCTAATGGTTAGTGTTTCTCCCATGCTTTTTCTTTCTATTTTTTTCTGTTTTTTGTGTAACTATGCCCATTTACTTATCATGTTGCAATCAGAGTAGTTATCATGTTGCAATCAGAGTAGTTATCATGTTGAAATCAGAGTAGCTATAATATTTGTGCCCATTTAATCTTCCATAATGTATGTGTTTGCAACCAGAGTAGTTATCATGTTGCAAACAGAGTAGCTATCATTTTTGCAACCAGAGTAGCTATCATGTTGTGCCCACTTTAATCTTTTTCTATAATGTCTGTGCTTGCAACCAGAGTATCTATCATGTTGCAACCACAGTAGCTATGATGTTGCAACTAGAGTAACTATAATGTTTTGTTCCCATTCTTAGTCTTCTCTAATGTCTCTGTGTTGCAACCAGAGTAGCTATCATGTTGCAACCAGAGTAGCTATCATGTTTGTGCCTCATTTTTTAACCTTCCATAATGCATGTGTCTGCAACCATAGTAGATACCATGTTGCAACTGCTGTCACCTTTTTAGTTTGCAACTGGCACACATTTTTTTCATGCTTTTCTTCAATGATAGCCGGTACCTTTTTTTCTAACTTTTTTATTTCTGTTTTTTTTTGCAGATGCTCTATGTTGACAACCTGCAGCATGGATTAAATACAAATCCCTTCTCGCTGCCTTGATGTGCTTTCCTCGACACGAGTACCATTGATTCTATAGCAAACATGGATTGCAGGTGAGATGTCTCCAATGAGACTGTTGAGTTTGGTAAACTTATGGTAAGGACTCACACCCTCTTGTCACACATTCCTCTTCTTTTTTTTTATGTTCTTTTTAGCTTTCTTTTGCAACTGCACTGAAGGCAAAGTTGTTATTTGTGTACATACATCATTGTAATTTGTTCCCCCATCATTCACCAGTTGGTTAACTTTTATATTGTTTTTTACAAAAAAAAATTGGCAGCTGAGGAGCCTGCCTGACACATGCTACTGTGTCCCTCCTGTTGCGCCATCGACAACTTCTTTCCTGCCAGCACCAGTTGCTCCCAGCAGGGGGGCTGGCACCTCTGATGCCCCTGGCGGTCATGCCGCGGCCAACGCGGAGCCTCCACCCATCTACCGGTACCCTAGTTTTAGCAGTTCGTTCAGCCAAAGCATTGTTGATGTAGTTGGAAGAAGCAGGAAGTCAGATGCGCTTAGCATCTTGAAGACATTTGATGACAGCACCAGGCAGGCCCAGGGTTTCATGCAGAAGGCTGTCGAGTATACATCAAGGGCAAATGAGCTCATGGCAAAAGCCCACCACGAGTGCTTCACCTCCATGCAAAAGCTACTTGTTGATGCCCATGCCGATAAGGCTTCTTTCAATAAGGTTAGGAGGCGGGCTAGACCAAGGAGCGAAGAGCCAGAAGCAGCGGGGGCACAATCAGATGATAACAACGCAACAGACGATGATGATCCAGAAACCAGCGATGGACGTGATCGCCCCCTGGACGACAGCCCGCTGGAACGTGAAGATCCAGAAGATGAAGTTCCGGAATCACCACTAGAGGATTCTTATCACAGCTCTCCAGTGCCCAGCCACGAAAATGATGATGCTGAAGACAGAGACATTATGCATGATGTGGATAATATAAGTGACATGTTTTACGACTCACTGCTTATCGCCCGGGATGCCCTGGTACGCATTAATGCAACAATTATTTGTTTTTTTCTTTCCAAGCACCATTTTTTGTGACTTTTTTTCTTCAACGCACCCCCCCAGAACCCTCCACAATTGAGGACTCACTTCCTTGATGGTAGTCCAAAATCAAATGTAATACTCTGACAACTTTCTTTTGCAATCTATCTACCACACATTTGCAATTCCTATATGTAATGAGTTGCAATTTGTGTTTTTCAAATCAAAATCAGGAATCCAGTGACGGAACCCAAGTGCCAGATGGAGATGGTCTCAGCGATACACGCATCCACAAAGATGGCAACGACGAGGACAGGGACCATGCTGTAAGTATTATGCTTTTTATTTTTTTCACATTGGACATTTTTTTCTTTCAAAATAGGATGAAATGTGCATGTTTCCATGTTTTTTACAGCGCCACATTGTGTTTTTTCACACACACTTTTCTAGCAATGCACACATGATGGATTTTTTTTTCAATTCATGACTTATAGTGTTTGTAATTTACCTATACGTGTACAGGAGAAAACAGATGACACTGAAGAGGATGCACTCTATAACAAGGGCGCAGACTCAAGTGCCCCCAGCATGCACCCAACCCCTAGAGTTCTGTACTTGGGGCCACATCTGAAGTAACACAACTTGGGTCCCTTTTTCACATTTGTTTCAATTCGCAACGGACGTGTTTGTAATTTTGTGTCTATAGGAGAAAACAAATAAGAATGAGGAGGAGTCATCCCATAACAAGACAGTAGATGAACGCGCCCCCTAGGATGCATCCAAAGCCCAGACATCTGCAAGTGGCGAAACTTCAGACGTAAGTTACTTTTGCCCCCCATCGCACACTATCCTTATTTTTTTGTTGTCTGCAACTCACAAGTTTTCATATTTGCAATTTTTGATGCAGCTAATCCTTCTTTTTTTTCTTCAATATATGGCATTTCAGGCCGAAGGAATCATTCACACTGGTCCAATAGCATACAGCAGAAGAAGTGTGCGACCCACTAGAGAAGCTCAAAACAAGGAAGGTGATGACGCAGCAAAAAAGATCGCTGAGGCTGAGGCTGAAAAGAACAAGATGGAGGAAACCAGGAGTCTGAAACAGCAAAGAGCAAAAGAGGCTATAAAGAACAAGAGGGCGAAGGCCCAACTAGCAAAAGACAACCAAGCTTTACGCGATGAACACGAGAAAAAGTTGATATTGTTGCGCCAGCACGCTGATGAAGAAATTCAAAGGTTGAAGAGCAGTGTAGTTGATGTAGAGGCAGGCCCCAGTGCTGCAGGTGCTCTAGGGTTCCTAGAGGATCCAATTGACGAAACTAACTCTCAGACCCCACCTGTTCGGCTGTCTCAAGAGGAAATGGAACAAAGTTCATAGGATTTCAACCAGTTCCAGAGGATGATCTACAAGCACATTGGCCAGAGGTTGAAGAAGAGGCCAAAGAAGTACATATCGCCCTTCAAACTGCCAGGGTGTCACCCGAATGTTCCATTGACAAAGGAACTTGCATTGCGGAACAAGATCACTGCTGATCCAGCCTTGAAAGAGTAAGCATAAACACAAATCAACTGGCATTTTTTTCATTTTTTTTTGCTACAAGCAGCAGTACAATCCTGCACATACAGTTGCTAATACATTTTTTTTCTTGTGTTTTTCAGGAAAGTTTTGATTGACTTCAGCATCTTTTGCTCTTTTGATGGAAATGATCTACTGGCCACTTTTACTGATGACAAAGATGGAGACTCTTTCGTACTCGACTTTACTGTGCATTGCCTTCGCTACGATGACACTGTCCACAAGGAAGACTCGGTGGGATACAGGGTGTTTTTTACAACCGGGTTCTTTGTGAGTCCCCCACCCAGCCCCTGATTATACAACACTTTTTTCACCTGCTCTTTTAATCTTTTTTTTATCTCACTGGTTTTTTCTCTCTCTCTCTCTCTCTCTGTCTGCCCATTGTGATTCAAATTATATATCCTAGGGTCAGGCAATGTTCGTTCAGAGCATCTACATGGACGATGGAGTAATCGAGACCGACGATTTCAGGACGCTGTGGCAGTGCCTGGAATCAGAAATTGAGCATTATGAGGACATATTGAAGGCAAAGCTGGTTAGTTTACTTTGCATTTGTTTAACTATTCACTTTGCAACTGCTGTCAATTTACTTTGCAAGTGGTTAACTATTACTTGCAACTGCCGTCAGTTTACTTGCAATTGGCCAACTATTCACTTGCAACTGCTGCCAGCTTACTTTGCAATTGGTCAACTAATTTTCACATTCACATCAGCCCCCCACATTTGCAAGTGATTTGTGAGCCACCACTTTTTTTTGCTGTTGCTTTTTTACTATGCTTTTGCAACTATTCTGTAAGTTATTTGCAATTGGGGGCTTAGTCTCTTTTTTTCATACAGAAGTTCATGCCTGCATGCTCAAGGAAAAACTACTTTGTGTGCTGCATCAATCTCATACACAATCGTATTGATATCCTAGACTCAATTGACTATGTTTGGGGCAACACCTCTCCTGAAACTCGCCACCGTCCGGTCTACCACAAGATACCAATCATAAGTGTTGCATTCCGGAAGGTCACCAATAACAAATTCCCTTGTTTTGAGCGCTGGAGCAAGCCAATGATCGATCTGCCCAAGCAAGCTGGCCCATGCGGTTGCATGTTCTTCCTTTGGAAATACATGGAATATTGGGACGGCGAGCGCCTCAACATTGACATCAATCCTGTGAGCCCTTTCTTTCTGTCTTTTTTTTCGGCCCCCAGCAATGTGTGTGTTTCTCATTTTCTTTTTTGATTTTTTTTTTGTGTTTTACACTTCAAGGGGATGATATACAGGGTTGAGCTGATGCACTACAGCATTTTCCACCCCCTAAACCAAGTCGACCTGCCCGATGAACTGGATGTCTACAGGCTTAGCGGGAGGAAGATTGACTGGAGCGGATCCCACTGATGACTACTCTCTTTCTTGTTTTTTTATGGAATTGTGTTGCGTGCCATGATGTAGTATCAGCTGTACAAAAAACCTCTCGCTGTAGATACTCTCTATCCTTTTTTTCTTTTTTCCACGCAACTGGACTTGAGTATCTGTTTGTTATGTAGTAGCAATTGTGTGTAACTGTTATACAGCAGCGTCACAAATCGTGATATGTAAATATATCTAACAAGATATTGATCCACTTTTCAGTTTATGCTCATATTATTCATTTTTCTTTGCAATATCTGTGATCTGGTCGTCATCACTGATTTTTTTACAACCGGCATCCATATTGCAATCACCCCGAATAGTTGTTGCAATCACCCCGAACTGATGTTGCAATCTGCATTTTATACACATATTTTCTTGCAATCGGTGTACACACATGCTTCACAATTCTATGAGTAGCTATAAGTGCACTTTATATGTAACCAAAGTAGCTATAATATTTGCGCCCATTTTTATATTGGTTTGTCATCAATTTTGCAACCGGTAGACATACATGGTTGCAATCAGGTGTACACATTGTTTGCAATTTGGTTAAAACACGTTATAAGGCACCATTTTTTATTTGATCACAATTGCTCATCTCATACTGCACATAACAATACAATACTGCACACCACAAACTATCTAGCAGTGCATGACAATTGTAATTAAGAAACATAACAATGTTTTTATTGATCATAGTTGCAACATGTTTTTTTTACAGTCCAAGATAACACGCACAGGGTACTGAATAAATCACTACTTTGTGTTTTTGCCCAACGCAATCACACTACTCTTGGTATTTTACATGCTTAGCTCTCTGCCAACGGCCACTGTTTTCTGCGCCTACTTGTCCCACATGCCCATCAGTTGCAGCGTTGCAAGCCCGCGCCACGGGCAGCTCATCTTCACTCAGTTCATCCTGACTCAGATCACTTTCATCATGCAGATCCTTTACGATCTTTGGCCGGCCTCTTTTCCTTGGGGGCCCATCATTCTTTTTGGTATTTTTCCTAGCTGCACGCATCTCTGCTGATTTGGTTCGATCAGGGTTCATCGGGCATGTTGTGCTGTAATGTGTACCTCATACTCCACATATGCTGCATTGTCTGTCACCATAGTTCGCCCTTGTATATGTGCTCAGCGGGGTGCCATTAAGTGGAGCCTGAACATCATTTTTCGTTTGTTTCCCAGGCTCCCGGCCCTTTGTGCGTGACATTGGTGGCTCAATTAGCAACATCCCAGCATGCACCGAAGCTGAAGATGGTGGTGAATTAGTGCCAGCACTTAAGGATTGCTCAACCGATCCACTAGCTAGCGGGGCAGGACCCGATGATTCATCGTTTGCACTTCTCGGGAACATTTCAATGCCTACAGTAATCTTGTCCAGCTGCCTGTTTGCTTCCTCAAAGGCATGGTCTGACTTACTTCCAGCTCTTCCAAGCCTCATTAACTTAGGCAGCAGCTTCGACATCCTGCACTGCTCTTTGCTTGCTTGCGCACCGATTCGCACACCGTCGTGTCTATCCCATGTAACTTCTTCTTTTGCATCACGAGTATATCTCTTCAATATGTATCTCTCTGGGATTCTGCTCACTTGAAGGTGTGTGAAGGCTCTGATGATGTGCATGCAGAATAGACCTGCATTTTGACAGTGAAGTCAATCAGTCTTTTTGCAATTGTAGTCTACCAGAGTTTTGCAATTGTGGACTACTAGGGTTGCAATTGCGGGCTACCATAGTTTGCAATTGTGGACAACTAAGGGTTGCAATTGTAGACTACTAAGGTTTGCATTTGTGGACTACCCCATAGTTTGCATTTGCGGACTACTGGTGTTGCAATGGTGAACTACATGGTTTGCAATTTTTGTGGACTACCAGAGTTTTGCATTTTTTTATTTGATCTACCAGAGTTCATGCATTTTTTATCCATCAACCAGAGTTGTATTATAGAGAAAGATCAATAGCAGCAGCACCACCACCAAACCTGTATGTTCCCATTGTTTGCACTCGCAGCTATATTCACCAGCATCTTTATCCGCAACCACCCTGAATGCATGTTGGGCCCAGCAGAAGCTGCCCTCACCATTTTCATGCTTCACCAACCATCCATTTTTCACCCTTGGATCTGGATCGGGTTCAATCACAAATGTTGTGCTGTTATTGTACTGCTTCTTGTACTCTTGGTATACGGCCCTTGTGTACACCCTGCTCAGTTGCTCATCAAACTTTGCTTTGCATGCTTGCACCACTTTAGCCTGCACCACCCATGTTTTTGTTTGCAGTCAGTATATGGACAGAGCTCCAATTTGTGAAGTAGTAGTATTTCCAATTATCATATTTTTAAGTTAATCTTAGTTTTTTCTTTTTTTTTGCACAGACCTGGGCGTAGTGTGTCTCACCGGCGTCCATGTGGTCTGCGTGCTGAAGTGAGTCTAGCATCCTTTTAGCAAACATGTGGAGGCTTGTACTCTCATTAACATAGCCATCTTTGAGCACCCTGTTCTGGCTTTCTGATCTCTGTGTTGATGTCATTCTGCCACAGTACATCCCCTTGAAGTAAGCTGAAATCCACCTCTCCCTTTTTTATTGCAGGGTGTTCTGCAATGCCACATTCATCAACGAGCCTCTTCCATTCGACTTCGAATTGCATTAGTCCAAGTGGATAATTTATCAAAGATTCCAATTTTTCTTTCAGTTTCATATCCTTGTGTTGGGTGTAGAGCTGGTCCAACTCAAACTCCCACGGCCTTAGGATGTGCCAGCGACAGTTTCTGTGATGTGTCTTGTCAAACACCACTTTTATTGCTTGCATCATAGCTAGATCTTCATCTGGCAGTACACAGTAAACCAGAGAGGAGACAGTGTCAAACGCACGCAGTTTGCAATCCAAAAGGAACTAATATTGCAACCAGATAGAATGAAGTTTGCAATTATTGTATTGGATAAGAAATATGGCACACCTGTTAGGATTACATGGGGTTGCCGACCACCCATGCAGCTCTTGAAGGTCTCAAACAACCACCTGAATGATCCAGTTGATTCGTCACCAATCAGCACTTGCCCGAATGTCACATTCTTCAAGTTATTATTGGCCCCAACAAACATGGCTAGTTGCATGCGCCTGCTGTTTCTTTTGTGCATTGTACACCCAAGTTTTTGGATTTGCATCCATATCCCAGTAGAAGTGCTCGTTATTCTCCTTACACTCCCTAAAAAATTGGAGAAGCTTATTAAGATCATCGTCTCTTTCCTCTTTAACCTTCTCCGCCTTACTGCAAGTATTTTTTTTCAAAAAAAAGCATCAGTAATGTAAAAAAATCTAGTACGGAGATGTTGCAATTCAGATATGGTGGGAAAAAACCAGCAGCACCTACATGTTTTTTATGTTCTTCTCTGTAAAACCCCACATATGCCTACCATCATACAGATCCGCCATCACATTTAATGTTGCTTGATGCGAAACACCATTTCTTGTCATTATATTGAATATGTCATACATGCCTTCCTCCATGTTCTTGTGCTCATGCATGTATCTGGTCATCCTAGGGGACGGTTCCAGTTTGTGGTTGTGGGCTTGCTGTACATGATCAAAGTACCACAGCCCCCGCTTCTTGTCATGCTTCACTTTGACATACGCAGGGCATCCGCATCTTTTCAATCCCTTTTCAGTTTTGTTGGGCTCCTCTCCCCTCTTGCCTTCATGCCACCCCTCCCTAGAACACACCCAATGATTGGTTTCTTTGCTAGTCCTTGCTGTCCTTAGACTGAATCCAGCTAGCCTCGCATAGTCTCTATAAAACATGTAAGCATCGTCTTTTGTAGGGAACACCTGCCTCACTCTTGGCACAAAGACAGGGGCTATATTTGGATCCTGCGGGGGGCACAAAATTGAGTTTGCAATCCATATCAATTTAAGTTGCAATTACCTAGTATCACATTACCAGACAAAATTAAATCACATTTTACAACTCGAATCACATTTTTTTACAAACAAATTTGAGTTGCAATCCATATGAATCTAAGTTGCAATTAACCAGTATCTAAACTTGCAACTCGAATCACACCTTTTTTTTTGTCTCAACTCGCACGGCCAGCATAGCTTTTTTTTTAATTTGCAGAGTGCTTACCGGGTAGACAACCTGTGCAGCGTCCGGAGTCTGCAGCGATCCTGGAGGTAGGGCGGCGGGTGGCGTCAGCGTCGTCACATGATGAAGCAGATCAGCAGATTCAACTTCAGAGTTTTGCGTAGGAGCTAGGGCAGTAGCAGGGGTTGTCGTTGGGGCGGCAACAGTGGACAACGACACCATTGACAACGGCGCATTTGCTCCTCCATCCGAGGAGCATCGAGTTCTGAACGCCGCCGTATAATCCCCAAGCGCAACAAGCGCCTGGGAATCGTGGTGGGGCGCTGGGGGCGGCGATGGAGGCTGGATTAGCGACGGCGGTGTCATGCCCCCAGGTAGATCCTCACCCTCTCCCGCACAACCAGATCTGGGGGCGCTCTCATTGGAGGTGGCGGCGACGGCGGCGGCGGTCCCCCCCACCTGGCGACTCGAATGTTCCTCGATCTATTCAAAAAAACTCGCCCCCTCCCCCTCATTTATTTTGTCCGGACGCCCCTTTTTTCGAGGTCATCGCTCAAGGTTGCAACTGGATAGTTATAATCGGTGCAACTGGTAACACAAAATGTTGCAATTTGTCGATCAATCGTGGTGGGCCACGCCAGCCGGAACCAGATGCTGGGGAGCGGGGTGGGGGGCTCGGGTTTGGCCCACGTGCGGGCGGGTGGGCCGTGTCGGGCCGGGGCGCGTGAGGGTCGCGCGCGGAGGCGCGCAGGCCGGGAGGCGCGCAGGGGGGGGCGCAGGCCGGGAGGGGGGGTCTGTGCATTTGCTGTAGCAAATGCAATAAGGTGTATTTTAACCTCGCCGTGTATATATATATACCTTTATAAAGATGTAATCATTACATCTTGAGTGAAAAGAAAGTAAAAAAAATAACTAAAATTAGTTTGTCTTATTTATAGATGTACACTTATTTTGAGATAAATTTTAATCTCTATAAGTGCACTTATTATGAGATAGAGGGAGTAGGCTAGGCTTGGTCTGGACATACATGGTGAGAACAGACAGAGCAGGCAATCCTCTGAGAACATCAACACCATCCCTGTCTATTCGTCTAACCCCAAACTTTAAGACGCAGAGCTCGCGGAGTTGTCCGATCCACTTGGGGGTGTAGAAGAATATGCAAATTTGAGGCGAAACCTCAAGAGTCCGAAGAAGAGCTGGGGCAGAGGACAAACTGCTGAAGCCATCAGAAATGGTCATGCCCGAAGCAACAATAGATTTTGCATAACTGGGGGATCTTGATGCCAGAGTAGCAGACTTGAGGTTACTGAGTCTCCCTAGAATCGAGTTCAGCACGAATTGCATTTTGCTATTCTGAATTTCTGGCTGTATTGTAGAATAGGTGAGCTGAAGATCTTCAAGATTTGTCAGCATGCTAAGGCTCTGTACATTCTCTATCGAATTACTACTAATATCAAAACATCCAAGCGCGCGAAGCGATGTCATGTTTCCAATCCCAGTGGGCAGGTTTGTCTCAGCAGGAGCCTCGGACAGCACGGCGGCCCGTGCCCGCGCTGCCACGGCTTGCCGGCAGAGGGAGCAGGAGAGGGGCAGCGCGGCCTCACGGCTCACCGGCGGAGGGAGGGGCCCGGCCGGAGGTGGAGGACGCGGCCGGGTGCGGCGGCGGGGCCGGTGAGGTCTTGTCGGCGCAGGATCCGGCCACCGCCGCCCTGCCATGGCGAGGCGAGGAAGGGGGAGGGAGGGGTGCCGGCGAGGCGAGGAGAGGCGGAGGGGCACCGGCGAGGGAAGGAGGCCTGCCGGAGCGGCGGAGAGGGCGAGGAAGGGCGCCGGGGAGGAGGGGCCGCCGGCCAGGGGGAAGGTGCCACGCAGCTGCCACCGTCCCGCGCTCCCGGTGCCCCTCTAGGCCGTGGCGCGGCATACCATAGACTGGCTGCGAGGATAGTCATTGGGAAGACCGGATTTCTAGTTATAAAATACTTCAGTTTCAAGTGCTGCGAAGCTTTGCTGGAATTCGAGGAAGGGGCTATGCCTAATCTCCGCAAGCTGAAGCTTGCTTTCAATGCCAGCAATGCTGACCAACAGAGCACAATACCTGTCGGCATCGAGTACTTGTCGGAGCTGAAAGAGGTATCTGCAAAAATTGGTGGTGCTGGTCCTGAGGAATCCCACAGAAGGGCTGCCGAATTGGCATTCAGAGATGCCATCAGGGTGCATGCTAGATTTCAGAGAGTCAATGTACAATGTGTAGAGCAGATCATTGAATGTAAGGATGATCAAAGTAGCGTAACAGCAGTGGAGTATTCGCCTGCTCTGCAGTACTGAAGAGGGACTCGTCCCGCTGGAACCGTCGAGACAGCAGACAAGATTATTGCCGGGAGGAATGAACATGTATGATCAGGCCTACTTCCCGCAGTCCTTCAAGCCGGCCTCAGCTTTCCATGATGCTGCTTCTCTACTCGCTGTCGACGGCAGCGACATGGCGAGTATTGAGCCCGACACCGTTGTCCAGGAAGCGGCTCACCTCGCCGGCCGCAATGGCTCGCCCAGCTCGGGCACGGGCTCAGACGGCGCCGCGGGTAGCGGCTACCAGATGAACAAGGTGTCTCTGGCGGCTGAGGAGGAGCGTCGGCGTCACCGAATGGTGTCGAACCGGTTGTCGGCGGCACGGTCGCGCATGCACAAGGAGCAGCACCTCGACGACCTGTGCCAGCAGGTCTCGCGCCTTCGCGGCGTCAACCTCCACCTCCTCGACCATCTCAGCCGCACGGTGCGGCACTGTGAGGACGTCCACCGCGAGAACGCGTGGCTCAGGGACGAGAAGGCCGAGCTGGTCAAGAAGCTCGAGCAGCAGCTGCAGTCGGCCACGGCCAGGTGCGCCCAGCCTTCTCGACAGTCAGGCATGATTTATTTCCGTTCAAGGCCATTATGGGAATAAACAAATAATGTCTATATTGTCATCATTTATTATTTATTTGTAGGGAGAACACAATAGATCACGCTGCAGAGACCAGTGGTGGAGCTAGAATTGAACCCAAGTGGGGATTGGTGCTACAGTAATCACGATAACGCTAGCAGCCTCGCTTCAACACCTGCTCACACACAACTAAAAGATTCAGAATTAAGGTATGGCTTATTAGATGGGGCTTATGTACATGGCGAGTTGAACTGGCTCAATGGCTCAGGTATTCTTTCACTCTTTACAGCCTATAGATGGCTGTTCTTTTACCTTTTCAGTCAATTTAGTCCAAACAAGCATGGAGGCTCTTCTTCTTCTATCTTTAGAACTCCCATCCATGCATTGAAATTGGAACGAGGGGCAAGGTGCTCCCTTATCTGACAATCAGTATGGAGGGCTTGAGCTCATTCTCCCTTCCATGGATCTGCCACTCCCCATGTTCTTCTCTATATTGTTTGTTGCAGCAATTCAGATAAATAGATATACAGTGAGGCTAGCGTGGAGAAAGGGGGGCCATGACCCACTTTGGCCGACACATAGCTCCGCCACCAGCAGAGACAAAACGTATATAGCTTGAAATGAACAATTAAAAGAAATATGTTATGAGTTCGTCATTCATTATGTTTGTACTTTGTAGTATTATTATTTATCAGCTGATGGGAGGTGCTACATTTATCCAACGTATTGTAAATTGATGCACCAGTCTGTTTGATGATTATTTTTTGCACTAAAATATATGAGGGATGGTAAAATGAAATCCCAGGTATTCATGTGATAGATATTACTTTGAAGGCATACATACATTTATAAAATTAATTATGGTTGAGCCTATGACACGTGGACCCCACTAACCCTTGGTTCTAGAAGACTTTGGCTAACTCTTGCATAGCCTAGTTCCTTAAAAGGAGCATGCGCAAGTTTAGTAGTGACAAAGCATGAGACTTGTAAAAGAGATGGAAAGAAAAGCTACACGCCATTGGCAGTATATGTGTGTGAGTTCATGAGCTCTTATATATCAGACAATGTGTACGTATCATGAGTTAATTCAGTTTGGGTTTCTCGAAGCTGGCCTACCTGTAAGCATGAATGCCAGCCTTCTGGAGATATATGCTACGTATCTATGCTGGTTACTTTTGATTAGCATACACTACTATAAAAATTATTCTAAGGGGAGGATAAAATAATATTTTTAGGGGCAAACGTCGCAGCCACCCTTGGTTTCCGCAGCTAAAAAGAGTTGTTTGCAGGGGCGGGTCACCCCACTACCAGAAATCCCAAATATGCCGAGTGCCCGAGGCTTTGCCGAGTGCACAATATCGGACACTCGGCAAATATAATCTTTGCCGAGTGCGTATTGCAAAGCTCTCGGGAAAACAACGACACTCGGGGTACTGCTGTTTTGCCGAGTGCCGCGGGAGCGACACTCGGCGAACAACGCTGTTTGCCGAGAGCCTCCCCGGGGCACTCAGTACTCTACCTCTTTGCCGAGTGCCTCGCCGAGGGCACTCGGCAAAGCGTGTCACGTGCACCTCACGTGCGCAAAACGCTCCCGTTGCCCCTGGGATGTTATTCTTCGCCGAGTGCCACCACAGAGCACTCGGTATTTCTTTACTTTGCCGAGTGCCTACACAAGGGCACTTGGAAAACTTGGTCACGTGCCGCGCATGAGCCCGTTAACGTGGGAGGGCCGTGACGGCCGTTATTGTTTGCCGAGTGCCAAACCGTTGCACTCGGCAAACCTGGTCACGTGACGCGCACGCGCCTGTTACCGTAGGAGGGCCGTCACGGCCATTTCTCTTTGCCGAGTGCCAGAAGTCGGGCACTCGGCAAACATTCGATTTGCTGAGTGCTATAGCCCGCGCACTTGGCATTCAGGTCTATTTGCCGAGTGTCTTCTTTAGCACTCGGCAAAATAACAAAACAAATTCTCCAATGCAATCCAAACTTTTTTCTTAGCTACTATACTATACAAAACACCGCATATTAGAATTTGATACATTTTTCATTATGTTTACTATATTTAGTTAATTCATTTCATTAAAAGGATATTTTGGGGATAATACAATTTTGAACTGCAAAATATAGTATAAATGAAGTATAATGAATGAAAAAATGATATTTATGTTATTTAGTCCAATTTGAGACATTGTCAAACAATTGAAAGGTAAATTTGAACATCTTGCTCATGAAACGGGACAAAGTGCGCTGTGGACAAATTGGTTTTTAATTTATAAAATTCTAAAGTAATCAGAAATTCTTCAAATTTGTCATGACATCATGATTTCATACAGGGAGTCTATGGTAAAAATTTGAAACGGTTTTGCAAAAGTTGTCATGTATGTCGCTTACGAAATGAGGCATCTCCGAAGAAGTTTCAGAGAACTCAGAAGGATTCATTGATTTTTTGAGTCAGAGTGATGTTCGAATTGGAGTTTTACTTGTTATTTTTTTATAGCCATAAGACATGAAGAATTGTGTAATGTTAAATTTTGGTGATTTTTTTAGTCCATTTGACAAGTTTTAAATATTTTTTTCCGAACTACAGTATTTAAATTAAATTTGAACTAATAGTGCATGAAATAATGACATTTTTTTGTTGAAGCATGCTAACTTTTTTGTATATGCAATAGACGTCATAAATTGGTTCATGTTGGTCTAAAAAAAATAGTTCATGTTAAATTTGGGTTATTTTGCGGATTTGTTTTCTAATTTTTAATTTTTGGCAAATGTAAAGAATTAGTTCACATAAATTGAAATATAGCTAATAGTGATTGAAATAATGGAATATTTTTCGTTAAAGCATGAGTAAGAATTGTTGTGTGAAATGGGCAATGAAATTTTCCATTATTTGAAGAAATTTGTGAAATTTTGAATTGTATTCAAATAAATTTCTGAAAACAAATTCAGAAAGGTGACTTTGCCTAGTGCCCAGATCTGGCGCTCGGCAAACGTTGTCTTTGCCGAGTGCCAGATCGGAGCACTCGGCAAAGTCACGAAACACTTAGCTTCGTGAGGGCGCCCACACACGCGCGCACACAGACACACGCACGCCCGCCGCACCCCGCCCCCGCCCCCGCTGCCGCACCCGCGCCACCTCCCCGCTCGCGCCGCCTCCCCCCGACATCGCCTCCCAGCCCTCGGAGGCCGCGCCCCCCCAACACCGACGCCCGACCCCCTGACGCCGCATCCCCGCCCCCGCCCCGGAGGCCGTGCCCGGCCCCGATGATGACGCCGGCCCCCGACGCCGCCTCCCCGCACCCGGAGGCCGCACCCGCGGCCCGGCTCCCAACGGCCGACCCCGATGCACCGACCACGTCTACACCGCCCGTGCCCGCTCTTGGCGTCTGCCTGTGACGTGCTCGACGAAAAGCTTGAACCGCGAGTCCACGCCAAGCCGGCCACGCCTACACCGCCGACCCGCTGTAAGCACCGCCACCGTCCTCCTACATGTTAATTAATGTTAGTAGTTCATGTAACCTAGTTAGGCGTCTCCCGTTCGAAAGAGATACAATTGAGATATGCGAATCTTTGCATATCTATAATTGTATCGCTTTCGAATTGCCCATGTTATTTGGAGAGCCTGAGGATGCGGGAGGAGATCGAGGCGAGGCTGGAGGAGGAGCGGACGCTAAGGCAGGAGCAAGAGCGTAGGTGGCGGGAAAAGCGGATGCAAGAGCGGCAGAGGATGGAGCAGGCGCTTCTTGCTGAGCGACAGGCCGCACAACAACAGATGCAGACCATGTTCTCCTACCTCCAAGGTCTTGGAGCATCGATCAACTATCAACCACCGCCAACGGTGCTTGGCCTCCACCACAGATAGGTTTTTCTTCTATCTTTCCTCCACCTGGTGCTACAGGCACTCCTATGAGTATGAATCTATTTACTTGCTTGCGCATACATATTGACTTAGAAATGTAATCCTATGTCAATTTCTTTTTGCAGAATCAATCGATTGGGGGGTCAAATGAGCCTTCGGACGAGCATTTACCGGCACCGGCGGCGTCGCAGTGGCCACCTAGTCGATTTAGAGTTGTTTATGGTATTTGTTCTACAGACTTGTGCTTGGTGGACTAGGCTTGTTTAATATGTTCGACTTGTGCTTGTTGAATGTTACACTTATGGCATCGATGTTGGACTTCTGCTATTTGTTATTTTCGTGCTATGTACCGTGAGATATTTGTGCTATTATGTGATATTTGTGATGGATGTGCCTTAATATATGCTATATTAACTGTCTGGAATGTATATATGCTATATTTGTGATGCATGTGGTTATTACATAATAAGCAGAAAATATATATAAAAAAACAAGCTTTGCCGAGTGTTATTGCCCAGACACTTGGCAAAGCGACCATTTTATATTTTCTGGGAAAAGGCTTTGCCGAGTGCTATTACCTAGACACTCGGCGAAGTTTGGAACTTTGCCGAGTGCCAAACGTCCAGCACTCGGCAAAGATCCAAACTTCGCTGAGTGCCGGTCTGGAAGCACTCGGCGAAGTCTAAAACTTCGCCGAGTGCCCAGTGTTCAGCACTCGGCAAAATTTGAATCTTTGCCGAGTGCTTTCCTGAGGGCACTCGGCAAAGTCCCCGTCCCCCATCCCGTTCACCCATCCCGTTCGTCCCGTTCGCCCGTCCCGTTCGCCCGTTCACCCGTCCTGTTTACACTTTTTTTGCACTGGCACACGACAAAACTTTGCCGAGTGCCCGAGAAATGGCACTCGGCAAAGCCGGCTTCGCCGTCAGATGAAACGCCGTGTGCGCTTCGCCGTGAGCTACACTCGGCAAAGTTTTTGCCAAATATTTTCCGGCCTTTGCCGAGTGTTTTTGGCACTCGGCAAAGTAGCCAAGTCCGATAGTGCCCCCTCACCCGCCCCTGGCGTAGAGTCATTTCTTGTTTGTTCTCAGTGGGATGAGCACCTCCTAATTTAAAAATGTAGTGTTGATAAGCCCTTTTTGAAAAAAAAGTGAGAAGTTAGTTTATAGATGCATACTTTTTTATGAAAAAATTTGCATGATGTACGTATGGAGGATAAGAAGTTCACTAGGCCCTGTTTAGTTCGCGAAAAAGTTTGGGTTTTGATAATGTAGCACATTTCGTTGTTACTTGACATATAATATCCAATTATAGACTAATTAAGCTTAAAAGATTCATTTCGTGCTAATCAGTTAGACTGTGCAATCAGTTATTTTTTCAACTGCATTTAATGCTCCATGCATGTGTCCAAATATTTGATGTGACGGCTACTGTAGAAAATTTTTTGGGAACTAAACAGGGCTCTGAGGATGAATAAGAAATCCCTGTTTGTCTGTTAGACAATCCAAGGAGTCCAATACAAGGACTCTTCCAATCTTCGGTTGTAGTAGAAAAGAAATACAGTGATTTCTGCAAAAAAATATTATGTACGATTTTTAGCTATGGATCGGAACAAGTGTATGTATATTGTAACAAATGATTGAAATTAGACATACTTAAAGTTGTATGGCGCAAAAATACAATCAGCCACATCTTCCCATTCTTTCATCATCTTTGCTATGTAGGCCGCAACCGTCTTCATCTTCATGACCTCTTTGATCTGTCTTTTTCATTCCTCAGCTATCTCCTTAGCCATTTTACACTTGTTGAATGTATCATGGTCCTTTTTTCACATATTTGGCTCGCTGTGGCTAGCCTCACAAATAGCTAGAGGATACTTGTACCTTTTACGTACAACATATGCATTACTTCCTTGCATCCTGTAGGATAGAATGTATGACAATTAATTAGATATACGTATATATAGTAATTAAGGCCGTAGCATAGAAGAAATTAAGTATCGATGATGCACTTACATGCACCATAGTCTAACCATTTCAATACCAAGTACGTTGAGGCGGAACATAGTGTGGATGTTTTTTTTTCGAGAAAGACATTAGTGATACTGTAGGTGGTCACTGTTGAGTTTAGATGTACATAGCAGTCGTTGAACTAACTAGTAAATGTTATTGGTGAAGAATCTTGTGTTTCTGGCTAGAAGTGGTTACAGTTAATAGAGGAAGGATAGGTGAATCAGTGAATGTACACTACTATTGATCTTGATCCTAACCCTAGGAAACAATTTATAGGAGGAGCGGAGAGAATACTCTGGTGTTTTGTATCTCTGTTAATTGCTAAAGACAGTATGCTTGCATTGCTTCATTTGTCCCGATTCATTTCAGTTCACTGTAAACTACATGCTTGATTCCAATTTAGTGTGATGTAACATTTTCTGCTGTGTAAGCTACCCCTCTATTTTTATTCATATATTGTATTAGATTTGTCCTAAATCAAACTTGGCAAACTTTGATCAAATATACAGAAAGAAATAATAACATTTGCACTACCAAATTTGTTTCACTAAATCCACCATGAAATATATGTTGACAATACATATGTTGAATAGTATAGTTGTTACTATATTTTTTTAGACTTGGTCAAAGTTACTCAAGTTTAACTTAGGACAAACCTAATACGACATGTAAGGCAAAATTGGATCTATGACACCGAAAGATGCATGTTTCAGGAATTTACCAATTAAACATCCCGGTACAAATTAATACCAGCGAAAGATCCCTCCATTTAGAAATTTACCATTCCATCAACTTCCATTACCTTTACCATCTTTTCTATTTTTTATTCCACTACCCTGTGGGAAATGATTGTCTTGCCCTTTGTTGGATCGAGTAACCAAAAAACTCTGCTCCCGCCGCCGCTTCTCCTCGCTACTACCACCCCCCCCCCCCGGCGGCGCCTCGACCTTGCTACCGCCTGGTCCTCCCTGCTCCTGCCGCTCAAGCCTCCGCCGGCGCCGGCCTTCCCACCGAGGCTTCTCGCACCGATGCCACCTCGACCTTGCTCCACTCGCATTGGAGGTTGGAGCAGACCACCCGCCGTTGCGTCGAGGAGCCGCCTGCGAGAGCAGGGAAGGCAAGAAGGCGGCGAGAGCAGGGAAGAGCAGGGTGGAGGAGGAGGAGGCAATGGGATCAGGGTGGAGCAGAGGAGGCGGCGGCGGCGGGAGCAAAAGTTGGAGTGTTGGGATCTTAGCTTCTTTGATGCCCAAACAGGGAGCATGAACAGTATGAAAATGGCAATGAAAGTAGGAACTTAATTCTCCAGTAATAGCCAGGAAAATTCAACCCTTTACACTGTGGAGAGAGGGGGCTATTTATACCCCTAGCCTTCGGCCGGGTTTTCCTAAACTGCCCCCTTCCAACTCATTTACAGCTCACTTACAACCGGTTTCAGGGTAAAATTACAAGGTTAGAGGTGTACTACTCCGACCTTCTCACGTATTCAGGTGTACAAACCCGACCTTCTCACGTATTCACATTTTACATGCACGTTGCACCAAGCGAAGGTCTTCATTCCCTTCAGGGAGCTCCGGGGGTCACAGCCCTGAAGGTTCCGTCAACGAGCGATCAGCCGTCACCTTCGTTCCCGAAGGCGATCCCTTTACCCGAAGGTCCTGGTCATCGAACTTGTGCTTCTGAGCAACCATTCGTCACCTTCGGCCAACCGAAGGCGATATCCTTCGTCACCGAAGGTCTTGGTCTTTGAGCTTGCGCTTCTGAGCAACCATTCGTCACCTTCGGCCAACCGAAGGCGATATCCTTTGTCTCCGAAGGTCCTGGTCTTTGAGCTTGCGCTTCTGAGTGACCATCCGACACCTTCGGGTATGCTTGCCTTCCTCTCGTTGTGGCCCTGCAAAAGAGTTAGGGAGCATTTCCGAGGGTGGGGGCTTGACCGGAAGGTCCAATCCCCAACAGTAGCCCCTCGAGGGCGAGGTCCGAAGCCGACGGTCCGAACCCGCGTTGAAGAAGAAGATTGTGTGTAACCTTCGGGAAGCTCCCGAGGAAAAACATCTCCCAAACCGTCGGCTGCAGCGGTTGGTTTTGGTGGTGTACGTGTCAGGCTCCGATTGCGCCGCTTGGGCGGCCGACTCCTCGATTTTACCGTTGGTACTGTTGCTTTCCCTCGCCTATATAAGCGGAGGGGGGGTAAATCTTGTGCCTCTCGAGCTTTGCTTACCTTCGACGCTTTCCACTATAAGGCGCTTCTTCTGAAGGTTCTACTTTCGTGCGTGATCAAGCTACTCGTTTTTCTCGGTGTAAGTGGATTAGTGGTTCATGACTCGCAATAAGCAAACAGCGAGGTTGATCGAAGGTTCGTTTGAACCCTTTTTCCTAATTTGCCTTTCTTCATTTTTCTGTAGATATGGCATTCATTAAGACGGCAGTTCTTCGTGCAGACTCTGGTCCAGCTCCCGAAGGAGAGACGGGTGCTTCACAGCCGCCTCAGCAGCAGCAGTCCAGCGAGAGCCTTTCAGCGGTGTCCGCGGAAGTTTCGGAACAAATGGCTCCGGAGAAACGTAAGACTTTTCTTTTTGAGCCATCTGTCGTTTCTCAGAGCACGATAGACTTCTACGTTTCGAAAGGCTATTTCGTCGAAGGTGTTTGTCATCCTCTAGGGGCGGAAGTGATTCCTGTACCTGAGACCGGCGAGGTTGTGGTTTTTAAGGATTTTTTTACTGCGGGGCTTAGACTTCCGATGGATCCACTTGTGCCGAAGCTATTGGAGCCATTAAACATGAAGATACACCACTTCACCCCGAACGGGATTGTTGCTTTGGCCAAGTTTTTGTGGGTGGTGCGGACCTTCGGAGGAGAAGTGTCCGTGGATGCCTTTTGCAGGCTTTTTCAGCTGCATTGCCAGCCTCGCAAGGTGTATGTGGATGAGGAGGCAGAGCTTAGCGAGGTTCAGAATGGCTGTTGCACCTTCGTTCCTCGCAAGCCGAACAAAAGGATTGGCCTAGAGAAGGTTATGCTTTCGACGGCTTATAAGAACAAGTGGGAGGGGAACTGGTTAGGATACTGGTTTTAAGCCAAAATTGGCTTTCCTGATCCCGAAGGTTCTGACGAGGAGAAGTATCTGTTGGCTTTGGACATCGAGATGTTCGAACACGTCTATCAGCCTACCTTCAGCAAGCGTGGGCCGGGTTTCAAATCATGCCTAGAGGCCTTCATGACGGCTTGCCAAATTTGTGGCGGTAGGGATGTGGTGGAGGAGTTTTTGGCTGCGAAGGTTTGGCCTTTGTTTGCTGGCTGGTCTCCGTTGAGGTTTGAGCGTAAGCGTTTTGCTGGCTTGAAGTATGACGTGACGTCTTCGGTTTTTGGGCTTCGGAGACCCGAAGGTTGCAGCAACGAAGTTATAGTGGCTGAGCTGGAGCGTCAGGCTGCGGAGATATTGGGTCCTTGGAACAGGAAGGAGTATGGCTCTTTGGTGGAGGTGTGTGGGGAGAACCTTCGGTTGAACCGGTGTTTGGCTGAGATGGGCGTGGCCTATGAGCCTCGGCCGGTGCCGGCAAACGCCATTCCGAGAATGACGCCACCCGGGAACGTTGTTTCGGAGGTTCCCGGGTCGAAGTCTAAAGGTAAGGCTAAGGTGGAGGAGGTGGGGAGTTACGGGGCTATTGGCACGCGGGGGCGCGGGTGTGGCCGGAAACCTTCGAGCACGAAGGTTTCTGTTGCGAGGGCTGAGAGCGCCAAGAGGAAGGCATAAGATGAGGAGGTTTCTTCAGGCGACAGCGGTACGCCCTCATTTATGGAAGAGCTCATGGGGACGGTGGGCGGGGAGATTGTAGTTCCCGAAGGGAGGCTTTTTAGATCCCGTTATGATCTTAGCGATGAGTATGGGACCATGCTTTTTGGTTCTGGTCGTCGGGTTGAGGTGGCGAGGGCACTGATTAACCTTTATTGTCCCTCCGAAGGTATAACCAAACGCCGGAGGATTCAGAGTCTCGTCAAGACTGGCTCCAAGCCTTCGGACATTCCGAAGCCACCGGAGCCTAAGCCCACCAGGGCTTCGGCCGGTGCCCCGAAGGATCCGGCCTCAATGACGGCGGTCGCCACGCCTACACTTGCGGCGGGTGTCGAGGAGGGGGAGATTGTGGTTGGTGAGACGCTGCTCTCTCTCAGGGGCGAGGATTTCCCCGGTGGGTCGTCGGCTCTACCTTCGGATAAGGAGGTGGAGGTGTTGGTGGGGTTGAATCTCGACGAAGCCGGTAAGCTTCGCTTCCTTGTTTTTGTGAACCCTTTGTTTTGTGCCCTTATAATATCCCTCTTTTATTTCCTTCGCGGCTGTCTCTGCGTCGATGAAGCAACTTTTGGCTCTGATGCACGGGCCTGGAACGACTGGGATTCTTCCTCCTGAAAGGGGTAGGGTGGAGTCTGATTACGTTTAGCCTTTCTTCACTTTTTGGTGTCCCCGAAGGTGATTTTGTGTTTGATTCAGAGTTTAATGCAGCCGTGGCAGAGGCGTCTACCTCCGACGCTGCCTTCATCGTTGCTGAGTTGAGCAAGAAGCTTGCCCACGCCAGCCGTATTTTGATGCAGAAGGCCAAGGCGGATGCGAACCTTCGGGTGATGAGTGCCACCGAGAGATTGGGTCTAGCTGACAAACTACGGCGGGCTGAGGCGGAGGTTCTCGCTCTGAAGGACGAGAACCAGCAATTGAAGGTCGAGTGTTCGAAGCTGGAGTCAACTGCTTCGGATAATGAGAAGGTTCTAGAGAGCCTTCGGAGGACTGTTGAGGGGGATGCAAATGAGAAGGCTGCCCTCAAGGGGAGGATCACCGAGCTGGAGAGGGTTCATGCTAAAATGGGTGAACTCGAGCAGGTCTTCACCGAGGTCGCCACACGAGCCGATGGAGTGTACCAAGAGTACAAAAAGGCTCTTGCCGCTCTTGGCGCGGAGCCTTTACCCTTGCCTGAGCCGGCTGAAGGTTCCCAGGTCATCCTTCAGCTCTTGGATTGGATGATGTCTGAGTTTGAGGGCCTCGGTGAGGTGATGAGCGTTGCAAATGACAACGCGGCCTCTATTTCCTTCGAGGGTCTTGTTGGAAACCTTCTTCGTGCCGGCGCAGTTGATCTTGTCCGACTGGAGGGTTTTCAGTATGTACCCTACGAAGGTTTGGCTGAGGAGGTGGCAAGGATTCAGGAGGTGAAGGCTACGTTTTTTGAGCAGTTCTGGGAACCTTCGGGCAAGGTCGCCGTTCGGACTCTGGCAGCCGCTGCTACTGAGGTAGGGTTGGTTCCAGCAACCATTCATTTTTCTTCTGCTTGTTTTTGATTGGGTTCGTCTATTTGGTGCAGGGGGCGACTCCTGATCGGCCTTCGGAGGACAATTGAATGTCTAAGGATCGGAGGTCTCCTTCGGGGAATGACGCTGGTGGTTCGTCGGGGGCTCAAGTCTAGAGATTAGTTTGTAGTTTACTTTGGTAGTTTCTGACACTTTGGTATGTAAATATTCCCATGGTGCAGGATATGAACAACGCCATGGTATTGATGAGCTGGGAGGCTTTCAGCCTTGCTCGTCCTGGATGCAGCGTTGCAGAATATTTATGCTGGTTCGGTAGAAATTCATTGTAATCTGTTTTCCTCTTTCGTCTGAATGTGACCTTCGCAATTGTCTTTATCGTGGCTTCTTATTGCGTATCCTTCGGGTTTCCTTTCTGTGTGCATCCTTCGAGATGCCTGAGATGTCCGTCGGGTGTTTTTATTTGTGCATCCGACTAGGTGCCTTGTTTTGTGCATCCTTCGAGATGTTGTTTCTGTGCACCCTTCGAGGTGCCTTGTTATGTGCATCCTACTAGTGTTGTTTCTGTGCACCCTTCGAGGTGCCTTGTTATGTGCATCCTTCGAGGTGCTGTATTTTGTGCATCCTTTGAGGTGCCTTGTTATGTGCATCCTTCGAGGTGTTGTGTTTTGTGCACCCTTCGAGGTGCCTTGTTATGTGCATTCTTCGAGGTGCCTTGTTATGTGCATCCTTCGAGGTGCTGTATTTTGTGCATCCTTCGAGGTGATGCTCGTTAGGGTTTTGTTTTTTTTGGAAAAACGTCTCCCCCCTTCCTAACGAGTTGTTGCCCGGAGGCAGTTTATATAGAAAGGGGAGTTCTCTTTTGTGGAACCTTGATAGATTATCTGCTTACCCCCGAGGCAATGCGCGGAAATTTTGTATTTTTGGAAAAACATCTCCCCCCTTTCTTGCGCGCTGCTGTCTTCGGGGGATTTTGTTCTTTTTGTTTCTTGTGGATCGAGTGGTTGATGCCGAGGTGTTGGATGGAAAAAACGTCTCCCCCCTTTCTGGCATCCCTGTTTCGATCATTCCGAGGGGTTTTTTCTTTTTGTTTTGTGCCGAAGGTCTTTTGGTTCGGTTCGTTTTGGAAGTCGAAGCCCCCTTTTCTGCCAAAGGTTTTTTTGTTTCGGGTCTTTTGAAAGGTCGAAGCCCCTTGGCGTTCTTTTTGCACATTTTGTGCCCTTGGTGCCGAAGGTTTTTTGGTTCGGACCTTTTTTAAGGTCGAAGCCCCTTGGCGTTCGTTTTGCACTTATTGTGCCTTTAGTGCCGAAAGCTTTTTGTTTCGGACCTTTAAAAGGTCGAAGCCCCTTGGCGTTCGTTTTGCACTTATTGTGCCTTTTGTGCCGAAGATTTTTTGGTTCGGATCTTTCGAAAGGTCGAAGTCCCTTAGCGTTCTTTTTGCACATTTTGTGCCCTTGGTGCCGAAGGTTTTTTGGTTCGGACCATTTTTAAGGTCGAAGCCCCTTGGCGTTCGTTTTGCACTTATTGTGCCTTTAGTGCCGAAGGTTTTTTGCTTTGGACCTTTAAAAGGTCGAAGCCCCTTGGCGTTCGTTTTGCACTTATTGTGCCTTTAGTGCCGAAGGTTTTTTGGTTCAGACCTTTAAAAGGTCGAAACCCCTTGGCGTTCGTTTTGCACTTATTGTGCTTTTTGTGCCGAAGGTTTTTTGGTTCGGATCTTTTGAAAGGTCGAAGCCCCTTGGCGCTCGTTTTGATAAGTATGTAAAGTTTGCGGATTCTGCATACTTTGCTAACTTACTTTCTTATGCAGCATGTAGGTGCTGGCCGAAGCTTGCCATTTGGGCTGCTTAGGCGAAGGTGATTTTTTGTTTGGGGGAAATTCATTGTATTGAAATGGTTTACAATGGGGCCGCCTCGTCAAAAACCTCACCTCCGGAGTGGAGTTTCCTACTGTGAGGAAAAGAGTATGGCCCTTTTACAATGTAAAAAGAACTGAAAACATCTACAAAGGTCCGCAATCGCTTATAGTTTCACGATGCGGCCTTTTCACAAGCTTAAATGTAGTACTTTTTAAGGTTGTCCGCATTCCAAGGATGATGCAGCTCATTGCATTCGGCGTCAGATAGGTGATATGACCCCGGCCTGTTGCTCTTGATTACCAGGAATGGCCCTTCCCACTTGGATTGAAGTTTGCCGGAGGTTTCGGCGTTTGGCTTTCTTTTTAGGACCCAGTCTCCGACTGTGATGCTCTTTTTCATGACCTTCTTGTCCCTCCACTTCGTGGTTTCTTGTTGATACTTTTCTAGGTTTTCCGAGACTTGTAGGATGTCTAGCTCCATGAGGTCTTTGTCATCCGAGGGGATGGCCTCAACTTGGTGGGTGACCCTTAGGCTTCGGTTTTTGAGCTCCTCTGGTGTCATTGCTTCGCCACCGTAGAGTAGCCTGAATGGGGTGAACTTGGTTGTTCTTGATTCTGAGGTATTGTGTGACTAGATGACCTTCGGGAGTTCATCGGCTCATTTGCCCTTTTTCTGATCAAACAGGCACTTTTAGATGCTGCCAAAGATGATGCCATTGGCTCTTTCAACGGCCCCGTTGGATTGCGGGTGGTAAACCGAGGCAAAGATTACCTTCGTGCCCACACTATAGCAGAATTCTCTGAAGAGCTGTGAATCGAATTGTTTGCCGTTGTCGACAGTGATCTCCCTTGGGACCCCGAACCTGCAGATGATGTTCTGCCAGAAGAATTTTCTGATTGTTTCTGATGTTATGTTGATGAGTGGCTTGGCCTCGATCCACTTTGTGAAGTACTCAACAGCAACTGCTGCGTACTTGTAATTGTCCTGAGCTATGGGTAGAGGTCCAACTAGGTCAATTCCCCATCTTTGAAGGGGCCAGATCTGAGGTATCAGCTGAGTTGACTCCGAAGGTTTAGAGGACTTCGGGCCCATCATTTGGCATGCTTGGCATGTTTTCACTATGTGCTGAGCGTCCTTCAGCGCCGTTGGCCAGAAGAATCCTTGCCTAAAGACTTTGGAGACAAGTTGTCTGAAACCAATGTGTGATCCACAAAACCCGAAGTGAATTTCCTTGAGGAGTTAGATTCCTTCGGTTGTCGAGATGCACTTTAACCATGGGCTGGTGACGCCTAACTTGAACAATTCTCCCTCGGAGATGATATAGCCCCTCGCTCTCTGGAACATTTTTTCTCCTCTTTCTCATTTGGTAGCTCGATGTTTCCCCGAAGGTACTCCATTATAGGTGTTCCCTAATCTTCGGCTGAGATGACTGAAACTTGTTTTTCTTTTTTCGACTTGACCGAAGGTTCTGTGATTTCTTCGAAAAATACATCCGAGGGTAATTGCTCCTTTCTAGATGCTGCTTTTGCCAGTTTGTCAGCTTCGTCGTTCATGTGCCTCGGGATATGGACGATGTCGAAACCCTTGAAATGCTTCTCCATGGCTCTGATGGCATCGAGGTACTCGATTAGTTCTGGTTTTCTTGCCTCTGCGTCTTTTTCGACGTGGTCTCTGACAACCTTCGAATCTGTTCTGACTATGAAATTTTGATGGCCAAGGGCTTTCATTTTGCGAAGGCCCAGGAGCAAGGCTTCATACTCGGTGGTGTTGTTGGTTGATGATTCAAGGTTGCCGAAGCTTAGTCGTGCTACGTATCTTGTTTTTGCTCCCGAAGGAGATTCTATGATTGCAGCAATTCCTGCTCCTTGGTTGCACCAGGCTCCGTCGCAGTGCACGGTCTAGGTTTCAGCTGAAGGTTCCTCCTTGAAGATTGGGGATGTCCAGTCGGCAATGAAGTCTGCCAATACTTATGACTTAATGGCTGTTCTTCTCTCGAAGTCTATGTAGAACTCAGAGAGTTCTGAAGCCCATTTGGCAATCCTGACTGAGGCCTCCCTGTTGTTGAACAGGTCATGCAGAGGTTGATCTGTAACTACAATTATCTTTTGAGCTTCGAAGTAGTGTCGAAGCTTCCGAGCAGACATGACTACTGCATATGCAATTTTCTCTAGCTCTGAGTACAGGAGCTTCGAGCCAGCTAGAGCTTCGGATACGAAGTATACTGGTAGCTGCTTCTTCTTTCCCTCGGTTTCTCTCTCGAGCACGAGCGCTGCACTGACAGCAGAATAGGATGCCGTGATGTACAGGAGCAACACATCCTTCGGGTCAGGTGAGGTCATTTTGACCATGTTCTGGAGATGGTTTTTGAGTGCCTGAAGGGCTTCGCTTTGCTCGGGGCCCCACTCGAATTTGTTTTCATTGCGAAGGACCTTGAAGAATGGTAGGCTTCGGTCAGCAGAGTGAGGGATAAATCTGTTTAGGGCTTCTATCCGCCCTGTGAGCTTCTGTACGTCCCTGATGGACTTGGGATCCTCCATGTTCTAGAGAGCTTTTACTTTGTCAGGATTTGCTTCGATGCCTTTGGTGGACACGAGGCATCCTAGCACCTTTCCTTTGTGAACTCCGAAGATGCACTTGCTGGGGTTCAAGGACAGGCCTACTTTTCTTAGGCTTGCGAAGGTTTCAGCCAGGTCTGCCACATGGTTGCCTCTTATTGAGCTGGTTACTACAATATCATCAACGTAAGCTAGGATATTTCTTCTGAGTTGGTACTACAGGACCACCGAAGACATTCTTGAAAAAGACTGTCCTGCACTTTTCAATCCTTCGGGCATCCTCACGAAGCAGTAGGTGCCGAAGGGGGTTATGAAGCTTGTTTTTTCTTCGTCTTCTTTCCTCATCCAAATCTCATGGTATCCGGAGAAGCAATCCAGCAGATACATCAGTTGACTGTTTGCCGCATCATCGACAACTCTGTCGATTCTTGGCAGTGGGAAGTCATCCTTCGGGCAGGCTTTGTTGAGGTCAGTGAAATCGATGCACATGTGCCACTTGCCATTCTTCTTTTTGATTGGCACGGTGTTTGCCAACTATGTTGGGTATTTGACTTCTCGGATAACTTTCGCATCTAGCAGTCTCTGGACTTCGGCCTTGACTGCTGTGAATTTCTCATCTTCCATTTTGCGAAGCTTCTACTTCTTTGGCTTGATGTTTGGGTTGATATCCAAGCGATGCTCAATGATATCTCTGCTGACTCCCCGTAGGTCACTAGCGGACCATGCGAAAACATCTTGATTCTTGCGGAGAAATTCAAGAAGCTCTTTTTCTTCCTCGGGCTCGAGGGTTGCATTGATGGTTACCATTTTGTCGGGTAGATATACGTCAAGGGGGGTCTTCTTGACTTCGCAGTCTTCCTCGAAGGTTGCTTTCTCATTGTCTCTCTGCTGCTCTTTGAAGGTAGCAGGCTTGGATTAAGTCCGAAGGTTGTGGACATTTTTCTGGCCTGGGGTGTATCCCCGCTCTATGTCCCGCGCAAGCTGCTGGTCCCCACGGACGGTGATGACCCCCGCGGGAGCTGGAATCTTCATGCACAAGTACAATTGATGAACGATAGCTTCGAACTTGTTGATTGTCCCCCTTCCTAGGATTGCGCGGTATGGGTAGAGCATCTCTACCACATCGAAGGTGATGTGCTCTGTTCTTGCGTTGGCCGTGTCTCCGAAGGACACAGCGAGCGACAGTTTGCCGATCGCGTTCACTCTCTTTCCTCCGAAACCCATTAAAGGGATATCCGAAGGCTGAAGCAAATTTCGGTCGATGCCCATCTTGTCGAAGGTGTCGGAGAAAATGATGTCTGCAAAGCTGCCAGTGTCAACCAGTATCTTGCTAATCCTCCAGCCCTTAATGTTTGCCTCGATGACAAAAGCATATGTGTGTGGGTAGCTGATGAGGTTAACATCTTCTTCGGAGAAGGTGATCGGAGAGTGTGATCACTGGGTTCTCTTGGTTGGACCTTCGGAGATGATGCAATGGACTTGCCTGAATTAGTCTCTGCGCTGTCTCTTGTTCTCGAAGTCCAGGGTGGATCCTCTGGAGATGGGCATGATCATTCCGAAGGTTGGCAGTGTCGCGGGTTGGCCATTTGTGGTTTGGTTTTCTTGTTTTGGTGGGTGGGCTGGGGGTGGTGGTAGCTGCTCTTGTGTTGGTTGAGCTTGGGTGGTGGGTTGACTGGGTTGTGTTTGCGGGTTTGGCTGCGGCTGCCAGTTGTGGTTGTAGTTGTAGTTGAACATGGGTGGGCGGTATGCTTGGGTAAATGTGGGGGGTGGAACGAATGAAGGTTGTGTGTACTGTATTTGTTGAGGAGCTTATGGAGTTTGAGGCCATGTAGTGTGCCTAACTAGCTTGGCTTTTTCCTCGGACTCCATTCTGTCGAGGGTCTTTTTCTTCATCGGGCACTGGTTTATTCTGTGGTCGGAATCAGACCCGTGGAAGTGACAGAAGAATTTTTTGGGATCGCGCAAAGGTCCACGACCTCGGCCCCTTCCTCTGCCGCGACCTCTACCCCGTGCTCCGGACGAAGGTTGCTTGTCGTTTGAGTGCTTAGGTTCTGACTCTGGCAGTATCATGAAGGGATCGAATGTTATCTGATCCTCATCATCATGCGAAGGTTCCAGAGGTAAGATAAGCTGCTGAGCTGGCTGCTCTTGCTGCCGTGTTTGCTGATTGTATTTTTCTGCTTGACGCATGATTCTTCTTTGCTCGACCCTTCTGCGGTGGTCGGCGTCTGACTTCGCATACTTCTCTGCTTCTGTATAGAGCTCCTCCAGGGTCCTCGGGGGCTCTCTTGTGAGATGAGAAGCAAGCTGGCCAGGCAGGAGACCTTCGATGCATTTCTCGATCGCATACTTCTCTGGGAAGTTTGGGATTTTAGCCTTCTTCTGCACGAACCTCCGGAAATAGTCATAGAGAGGCTCACGGTCATGTTGTGGGCACTTGAAGTCTTTCACAGTGTTGGTATTTAGCCTTCTGAATCCCTGAAAGTCCTGGAGGAGCCTGCCTTTCAGCTGGTACCAGTTGTTGATTGATTGCGGGGGAAGGTATGAGTACCAGTTGGCCATAGAACCTTCGCAGGCCATGACGAAGGACTTGGCCATGGTAGAGTCGTCACCTCCGGCCGAGGCGATGGTTGCTTCGTAGGCCATGAGGAACTGGGTTGGATCAGTTGTTGCGTTGTACTTGGGGAGCTGTGTAGGCTTGTAGCCGGGCGGCCATGAAGTTCGCTGCAGAGCGACTGAGAGTGGCGAGGTCGGGTCATATGGGAGGTTGACGGGTGGTGGCCTTCGGTCTTCATTGTGAGCGAAGGTTGTCTGGTGGATGATGCGGTTTTCTTGTTGGAGGGAACCTTCGGGCATTTCTTGGTATGCCCTCTGCAAATTCTCAACTTTCGCCTCCATTTCTGCTAGTTTGCGCCTAGCCTCAGTTAGCTTGTTTGGCTGGTCCATTGCCCTCTTTATGGTGGCGAGCTGAGCTTCAATATTCCTTTTCTTCATTTCCAGGGCCTTGAGCTTGATTGTTGTTTCTGTGAGCTCCTTGGATTGGTTTTGGTGAGCTTCGGTGTTTTTGATGTCATCAACCAGATCTCCATGAAGAACAGCTTCGTTGTTGGTGTCTTGAATTCGTGTGTTGGCTTCTTCGTGCTGCTCGTGCTGCTCAGCGGTGTTGCTTGTGGTGCCGGCGGAGGCTTTCATCTTCGCTGGGGCCATCGAAGGTTGTTTCTCGAGCTGGAACGGTGGGCGCCGCTGTTGGGATCTTAGCTTCTTTGATGCCCAAACAGGGAGCATGAACTGTATGAAAATGGCAATGAAAGTAGGAACTTAATTCTCCAGTAATAGCCAGGAAAATTCAACCCTTTACACTGTGGAGAGAGGGGCCTATTTATACCCCTAGTCTTCGGCCGGGTTTTCCTAAACTGCCCCCTTCCAACTCATTTACAGCTCACTTACAGTCGGTTTCAGGGTAAAATTATAAGGTTAGAGGTGTACAACTCTGACCTTCTCACATATTCAGGTGTACAAATCCGACCTTCTCACGTATTCACGTTTTACACGCACATTTGCACCAAGCGAAGGTCTTCGTTCCCTTCGGGGAGCTCCGGGGGTTACAGCCCTGAAGTTTCCGTCAACGAGCGATCAGCCGTCACCTTCGTTCCCGAAGGCGATCCCTTTACCTGAAAGTCCTGGTCTTCGAACTTGTGCTTCTGAGCAATCATTCGTCACCTTTGGCCAACCGAAGGCGATATCCTTCGTCACCGAAGGTCTTGGTCTTTGAGCTTGCGCTTCTGAGCAGCCATTCGTCACCTTTGGCCAACCGAAGGTGATATCCTTCGTCTCCGAAGGTCCTGGACTTTGAGCTTGCGCTTCTGAGTGACCATCCGACACCTTCGGATATGCTTGCCTTCCTCTCGTTGGGGCCCTATAAACGAGTTAGGGAGCATTTCCGAGGGTGGGGGCTTGACCCGAAGGTCCAATCGCCAACATGAAGGAGGGGCACCGGAGTAGGGAAGGGGCGGCGACAGGAGAGCCAGAGTGCAGCCTGGCCTTTCTTGGATCCAAGAAGGAAAGGTCAAAGGGCAAGACACTCCATCCAACAAAGGGCAAATGAGTCATTTCCCATGGGGCAGTGGGATAAAAAAAGAGGAATAGAAAAGATGGTATAGGTGACGGAAGTTGACGAAATGGTAAATTTCTAAACAAAGGGATCTTTCACCTTGTATTAATCTGTACCGGGACGTTCCGATGGTAAATTTCTGAAATGAGCATCTTTCAGTGTCACTAATCCAATTTTGCCGGCATGTAGATACAAACGGAGGGAGTACATGCTAAACGAAATATGAATTGAAAATGTGCTCCGCCAGAAACGACGATCCCTCCGGCCGCCTCTGTCGTCGACGACGCAAGTGTGCCCGACCGGCGTGGCTCTGCGCTACCGCCCAGGCCCTGCCGCCGTCAACCTTCCTTGCCTCGTCGGCCTGTCAACTTTGGCGCTTTCGCGGCCTTGGTCTCGACGCTCCTGATGGTGGCCAGCAGGATGGCCGGCGCGGCAGAGCACGAGGCGGCCTTCACCGCGACGCTAGCTTGCCCGACGCCGGTATGGCGTGGCGACCGTGCCGAGCGTCAGGGCAACATGTTGTCCACCGGAGCCGGCCGGACTTTGTCGGTATGAGCAGGCAGCAGGCGACATGCGTCTTTCTGTACCGTACCCAAACACATCAGCCGGTCATCAGCTAGCGTTTGGCGAGGCGCAGGTGCTTCCATGCTTGCCGCCGTACGTCGCGGCAAAATCCAATCACATTGCCTCCTCCGCATCGATCGCCTGCTTTGTCGCGGCGCATCCATCTGCGGACTTGAGGCCGCTTCTGCCGCCTGCCATGCCGGCCGGATGCACACGAGTGGGACCACCGCCGCGTACGAGTCGACGCCGGGAGGAGGAGGAGGGCTCGTCGTACATGTAAGGCGGCGGCGGGAGGACGCGCGGGGGTGCCAGTCCTCGTCGCCGTCGCGGTCAAACTCGAGGTGCCACGTGGAGCAGGGGCGGCCCCAAGGAAAAGTCTGTGGCCTCCGGTGACTGGGCCTCGGCTCTCGTCGAATCGTGGCCGCACAGCTTAGATCGAACGGCTCAGCTCACCTTGATCCGGACGGTATATGAGATACCGACCTGGCGGACGGCAATCAAACACCGTCCATCCTGTGCCAGAGCGCGCCGTCGCGGCGGCACCCAGTTCGCCGCCGCCGCCGCATCCCGGCGACCACACGGCTAAGTAAGTGAGCCCGGCATAGGCCACCGAGCGTTTCCCAGCCGGGGAAGGCGGCTCCTCCTCCATCGCCGCCGCGGCGGGGGCGGAGACCGAAGCGGCGCGGTGCCGTGCCGCGCGCGCGGTTCCAAACGCGGCGCGCGCACCTGGTCGGCGCCGGCGTGCCGGCCCGGATTGGCGCCACCGCCTCGGGCGATAGCCCTGTCTCCGTAGCGGTGAAGCGTCGGTTGGGTGGGCGCCGGACGGGCGAGCAGACGTCGCCGGGGCGGGCGGGGATAGCTGGACCTGGCCGTAGTCGAGGCTCGCTCATGCCGACCGGGCGGCGCGCCGTGCTCGATCGTCATCGCTCTGCAGTGACACCAGTGATCAAGCGGCCGATCACCGGCAGTGATTCATAGGAAGAATCAAGCTTCTTCGAAACAGAGCATCTGCTAGGCTGCTACAGAGTCACAAGTCTGTACCTGGGTGGAAAACTTTTGTCACAACTCGCAACGATCGATGCACGAGTTTTTCAGTGCCTTCTTTTGAGATGAAACCGGGGAAATGAATTAGATTATCAGTGAACATTGCTGAGACGCTTTCTGCTAGCACATGGCAGAGCTAGACATGGCCTTGAGAAGCTACATTCGTGACCAAAGGAAGTTGTACAGTTGGTTATTGGTCTATCTCAACTTCACTCGTCGTAATCACCAAATCATAAGAGGTGCCATCTCATGTTGGGTGAATCTGATCTGTCAAACCAAGCGTGCGAACAATGGGGCCAGCGTTTCGTGTTCTTAATTCCTACAAGGCTGGCACCTCTTTTGTTCAAACAGGTATGTGTCCAGTACACTGCTTTTGTGTCCCATGAACCTTAAAAGTTCTATTCTTCCATTTTTTGTGGTTTCCTACCTGAGTTATTTTACAACTTTATCTCCAGGTATGCGACCACATACTGTCTTCCTGGAAATACCGGGTAAATGATTACTATGGTTTTGTGTATACCAACTATTCTGTATAAACTTGAACTACCTATTCTTCTTGTTTGTAAAAGCCAACCTATGAGTAACTAGGTGGCTGTATATTAATATATCCATAAGATAAAAATATGTGCACCCAAATTCGCCTTGATGGAGACTTCCTTATTATTTGCAAAAAGAATCACTAAAATCTATATTGCTAACTTGTTCATATTCTAATTTTAATGAAAATAAAGCACACAATCCGAATATAATCCTTGGATTGCTTTAAATGTATTTGGTGTAGAACTGTAGATAAAAGCCCCCCTCACCTGTACCAGACAGTTCACAGCTGCTCCTCATCAGTTATGTTTGATTAGAGAATACAAGTTGAACCTGATTAGTTACCTTCAGCATGACAGTCTACTACACCCAAGTATAGAACAATAAAACCATGCATCAACTCCAGCAACAGCAGTCAGATGGTAAAACACATTCTGTGATATGCACAGAAGAAATTGCCACTGTCCACACCCAATCTTACAATCTTTCCATAAAAACAACTCCATCGACTACATTAACGTCGGATGTCTCTGTAGGAAATAAATAAGAGAGATACACAAATCTATGATTACAAACACAGTTGAGAAATGAAAAGGGCATGGGATTTGAAATTAAGAACAGCTGTGCTGCTGCATCCAACCACTAGATTCATCAGCATGAAGAGGAATAGCAGTACTGGATGATGCCATTGTGTCTGCTCCCATCACCGGATGGACAATTGCCTGAGACCAAGAAGATGACTCTGAAAGTCTCATCTTCTTAAGACTAGAATCTAGTGTGTCATCCAAACTTGGTTCAGCTGGACATCTTTTTCGCTTCTCCCTCATGGCACACGGTCCCAATCCCAGTTCCTCGCTTTCAGCCTGATTGGCTGTTTTGACCAACATTACTCTTGGCCTATTTGGGTGTTTCTTTGCTGCATGTTCCCAATGTTGTCTTTCTTGTGCAGTCACCTCAGCATCAATTGTGACTTCCTTGAGATGTTTGAAGTGCCTGATATCCATGCCTTGAAGATGAACCACCAAATCTCGACAGAGAAGCTGAAGTGAGACGAGGTTTGGCAGAGATCCTTGTTCAATGGTTGGCGAAGCTAAAGCGAGGCTCTGCACCTGAAAGCTGAGGCGTCGCAGACTTGGGAATGCCCCATGTTTTATTTCAAAACCTTCAAGCAGGTCTGCAATCAGTTTCAGGTAGAGCAATTTGCCCAAATTTGCCAGCGCTGATAGAAGACCCTGTGTCAGGGTAGCTGATGAGATGCACAGATCAGTGAGACCTGACAGCAGCGTAACAAATGGAGGCAGCATAAGCAACTTGCCTTGCAGCTTTAGTGACCTTAGATCATATTTGGAACCCTCAGAGCATGGTTCCAAATTAAGTTGACTCGGAAAAGCTTCGTCGGTTTCTTCGAAATCAAGTGACAGAGAACAATCATTGCGTCTGTCGATTGGGACCTTTGTCAATTTCTGAATGGCTTTTGAAAGGTCACTCATATAACTATCTCTGTTGGCAACACGCTTGCACCATATCTTAAGCTTCCTCAGTTTATACATATTCATAGTAAGCTGCAGAAAACCTTTGCTATCTTCCTTTTTTGAACAAATCAAACCTTTGCTATCATCAGCGACAAATCCTGCTAAAGTCTGCAAGTTACTCTTTTTTCCAGATAAAAACTTTTCTAGTTTACTCATCTTGTTCACATTCTTCAAGTCATCCTTATCAAGCATAAGTTTATTTCCAAACAGGTGAGTTAAGTGTGGCAGTTGAATGGCCTCGACGGGCAGTGATTTTATCTTTGTTCTCCTTAAATCCAGTGTCTCTAAACAGTGCAGCCCATCAATGCACCTCGGAAGCTCATGGATAGTGCCTCCTAAGATCAGGTATTTCAGATGCCATAATTTGCAGATGTGCTTGAGATCATGGTCTTTCAAATCACTGCATTCTTCCAGATCCAAGACTCGTATCAGTTTACACTTGCGAACAAAAGAAATGGCTCCACCTGCATCCCCAAAGACTGTCAGAGATCGAACACGTGACAACTCTTCATCAGATGCCATGCACTCTATCAGTTTGCCATCTTGGACAGATAGGTGCCTTGCATTGTTGGCATTGGCCCCAGGCCATGGATGATCAGGAGACAGCATCATGATGAACCTATGCGACAAGGACTTATGGAGTACAAACTCATGCATGATCCCATGAGTTCTGCAAGTCTTCACTTGTGAATTGTTTCTTGTGTCGATAGGCCGAATGATATTCCAATCAACAAGCTTATTGAAGTTCTCATCTGCAATGTCCTGCTCATCACGAAGAGATTCAGTTCGAGCATACCCTTCAGCTAACCACCGCCTTGTTACAACTTTTCTCTTGAGTGGACGATTCCTCGGGAATATCCCAAGATACAGGAAGCAACTCAGAGCATAGCCAGCTAAACTGTCATAGTTGTCCAGAAGAACCTTCCTTAGGTCTGAAAAGCTTTCATGGCCATGGTTTTCCTTCAGATGAGAACCAAGGTTGCGGCATAGCTTTGCACAAAGCTCCCCTGTGGGCTCAACTGAACTCTTCAGATAGTCGGAAACACTGACCAGAGCAAGTGGAAGGCCATCACATTTTCCCAGCAGCGCCGCTGAACCGTGCTCCAACTCAGGTGACCTGATCCCCGGAAAGGCTAACTTCTTTGAGTCTTCTTCCCCAAGGGTGTCCATTTGGTAGACATAACCATTTCCATGACTGCACACATTAGCAACCGACTGAATAGTTGTCGTCAGTATCATTCTGCTGCCTGTACTGCTATCAACAAAGGCTGAGTTTACGGCTCTCCACTCATCCATTTGGACGCCATCAATGACAATCAAGTACCTAACAACAAAAATAGAGAACTGAGAATCAAAGTTGAGTGATAAAAAAATAAAAATTATTAAGGAGTTGAAGTGACAAAGAAAGAACTGATACAAACGGAAACATAAACACACCTCTTGTCACTGAGGTATTCCTTGAGATCGGCCTCAAGATTGTTGTTGTCAGCATCCAAATCCATGCTGTCCTTGGGAAGAACTTGCTGGAGTATATCACTCAGGATGGCCTTAATCCGCTGGCTAATCTCCGGCGAGGTGCCGGCGGCGGAAACCCAAGCACGACAGTGGAAGGTTTCCTTGGCATGAGGGCTGTCGTAGACTGCCCTTGCAAGGGTGGTCTTCCCCGAGCCGCCGAACCCAACGATGGAGATCACCCTCAGCTGCCGCGGCTCACCGTCCACCTCGCGCAGCAGCGACAGCACCTCCTCCGTGGGCTTCTCCATGCCCACCGGGCTGCGCGTGACGGCGCGGCACGGCTTGGAGGCGTCGAGCATCACGGACGGCGGAGATACGCCGGGCCGGCCAACAGGAGCAGAGTCGATGACCCGTTGCCGCGCCTCCGTCAGGCGCCTCTTGAGCTTGTGGATCTCGTCGGCGTAGCTTGAACGGCTCTGAATTTTCTTCAGCCCGTGAGCCACCCGATGCGCCAAGGAAGACGCCGCCCCGGCGGCGCCGCCGCGGTGCTTGCACCTGAGGCGATGCGTGAAGCGGTCAACGCAGTCCTCGATGTCGTGCGCCAGGTCAAGAATCTCGGCGCTGTACAGCCTCGCGACGGCGTTGCGCTCGTGCCTCCCCAGGGCGCCGAGCTGGTCATCCATGGCGGCGGCGATCATGCGGAGGTCGTGCTGGATGGACGCAGCTTCTTGCGCGAGGCCCCTGTGCTTGCTGTACTCCTTCTCCAGCAGCAGGAAGAGCCTTCCCATCACGCTCTTCAAGAAAGCTCCCACTGCCGCGGACTCCATGGATGCTGGATGTGTATGGGTATGTGAAAGGCGTTGATCCACACTTGGAGACGCCTACAAATCTCACGGATTTGCGAGAGGGCATAGCAAGGAAGAAAGCACAGCTCCAGCTTCAAGCTTTCCCTGCTGCTGGAGCACTTTAGGGCTGCTAATGGGTTGGGTTGAAATGAGTTTTATGGGGTGGTTTTGAAATGGAGTGTGTTTGGATGAGTTAAAATGTATTGTATTAGTTAACGGGGTGGGTCGGTGCGAGTTCTATATAAATGCGGGTTGAGGCGGGTTGGGGTGGGTTGAAATGGATACTTTTTATAAAATAGTATAACTATATATAAATGTGGGTCCCATGTGAGAGCTTGACTCTGAAATTAAAACCACGTGTTTATATTAGAAAATTTTATCGAAATTGACTAAATTTTGTTGGAGATGACTCAGTACGACTGGCAGCTATTTTGTGCAAAGCAGTGTGGCTAGAACTACCTGTGGGCCCCACATAAAGAGCCGGACCCTGCAATTAAAACCTCGCGTTCACACTATAAAATTTTATCGAAATTGACTGAAATTTGTTGGAGATGACTAAGTACGACTGGCAGCTACTCTATGCAAAACAGCGTGGCTAGAAATACACGTGGGCTCCACATCAAGAGCCGGACCCTAGAATTAAAATCTCGCGTTCACACTATAAAATTTTATCGAAATTGAATGAAATTTTTAGAGATGAGTCAATATGACTGACAGATACTCTGTGCAAAATAGCGTGGCTAGACATGTATGTGGTCCCCACATTAAGTGTAGAACCACTTAATTCCTATGCATAGTAGTACTCATGGGTTTTTATGGATTACCTGCTTATAATGGGGCGTGTTGGTTAGAGTTGAGAAATTAACTAATTAGGTTGGGTGGGGTTGGGTATCTAAATATGTTAATTTTGGATGGGGTTGAGTATGGCGCGGGTTTCAATCCATTAGTAAGGCTAGAGCACTTTGAGCGGACCCGGTCATGGGCAGAGTATGCATCTCTATCTCGTTATTTTAAAAGTAAAAAAAAAGGGCTGGTGGTGGTCCGGATGACTAGTTTTTAATCCGTGTCAGGTCGCATGTTTAGATGTTAATTAGAGGGATTAAATATAATCTAATTATAAAATTAATTGCATAAATAGAGACTAATTCACACTATGAATCTATTAAATCTAATTAATCTATTATTAACATATGTTTAATGTAGCACAATTTTATCGATGAATTAGCCTTCATTATGCAATTGGTTTGTAATTAGTCTATATTTAGTACTTCTAATTGGTGTCCAAATATTTGATGTGACAGGAATTAAAATTTAGTGCCGGAACGTAAACAATCAATCAATCATCAATCATACTTATGTGTTCCGCATTTGAAGCGGACGAATGACCTATTAGAAAAGAACTCCCAAAGTCGCAGGTCCTTCCTTACGCTTCAAATATGTTGCTCAGAGCCTCAGATGTCGCTCAAGCTACCTTGATCTGAGCTGATTCCTTCACCTTCCAGGTTTGTATTTCGTACTACTTGATCGATTTCTGTTTCAGCATCTTTATTCCTGTAAATTGAAGCACCAAACATGGCTAAGCAATCTGCAGGATTAGGCCTCGGAGAAGTCTCAAGCATGGAGGCTCCTACCAGTACTTTGGACGGCACCATTTTGAAGCTTCCAGGGAAGCTCGACAACCTACTGCGTCACGGCTGCACCCTGCCCAAGGGCGTGGCGGATGAGATACTCCTCATCAAGCTTGATCTCGAGAAAATCATAGCTATTTCCTCAAACCTGCAGGAGGACGACCATGCTATGATGGTCAGGTGCTGGAGGAAGGAGGTGCGCGAGCTGTCATACGACATGGACGACTTCGCCGACCAATACGAGCACGCCGCTGCCATGACCTGTGCTAGATCCATTCGTGGTCGGGAGATTACTCGGCGGTGTAAGAGCAAGAGAACTCTCCCTTGGATCCGGGAAAAGCTGAGGCAGCGCCTGTGGATGGCCAACAAGATCAGAGAATTCAGCGAGCGCGCACAAGAGGCACTTGAGCGCCACAGGTTGTATAACCTTGACGCCATTGCTGGCTCCGCTTCCTTTAGCTGTACTGATGGTGCATATCCCACCTCTTGGAATGGCACACCTTGTGGGGAAGATAAGGCTTATGTTGCTATCGATGCTGCTATGGAAGAGCTCGAAGAGTTGCTGATGATGACCCATGATCAAGGGCACCAGAAGCTTCAGGTTGTGTCCATTGTTGGGTTTGGAGGAATTGGGAAGACGACACTTGCCATGGAACTTTACCGCAAGCTTGGGCAGCAGTTCGAATGCCGGGCATTTGTGCGGACTTCCCAGAAGCCTGATATGAGGAGGATTTTCATCAGCATGCTCTCCCAAGTTCGTCCTCACCAGCCACCTGACAATTGGACAGTACATGGCTTAATTTCCACCATCAGGACACATCTCCAAGATAAGAGGTGTTATCTTTACTACCTCTAGCATTACTTAAATACTTATTTGCATTGTGATAAACTGTACTCACAATCCAGCTCCATGTTCCAGTGGAGCCCGATGTGCATTCCATTCATTGTCTCCAATGTGTCTAACATAAAGCAACTTGATTTTTTAGAACAGATGATATTTAACGGGTGCACAATAACAAAATGCAAAGTTTGCTTAGAGAGAGAAACTCTAATTATTCAGAGTTATTAATTAATATTTACCACTGATCTTGCCACAACTTTTTCACTGTAACAAAAATATTTTCAGGTACTTGATTATAGTTGAGGATTTATGGACTACATCAACATGGGACATTGTTAAACACGCTCTACCAGATAGCAATTGTTGCAGCAGAATACTAACAACAACAGAAATTGAGGATCTAGCTCTGCAATCTTGTGACCATGACCCCAAGTATGTTTATAAGATGCAACCGCTTGGGGAAGATAACTCAAGAAAATTGTTTTTTAGTTCAGTTTTTGGCCCTCAAGATGAATGTCCTCCAGAACTCAGGGAAATTTCTCATGATATTATTAGGAAATGTGGTGGTTTACCACTGGCTATTGTGACTGTTGCCAGTATTTTATCAAGTCAGCCAGGCAAGCAAGATCGATGGGATTATGTCAATAAAGCCATAGGTTACAGTTTGTTGACTAATCCTACCTGGGAAGGGATGAAACAAATCTTCGACCTTAGTTACAACAATCTTCCCCAGCATTTGAAAGCATGCATCTTATACACTGGTTTGTATGAAGAGGACATTGTAATTTGGAAGGATGATTTAGTTAACCAGTGGCTAGCTGAAGGTTTTATCCAAGCAAAAGAAGGGCAAGACAAGAAGGAAATTGCAAGTTCATTTTTCGATAGGCTTATCAATGAAAAACTGATCCTTCCTGTAGATGTAAATAAAAAGGGTGAGGTTTTGTCCTGCACAATTCATCACATGGTACTAAATCTTGTTATTAGATGCAAGTCAATAGAAGAGAATTTTGTGACCGCAATACAACATTCTCAAGCAACAACCACACTCGCTGACAAGGTTCGTCGACTGTCTCTCCAATTTGGTAATGCAGAAGATGCAATAACACCGCCAAATATGAGATTGTCACATGTTCGAACACTTGCCTTTTGGGGTGTCTTCCAGTGTTTGCCTTCCGTTGTGCAGTTTCGCCTTCTTCAAGTTCTAATTCTCCATTTTTGGGGCGATAAGGATAGCATAAGTTTTGACATCACTACAATTTCAGAACTTTTTCGACTGAGGTATTTGAAGGTTACATCTAATGTCACCTTGGAACTACGTACTCAGATGAGAGGTCTGAATTCTCTGGAAACACTTACAATAGATGCACGAGTTAGTTCAGTTCCATCAGATATTGTTCACTTGCCAGGCTTGCTGCATCTTAGTCTTCCTGCTGAGACAAACCTGCCCAATGGGATTGGCCACATGACATCGCTTCGCACACTTGGATGTTTTGATATCTGTAGTAATTCGATAGAGAATGTACAGAGCCTAAGCATGCTGACAAATCTTGAAGATCTTCAGCTCACCTGTTCTACAGTACAGACAGAAAATCTGAATAGCAAAATGCAATTCATGCTGAACTCGATTCTAGGGAGACTCAGTAACCTCAAGTCTCTGACTCTGGCATCAAGAGCTCCCAGTTATGCAAAATCTATTGGTGCTACCGGCATGACCATTTCTGGTGGCTTCAGCTATTTGTCCTCTGCCCCAGCTCTTCTTCGGAGTCTTGAGGTTTCACCTCAAATTTGCATATTCTTGTACACCCCCAAGTGGATCGGACAACTCCGCGAGCTCTGCGTCTTAAAGTTTGGGGTTAGAAGAATAGACAGGGATGGTGTTGATGTTCTCCGAGGATTGCCTGCTCTTTCTGTTCTCACCCTGTATGTTCAGACCAAGCCTGCAGCGAGGATAGTCATTGGGAAGACCGGATTTCCAGTTATAAAATACTTCAGGTTCAAGTGCTGTGACGATTTGCTGGAATTCGAGGAGGGTGCTATGCCTAATCTCCGCAAGCTGAAGCTTGCTTTCAATGCCAACAGCAATTCTGACCAACAGAGCACAATGCCTGTCGGCATCGAGTACTTGTCAGAGCTGAATGAGGTATCTGCAAAAATTGGTGGTGTTGGTCCTGAGGAATCCCACAGAAGGGCTGCCGAATTGGCATTCAGAGATGCCATCAGGGTGCATGCTAGATTTCAGAGAGTCAATGCACAATGTGTAAAGCAGATCATTGAATGTAAGGATGATCAGAGTAGCGTAACAACAGTGGGGTATTCGGATGATCATAGTAGCGTAACAACAGTGGGGTATTCGGATGATCATAGTAGCGTAACAACAGTGGGGTATTCTACCCACAAAAGAAAAACAGTAGGGTATTCGCCTCAAGACAGCATCCCAAGAGAGTGAGTTGTCTGCTGCCTCCCTGCGTGCGCAAATTAGCTCCATCATTTGGAAGCGTACTGGCCCGTTTGGTAGGGCTTTTAGTCCTAGAAGGCTAGAACGGCTTCGATACTTTGCACACTGTAGCAAAGACCGATACTTGGAAATAAACTACTCCCTCTGTTCCAAATTATAAGTCGTCTTGGGTTTTCTAGATTCATAGATATTATTATGCATCTAGACATAATGTACATCTAAATGCGTAACATCATCTATGAATCTAATAAAGCCAAAACGACCTATAATTTGGAACGGAGGAAGTAGAAGCTAGTGGAGTCGATTTTTTTTTGTTTCTTTTGACTTCACTGCTCCGAAGAGCCGGAATCCTACCAAACGAGGCCATATTTTGTTCTAACAAATTATTGCACACTAATCTAACTTGTCCTCGCATGTGTACCTCTCTCCAACAGGCAAACGGTGACAGCCTCACCGCACAGCGACGGGTACCAGTGGAGGAAGTACGGCGTGAAAAAGATCGCCGACACACAGTTCCAGAGGTCAATAAAATCTCTCTTCCTACTCCGAGTATATACATCTTAGCTTGGCACACAGGCCTGTTTTCTAGTAGACGTGGTTTAAGAATGAACTAATCTATTTTTCCTAAACATCATATACGTACCCAGGAACGTAACAAAGGTTATTATTTATACTAGCAAATATATCCGTGCATTGGTACGGTGCTACAGTGGAACACCGTGCAACCTTATCTGATTAAATAGCACCATGGTATTATTGAATTTCACGTGACAACATTATCCTTATTTAAATTTTTCAAATATGTTTTGACCTCTTACACTTCTTACACTTTGCATACATGTGTAACTAACACACCATCACATCATAATCAACTGCACCGTACGTAACACATATTCCATGAATCGACTTTTTCATAGACAAGTTACATGTGAGAGGACCCTCCAGTCTAATGGTTGTCATAGCACCTAGCAAGTTGAGGTTTGAATTTACAGGGCTGACTTTAAAAAATCCCTCACCGGCAAATCGGGCTTCAGGATTTTCTAGGTTGAAAGAAGGTTGCTTATTCTTAATGAAAAATTGTAGGGTGGTTTTAACCCTACCGGTTTCGTTTGTTTAAGACAAGTTACGTAATTGAGTACAAGCTCAAAGTACCGTTGCCATGGTAACCAAATTTGAAACAATTGCCTGCAAATTTTGTCAAGAAACTGCTACAATACACAAGAGGGTCCCATTCCATGTGTACCCCACAATCATCGTAGTCCAGAATAATCTCAACGCGCGTGAGCTCATCAAACACACTCTAGACATTCCCTACCTTCCTGCACTTAACGTACATATCCAGCAAGGCTGCACGGATGAACGGTGAAAGAGTTACTCTCTCCGTAATAAATTATAGGTTATTTTTGTTTCTAAATATGTAGTTTTGATATAATGTAAATTTAGATGCATAGGAAAAAACTATATACTTAGAAAAGTTAAACAGACTTATATTGTGGATCGGGTGGAGTATAAATTAAGTCACGTTTGACCACCAATCGATGGATCAAAATCCCTCGGTGCATATTGCTGAATGCGGCACAAGCAGCAAGAACGCTAGCCATCGTGTACTCACCTAGCTGCCTATCCAATATACATGGTATTACTGAATCATATTCAGTAAAAAAGTATCAGTAATCAACGTGCAGTAATTATTAGTGAAAGTTTATTTAGTAACTAGACAGTTAAGGTGTAGATATTAATTCATACATTATAGAATAGCATATGGTTATATATATACTAGTCTATCAACCTGTGCAACTATACGGACAAGTAATTTATACTTATATGTCCCTAGTGTTTTAAATTATAGCTTGATTTATCTTTATCCTAAAAAGACTCATCTAATTTTGACTAAGTTTATTGAAAATATAGACTGAGACATATTTTAGTCTATTTAGTGAACCTAGTTTAATATAGTAGATATTTATGGATTTTTTTATAAACTTGATCAAACAGAGAAATGACTTATAGTTTGGAATGGAAGGATTAAGCAAATAGAGTTTTTGTTTATACACCATAATACATAGATTTTGAATATATTTTAACTTTTTTACGAGTAAATATACTTTAACTTGTATACATCAACAGTCATGACCAATATGCTGGTAAGCCCAGCTCTAGCTTAGTGTCATTCATCTAGGTCAACACCACGACATGCTGCTCATCACAAAAGCATCGAATTTCATTTTTGGAAAGGACTGCAGCTCTCTTTATACATAGATAGATGTACACGTATATCTGATTAGCCCTTTGGGATAGACTCTCTGATTTAAATAAGGAAAAGAGATTAAGGAGGATAGTTAGGGTAGATGTGACCGGTACTATTTTGTAGACTTAAATTTTTGAAAGATCTAAATTAGGCTAGATCTAATTTTTTTCTGTAATGGCAGATTTGAGTAATTAAGATATAGATATAGGATATAAACTAGGTTGGATCTAAATTTTCAATAATGACAGATGTGGGTAATTAAGATATAAGTATAGGTTGTTACTTTATACTAATTCTTTATAATGGCATAGGTGGTAACTTTTTAGAAACAAAGTAAATCCAACAGCTATTATTGTCAATAATGATTACTATATATTGATTGATGGCCAAATATTTTAATTTTTCTAGAGAATTTTTAGAATTTCTCTTTTTTTTAGAACGTACACTTAGGATCCTATGAAAATTTCAAAAGGAATCTTCAATTACTAATAGTAAGATATAAAGAGAAGGGCTAGAGATAGAGATTGACCAAGTTTGCACGGCTGAGAAACGGACGCAGGATGAGGTCCGGGATGTAATAGATTGGATTTCCTTTTTTACTTCGCATGTGGGCTCCACAAAAATTTGACTCAAGGGTAGAATTGAGGCAGAAGTGATCTACCAGGTTAGCTATTTGTGACATGTATGTTCTAACAGTAGGGCCCTTTAAAAGGGATTCTCCTAAAACAACTTAATCGGAGAAGCCAAAACTGGTAAAAGAAATAGTTTCTCTTAGCTTCACCGGGTTTCTAGTTTATTTTAACTCGGCTTACAAAATGGCTTCACACTATAGTATCTCGATTGTTTAAAATAGGTGAAGTCAAAGTCTGTAAAAGTCCTCCCAAACGAACTATTAGTGGGTTAGCATGATCGTTGGAGGAGGCCTAAGCGCCTTATTATCTTACCTGCTCGATTTTTACAATTGTATATACTTGCGTGCGCAGGTTCTATTACAGGTGCAAATTCCGCCGCGAGCGCAACTGCCGGGCCACCAAGCAGGTGCAGCAGTGCAGCAACGGTGACCCGTGCAACCCGCCCCAGTTCGTGGTCACGTACTTCAACGAGCACACGTGCGACACGACGGCCAGCTGCGAGCCCGAGGCGGCGGCGAAGCCGGCGATGCCATTGCCGCCTGGCCTGCTGTCCGGGGCCGGGCTGGTGGCCAGCCAGGGCGGCTTGCTGTCGCTGGGGCTGGACGAACGCGGCGTCCAGGCGTTCGGCTCGCCGCTCGTGTACGCGCTGGGGGCCGACGACGACGACCTCCCGCAGTCTCCCGCCGGGGGCAGCGGGACCACCAGCTCCGCCGTCACCTTCGACATGGCCAGGGGTGGGGCTTCGTGCGCAGGAGCGGGTGGGGATGCGGCCATGCCCAAAACAGAAGCAGGTGATATATCTCCCCTTAAGAATTGGTAACCTGAGTTGCCCGGAATGCTAACGGGTGTTTGGATTCAAATGCTAATGTTTCAGGCCCTGAAGGAGAAGACAGTTGTTGAAGATGAGGTCCTGGGGGAGCAGAACAGGGGTAAGGCTACTCAGGGAGGTGTGCGCACAGCTGAGCAGATTTCAAATGACTGCTATTTTTCAAGGTAGTTCAAAGCGTGGATCCATGTTGGTCAGAGTGTCCTTTCCTCTTTGGTGAAACTCTCTGCTGTGAGGGTGGGGCACAGTGGTAGACCCAATGAAGGAGGAGGCTGGCCTGCACCTGCAGGCTCTAAAGGCGCCGCATGCGGTTTCAGAGGCGACAGCACCCCCTGTATTTAGCTGTATCCCTGATGAGCAGATGGTCACGGGCATTCAGCGGCATCAATCCATGGAGGAGGCTACGCTAATTGGTCGGGTTCTCCCAAGCGATGAACTGCATGGATCTCTGGGTGATGACCTTCTGCGGACTATTTTGCCGCCAAGCACCGCTCACAGTGGAGCTGGTCAAGAGGGTGGGATGGTCACAAGCGGGTCGGCTGTAGATACTGGGCTGATTGTGGAGCAGCCCCTGGGTTTGGGCCTGGTTTCTTCTCAGGTGGTTCATCAATCTGTCACTAGGCCGGTGCTGGACTGGGCTGGCCCAACCTCTCCAGCTGTGGGGGAGGCCGCCACTGATTCAAATCGTCTGCTGCACTTCTCTGTTCCGATCAAAAGGCCAGTTCTGCAAACGCCAGTTGCAAAACTCAGGGCTACATCTGCGGCAAAGAAAAGGATGGATACTTTAATCCCACAAAAGGAGAATTTAGGCAGCACAACAAGATCGGAGCGACGCAGTTCGCGGCTAGCAAACAAACCACGGTCCAACCTGTCTGTCGAGGAGCAGGCCACGGCCTTGCTGATCAAGAAGTGTGGTTTAGCAGAAAATATCACGACTCCGACTGTTGCTAATCAGAACAAGCTGCACACCCAGTTCGTTGGTCCGCTGGAAGCAAATGTGGTTGGGGGGTTGCGGGACATGTTTGGTTTGTCGGAAGAAGGGGCTCCTGACAAGTTGGGGGCCCTGCTCATTGATGCTGAAGCCTAGGCGGCTGTTGATGCCGCGAGAAGTGGTGTCCTTCTCTGAGTCTGTCATGTTAGTCATGTTATTTATGTTCTTAGTTCCTAGTGTCGTGGGTCTGGCTCAGTGGAGGATACTCTGTATCGTAGGAAGTAGTGGTGATGTGTGTTGGAGTAGTAGTGTGGCGGTGGTAAGCCTGAGTATGTTCACCCGATACGGTGACAGTGTTGTATCTTTAGTTATCTATGTTAGAGCATGTCTGTAACATCTTAAATTGGAATGTGCGGGGTCTAAATAATCCGGCAAGAAGGAAGGTGGTGAGGGATTTGGTTTCAGAGACCAAAGCGACAGTCGTTGCGCTGTAGGAGACAAAGTTGGAAGTGGTGGATACAACAATAATTTCAGAAGTTCTGGGCTCTGTTACGCGGATACTCCTAGGAGGTGGCGTATCCGTATCCGATACGTATCAGATACGGATACGCCCCGGATACAGCTCGGATATGTTTCTAGCCGTATCCTGAAAAAACGGATACGTATTTGCTTGGATACGCATATCATGATGTGGTGGCACAGGCATGGAATAGAGAGGTTCACATATCAAATCCATACTTGAGATTGCACACGAAGCTGCAGAGGACAAGCACAGCACTGAAACAGTGGGCAAGATGTCTAATTGGGAACAACCGAGTATTATTATGTGCTGCAAAGATGCTAATTGCCATATTTGATGTGGTGCAAGAGTTCAGAACATTAAGTGAGCAGGAAATTGCACTGAAACGTGACCTCAAAGCAAGATTCTTGGCCATGACGGCGGTGGAGAAGTTGAGGGCAAAACAGACATCTAGGCTCACTTATATCAAAGCAGCCGAAGCTAATTCTAAGCTGTTCTTCCTACAAGCTAATGGTCGCAGAAGAAAGAATTTCATACAGTCAATTAAAGATGATACAGGGACACATTTCTCTCATGTTGACAAAGCTGAGGCAGTCTACAGGCATTTCAGTCATCACTTTGGTCAGCCAAGCCCGAGAACTACCACTCTCAACTGGGAACTAATTCAGTTGCCCAGGCGAGACCTATCACATTTGGAAGATATATTCACTGAGGAGGAAGTTTTCTCAGTTATTTCAGAACTCGCTACAGACAAAGCACTAGGGCCGGATGGATATGTTGGGGTGTTTCTCAAAAAGAGCTGGCAGGTCATCAAGCTGGATATCATGGGGGCTTTGGCTTTCTTTCATCAGCAGCATGGTCAGCATTTGTTGCATCTTAACAAGGCACATGTGGTACTCCTGCCCAAGAAGGCAGATGCTCAGTTGATAGGGGACTTCAGACCAATAAGTTTGACTCACTCCATTGCAAAGCTAATCTCCAAAATTCTGGTAGTAAGGCTGTCGGGGGAATTAAATCAGTTGATTTCAATCACGCAAAGTGCTTTTATCAAGAGAAGAAGTATCCAGGATAATTTCCTTTACACTCAAAATTTAATTAGAGATCTGCACAGAGCAAAGAAAAAGGGACTCTTTTTGAAACTTGACATCGCAAAGGCATTTGATTCTGTCAGATGGGACTTCTTGATGGAGGTTCTTGAGCAATTTGGTTTTCAGCACAAATGGAGATCCTGGGTTTCAACACTACTGCCTTCCAGTTCCACTGTAGTACTTCTAAATGGCTCCAAAGGCAGTTGGTTCAGACATTATAGGGGTTTGCGGCAGTTCCACTGTAGTACTTCTAAATGGCTCCAAAGGCAGTTGGTTCAGACATTATAGGGGTTTGCAACAGGGAGATCCTCTCTCTCCTATGCTATTCATTATTGCAATGGAACCACTGCAGAAATTGTTTGACATTGCTGCTGCTCAAGGTTTACTCTCACCATTGGCAGGGCGTAATGCTAATTTAAGGGCAAGCCTCTATGCGGATGATGCTGCAATATTTCTGAATCCAGTTAAAGAAGAAGTTCAGGTGGCAGCTGACTTGCTACAGATTTTTGCGCATGCATCAGGGCTATTTATTAATCAAAGCAAATGCGCGGTGTACCTAATAGCTTGTGAAGCAGTTAATCTAGAAGAGGTAATGCAGGGTTTTCCATGTCAGGTGAAAGGATTCCCATGTCAGTACTTGGGTTTACCTTTGAGATTACAGAAGCTTCGTAGAGTGGATGTGCAGCCAATCATTGATAAGGTGTCCAACAGGTTGGCAACTTGGAAAGCAAGATTCTTGAATAAGGCAGCGAGATTGAAATTAGTGAACACCGTGCTATCGTCGATTCCAGTCTACTTTCTTACGGTGGTGGAACCTAAAAAATGGATGATCAAGAGGATTGATAAAATTAGAAGAGGCTTTCTATGGAGGGGCGTTTCTGAAGCAAAGGGAGGGCACTGCCTAGTGTCATGGGAAACAGTAAAACGGCCAAAATTCAAAGGTGGCTTGGGAGTTCTGGATTTGGAAAAATTTAGTCGAGCCCTAAGGATCAGGTGGCTGTGGTACCAGTGGGTAGATCCTGATCGGCCTTGGGTTGGGTCTCCTGTACCATGTTCTGAAGTGGATAAGCAGCTTTTCAGATGTAGTACACAGGTAACTCTTGGCAATGGTCGCACTGCTTTGTTTTGGGAGTCACCATGGTGTGGTGGAAGGGCCCCCAGAGATTTAGTGCCTCAGCTGTATAAGCTTGCTCGGAGGAAAGGTCTTATAGTCAGGGAAGAAATAGGGAATCAAACCTGGACAAGAGGGCTATGGAGAATGTCCAATGCATCTGAAATTGCAGAATTTGTGGATCTGTGGGACAGTGTACAAAGTGTGGTTTTCACTTAAGAACCGGATCAAATAACTTGGAAATGGACACCCAACGGCCAGTATACATCTAAGTCGGCATATGACATTCAATTTGCTGGATCATTCTGCACCTTTGATTCTTCGGCAATTTGGCAAGCCAAGGCAGAAGGGAAGCACCGTTTTTTTTGCTTGGTTGTTGGTCCACGGAAAAATACAAACAGCAGACAATCTACTCGCTAAGGGAATAGCATGTGACCCTTTGTGTTCTCTCTGCAATCAGGAACCGGAGACGCCGGCTCACCTCTGCTTGCATTGCTGCTTTGCCTAGGAAGTTTGGTTTCTTGTCGGACAATGGACAGAGGGCCTCATTCAGGTCCCCCAGTCAGGTTGTTTGCTCCAGGATTGGTGGAACTCTATGATGCAAGGTAGAAGCACTCTCAACAGGAGACAGGCGGCGACGATTTCAATCTACACGGCCTGGAATATTTGGAATGAGAGAAACCGTAGAATTTTTCAGGGTTCATCACTGTTGCCGGTCGGAGTTCTTAATCTGATCAAATTGGAAATGGAGATCCGACGGAGAGCGTGCGATGGAAGGAGTCCGCATAGTTCCTAATGTTATTTAAGAGCATTGTGTTTGAGTTAATTAGTTATTTATGTAATATAACAACTGTAATGTACCGTATTCTTCTTCTTATATGATCTGGCAGTGCTCCTGCCTTTCGTTCAAAAAAATGATAATGTTTAAAAATACTAAATTTTAGCACTAACTCATTCAAACAGAATGCTAATAGGATAAGCTAAATTTTTTAGTCAAGATTTAAAAAATTTAGCAGAAGTATAAACGCTAAAGTTTAGCCCTCAACTTTAATGCATTAAAGAGGCAGTTTTAAAACCATTTTAATTCTATATGGTTTATGTGGCTATTTTGGAAATATAAGTAGGAAGCCTCCACCGAAATTAATAGCCTCGTACGCTCATTTTCACCAGCACTAGCCGCCGGCTGTGAAGTAGAAATGTAGAATAATACTTGTGCTTGTGGAGGGCTAGATTAAGTATTGAGCATTCGCCAGCTAATGAAATCTGGAGCTGCATTGTTAGCATTGGGGAAATGTGCTCCAGTTTGTGTCGCGCTTCTTGTATTGAACAACTTTACCTTACCAGATTATGGGAGTTAAACTATTTACAACTGTTGGCTGTCACATTCTAGGACAGTGGACAGGGTGCTTTTGTCAAGCATATAGTTTCATAAATGGACGGTAAGCAAGTTAGTTTCAGGATATTAACTATGCTCTTGTAGATTATTAGGTCACATGACATGAACAGAGTAATTTACTCTTACATAAGTACTTTGGTGAGAAATCAACTCATATAGCCATGTCTTCTTTTCTACTACCTATCCGTATTATTTTTAAGCGAGACAACCTCGTAAGGAGTACTAAGGCGACCTCCAACGGCGCCCTGGACAGCGCCCCCCACCCTACGTAGGGGGGCTTTGGGGGGGGAGCGAGCGGTCCAACAGCTCCCCCCATAGCTCCCCCTACGTAGTGGGAGAGTTGAAACTCCCCCCATGTATGGGGGGAGTTGAAACTCCCCCTATATCTCTAATCACACCGTTTCTTCGCGATATTAATCCCGTTTGAACCCCGTAACACGATGATAATACGTATTATGACAGTACAAATACTGTATGATTTTTTTTAAATTCAAAAACGTTAAATAAATAGTTAGTTAATGAGTGATAGTATATAGGGGAAATAGATATGGGGGAATGGTTGGAGAGAAGGAGTTATAGGGGGAGGAATCTTTTGGAGGGAGGTAGTAAAATATAGTAAATAGTATGTTTGGGAGGAGTTGGATGGAGGGAATGGTTGGAAAAACCCTAACTGCGCCAACTGCGGCACCTCGCAGACGCCGCTCTGGAGGAACGGACCTCGCGGGCCCAAGGTATGCATTTATCTCCACTTGCAAACACCTGCCAATTTCCTAGCGTTGGTCGTCCCTTCCAGACTTCCAGTTGCCACACGCACCTACTGATTCTGACAAAGTTTGATATCCGGCCTCCTCAAACACTAAAAATTTTTCACTGTGGGCCGCGTCCGAATTTCATTACTTGAAGCAACGAAATTATAAAAGGTTCAGAGGTTCAACCCTCAAACACTATATGAATAGTATAAGCATTAGGAAATACAGTAGTAAAACTATAAGCACTGCATTGTCTTGGAGCAAGGGATCAAGAACAAGTCAGTGTGTCCTCGCCAAAAAAAAAAAAAAACAAGTCAGTGCGAACGTGACATACTGAAATCGCATCGCGACGTTACCTGTCACGTGAGCACGGCACGATCTCGCGTCGTGTCCGTCTCTGTCCCGTCGCACCTTTGACGCCCTGTTAAACTGCTAGCGCATGCAGTCTTCAATATATGCCAGCCGTACGCTCTCTTGTCGCATCCATGATCTGCATGACTTTTGCGGTTTTGGCTGTGTTTAGTTGCGCGGAAAGTTTTTAAAATTTTTCACTCACGCACATCACATCAAATCTTATAATATATATATAGAGTATTAAATATAGTTAAAAAAATATAACTAATTACATAGTTTGGTTGTAAATGACGAGACGAATCTTTTAAGACTAATTACTCCATGGTTGGATAATAGTTGCCAAATAAAACCGAAACATAATACAGCAATTTTTTCGCGAACCTTTGCCTCACTCTCTCCCCCGTGCAGTCCTTGTGCAATGCTTGCGGCATCAGGTTGGAGCGGCGGCGGCGCCCGGTGTTGGCGGCGCCCGGTGTTGGCGGCGGAGGCGGCGGCGCCGGCCATGGACCATCAGGGCGCGTGCGGCGGCGGCGCGCAGCGGCCGCAGCACGGGCCAGCCGCCGGGAAGGAGGCGCCCGGAGCCGTGCCCTGCTACGGCGAGGGGCCTTCCCGTGCGGCGGCCGCGGCGACGTCTTGGACGCCGCCGAGGCGCCGTTCCTCGCATGGCGGCTGAATGTCGTCGCGCCGGCTCCCGCGTTCGCGGTCTTGCCGGAGCGGGCGGGCGGGCTTGTCCCAGTACAACTAGCGTGGGTGGAATAATTGGGAGGAGCCGAGCAGCCTCGGTGGGGTGCACCGGTTCTTTTTTGGGGGCTACGTTTTGTTGCACGGTTGCACGCGGCTGGACTTGGCAAGGCGTAGGGTGTGGCACAGTGTGTCAGTGGCGGCATTTAGACCAATTTTAATGAAAATGTCGTAGGAGTATTATGAATCTTAATTTTGCTGACATGATAGCCTCATTATAAAGAGAGAGGGGATAGAGTTTCATAGGATGTGAGAGGAGTGTCGTCATCATGATACTCCTCGGCTCAATTATCTAGTTCACAGTCTTGGTAACCGTACGATGACACTCCACACTAAGACTGGTTTATTTTATGTGTGTTTTGTTCATCCATAAAATTAGCTCATCGGATTAACTGGCATGCCCTGTGCTCTTTTCACCAACCTGAAATGGGGTTCCAAAATTCGAATTACGAGCGATGTAATCTGTCCGATCTCGTTTTTGTTTACCTCTACTCAGATTGTTCACCGACAGTAGGCACGCAGGGTTCATCATCAAGTAGCTAGAATAATTCAGAGCACCAACCTATATCAACTCGTGGGAATATCAAAATAAGACTTATAGATAATAATTATAATTATCTATCTCATACCATCTTTCATCTACTCCCTCCGTCAGAAAGATTGTAGTTGTAGAGTTTAAATTTTGGCAAAAAAAAACTATTGTTACAGGAGATCGTTATTTTACGTGAAACCCACATTCATAGAAATTTCTCGAAACCGGCCACGGCTCTAGAAAAAAAAATGACCACTGAAAAATCTCTCACCATCCATCAACCCTCTCTCCTATCCACACGCTGCCATCCCACGAGCTCTCCTGGAGTCCTGGTCTCGTCTTTCCTTCCGATCTCGAGTGGGGCATTTAATTTTTTACTATTATAACAGATGACACCTCCTCAGACAGTATTTTTGGAATTGACACTACAGATTTAGTATTGGAGAGAGAATCGATACATTCACAATTGCTCGCGTGGACGCCAAATTCTCACTCCACGCTGGATCCGAGTCAGCAACGCATGTGAAATGACCGTCAATGCCCCGGTGTCTTTCTTCTCCACCCCGTCCCCCGTCTCCTCCCCTTCCTCTCGCACCTCGCACGTCTGCCAGCGCGTCCACCTCGCCGCCGGCGCCGGCCTCCAACCCGGACCTCGACCTCTCGCAGAACGGGTACTCGGGCCCCATACCGGACGTGCTGCCGGAGCGGCTGCCCAACCTGCGGTGGCTCAACCTGTCAGCCAACGCGTTCTCCGGTCGGATCCCAGCGTCGCTCGTGAGGCTGACCAGGCTCCAGGACCTGCACGTCGGCGGCAACAACCTCACTGGCACCGATAGAACTCGAGAACGAGCTTGAGGAACTCATGAATGATTGGTGCTTTGCATTCCTCTTTCCTCGTGCTCCTCTTTTCCTCGTGCTTCTTTTTTATATATGCCCGCCTCCCACTGCTAAAACTTAACGGAGACGGGCAAAACGAGTTTACCGAGGTAGGCAGGCCAACCGTCTTCGAGGCAACATCACGGTTAATCAAGGTATTTACTGAGGCCGGCAACCAACCGCCTCGATTTAACCGAGGCGGTCATATTAAGAGCTCAAGTAACCACTTTCTAAACATTTTGTTAGATCATCTTCAGCAGTTTGCCATATTTTACTTGATATATTTTGTATTTTGTCAACTTCTAAAAAAATATGTCAAGTAAAAAAAAAAGCTTATCTTCAATAATTTGGCATAATTCACTTGCCGAACCCATATCAAACTTATATCAGGAACCCTGAGAGAGAAACAAAATTATATTTATGTCATTCCACCTCTTGAAAACTTAAATCAGGAATCCTTCTCTGTTATTTATTTCTTTTTTCACCCTCCCACCTGACTAGAAATCACGATGCCAACCACGCGCCGCGCGCGTATATTTGCGCGCTGGAGGCTGGTTTTTCCCAAGTTGTCAAAAATTGTCAAGTCTTTTGCCAAACTGTTAGAGGAGTATTTTTAACATTTTTGCCAAAAATCAAAGATGGTAACTCGATTTGCCAAACTGCTGGAGATGCTCTTAGTCCATTACTGGTTCACCTGAACATGAAAAAAAAGGTAAAATTTCCCCTTCGCAACAACTATACTCGGACTCGGAGACGCAAAATTTGCCACTAAATTAGCGTGTGCACGACTCTAGTGGTGAAGTAACTATGCAATTAAACAAATTAGAGTTTAAAGTAGTCATTCTACGAATTCCCATTTGTCCAACTGATTGTTCCTTACAATTGAAAAAATGTAAAAAATTTCACAGGTTAGCAAGTGCTGAAACATTAATTAATCAATCTAGAGAATATGGTAGCTGGCTGGCTTGGGCATCTTTCACACCCTTCGCTTCTCATGCCCCCTACCGCAGCGTAAAACTATGTTTTACACAATAATCAGAGGTAACAGATTACTAACCTATCAGGATTATATCAGAAATTCTACGATCCCTCAAATAGAAAATAGCAAATAAATCAAGAGAAGAATGGGGCCAGGAACCAGCTTGGCACGAGCCCCGTTGTCGTCGTTGTGACCTCCCCGGCAACGACGGAGAGCCAGGCGGGTCAGGCAGCGATGACTTGCTCGCCGTGCGTCCCGTTCGTGAAGCTCCTGCAAGGGTTGGCGCGTGACAAGCGGGGAGTGCCTCTCCGGCCACGCCGGCGTTTCCACGGGTGCCTACTCCGGCTTCCCGGCAGCAGCAGCCTCCTGCAGGGGTGCAGACCTTTCGTGCTGAGCGCAGATGGGTGGTGGTGGATGCATTCCATCCCAGGCGTAGGGGACGAGCTATTAGAAAATTTCCAGCAAATCTTCTCGCGGTTGTTTCTGAAATTTCATCAGAATTCGATCGAACGATTCCGTCACGAAATTTGTTTGGATTTGGCCTGGTCCTTGGTTCCATCAGAGTTTCCAGAGGCTATAGAAAACAAGGAGAGAAGGGAAATGTACTCGGGCCGCGCGGACTCGATCCAAGGTGTCTGCGTCGTTGAACAGAGGGTCAGGCAGCGCAGACTCAGGCCCTGTTTGTTTCCGCTTATTTGGATCTCGATTTTCTGATAAGCAAGATTCTGAGATAAGCTAGCTATCGGCGTTTCGTATCGCCGACGAGTGATTATGTGTGCGCGTCACGGGCTCGGATGGAAACGTAAGGAAAGACACAAAGGTTTATACTGGTTCGGGCTGAATGTTCCTACGTCCAATTCGAGATTTCTCATATTATTGCACTGGTTTGTAGTAGGAGGTTACAACCGGGCGAGAGAGGGAAAGAGGCTCCCAAGTCTCTATGCTGTGTGGGTGTGTGTGTGTGTCAAAAAGTCGGCTCCCTGTAAGGGGCCCGTCTCCTCCCTTTTATAGTCAATGGGGGAGATGGTCGGATACATGAAGAGAGTGAAGGAAAAGGAGAAAAGATCTGGGGGTCGGGCGCTTCCCGACCCTCCTCCTTCGGCTTCTGGTCTCGGTGGGCTCACCTGATGGCGACGGAGGGTGTTCGTCCCCATCCCTAGCACTGTTATGGTCATGGTGAACAGGGACAGGGATGGCGTACTACGTTGCCGCTTGCAGGGGATGGCCGATCAGACATATCCTATGTCATGACTGTCAGCACGTTCGACAGTGCTGACGTCCGGAAGAAATAGTTGGGCGATGCCCTCCTCCGGGATGGGCCTGTCAACTCGTCGCCCATAATGGTCCACACTGAGGCGTGGGATGGTTAGCTTTCCCACTCGCCTGAAGTGACGGCGCGTGGGGCCCTCCTTTTGACCGGGGACTCCCTTCTCTCCTCGGGGTCGGTCGACTACCATGTGGAGTCCCCCGCGGGGGTCAGGCGAGGCGGCCCCTCCTGCGGGGGTCGGGCGAGGCGGACCCCTCCCACGGGGGTCGACGGTTGGTGCTTTCCCTTTGAGGCGACCTCTGATGGGCCTTGGGCCCTTTCCCAGCGGCTGGGCCGTGCCTGGGCTGTTGAGTCCAGTGCTCGTCAGCCGGGCCGCACATTAGCTGAGCTCGGGAGCTTAGCTTTACCCGGCGCTTAGGGGTATCTATTACCTTTATCCTCATCAGTTGCCCCCGACCTCCCTCGCGGTTACGACGGAACCGAGTGGCGGGTTTCGTGTCACGAGAGACGTTTGATGACCCGGCGGATCTGTCCGTCATAGCTTTCGGTGGGTGCGTGCGAGCACACCCACTAGGTGTAGCCCCCCGAGCCTCTGAGTGAATCAGAGATTCGCTCAGAGGGTTCAGCGAGTGCATCGACGGGCGCAAGCCTGCTGTTTTGATGTGACGCGATGTTGTCTCCTGCTGGGTACGCGCGAGCGCACCCAGTGGGTGTAGCCCCCAAGCCTCTGAGTGAATCAGAGATTCACGTAGAGGGTTTTAGCGAGCGCATCGTTAGGTGCGGGCCCGCTACCTTGTCGAGATGTGACACTGCCTTTCTTTACTGTGGCGGACGAGAATGCACCCAGTGGGCGCAACCCCTACGTCCCCCCTTTCGTCTGGCAGTTACTCGAGTGCACGCGCTTTCTCGACAAGACTCATCGGGGTGGACGGTGGTCAGGCGGGCCCTCTCATCAGGTGAGTCTGGGCCCGGTCAGAGTCTACCTCGTGTTGTCGCCTCATGCCGCCCCGATCGAGGGCGTCTTCTGTTTCCCTCGTGAGGCGCCGTGTCGCTTTGTGATGAAGCTGGATTCTTCGAATTGGGTTGGCCCTTTAGCCCTTGTGGTTATAAATAGGGTGCCCTCGGGATCCCTTCCTCACCAAGTCCTTCTCTTGCTTTTGCCTCAACCTGCCTCCATAGTTATGGCGCTTTTCCTTGCTCACGTTCGCCCCCGTGAGGGGGATCGCTGGTCTCTTTGGTCTTGGTGCTACAAGAATGCTTGCGAGTGGCAGGCGATGGCTGGAGGAGGTATTCGGGTCGCTTTGCAACCAGAGCAAATCCTAAGGATTCCTCTGGGATAACAGGGGTGCTCGACCGACGTCAGCGGCTGCTAGGCTGTCCGCCAGCGTTACCCTCCGCAAAACGCCCTCGGGTATATGATGCTAGAATAAGGCTTGCGAGGAGGGCATTCCTCCGGACCTCCGTGTTCTGGCTGCTACTCTCCCCCAAGACGGGCAAAATTGTCACCCTCGTGGTGGCAACACTTTTTATATCCTATAACGGCCATGGGCCGATCGCACTTTGTAATGTTTATTTTCCGGGAATAAAACCAAAAGTTTCATTGGATTGCATCGCTGGGCCGGCCCTTGCTTATTCATGTGATGGTTTCGCTTGCCGAGGATGGTTCCGGTTCGCCTGACTCGCCCTCCTCGGGATAGACTCCACGGGGCGTCAGGCTCAGAGCCCCCGAGTCTGCTTGGAAGGGGTTGGGAAGGTGTACGCCGCTCGACCACGACCCCGTCTGGGCCCCTACGAGTCCGACCCCGAGTTTCCCATTTGCTCACGGGTCAACGGCCGGGTGTCATCTCGCCTTTTTCGCGCGTTCTCTTCCACACACTTCTTTCGCTCGGAGTGGGAAGGCTGAGTCGTTCCACATTTTCCGCCGGTGGACGAAATGTGACGCTCGCGGAGCTGATAACATGTGAGTCTGAGTGGAGCCTCGGTTCCCGTTTGAGGGGATCCGGAATGAGTCAAGCTGGTGACTGACCCAGTTTCTTGATGTCCCGACCATCACAGTTACTGGGGTCGTTCGACCGACCCCGATGACTCATCGCCTTCCCTCGGGGGAAAACATGGGTTGGGAGTGAATCAGGACTCAGACGCGGGTCGGGACGCCCAGACCATGCGGCCGTGCCTGGGTTCTGGAAGCTGGGGCCCGTCCGTCCCTGCCCCTCGCTCAGTGGTGTCCTTAGGCAGCTACGAACCCTTTGTTGGGCCAGCTTTCGAACCTAGGGATGGTCGCGGGCGCGCTTTTTTCATTTTTATATTAAAAAAAACAAAATTTCAAAAATATAAGTCAAATAGGGAAATTTTCAAAAATGGGTGACTGTCGCCCCCTAATGGGCGACAGGGTGCCTATCGCCCATCCAGTTGGCGACAGGACCTAAATGTAAAAAAAAAAACATTTACATTTAGGTCCTGGCGCCCAGGGTGCATTAAATAGTGAACTTGTAAAATCGATATAAAATCATAGAAAAATCTGAAAAATACAAACTCAACTGTTTTGGATTCTATGAAACATGATCTACAACTTTTGTTACATAAAGTTTTTCATTTGATCAATGTATCTTGCTCTATTTTAAATACCAGTTTAATGCATTTTTATTTAAATATCAAGATCCATCCTTTGGATGCATGTCATCTTTGGCCAAAGTGTTGCATATGGTGAGCATAGGCTTGTACAAAATTAGTAGGCCCAGAAAACATTTCTAGAATAAGTTTTTAAATTAGATCTTGCAATATGTCTAGTTTAAATGGGTTATTTATCCATGCTGCTATACTGAGTATTAGAAGCCATAACTTTTAAAGTACCATTATTTTATTTCCTAAGAGCTATAAAAAAAGTTTGGTAAATTTTAGATAAGCACAACTAGACCAAATGAATTATTTCAGATTTTTTAGGTACAAGAACTATTTTTCTTGAATAAGATACATTGATCAAATGAAAAACTTTATGTAACAAAAGTTGTAGATCTTATTTCATAGAATTCAGAACAGTTGAGTTTGTATTTTTCTGATTTTTTTATAATTTTATATCAATTTTACAAGTTCACTGTTTAATGCGCTTTGGGCGTCAGGACTTAAATGTAATTTTTTTTACATTTAGGTGTTGTCGGGCGACAAGCACTCATTTTTTAAAATTTTTTATTCAGTATATATTTTTGAATTTTTGTTTTTTTTTAAATATAAAAATGAAAAAAAGCGTCGCGGGCCGTCAGGGCGTTAGCGGCCCGTATCCCTTCTTACCCGGGGGTACTGCGGTCTTTTTACCACCCGGCACGTTCTCCCACGGGCCACGATTGTTGGGGTCGTGGGTCCTGATTTTGACGGGCGTGACGCGTCGTGGGCGGCCGCGGCAGTGATGACCATTGCGGGGATCGAGGCGGCGGTTCGTCTTCCTCGAACCTCCCCCTTTTATACCGGATCGGCGCGTGGGCCATTTGGCTGCAACTGCTCACATTAGCCAAGCCCAGACGCTCACCTTGCCTGCTTTGCCGCCTCCGCCGCCGTCAAGCCCCCCGCGTGCCCGAGCTCCACCCCCTGCGCTTCCCAGTCATGGTGATGTGGCTGCCTTCGGACGTGTCCCGCTCGCGCCCGGACGAGCTTGTTGCGAAGGGGCTCTTATGCCCTCTCACCGACACGGTGGAGTGGATCGAGCCCGGCGGCGAAAGGGTGCCGTCACCGCCGGACGGCTACGTCGTCTCGTTCGTGCACTTTCATGAGCGCGGCTTCGCGACGCTAGCTCACGCCTTCTTCCTCGGGCTGCTCCACCATTACAAGATCAAGGTGCAGCATCTGAATCCCAATGAGATTCAGCACATTCTGGCCTTCATCACGCTGTGTGAGGGCTATCTGGGGATCCCACCCCACTTCGAGCTTTGGAAGTATTTCTTCTCCGTCGCGCTCCAGAAGACGAAAGTGGACAGCATGCTGGTGGTCCCTCCAATCGGCTGCGCTGGCATCCATCTCCGCAACAACCAGGTCGACCAGTACATGGACATCCGTCTCAAGAAGCCCCACAAGGGGTGGCATCGTACCTGGTTCTATGTTAAGAACCACGACGATGCCCGCCTCCCCGACTTCACCGGCCAACCCATGGCGGGGACTCCGCGCGAGTGGTTGGAAGGCCCGGTGCAGAAGGAGAAGGACAGGCTCGTCGGCCTGCTGGAAGCCATCCAGCACCAGAAGGAGCACGGCCTCACCGGCGTTGGGGTCATCAGAGCCTATCACGCGAGGAGGGTCGCGCCTATAATTGCGTGGACCTTGTCCTTGTACCAGATGGGCCCCAATGTCACGTTCGTCGGGAGCGTGATGTCAACTGGGGGAATCCGCGATTCGGAGATCGGGCAGCGGATCCACGAGGCATTCGAGGCCCCCCACCTGGAGTACCCGGTCCCCGATCACCCGGTGATGCGCCCGGAGGATGGGTTCGTTGGACTGGTAAGCATTCTCCTTTTCCCGACCCTGCGTTCTTCTTCCCCTGTTTCTCCTTAGTCTCTGTGACAGCGGTTTCTCGTGCTTCTTTCTGCAGGCTCAGTTCGGGCCCTTCTGCGAGTCCCAGGCCCCGTTGGCGAAGAAGAAGAGGAAGGACGAGAAGAAGTGGAAGAACATCGAGCGGGAGACTGCGAAGCAAGACCACGCAAGGCGTCGGAGGGCGGGCGAGAACGTGCCCAGCGAGCACGAGATTGTGAGCGGCGACGACGACGACGGCGGCGATGCGGACGCCGCCGCCGGTGACGATATGTGGACTGCCTTGATGCAGGAGGATGAGGACAGGGACGGGCAATCGTCCCTACAAATGGCGGGGACGTCCGACCCCGCTACCTTCCAGATGCGGGAGGGCAGCTCCAGCCGGGCGGTCGGAATGACCAGCTCGCGGCTGTCCGTGGCGAGGGCGCCGAGCCCCGTCCCCTCCCTGACGCTTGATGGGGAATCAGGTCGGGCCGACGCGGCAATCAACCGGCAGCCGGCTGCGAGCGTTCTGGGGAAACGCCCGGAGGTGTCCGGGTCGGCGTTGCGCGGACGGACCTTGAAGCGGCTGAGGTCGGCATCGTCCCGGTAAGCGATTCGCGTGTGTCTCCTTTTTCAAGATCATGCGTCGCATTTCCTCCCCTTTTCGGTCGTCAGCCGTTTCCGTTCATCGCAGGGCGGCCGGCAACTCGGGCTCGCTGCTGCTAGCGCCCAAGAAGACCCTCACCAAGCAGCAAGCACCTGCGAGGGCTGCCTCCTTGGTGGGGGCGCATTCGAGCCACTCCACACCAGAGGGCTCGGGAGCTCAGTGCGGTGAGGTTTCTGTTGAGGTGGCCCCGCAGCAGGCCCCCGCGGCGCCGACCCCAGAGAACGTCAGGTCCGAACTCCCTGAGGACATTTCCCACATCGTCCTGCCTGACTCCCCCGAAACCCCTGTGTGGGTCGTGATATTGGGCAGGCGGAGGAGGAGCCATCCCCGGCGGCGGATTCGGCAACCAGGGACGCCAGTGCCGAGGGAAAGGAGAGAATGCGCCTTCTTCAGGCGTTGGCGCGGCGGCAGACGTCGGGGCGGCGTCGGCTGGGTCGACGGCGACATGAGTGGCGGCAAGGGGAACAGATGGTGCGTCCTCCGCCTAGGTGTTGGTGACCGTGAAAATGGTGCCGTCTACGCTGGGTGCTGGGCTTGTGTCCAGCTCGGCCTGTCTTTGTGCGCCGTCTCCGACCCTCGCTCTTCATGGCGGGGACCTGTCGCCGTATGGGGGCAGCGGGAGCCAGCCCGAGCGTGCTCTGGCGCTGACCGGCGCGCCAGAAGGCGACGAGTTGGGACGTCGCCGTATGTTGGGGATGTTGCGCGACATCGCCGTCCCATCGGTCGAGGTAAGCCTTTGACTCGTGGGCTCGATCCTTGAAACCCTTGCTGTCGGACGCTCCTGACCCCTGCATCCTCCCCTTGCCAGGCCTTGCAGAGAGGAGCAGCGCATGGCGATGGATGAGGATCTCGCCGCCTTGCGCCAAGCACTGGAGGAGGTTCGCGCTCGGGCAGTTTCCGATGCTGCAGAACTCGAGCAGCTCCGGAAGGAGTGAGACGAGCTGCACGGCGGTTTCCAGGTGGCTGCCCAGGAGCGCGATGAGCTGCACGGCAATCTCCAGGTGGTTACCCAGGAGCGTGATGAGCTGCGCTGCAATCTCCAGGTGGTTACCCAGGAGTGCGACGTCGCGGCGAGGACCTCGGAGGAAGCGTCGGAGCGAGCGCGGGTTGAACTCGAAAACCTGCAAGGTAGCAGTTTTGTTTTGTTTTCTTATTCGGCAACGTATCTAGTGCAAACCAAGGACCTCGTGCAAACCCGTGCAAACCTACTAAACAAAGTTTCAAAAAATTCTAAAAAAAATCATGAATGTGCTTCTCAGCTTACCTCATCTATATATAAAATTTCATGGTAAAATTCGTCTTACTCTAGAAGTTACAAAAAAGACAAATTTTCTGACAACAATAATGGTTCAAATACATCTCAAATTTGTCTTTTTTGTAACTTCTAGAGTAAGACGAATTTGACCATGAAATTTTATATATAGATGATGTAATCTGAGAAGCACATTCATGATTTTTTTTAGAATTTTTTGAAACTTTGTTTAGTAGGTTTGCACGAGTTTGCACGAAGTCCTTGGTTTGCACTAGATATGTTCCCTTCTTATTCAGGCGAAGCCGGAAAGCGATGTGTTTGATCACTGCTTCCATGCAGGTGCCCAGACAAAGGTTGCCACCCTCCGCGAGGAGCTGACCCGCGCTGAGGGCTTGAAGGGGGAGGCACAGGAGGCGGTGGCTTCCCTGTCCGTGGAGGTCGCGAACGGGAGGGCTGCCATTGTCAACCTGAACTTCACCATGACGGCGCTGCGGGATGAGATAGCTGGTAAGCATTCTTCCCTGAGTGTTCCGATCGGCCTCTGACGGGCCCATCTGTTCCGCTCCGCAGCCGCCAATGCCCAGCGCACGGAGGACATCGGCAGGCTGCAGGGTCTGGAGTCAGGGCTGGAGCAAGTTGAGGAGGCGCTTGAACGCGAACTCCTCGGCTTCGACAACCAGAGACTCACGGCGCGACTAGTGTTGGACGACCTCGGGACATCCCCCTCCGCCGTCACGAACCAGTTCGGAGGCCAGCTCATCACAGCCGTGGATGGAGCGCGTGACGCAGTGAGGGAGTCGTTGCGCCTCGGAGTGCAACGCTCATTTGCCATCGTGCGCAGCCATTACGTCAACATTAACCTGGTGGTGCTGGGGGTTCCCGTCCAACTACAGCGACGCCGAGCTCGATGAGATCGAGGAAGAGGTAACTCCGTTCGCCCGCGCCCTGGCAGAAAAGATGGAGGAAGAGATTACCAAGTAGGAACCTTACTTAGGGTTGGTTGTTGAACATAAAGTGTCGGTCTGTAAGACTTTTTAAATCCGTTGTCATTCGATTTTGTGAACCTATTTTTGCGATGAAAAGATGTCGGTTTAACCCTTTCCCATCGCTTTGGGGTGGTAGACGAGAGGTGCGAACTAGGGTAACGTCCCGAGGACATGGGTGAGCGAGCGCCGCGACCGTCGAGGAGTTGGCAACTCGTAGTCCAACCCATGGTGCTAGGCGTGTACCCATGTTAGGCGGCTCAGCTCGTCCAACCCGTTCGCGACAAGGGCGGATATTACCTCAAGTTTTTATTTAAAAAGAGGAGGATAGCTGGCCCTAATGGCCCCCGAGTGAGACCTGACCCAAGCCATAGCGAGGGTTGGGAATAACTAAAGAAGACGAAACAGCGCACAGGGCAGAAAACTATTTGGGACAGATTGTACGATTGCCAAAATAAATTTCTACAACTACTCATTCTAGGGGTAGAAGCAGCGTAGTTGTTTGATGTTTCATGCGTTGGTGAGGACTTCGCCGTCGGCAGTCTGAAGCTTATGCGTCCCGGGTCGGAGCACCTCTGCTATGATGATGGGACCCTCCCACGGTGAGGAGAGCTTGTGGCGGTCCTTGTTGCTCTGCACACGATGCGACACCATGTCTCCTACGTCAAATGCGCGCCCGCGTACTCGATGATGGTGGTACCTGTGCAGCGCTTGCTGGTACTTAGCCGATCGTAGGAGTGCGATGTCGCATGCTTCGTCGAGCTGGTCCATTGTGTCTTCGAGGACGGCGTCCGCTCCCTGCTCGTTGTAAGCTCTTATCCTCGTGGAGCCGTACTCCAGATCGGTCGGGACGATTGCTTCCGAGCCATACACCATGAAAAATGGCGTGAAGCTGGTCGCTCGACTAGGGGTCGTTCTCAAACTCCACAGGACAGATGGGAGCTCGGCCACCTAGCGTCCTGCAAATTTGTTGAGGCGGTTGAAAATCCAGGGCTTGAGCCCCTGTAGGACCATGCCGTTCACGCGCTCGACATGGCCGTTCGTGCGGGGGTGTGCCACGGCGGCCCAGTCAAACCGGATGTGATAATTGTCGCAGAACTCAAGGAACTCCTTTCTTGTGAACTGCGTACCGTTGTCGGTGATGATGTAGTTCGAGACCCTAAAGCGGTAGGCGATGTCGAGAAAGAAAGCGACGGCTTGCGCCAACTTGATGGTCGTGATGGGTCTTGCCTCGATCCATTTCGTGAACTTGTCAACAGCGACAAGGAGGTGAGTTTAGCCCCCGGGTGCTTTCTTTAGGGGGCCAACCATATCCGGACCCCAGACCGCGAATGGCCATGTGATGTGTATCATCTAGAGTGCCTGTGATGGCATGTGGGTTTGACGAGAGTAGAATTGGCACCCTTCGCAGGTACATACGATTTGCTCGGCGCCAGCCACCGCAGTCGGCCAGTAAAAGCCTTATCGGAATGCGTTTCCGACGAGGGTTCTTGGGGCGGCGTGATGTCCGCAGACCCCTCCGTGGATGTCTATTAGCAGCTGTCTCCCTTGCTCGATGGGGATGCACCACTGTAGAATCCGTGTGTGACTTCGTTTGTAGAGCTCTCCGTCGACCAGGGCGTAAGACTTAGCTCGTCGGGTAAGCCATCGTGCCTCCGTCCTGTCGGTGGGGAGCATTTTGCGGAGGAGATAGTTGATGTAGGCCTCCCTCCAGTCGCTTGCGGGGCCAGCCATCGAGCCTGACCCCTCATCCAGCTCCATCACCTCAGAGTTAGGTGGTGGATGCCCCGACCCTGAGGTCCTGAGGCGTTCTCAGAAGGGTCGGAACCGGGCAGGGTCGGGGTCGGCTGCTGGATTCCTGCTTGTTGGCGCTCCTTAAGTACCCCTTTTATCCCTTGTTTATCCTTGATAATGGCATGAATTTAATATCAAAATCACTAACCGTCCTAACCCCGGCCTAATTATTGGTCATTTTCACACTTACACATATATTTTGGAGGAACTTCGTTTTTGCAGGTTTTTGGCCTATTTTGGAGCATGAAATGACGAGGCCTGTGATCGAGCGCTAACACGGAAAAAGAGAAAGGCCAAAGCCCAAAGAAAGGACCAAAGCCCATGTTGATTCGAAGCCCATTCATGCACATCCGTCCTCCAAGAGAGCCCAAAGGACCAAGCCCACAAAGATGAGATCAAGATACTTCGGGATTAAGCAAAGCAAATGAAGATTTAAGGAAGGATTCCCTATCCTATCGTTTTCCGAAGATATCTCCAAGATAACGACGTCCAAAGGGGTGCAATCGTGAAGGACATTAAACTCTAGAAGATGCGAGGAGTCTACACGCGAAAGATGAGACCGAGACGAGCCCGAAAGAGGGTAGGCCGGCCGGCCTAGCCCGTTTACGAGGCGGTTCGGCCTCCCCTTCGACCGGTGGCTTCCTCGGCTTATAAATAGCTCGCACCTTATTCAACTCGCGGCATCCATCCACCCAGAACTCGACGAAAACCTAGGGCCAAGACCGGAGGGAGACGACGGCCGCCGCAAGTCTTCGAAGTTGTCTAGGAGATGGCTTAGGCCGCCCCTAGCCGCCATGGCCTCCCTGCGTGGTTGTGCCATGGTGGAGTTCATGAGCTAGTTGGAGTCGTCAATGGTATGTACTCGGTGGTGACGATCCAAACGAATCTATTATGTGAGTAATGATAATCATGTCTTCCGAATCTTTTAGCGACCATGTTCTCTCTTTCGATTTCGTTCTTTTCTTTGGGTTTGCTTCATCCTAGATCTATTATCGAGATAGATCGCTTAGCATGATCTTGTAGTCATGGTGGCTAGAGGTTCATGGCGGAACTACCAAAGTGGGTTCGACTTGCTTCAGGGTGCTTTCGTCCAAAGGGGGGGTGTCGTGACAGGGTGTTGCTTTAAGTAGATGGGGTATCAAAGGATCGGATTGGAGATTTTGAGTTTAAAGATGCCATTGATTGAGATGCATGATTTATTTGCTCATTAGCTTGAACTACAACTAGATGACAATAGGCCTAGTCATGTCTTTGGTTTTGCTATGGTTACGCCTATGTTCATGGATGAGATCAACCTTTACACAACACTCATATCTATTAAAGGTTACTCTATATGTGCAATTCATGCTTCATGTTAGGATAGATCAGTTAGATTAGATGGAAAACCTTGGGTAGTTCTTTGTCGATCCACGGATTGATAAACTTTGGGGGAATACTCTAAGGGAAAAGCTACACGATCCCGTGCGCTTGCGGTATATAAAATGGGGGCGCTAAGGAGCGTCAACACTGCTGGTGACGCGTTGGACGTGTCAGAGGTCGGACGCTGAGCTCCCGTGCCCTTTCCCGACGCGCCGGCCACCGCTGGCTCTTCCTCAACGTAACGAATCGAGGGTTTGCGTTGATCACTGGCGAAGATGCCCATGGGAACGGGTTGTCGAGTTGACCCCATCTTAGCTAGTTCGTCGGCGGCTTCGTTCAGACGCCGTGGGATGCGGACAATCTCCAGCCCATCAAATTTGTCTTCCAGCTCGTGCACATCCTGACAATACACAGCCATCTTGGGGTTGAGACAGCCCGACTCCTTCATCACTTGATCCATGACCAGGCGCGAATCACCTCGAACTTCCAGGCACCGGATACCTAGCTCGATGGCAATGTGTACGCCGTTGATCAAGGCTTCGTACTCCGCGATGTTGTTAGACACTAGGAAGTGGACGCAGATAACGTACTTCATACGAACGCCGAGAGGAGAGATGAAAACGAGGCCGAGCCCCGCCCCCTTCTTCATCAGCAAACCATCAAAAAACATCGTCCAGTATTCCTCGTCCACCGGGGCTAGAGGCAGCTAGGTCTCTGTCCACTCTGCTATGAAATCCGTGAGCACCTGAGATTTGATCACTGTTCGCAGGGTGTAGAAGATGCCTTGACCCATGAGCTCAAGTGACCACTTGGCAATCCTCCCGATAGGGTGAAGGATTTGACCACTGTGATAGGGTGCAACTCGAAGTAGTGCCTCAGCTTGTGTTTGGTTATAAGCACTGTGTAGAGGAGCTTTTGGATCTGGGGATACCGCGTCTTGGTGTCACCCAGGATTTCGCTCACAAAGTCCATGGGGCACTGCACTTTAAGGGCGTGCCCCTCCTCCTCCCTCTCTACGACCAGGGCGGCGCTGACCACTTGCGTTGTGGCAGCTATGTAGAGAAGGAGGGGCTCCTTGTCGACTGGCGGAACCAAGACTGGTGCCTTGGATAAGAGCGCCTTAAGTCCGTCCAGCACCTCCTGGGTCTCAGGGGTCCAGGTGAATCGCTTGCTCTTCCTCAAGAGGCAGTACAGGGGGAGTCCCCACTCTCCGAGACGAGAGATGAAGCGCCTGAGCACGGTGAGGCACCCAGTGATCCGCTGGACGCCTTTCAGGTTCTGGATCGGCCCCATTTTCACGATAGCATCAATCATCTAGGGGTTGGCTTCGATCCCGCGTTGGGAGACGATGAACCCAAGAAGTATGTCGTGTGGGACCCTGAAAATGCATTTTTTAGGGTTTAGCCTGACTCCATTTGTGCGGAGCTGGGCGAACGTCTACTCGAGGTTGGCCACGAGCTGGTCGGCCTGTTTCGTTTTTACCATGATGTCATCAACGTATGCCTCTACGGTTCGCCCGATGAGATCACTAAAACATTTGATCGTACACCGCTGGTAAGTTGCGCCGGCATTTTTTAGCCCAAAAAGCATCGTAACGTAGCAAAACAAGCCGAACGGGGTGATGAAAGAAGTCGCGAGCTGGTTGGACTCCCTCATCGCGATTTGGTGATACCCCGAGTAGGCGTCAAGGAAGCACAGAGTTTCGCACCCTGAGGAGGAGTCGACCACCTGATCGATGCACGGCAAAGGAAAAGGATCCTTCGTTGAGATTCGTGTAGTCAACACATATTCTCCATTTTCCACTCTTTTTGCGTATAAGAACAGGATTAGCCAGCCACTCCGGATGGTACACTTTCTTGATAAACCTTGTATCTAAGAGCCTCGCAATTTCCTCGCGATGGCCCTCCGTTTTTCTTCGTCAAAGCGACGCAATCGATGCTTGACTGGGCGGGAACCCGGCCTGATGTGGAGTACGTGATCGGCGACCTCTCTTGGTATGCCCAGCATGTCCGACGGCTTCCCAGCGAAGATGTCCTTGTTGGCGCGGAGGAAGTCGATGAGCGCGCTTTCCTATTTAGGGATCAGCTTCACGCCGATCCTCACCTTCTTCTCCCCCGACCCCTAAGGGTCGATAAGGATTTCTTTTACACCCTCGGCGGGCTCAAAGGATCCAGCCTTCCAGTTGGAGTTGGGAGCTCCATCAGGGGTTTTTGCCCTGATGAGGGCCAGCTCCTCGGCAGCGATGATCGCCGAGGCGAGTTCGCAACTGTCCACCTCTGAAGCGTCCCCACATAAGTAGAGACTAAATGTGATACAAATATCAGTCCCAGGAGGCTGATAACACATTTATTCGACAGATAGTTCCGTTACCGTACAACCTCCGTGGAGGCGGACACTCGATACAGACGATAGCAAGCAGTAAAAAGGCTACGGTAATGAACCAAAGCACGAACCAGGTGGGGTCCATCTCGGGCTCAGAGTAACACGCCAATAGAAACATCTTGCGGAGGGCCAACTGTAGCGAAAATGGCCTCTCATGCCATATTTCAATATAATATTTTGGTGATTGATATAGACAACACAACACTTGGACTAATATGATTGTTAAGAAAACCATTCTCAGGCTTTTAGGTTCAAGTGATGACAAAGAGAAGATAGGCGTAGCTAGGCTTGAGGCATTTTGCTATCATCGGTTAAACCGACGTAGGGCAAAATGAACTCACCGGTGCAATCACAGAGAAGGCCTGCGAGCTAGGGTTTGGTTTCACCAGTTGAACCGACGTTAGGAAATTTGTATACGTCGGTGCATTGACAGATGAAGACAGAGGATATTCTATACACCGGATGAACCGACGATTGGGTCTTGGTGAACGTCGGTGCAGTTGTCCAGAGAGTTGGTTTTTTTTAGAGTTCAAATGGCAACTACATTCACCGGTTAAACCGACGTAGCATCGGTTGATTTCCTGTACATGTAACGGCTAGTTTTTGAGGCAGGCAGTTTTAGTATCACCGGTTAAACCGACGATGGCTTTGGAGGTACGTCGGATTAACCGGCGTTAAGTGTTTTTCTGGCAGCTTTTCTCCAACGGCTATATTTGCTTGGGCTGCCTATATATACCCCCAAGGCCGGGTCATTTGAGGGTGCTGGAGTTCAAGGAAGTATACAAGAGCTAAAGATCATCTCCAACCACCATAGAGCTTCATTGTACATCATATAGGCTTAAGCATACTTGTGAGAGTGCTTAGTGCTTGTTTAGTCTTAGTTCTTGAGAGAACTAGCTTGAGAGAAAGCCTTGCTGCGGCAAGCACTTTGTGTACTTGTCGTGTGACCCTCCGACTTGGTGTGGAGTGACAACGACACTTTGTGCGCGGAAGGAGGCCCCTACTTGGTGTTAAAGCTCCAAGATAGTGAAGACGGTGCCGTGGTGACGCTTCGAGATAGACGGTGGCGGTGACCTCGTCTTTGTGACTTGGCGTCACTTAGCCTTTGCTTGTCGGGAGCCTTGGAGGCGTGGCAAGACGGTGATCAAGCGAAGAGACTCGGCATCACACTTGTTCGTGTTGGACAAGTGGCCGTGGACGTAGGGAGGGACTTTGGTGTCCTAACCGAACCACGTTAAATCGTGTGTCTTGGTGTCTTCACGGGAGTTTGCATATCCTCTCCCTTACCACTTTACTTACCGCATTACGTTTCCGCATTTACTCTTACTTGATTCCCTTTACCTTACTAGTTAGTTTGATTAGGATTGGCTATAGGTTGCAAGTCTTTTGAGGTAAGTAGAGGGTACCATAGATAAACCTTAGTCATAACTAGCATGTGTAGGACGTGTTAGGTTTATCTTATGCAATTAGATTGAGCCCTAGGTTAAAAAGCGATTAGCGACCCTATTCACCCCCTCCCCCTCTAGGGTCGGACACCCCGGTGATCCTTACACCAACACCACATGCATAGTTGGGTGCGGACGCAACCTCTACTCGACGTCTTCAATAACGAAGTCCGGATCTTCCTCTAAAGCAACCACAAATATATATCAGGTGAGTACTAAAGTACTCAACAAGTTCAACCCCACCCACAGAGGGGGATAACACAGAATATGCATAGGATAAATCAAGGATAAGGCTAAGGTTTAATTTGCAGTAAAGCGAGATTTTACACATGCAAGGGTTTATTTTAGAAAAGGTTTTCTCAAAACAATTCTTTAGTAACCGAGTAAAGAGTGGGGTAGATCCTACACGAAGGATCCCAAATTTTAGTGTTACCGGACTCCTCATCCGCCATAGCTCACGGCACAACTGCCGGACACCTTCAAAAAACCACTCACACCATAGAAATCATCCATCCCAGAATCTAGTTATGTGACCAAACCGTAACTCGCCCTATACCGTGGGCACGGCTATTCGAATATGTTTTAACTCTGCAGAGGTGTACAACTATACCCACAAGTGGGGTACCGCAGCACGATCACCTTAGTGTCAGTGCATATCCCAACAAAGCCATTACCCACCTTAGCTAGACCTGACTAGCTAACACGGGATCCACCAAGGGGCCATTGACCTATCAGCGAGGTTTAACCGGGGCATAAGACACCACGACCTTATCCCGTCTCCTTGATCACCCGTTGCTCTCAGCTCTCCTGATGGCTAATAGACTAACTAGTGGGGTTTATGCTAAGCCGTTGCCCATTCAACGGTCGAGTGGTTTGCACGATAGTTGAGTTAGGCAAGATGACACATCAACTCGGTCCTTAATTTCGACAAGATGGATATCTCCCAACCTTGCTCAACCACAAAGGTACGAGCCTCCAACATATGACAAGTCACACAGAAATACCATCCATCCATCTCATCATAACATTCTTTTCTTTCACTTCTCAAATATCCCATTTTTCCCCTTTACAAATACTTACACATTTTTCCTTTGATAAAACACATTGTAATCATTTTTGAAGTGTTGTAAATAAGTAATAAAATCCTAAGCATTCTAGCAGCGATTAACATCTAAATAGAATGAGTCATATTTAGAGATTAATCTAGGTCATCAAGGAATGATCATAGTAATCAAGGGGTGGCTATCCAATCAGGTTTCAGCGATAAAATAATATGCAAATTTATAAACAGGCCAATAGGTTGTGTTTGAAAAACTGGGTTAAATATGAATCAAAGGATGGAATTGGACTTGCCGTCTTCAAAGCCTTCCGGGAGTTCTTGCTTGCGGTATGGGTCTTCTGGCTCTGGCTCGCGGTACTGCTCTGCGTGCTCCTCGTCGAGTTCTCCCTCATTCACACCGGCATCTACGGCGCACACAAACGAGCACACAATAAAAAAAGAAATAAAGATTTTATCGTTGAGCTCGAATTAGAAGAAATTAAGATATGGAGGTAGGAATAATATTTTTGAGAGATTTTTGAATGGCATGGCTGAAATAATGTTGGAAACATCGTGGTAGAATTTCGGATCAATCGGAGGATTTTTGGCGCATGAAATGATAGGTTAAAGCGGTGTTCAGGGGCTAAACAAGGGTCCAGGGACCTTCTTGTAAATACTTTTGGGAGGGGAGGGGCTTGATTATAATTTCTAGAAATATCCGGGCTCTTCTGGAAATTAGGCAGGGCCTATTTAAAAATATTTTATATAGTGGAGGGGTTTATTTTTGAAAACAAACAAGGGAGGGGCTTCTTTGGAAAAGAGCTAGAGAGAGGGGGGTTCTTAATATAAAAGGGAAAATGCCACGGGGTTTTTGGCAAAAAAAATGCCACCTTCTTCCTCCTCTCTCCACGGGAAACAAAAGGAGGGGGCAAGGGGGGCGGAGGCGCCCTGGGCGCCGGTGATTCCGGCGGCCCTGGGGCTCGGCGGTGGCCGTGGAGAGAGGGAAAAGCATGGGTGCTCAAGGGGGTTCGATTCCCCCTACAACCTCGGGCTGGGTGGCGCGACAGCGGCTGGCAGAGGCGGGCGGAGGCAGCTGTGGCGGCGGCGCTTCTGCTCAGGGGAGGAGGCGTGCGGTGGTGGAGGTGATCGTGTGGGTGGAGGGCATCGGGGAGGCCCTATTTATAGGCCGGGTGGGGCAAGGAGGAGGGGGCCACGGTGGTGGTGCCGGACTATGAGCTCGGCGGAGGTTTTAATAGAGGTGGGGGCGGCCCGGCCACTTGCTGGTGTCCGCTAGCGGCGTGGTGGCGCTGAGGCTACGGTAGGAGGACGAGGCCGTGCAGCGAGGACGCACAAGTAGGGCGGGGGCGGTGCAAGTGGAGCAGCGGCGGCCAACGGCGGGGTGCCGTGTGGGTGCGGCCGGCCCTGCTCGCGGGCGAGCACGCGGGTTGAGGCGGCAAGGGGGCACGGCGCGCGCAGCGGGGATGGGACGGGCGAGCAGGGGCGCTGGCGAGGGGGGGCGGCGTCGAGTAGAGAGCTCAGCATCGTGCAGTGCGTGGGAGAAAGGAGAGAAGGAAGGAGAAGGCAGAAAGGAGAAGCAGAAAAAGGTAAGGGAAAAAAGAAAAAGGAAAAAGAAAAGGGAGAGAGAGAAAGAAAAGAGAGGAGAGGGCGCCGGCGGGATTCGCAGCGATGGTCGCGAATGCATGTGCTGCGGCGCCGGTGGGTCGAGCGGTGCGCACGCGGAACGAGGGAAAAGAGAGACGGGACGGCAATTGAATTCAGATGTCGGGACGGCAAAAATCGCCGGGAAGGATTTTTCGGGGAATTGGGAGCTCGGACAGAAAAAGGATTTGAAATAATTTGAGCTCAACGACCAAAAAGATTTTGAAAATTATTTTTAGCGAATAATTTATTTTGGTGAATTTTCGGGATGTTACAACCTCGCACTCATAGGGGCGCTAAAATGATGACCCCACTGTGATGACGCTGCGAGGACCTAGCATCTTCAGCTTGAGGTTGGTGTAATTGGGGACGGCCATGAACTTCGCGTAGCACGGCCGCCCCAAAATGGCGTGGTAGGTTCCCTTGAACCCCACCACCTCGAACGTGAGGGTCTCCTTCTGGTAGTTGGAGGGGTCCCAAACATGACGGGTAGGTCAATCTGCCCGAGCGGTATTGCTTGCTTCTCGGGCACAATGCCGTGGAAAGGAGCCCCCGAAGGTCGGAGGTGGGCCCGGTCGATCCCCATCGCGTCGAGGGTGTCGGCGTAGAGGATGTTGAGACCGCTGCCCCCGTCCATGAGGATTTTTGCCAATCGCTTGGTGCCGATGATCGGGTCGACCACCAGCGGGCATCTCCCAGGCTGGGGGACGCTGTTCGGATGGTCGGCGCGGTCAAAGGTGATCACTGACTCTGACCATCGGAGATATGCGGGCGTTGTGGGCTCGGCCGCGAACACCTCTCTGCGCTTAACCTTCTGCTTGCGCTTCGACTCGCAAGCGGTCAGTCCTATAAAGATCAAGAGGACGCCGTCGGTCTTGGGGAAGTCGCCTTCCTGCTCTTCCTCGTCGCCGGCTTCCTCCTCGGGCTTCTTTTTCTGCTCCGCCTTCTTGGAGGTGCTATAGAGCCATTTCTTCATCAAGCCGCAATCCTTGAAGAGGTGCGTCATGGGGTACGAATGGTTGGTGCAGGGCTTCTTGAGCAGCTTCTCAAAAAAGTCGGGGGTCTTGCCCGCCGGACCCTTTTCGGCCTTTCGGACGGCGGCTACCACGAAATTCCCCGCCTTTCTTCTTGTTCATCTTCTTCCCAGGGTGGTTGGAGGTTCCTTCGTTGGCTGCCTCATCGTGCTTTGCCTTGCCACTCCGGGCTCGGTCGAAGATCGCACGCACCGCCTCCTCGCCGGAGGCATGGTTGGTGGCGATGTCCAGGAGTTCCTTGGTGGTTCGAGGGCTCTTGCGACCCAGCTTTTGGGCCAGGGACTCGCATGTGGTCCCGGACAAGAATGCTCTGATGATGTCAGGGTTCGTGATGTTGGGGATGGCGTTGTACTCCTTGGAGAAGCGCCGAATGTACTCTCGGAGGGACTCCCTCGGCTTCTGCCGGCTGTTCTTGAGGTACCAGGGATTTCCAAGGTGCTCGTACGTGCCCTGGAAGTTCCCCACGAAGATTTCTCTCAGGTCCGCCCAATCGTGGATCCTGTTTGGCGGAAGGTGTTCGAGCCAGGTACGGGCGGAGTCGGCCAAGTAGAGTGGAAGGTTCCGGATGATGAAACTGTCGCTCTCTGCTCCGCAAGTTCGACAGGCCAAACGATAGTCGTTGAGCCATAGGTTGGGGTCCGTTTCCCCAGCGTATTTGGTGATGTTCGCAGGCGGTCGATACCGTGACCGTACGCGTGCGCTGCGGATGTTGACGCTGAAAACTCTGGGGCCCGAAGGCTTAGGGCTCCGGCTCTGGTCCTCGCCACTGTTGTAGCGCCCGCCACGGCGCGGGCTGTAGCCTCGGTTCACCGAGGCAGCGTCGGCGTCCTCATCGTACCCGCGACGCCGGGCGTTCATGGTGTGCTAGGCGTCGCAGTCCGTGCCGATTCGCTCCTTAACGGGGGTAGCCGCGCCCCCTGTTCCCATGTTGGGGGGATGTGCAGCCTCCACCACATCGCGGGGGATCGTCTTGCCGCTCTCCCGGCCGCCGGGCCGACGCGTGACCCTCGACGTGCCGCGGGGCGTCACCGTGGTGCTCCTCGTGGTGTGGGGCACGGCGGACGGGAACTGCCCTTACCCCAGACCCCACCAGCGCGTTCCGGCCCGCCTCCGGCACGTGTCTCCGTGAGATGGAACTCTCCGCTTGTTGGTTTGCCGCGAGTTCGAGATGCTTGTGCATCTTCTCGTGAGTGCGTTGCTCTTCAGGAGTTGCCAGTGGAGGAAGGCCCTCGAGCAGGGCTGCTGCCGCTGCCACATTTTGGCTTGCACGGATGAAGAGAGAAGGGGCCCCTCCATCCTCGCCGATCTTCCAGTTGACCTCTGCGGCGCAGCCACGCACGGTTCCGCGCCGGCACGGCGCGCTAGCTCGCGAGCGAGCTCCGCTTGCACTTGCTCGAGTTGCTGCCGCACTTCCTCGAGCTCCTTCTGGCGTGCGCATAGTCGGTCCGCCTGCGTCGGCGGCGGGGGTACGTTCCCCTGGGGCCGTATAGGTGTGCCCGGAGGCGTGCGCGGGGAAGGAGGATCTCGAAGATCCTCGAGGTCCTCCATGTGGCCCTCTGGGATTTCTGCCATGTAGAAGTCCCGCGATGGATGGTGACTCCCATCGCTGGAGTCCGAGCTAGAGTCCGACGTCGACTCCGTCGCCAGGAGATCACACACTGACTCGAAGACGTAGTCCGTCATACCCACGAACTCATCGTTCATGAGGTACGCGGCATAGCGTGACATCACGTGATGGCAACCATGCGACGCTACGTTTCGCAGACCGAATGGGTACGTCCCCACAGCACAACCCGTCATGATGTTCGGAGAGAGTGGCTCCCCTCCGGCGAGCTGCGCCATGACATTGTCGAATGCAAAGATGGCATGACACAGGTCCTCCTGGGTGGATCGAGGACCCAGGTGAGCCTGAAGCTGGCGGCCCAACCGCGAGCTATCGAAGGCGTGGGGCTGGGTGCCCGAGAGAGCAGCGCCCTCTCGAGAGTGTAGCCACAGTCCCCGCAGAGCCTCGACGGCGGTGTCAAGGCCCTCGGGGTGGGTCGGAGTCTGGATCCGCTCCAGTCCTCCGTCGATGTTGACGATGAAGTCCAGGCTCCCGGGGCCCATCCTCCGGCGTGGTTGGCCATCCGTAGTTTGATGAAGTCACGTGACGCGCAAAATCCCCTACTTGGCATTTCGTATCGTCGATGAGTGATTACGTGTGCGTGTCATGGGCTCGGATAGAAACGCAAGGAAAGACACAAGGTTTATACTGGTTCGGGCTAAATGTCCCTATGTCCTGTTCGAGCTTTCTCGTGTTCTTGCACTGGTTTGTAGTAGGGGGTTACATACGGGCAAGAGAGGGAAAGAGGCTCCCTTTTATAGTCCAAGGGGGAGATGGTCAGATACATGAAAAAGAAGGAAGAAAAAGGAGAAAGAATCCGGGGGTCGGGTGCTTCCCGACCCTCCTCCTCCGGCTTCTGATCTCGGTGGGCCTGCCTGATGGTGACGGAGGGTGTTCGTCCCCATCCCTGGCATTGTTATGGTCATGGTGAACAGGGACAGGGATGGCGTACTATTGGTGATGTTGTCGCTTGCAGGGGATGGCCGATCGGACATATCCTATGTCACGACGGACAGCACGTTCAACAGTGCTGACGTCCGGAAGAAATAGATGGGTGATGCCCTCCTCTGGGACGGGCCTGTCAACTCGTCACCCATAATGGTCCGTACCGAGGCGTGGAATGGTCAGCTTTCCTACTCGCCTGAAGTAATGGCGCGTGGGGTCCTCCTTTTGATCGGGGACTCCCTTCTCTCCTTGGGGTCGGTCGGCTGCCATGTGGCGGCGCGGTCCCCCCCTCCCCCCTTCACGGAGGTCGGGCGGAGCGGTGGAGTCCCCCGTGGGGGTCGGGCAAGGCGGACTTCGTCTGCAACGGTCGGACGGGGCGAAACGTTCTCTCCCTGTGACTTCGTCTTGGCGGTGTTTTCCCTTTGAGGGGACCCCTGATGGGCCTTGGGCCCTTTCCCAGCGGCTGGGCCGTTCCTGGGCTGTTGAGTCCGGTGCTCGTTAGCCGGGCCAGACATTAGCTAAGCTCGGGAGGTGAGCTTTACCCGGCACTTAGGGGTATCTATTACCTTTATTCTCATCACTAGCTGTCTGGAGAATCGGCTGTCTAGATAAGCTGAGTGTTTGGCAATCCTAATTATTTTGAGTCGATTGTCTGAGTTGAGTGGTAAAATATCTGAAGTGCCCCCTGAGGCTGATGATATCTCATTTTTTACAGAATACAAGCAGAAGTTAATAATTCTTATATTTTTTTAATATTGACTACATAATTTTATTACAATTAGATTAACCATAGGTTAATATCACTAATATACCAAATGATATACCAGCAGTAAATTAATTCAGTAAAACATGCATTATCCTATGGCAATAGCCTACTTAATTTATTTCAGACTATGTGCTAACACAAGAAGCTACTCTCGTTACCAAGCACTGAAGCAAGAACTGAATACTCTGCTCCTTTGCTGTGTCAGGCGATCGGAAGGGCTGGGGGCCTCGATGCAGGGGCCCACGATGCAAGGGCGACGGAAGGGCGCCGCACAGCAGGGCCGGGACAAGGGAGGGGAGGCGGGTGCCGAGGGAGGTGCGGCAGATGCGGGGGATTCGCAGCGTCGCCCGATTCGCCGGCGCGCAATAGGGACAGGGGAGAGGATGGCTGCCGGAGTGGCGGCGGGCGTAGAGGAAGGTGCACAAGAGGCCGGCTGGCACGGTAGGCGATGACGTGAACGCGGCTGCCCGTGCTGCTGGCGTCGATGATGACGCTGTAGCTCGGGCGCGCCGAGCGGGACGACACGAGGAGGATGAGCAGGGCGAGCGCGGACGCGACGGGAGGAAAGGCAGAGGGAGCCGAGGGCGCCGGAGCCCAAGCTGGAGGCGGCGCAGGGAGAGGGGCGGCGAGGAAGTGGCGTCGGGAGAGAGGGGCGGCGGCGCAAGGGTCTCGGGGGAGGAGGAGAGGGGCGGCGGCGCAGGCGATTCGGGGGACGAGGGGTCGGGGACAGAAGGGCAGCGAGGGGAAAAAGCGCTCGCTTCTCCCGTGTACGAGCTTTGCGACGCGTTGCCAAGAATCGGCTTTCACGTTGTATCAGGAATTCTCAGGTAAGCGGCGGCCCAGATAATCGAAAAATAAGCGAGATGTTTGGGTGGGATTCTCGTTTATTTCCAACCAGAATCGACTTATAATTGGAAACAATCAGGGCCTCAATCTGAGCCGGCCGCGCGCGAGAGGGGGCAGCGGCACCCGCCCGAGTGGCGCACGGGGACGAGGGTGGGCATGCATGCAGCTCAACTGCTGCTCACGCTGGGACACGTGCGAGCAGTCCAGTGCACTCGAGCGGTGGCCAGAAGGGGGCGCGGCGCGGCACGGGTGGGCGGGACCGCGGAGCCACGCCGCAAGGCACGGTCAACGGGCGTGGGCACGGCGAGCGGGACCCACACCGAGCCGCGACGCGAGGCCGGGTGATGGCGGGCCTGCGGCTCCACATGGTGCGGGCCGGTGGGGCGTCGCGCCGGAGACCGCGAGGGTGGAGCAGTGAGGGAGGAGGTTGTGGCAGCGGCAAGCGCCATCGGCGTGCGGCGAGCGGTAGGATGGTAGGACTTAGGAGGCCGTGGCGGTGGTGGCGTGCGGTGCGGCGAACAGGTCGTGGCGCCGACAGCCGGTCCAATTTGGTGAATTGTGGATGTATGGCTATGCGGCGGGTAAGTGCGGAGTCGCTGACAAAAATAATTTTTTTTGGCAGAAACTATCTCTAACTCGCAGTATGGGTCTACACCTCCTTCCACCCCCTCCATCTTGATAAGTCCAGCGTGAGGGGTAAGACGGATCCTATTTAGATAAAAAATATTTCTAATTATTTTCGATCTTTATAGTATAAATAGATAGATATAGATACATACTATAAAGATAAAAAATAATTGAAAATGTCTATTATTCAAATCGAGCCCACCATACCCCTTATGCTCTGGACCCACCTGTTAGCAAAAAGTAATTATTTTCTCACCGCATGTTCCCTTGCCCAGCCGCACATACCCCACGGTGCTAGCCGTGCCGCAGAAATTGAACAATACTAGAACATAATGCGCGCCTTCGCGCCCTATCCACAGTTTTCTTTTATTGTCTTGAAAAGTAAGTACGGTGCAATTGAAGAAATAATAAAATAAATATTATAAATGATAAATTTATAACAACGTCTCGTGCAAATATCTCGACAACATTTGTACTACTGACTGAATGATATGTGTAGACCATAGATTTTGTCAAGTCATATATTACATTTAATAGTCAGTATTGGTAGCCAGTAAACATTTTAATAGATAGTTTAGAATACCGGCTCAAATAAGAGTGGAGTACCAAGATACTAAAGAGGAAGTGTCACGACCCCAAATGTAAAAATATGCTTAACATTTAAATAACATCATCATAAGCATCATCAAGGCATAATGGAGCATCATGTGCATGTGAGTATTTGTTTTAAATTTAAATTGATGCTTGTTTGAATGAATGCTTGTGAAGAAAGTTTAAATGTTTCTACACAACATGGCCCCCAAAAATTTTATTCAAATACTAGATTTCAAATGTTGATTTAAAAATATTTTTGCAGAATTTTGTGACCTTTCACAGAGACACAAAATTCTAGGAAATTTCAAAAGTAGTCTCTTTGTTCATTTTGCTGCGACCAAATTACAAAAGTTTTTCGAGTGATTCTTGTTGCATCGTGTTCTTGGTTATTTTAGTAAAAATTTGGTGAATTTTTGAGCCCAGGAACACCTTTGTTTTGAATTTCAAACTTGTTTTCTTTATTATCCTCGCCCGGGCCCCCCGTCAGCCTCCCCTTCTCTTCCTCCTCCCTGTTCTGCTCCGCGTGTCACACGCGTCGCCGCCGCCGGCCAACCTCGCGCCACGCACCGGCCATCCTCATTCTGCACGCATCCTTATCCGCAGCGCCCTCCACTCGCTCGCCCTCTCCTTATCTGCGCCCGGCTCCTTCTTCTCCCCCCAAACCCTAGCCCTGCTCCACCATGGCCGCCGCGGTCTGAGCTCTGTCGCCGTCGCGATTCACCGCCGCCGGTGAGGTCCTCCCCAATCTAGCGCGCGCAACACCTAGCCCTCCCCATCCTCGACCGATTTGGGCCCTCACCCGACCTCCTCCCCCTCCCTGCTGGGCTCTCGGCGGAGCTCGCCGTCCGCCGCCGCCCAACGCCGCCACGCCGCCCGTCTTTCGCCCCTCCTCACCTGCGCCGCCACCGGTGAGGCTCACCGCCGTTCCCTACACCCCGTGCGCGCCTTCCCTGCCCCGCTTCGGCTCCGCTTCGCCGCGCCACCTCGCGCTGCCGCCGCTGTCGCCGCGCACGCCGTGGCCGCGCCCACGCGCGGGTCAAGTCGCGTGCCTTGCCTTGACCCGGGCTGGGTGGGCTGCTGACCCATGGGGCCCGTCTGTCAGCGCCTGGGCTGGCCCTGCGGGGTACGTCTAGCGTTTTCAAATGAGTTTATTTGTGATGCAAATTTGCAAAATGCGTAGAAAATCGTACGTAGCTCAGAAAAATGCGAAACTTATTTTGTTGGATTCCTCTAGCTTAGATCTACTCAGAAAAAATATGGTGTTGCATGTTACTTTGCTGTAATATTATCTTTAGTTTTATCTTGCAAAATGGATTAAAATGCATACTTATTTGTATATTGCTCTAAAAATTCCAAACCAAATTTTGTTAGACTCCTTGTGAAGTATAGTTTCCAATGATGCAACTTGCTCATAGGTTTTCCTGCTGTTTGTTAAGGTTTTAAGTGTGTTTTCTTATGCTCTGTCTGAAAATGGTTTAATATAGAACTTTTTGCTGGAAAGTGACAAAATGGTGAAACTAGTTTTGTTACCTTTGTACTCTTGCCTAGTATCTGTGGTAATTTTCTTGGATTTGTTTAGTTAAGTTTGCATGCCTTTTCTGATTTACCTTGTTTCGAATAGCTGAAACTTAATATATTTATGATTAGTTATAGGAAAATGCTTTTGCTGCAAATCCAATTTTTATGAGTTCTTGGTAATGCCCTCTGTATGCTCAGTTTATCCCAAGATTTGTGCGAACTGTTTGTTCTCCTAGTTTCAAATTGCTTGCCCTAGGGTTATTTTGCCTAGATAGGGTTTAACGCTCGATTGACTTGGTCATAATTGTGTATGTGCCATTGCATGTTATTCCATCCATGTTTCATTCATGGCATGTCATTTTCATGTCACCGCATCATGCTAATGCATGCATCTCATTCATGCATTTTAGTGACCAAACCGTCGGAGGTCGAACCCGTGGAGCCCACCGAGTCCGTCGAGCCTGAACCCGGAGTCCAGTTCGTGGTCGAGCCCGAAGTTAACCAAGGCAAGCAGCTAAGCATGGATCATTGCTTCTATTTAACTTGATTTAATTAGTTATCTCACCGGGTAATGTTGGGTTATATATATTATGTATGTATTGCATTCTTGTACATGCTTTCATGCATTATCCTTCCTTGAATTGTTACCCCTGTCCTTGTCACTTGTTAGTCAGTTAATTACTTAACTTGACTAGATGCTTAGCCCTGCTTAGAATGCTTGTATTGCTCGCTAGACAGGAATAGTTTGGAGGATCACATTTACCAGTTATCCTTGATCGCACTGGTTCAGTTTGGTTGTTAAGGGTTTGGTAGTATAGAGATTCGAGCGGAATGGTAGGGCCTAGAGAATGAAGTCACATGGGCATTGTCCGCTTGGATCGATTAAGAACCGAGTTGATGCCATCGGGCTTGAGCATCTTTCCGTGCTACCACATATCCAATATAATGGTACGGATGAGCCAATTACCTTCTTTGACTTGATCATTGATGTGCAGTCCTAAATACGTGGCTAAGGGCTATGCAGAGAGGCTTAGAGGTGTCCCCCGGGTGGACCTATGTGTAGGAAAGTTTAGAGATGGCCCCGGTGGAAACTAAGTCTCTACTCGTAAGCTAGGTGTGAAAATTTCAATGATCGAGCCATGTTGGGAACGGTTGACGCGAGTATCCCCTTATCCAACTTTGGCCGGTTGGGTGAGTCGCATGGTCCTTGCGTCATGTGTGTAAAGTAGTACACTCTTGCAAGATTATAATCATTTCGAATTGCCGCGCTCTCGGACATGAGCAAGCTCTTGGTTCGTCGAATTCTTCATAGAGAGTTTCGGTATTGTTGGCTTTGGATTCATGTCATATCAATGATCTATTGTATGTTATGTTACTCTCTTAATCAACTAAAATTATCTGGGGGTTGGACAAGATTAATTAAGTTTGCTAGGTGATAGTCTAGATAGCTCATGCTTATGCAATAATTACTTAACCTTAAAGCTTTTACTTGAGCCTTTGCATGATCCTTGTTTATTTAATCGCGTAAGTCTTGCGAGTAACTTTTGTACTCAGGTTGCATCTAAACCTAGTTGCAGGTGAGCAAGAAGTTGTCGATCGTTGTGGCCGCAATGGTGCCCTTGAGCAAGACGCCATTGCTTTGTTACGCTTTTATCGATTTATCCGCTGCGTAGTTTATCTCCGTGAGAGCATGTAAGTATAATAAATTCTAAGTTCCGGTTTAATTTGGTTTTCGTGAGCCCAAGGCTTGTATTGGAAGTTAGCTGAACCCTCCTATATCGAACTTGTAATATTAAGTATGTAAAATTGCTCTTTGTGAATTATCGGTAATGTACTTGCTTGTATAACGGTATGTGTGCTTAATTCTGGGCATGTGGCAAACACGTACCGGGACTACCAGATTTGCGGTCGTTTTAGGTGAATTGTGTTGATTAAGTGCCTCTAAGATGTGGATTAACACGTGGCGTGTCGAGAGACGGACACGTGTTAACTCTCATCTTAATGGATTAATCAATAATTTCACCTAAACCGAGTGCAAATTGGACGGTTCTCACAAGAAGTAGGAGAGATAACATAGATTACAGTTATGAGGTATCCAGGCTACAACTGTGTAAGCACAAAATGAGCTAGAGCAAAGAAAATATATAAGTGGGGTTCAGCGACAGCAAAGAAGCGTGTCAAGTTAAAGCAAAAGAGTTTATTTCAGACATGTCAAATTCTATGAACATATGTTCTAGACAGCTTAATATTAAGTTTCTTTTCTTAAGAAACAACACACTTCCAAGCTATATTTCGTAAAATAGAGAGCAAACAGTTTGCTGCAATTATTATAAGATTCCCAAACACTCTTACTCATAATTATCTTGTTGAACTATATCAATCTAGTTATGTGTGTTCAGAAGTTGCCCACCTATCTTTGGTTTCCATATGTATAGGCAACTGGAATGAATGCTTGATACATGGGCAAAGGTTTAGGTATGCGCTTTCAGTAAGCTGCCTACCTGGTAAGTATGCTATAGACAGCAAGGGCGGGATGGAAGGAACACGCATACGGGAGTTGCACGCTGCGCTGCCGGCACTCTGTTCCACGAGATGGAACCTCCGGTACAGCAGAGTAGAATCCAACGACGAGCACTGCCTACCGAGAGACTCCGTGACCCTATGGCCTATCCACCGGGGGCGTCTATATGCGTCTGCAGCCGTTGTCGACGTAGAAGACAAGCCCACCACTCAGGCCGTGTTTGGTTTTTTCGCGAAAAAAATTTACGAAGGAATCTCGTATGCATAACGTATTAAATAAAATCTATTTGTAAACTTTTTTCACAGATAGGTGCAACTTTGCGAGCCGAATCTAATTAATCCATAATTAGATACAGTAATGCTACAGTAACCAAGCTCCAATCATCCTCAAATCGTATGGTCAAAGTCCTCAGTAGCTATAGTACTACTACAGTACCATGGTTGTGGAGGTAGTATCGTAATTAGACTTCATTTAATACCTCTAATTACTGATCAAAGCTGCGAATTTTTTTTCAAGTTCAACCAAACACGGCCTCAGTTGGTTGCATGCGGTGCCAAGAAAGTACATGCTATCTAAAGTCAAGATAAAGAACTATTTGAGAACATAGAGTATTATTCCAAAAATATTTTTTCTAAGAAGAATGGTCATCATAAGAGAGATTGCTGTGAATATAAAACAAAAATATTGCAAAAATAAAATTAAATGTTATAAGAATAAAGAAAAGTGTTCTGGAAAAAATATTTAAATTTTTTTTAATATAGACAAGTATGATCTAGTTTTGAAGATCTCAATGCAGGGATCATTATGGTGCAATCAAAATTTGATTTGGATAATTGGTTTGCAAGATATAGATTTTTTAGTTTGAAGGCATACATTACACCAAATCCGAGACATTTCAACCTCATCACCCACCCACATGATGGGATGAATAAAAATCCCGTGACCACCACCGGGCTCTCCTCTTCCTTTTTTTTCTTCTCAGGCACATGTTTCCTTCTCTTTCACCCACTGTGACTGACAGTGGGGCAACTAAGTCTCTGGTCCACTGGTTAGGCAGCGTGATTCTTTGTATTCTGCGTGAGTCCACCGGAATGCCGGCCTCGTAACATCCCGTATTTTTATAGAATATTATATAGTGAAAATGTAAATTTTCAAAAACTTTTTGTGTGCATGTGTAAATAGCTAGAAATAATGTAAGGTTGAACTCATCTTCCATCTTAAATTCCTAGTAAATTAAAATCAATTATACATAAGGTTCATATTGTTAGTGTGAATACTTTTTTTTTTGTGACTTGTTAGTGTGAATACATGGAGCTTTTGGGTTTTATTTGAATCTACCTTGTTTAAAACTCTGTTTGAATGGTTTTGTTTGAAATTGTGTAGGTTTTTAATTTGACTTTAGCCATTCAAATTAAAAATCAAAAGCTAACTTGCCTTGGGCTCAAACCCTCCTAGGAACCTAGCCCAGCATCCGAACCCGCGAATAGCCCGACCCAACAAAGCCAACCGGCCAACCCACCTCGCGCCCCACTTTCGGCCTGCCTCCCCCGCACGCCCAAACCAGCCCAGCTGGCCTATCCGGCCTGCTAAGCGCGCGTGTCACCTGGCCCACTTAGCGAGCCGGCCCAGCACTAGCCCGTCGCCGCCATGTCTCACTGCCGCCCCGGCCCCGCTCATCAGCCCCTCCACTGTTACTTTTTCCCCTTCCTCGCGACACCTCTCACACCGACGTCGGCCGCGCTCTCGCCCGCGTTCTGCGCCGGTAGCGCCTGCCCCTGCTAATGCCACCACTTGCAACGCCTGCCCGCATCGCCCGCCGCAACACGCACGCCCTTGCTCGCGCTAGCTGCCAAACTAGCGAAACTGCCCGGTCGCGCGCCCTTGACTGCCGCACCACGCGTCCCGATCTAGACGCCGAAAACCACCGACCCCAGCCGTGCAAGCCCTAGCGCCGAGCCCCTATAAGACCATCCGTAGCCGCCGTTTCCCCCGAACCCTAGATCACTCGAGGATTTTTCCCCAATCCGCCGCTGCCGCTAGAAAAATAGAGGAAAGGAGGGAGAAGAAAAGAAGGGGAAGAGAAGCAGAGCAAGAGGAGGAGCTCAGAGCCGAGGAAGGAGAAGAGGAGGAAAGGAGAGGAAGAGAAGGGGGGAGGAGGAGCTCGACGCTGCCGCCATGTCGAGGGGAGAAGCCGAGGAGGAGGAATCGACACTGGAGCCTGATGCCAGTGCCACCCGAGCTGAGGACGCCATCGCCGGACTTCATCAAGCCGGCGCCCGTACGACTCCGTCAACGAACCAGTGCAGCACTGCATGGCCACGCCCCCGCCTGCGTCAACTCGCCACGGCACCGAGCACCACATCTCCGAGCCCGGCCGGTGAGCCGCCGCCGTACCCGCTCATCCACCCCCTTGCTGTCCGGCCGCCATGCCGAAGAGCCTTCCATAGCCGAGCCCTAGGATCCCGTCCCTTTTTCTTTTCGCTACAGGGACCTCGACGTCGCCTCGCGCGCATCCTCGCTGACCGCCGTCGCACTACCTCGCCGCCGCGTCGTGCCGCGGGCTCGGGATGCCGATGCCCTGTGCGCACGGCGAGGCCATGCCGCGGCCTTGGGATACAAGGGACTCACGCATGCGTGCGCACCCAAACCCGCCGAGCTCCGGCCTCGCCCCACCACAATACCGTCCTTCAGCCGTCGCGTTCGCCCGGCCTTGCCTTGGCTCGACCTCGCCACCGTTAGCCCGCCGCCGCGCAGCCCGACCTCGCCTTGCCGCCACTCCACCGGTCTGGGACACGCCTGCGCCACACTGTGGCCACACCTCGGCGTGCGCACGCACCTGTGCCGGCCAAACGCTCGCCTTTGTCCGATCGTGCACACACTGCCTCGCCCACGCCTTGTTCTGCCTCGCCATGGACCAGATGGACGCGCCCACGGTCGCGACGTCGCGAGGCCAGCCCTCTCGGGCATTTTGTCGAGCACCCTAGGTGCCATTCGGCCACACGCACGCCAACACCAGTCGCACGCCACGCCGGATCTGGCCGGCCGCACCGAATCCCCCCTTCCGCTGACAAGCAGACCCCACCTGTCTGGGAGGGGCGGAGAAAACTAACTCACGGGCCCAGTCCATCAGTGACATAGAGTGAGAGAGAGAGGGAGTCGAGTGGGACGTGGCTCATTTCCTTCAGCCCAGCAAGCCGAGCCGAACTTGGGCCGACTTGAGCCAACTCATGATCTCTGAGCCCAGTAACCCCTTAAACCCTTTCCTTTTTCCTTTCTTTTCCCAGCTAACCTATGGGTCCCACGCGTCAGCCACGGGTTGAGGCTGACAAATGGGGCCACTGACCGGTGGACCCGACGACCAGACTGTTGACCATTGACTTGGTCAATATTGACCAATCAACATTGACGTCAGCAATGACCATGCTGACGTCAGCAAAAGCTGACCCCGTGCTGACATCAGCAAAAGCTGATCCAGTGCTGATGTCATGTTGACGTCAGCATGACACGTGGCGCCCAGAGGTTGCCACATGTCAGCATGTGTGCTTTTCTTTTTCTGAAAATCCTTTATTAATTTTAGAAATAGATTTAAGCTTCAAAAATTTATAATAAATTAACCGGACCTTCAAAAATTATGAAACCAAATTCATATTTTTTCTAAAATCATGATCTACTCGTTAGAGTAGGTTTTGTTGTGATTTAGATCTTATTTGGAAAGTTTTGTGTACTTTTGCACTTTGGCCCCTATAGTAATACATAATTACGAATAGGCCCCTAGCGATGAAGAGTTGATCGACGCCCCTGACGCCCGGAAGACCCAGGAGGACGTCCCGGACTATGAGAAGCCCCTGGAGACCTAGAACAACTACGACGAGACGCCAGGTTCACGCCCATCTACGAATTGAATGCCTATTAGACATTGCTTGCTAATCTTGCTATTGCTTTATTACTGTTATGATGAGATGAACCTGCATAGCCATTTGTATGACTTATCTCCTTGAAATCCTATCTTTCCATGTTGAATGGTTGAGATGCTTGGCATGTGTTTGTGTGGGATTTGGTGATTGATAGTCATGGCGTGAGTGGAGATCCACTATATGAGGAGCTAGTGTTTAGGGCATTTGGCTAGAGGTGAGCGATTTGACCTGGCTGGGGGTGTGTGTTGGGCACACCCTACGAGCACCTGTGGCGGGTGCATGTTTGTGTTGTTGGACACGGTGGGATTCTTGAGAGGTGTTTGGTGGGACCTTACCTGTGATGGGTGCCACTCACGGACCGTTGCGGCGGATACACATTTGGATGGAGATGCTCGCCTCGGCATATGAGGAACCGGTTGGGGTAACTATGATTAGTGGGACTTTGTGAGCGTGCACACCACTTATCCACTATGCGGGTGGATCCGGTCTAAAGCTACTAAGTGTGGTACCAAGCCTGTAGGCGGATAGGGTATCAGTGTAGGGAAAGGAGGTGTTGACCTGGCGTTCCCTGAGATGCAGTGGAGGCTTCACAGTCCCGGGCCGACCTCTTGCGGAAGGACGCGCCCAGACCCGAAAAAGCAGGATGGCGCCATGGCTGCTAGTTCTCATTCTCAGTAGACCGGTGTCTCATCGTCAGTCGGTTGGCCCCTGGCTGGCGGCGATTCGAGTGGGTCTAGGTGTACAACCCCTGCAGGGTGAAAACTATACGTATAGCCGTGTACTCGGTCATGTACATCCCTACTATTCTGTTACTTCCATTAGTTAGTGTTACTTGATATTTCTATCTCCCTCTAGTCTACTTTTCCTACTCGGATAGCAGTTGAGGTGCGAGGAGAGGGAGTTCTCGCACCGAATCAGGGCGGGGTTATGAAGGTCTGAGTTGACCGGGAGTCCGGTATGCTGGAATGGCCCGCGCCAGGTGACTTGGCTGATGCTATACTTTATTGCTGCTGTGCATAGGAAACCTTAGCCTTATCCTTTGGCTATTCTTTCTACCATAATGCATCTACTTAAAGCTTGCATACGGATGGTGACGTGAACCTATCCCTTCCTTGGGGATAGTTTGGAAGATGCAGGATCCGACTCGAAGATCAACGACGACATTGACGGAGGAATTAAGGACGGCCCGTGCTTCGCTCAAGTTTGCCTGTGGAGGAAAGACATCAAGATGGAGGATGCCCAGAAGTCTAGCTACCGCTTCCGTTTTCTATTTGTCTCCTTTAGCCCGAGGGGCTTGTACCAGGAAAACTCGTACTACAATCCACTAGATTATATAATATTTAAACCCTTGTTGAGTTATAACTGTGATATGTAATTGAAATGAGTTCCGTACGTGATAGCTACTGATCCAGGGACTATCACGTCGATACGGGGAGTCGGGTTCTCTTTTCGGAAACCTGGTTCGTTTCGGGGCTCTCTACCTTTTTTTTTCTCAAGCACATGTTTCCTTCTCTTTCACCCACTGTGACTGATAGTGGGGCAACTAAATCTCTGGTCCACTGGTTAGGCAGCGTGATTCTTTATATTCTGCACAAGTTCACCGGAATGAATTCTTGACTGAAGAACTGCATGACCACGGGAGGGAACTGCACAGCTTGTTGTGCCGGGTGCCGGGTGCCGGGCCCATGCTACAGTCAGGGGAGGCTTCCCACCTCCACTCGGAGCGGCTGCGACCGTGAGCGGGGGCGACGTGGCGTGCTGCGCATGACCTTTTTTTTGAGAAAACAGTAAGCTTTCATTGATGCAAATGGTCATTACACACAGAAGCCCAGAGAAAATCTGGCACACCATGAAGCCAAACTGATACAGAGAGTTGATCCGTTGATCTAGCTAAAACATGAGCAACCTCGGTACAACATCTAGTTACATGAACAAAAGAGTAGACGACAGTAGAAGCTTGCACAGCTGACTTAATATCTTGGGTTATAATTCCTGTAAGCGAACGATCCATGGCTTCTGACTGGAGCTTCTGAACCAAAGAAAGACAATCAGTAGCAATTATGACATGACTGTATGGGAGTTCCGAAACAAAGAGAATTGCCTGCCTGACCGCAATAGCCTCTGCTAATTCAGGGTTTGTGATCATATCAATGCCTTGTCTGCAAGCAGCCAGCCCATTCGATTAGCTTTCTGAAATATTGCTGCATCTACATTCACCATAACCCATCCTTCCGGTGGTGGATCCCAAAGTTTAGGCTTAACCGAGTCACACCTATTAGGAACGACAGGATCATACATATGCAGCAACACCATATCAACATATGCAAGAATCTTTTCAACTAAACAGTGGGGGTGCACTTCCCTTTATCCATTACGAACAGCATTCCTAGCCTCCCAAATATGCCATAGAAATATCACAAAAATAGTTGCCTCTCTATCTGTGCAACCAGTCAGGACATCAAAAATCCATTGCCGGGGCGAAACAAAAGGTTTGAGCAATCTCTTAAGGCCACATCTTTTCTTCAATTCCCTCCAACTCTCAGCAACATATTGACAAGTGAGAAAGGCATGTTCTGTAGTTTCATCTCTCCCATAGTGGCAACAGAGATCATAAGCTGGGATATTTCTCTTTCTAAGCTGTTGTCCAGTTGGGAGACAATTATGTGCCAATCGCCACAGCACAATTTTCATCTTGGGGGGAACTTTGATACTCCACATACTCTTCCATTCTTTTGCAGTGCCCACTTGATCGGATGATTCCCCTCTACCCGTGATACTGGCCTTTAGGTGTACTTTCTCACTTTTAGCCATGGTATATGCTGATTTCACTGTGTATGTGCCTGTTTTCGTGAATGGCCAGGAAACATAATCACGCACCCGGTTGTGGCTCAAAACAATGTTCTGCCATTACAAGTGGCTCATTTTGGACGTATATAAAAAATTACTTTATGCAAAACCTTTGGAAAAAATTTACCACTAAGTACAGGAAACATTGGACTACAAAAATGTATGATTTATTTTTGTGCAAAACATCATAAAGGTGTTCAAATATCTATTCAAAAATAGGAACTCAGAGCCGCCGATGACAACTAAATTTCGTCCAATGGGTAGACGAAAATTTTATTTCGTCTACCCGTTGGACGAGATTTACGAAATTTATACATCTCGTCCAACGGGTAGACGAAAATTAGCAGGCCCCACGAAAATTGTCCTTTTCATGCATTTTCGTCTACTGGTTCGATGAAATTATATTTCGTCCGGATGAAGATACTGTATTTTCTTCCTCTGGGCAGACGAAATTTAGATTTCGTCTGCTGGGCAGACGAAAGGGGTATAATTTTGAAATTCCACAGATCCACGGTATTATTCCGTAATTACAGTATAATTTAGTATTAAAAAAATTCATGGTTTACCACTGGCTATTGTGACTGTTGCAAGTATTTTATCAAGTCATCCAGGCATACAAGATCGATGGGATTATGTCAATAATGCAATAGGTTACAGTTCGTTGACGAATCCTACCTGGCAAGGGATGAAACAAATCTTCGACCTTAGTTACAACAATAAAAAAAATTGCCCAGCGGGGGAAAGACCGCCCCACGGTATTGTATTAAGAAGAAAACCTTCTTACACAGGTCAAGAAAACCTCCGAACCCCTGTCCTCACCCATACATAGTGGCCCGTCGCCTTGTGAGTTAGGCCGGACCCCAAACTATGCTTTGGAAATGGGAATAGGCGAGGGGGTTTTTTTGTGCAAAGCGGGAGTCGAACTCCCGACCCGGAGGTTCCCATCTGGACATCCTACCAACCGGGCTAAAGCCCCTTTGCGTTATACACTGGTTTGAAAGCATTTGAAGGCATGCATATTATACACTGGTTTGTATGAAGAGGACATTGTAATTTGGAAGGATGATTTAGTTAACCAGTGGCTAGCTGAAGGTTTTATCCAAGCAACAGAAGGGCAAGACAAGAAGGAAATTGCAAGGTCATTTTTCGATAGGCTTATCAATGGAAAACTGATCCTTCCTGTAGATGTAAATAGAAATGGTGAGGTTTTGTCCTGCACGATTCACCACATGGTGCTAAATCTTGTTATTAGATGCAAGTCAATAGAAGAGAATATTGTGACCGCAATACATCATTCTCAAGCAACAACCACACTCGCTGACAAGGTTCGTCGACTGTCTCTCCAATTTGGTAATGCAGAAGATGCAATAACACCGCCAAATACGAGATTGTTACATGTTCGAACACTTGTCTTTTGGGGTGTCTTCAAGTGTTTGCCTTCCGTTGTGCAGTTTCGCCTTCTTCAAGTTCTGATTCTCCATTTTTGGGGTGATAAGGATAGCATAAGTTTTGACATCACTACAATTTCAGAACTTTTTCGACTGAGGTATTTGAAGGTTACATCTAATGTCACCTTGGAACTACGTACCCTGATGCGAGGTCTGAAATCTCTGGAAACACTTAAAATAGATGCAAGAGTTAGTTCAGTTCCATCAGATATTGTTCACTTGCCAGGCTTGCTGCACCTTAGTATTCCTGCTGAGACAAACCTGCCCAGTGGGATTGGAAACATGACATCGCTTCGCACGCTTGGATGTTTTGATATCAGTAGTAATTCAATAGAGAATGTACAGAGCCTTAGCATGCTGACAAATCTTGAAGATCTTCAGCTCACCTGTTCTACAGTACAGACAGAAAATCTGAATAGCAAAATGCAATTCGTGCTGAACTCGATTCTAGGGAGACTCAGTAACCTCAAGTCTCTGACTCTGGCATCAAGAGCTCCTAGTTATGCAAAATCTATTGGTGCTACGGGCATGACCATTTCTGGTGGCTTCAGCTGTTTGTCCTCTGCCCCAGCTCTTCTTCGGAGTCTTGAGGTTTCGCCTCAAATTTGCATATTCTTGTACACCCCCAGGTGGATCGGACAACTCTGCGAGCTCTGCGTCTTAAAGTTTGGGGTTAGAAGAATAGACAGGGATGGTGTTGATGTTCTCCGAGGATTGCCTGCTTTTTCTGTTCTCACCCTGTATGTTCAGACCAAGCCTGCAGCGAGGATAGTCATTGGGAAGACCGGATTTCCAGTTATAAAATACTTCAGGTTCAAGTGCTGCGACGCTTTGCTGGAGTTCAAGGAGGGTGCTATGCCTAATCTCCGCACGCTGAAGCTTGCTTTCAATGTCAACAGCAATGCTGACCAACAGAGCACAATACCTGTCGGCATCGAGTACTTGTCAGAGCTGAAAGAGGCATCTGCAAAAATTGGTGGTGTTGGTCCTGAGGAATCCCACAGAAGGGCTGCCGAATTGGAATTCAGAGATGCCATCAGGGTGCACGCTAGATTTCAGAGAGTCAATGTACAATGTGTAGAGCAGATCATTGAATGCAAGGATGATCAGAATAGCGTAACAACAATGGAGTATTTAGATGATAAAAGTAGCGTGACAACAGTGGAGTATAATCAGAGTAGCGTAATAACAGTGGAGCCTGATCGAAGTAGCGTAACAACAATGGAGTATTTAGATGATAAGAGTAGCGTTACAACAGTGGAGTATCCGCCTGCCCCAGCCGGGACGAGCCTCCTCCGTAGGACACGTGGGCTCCGGTGCGGTCAGGCCCACGTGTCAGTCGGAGCAAGTCCCTCTGGAGTACCTCTAGCCGCATACCGGAACCGCCGAGACAGCATCCTAAGAGAGAGTTGTCAGCTGCCTTCCTTCCTGCCTGCTCAAATCAACTCCATCATTTTTGTTCAACAAATTAGTGCACTCTGATCTAATTTGTCCTTGCATGTGCCGGCTCTCACACTGGCAAACAGTGACAGCAGCCTCGCCGCACTACCACCACGGGTACCAGTGGAGCAAGTGTGGCCAGAAGAGGATCGCCAAGACTCAGTTCTCAAGGTCAACACTGAACATAACACGATTTTCTAAATAATATTTTGACCATTCACTTCTCATATATTATATCACTTATGGTAAACTTATAATCATAGTAAAGAACATTTGATTACGAATCCAACCATATAAAATTTATATTATAAAATAAAAAAATTAATAGTTAAATTATTAGTTAAAGATAGAAAATTTTGAATTTTAATATACGTGTACGTCTTATAAACGTGAAAGGATGGAGTACATCTGAGCTTGGCACTTTCATCCTGTCCATGTACTCCTATAATGCATTATTTATTTAAAATCTTTTACCTAGATGGGCACTTCGTACACCGAGGCGCAGTTCGTCTCCTTCTTTGACCCGAACGCCCGCAAGGACCTCACGTCCTGGTTCAACCACCTCTACGAGGACCAGGCGGCGGAGTTCCCGTTGCCGGAGCCGGCGTTCGAGGCGTCGGGGGTCAAGCGGCAGCGGTCCCCGACCAGCTCCCGGGAGAACAGCGGCAGCAGCAATGACGGCGACGACGAGCACTCGTCCGCCGCGGCCGGGGGCAGGGGCGGCGGCCGCCGGCTCTGGGTCAAGGAGCGCGACCACGAGTGGTGGGACCGGATGAGCAGCCCGGCGTGCCCCGAGGACGAGTTCCGCCGCGCGTTCCGGATGTCGCGGGCCACCTTCGAGTTCGTCTGCGAGGAGCTGGGCGCCGCCGTCGCCAAGGAGGAGGACACCACGCTCCGCGCCGCCATCCCGGTGCGCCAGCGCGTCGCCGTCTGCATCTGGCGCCTCGCCACCGGGGAGCCGCTCCGCCTCGTCTCCAAGCGCTTCGGCCTGGGCATCTCCACCTGCCACAAGCTCGTGCTCGAGGTCTGCGCCGCCATCAAGGCCGTGCTCATGCCCAAGTACGTGCAGTGGCCCGAGGCCCCCGCCGACGTCACCGCCCAGTTCGAGGCCGCCTCGGGGATCTCCAACGTGGTCGGCGCCATGTACACCACCCACATCCCCATCATCGCGCCCAAGGCCAACGTCGCCGCCTACTACAACCGCCGCCACACGGAGCGCAAGATCCGGCATGAGCATGCCACCACTAAGGAGACCGTACCGACACCCGTACAGAGCAACCGGATCAACGTTCAACGGTTCAGACTTCGGACACAGGCATGAACTCGTTCATCCAGCCGTGATCAGCTTTCAGATACAGATGTTGAGTGGCAACGGCAAGCGGATGTCTGAAAAGCCTGAAACTATTCGCAACCGGGCACCAGCAATCGATCAGTTGGATCGTCATGTTCTGACACAACGTAGTAGTTAAGCTCAGGGAGAGGCCACTGTTATGTTATGCATACTACGCTGCAGTTCCTGATCCTCTGCCCCCTGGCCCCTGCCCGTGCGACCGAGTTACGGACAGCTCCGCTTGTTTACGGAGACTGAAGACGAACTAGAGGCGAAGGGAAAAGGCCCATCTCGTCGTTCCCGTGGGCCGTAGCCACGTTGATTTGCCGTTTGGTCATAGGATACGGCCCAGGCCTCATTTGATCGCTAGTCTTTATTCATGGGCCCTGCTGCCTCTGTTCCAGGCAGGCTGCTTTGGGCTGGTAGTTGCCCATGACCTCATGAGCCGAAACACTTGTGCGTGGAGAAGGAATGTTCTTAGCCCACGCCAGCCGCTGCGAGATGTCTCTGGTGCGACGGATTGCTTGCGGCTTCCCCGCCGCACACGTCGCTCCAGAGGAATCGCGAGGGGTCTGCGCCGTGTCCCCGACTCCCGAACGTGCCCGGCGGCGGTGGAAACAGTAACATTTCAAATATTTTCGAAATGTTATAAAGTCGAAAAATATAAAATTTTAAAAAAATTTCGTGGCAATACTGTAATTATCAACTTAAGTAGGATTTCTGCCTTCCAAATTTCTAAAAATTAAAAAATTTGTTCTTGATTAAAGATATTATTTGCTAGCGTGAGAATATTTGGAGTTAATTGGATTTTATTTGCCTTTGCCTTGTTTATTCGATCTCAATTTGAATTTATTTTACTGTGTGAAATTGTGTGGAAATTAAATTGAGGTGTGCCCCTCAATTTAATTTCAAGAGCGAACACTGGTGTGGGATTTAATTTGAATTGAGCCATTCAAATTAAATCCAAACCCTAACAACTCTCTAACCCTAACCCGCTGGCCCGAGACCTACCCTAACCGACCCTAACCCGGTCCAACCCGAACCAGCCCGGTTAAACCCCAGCAGCAACCCAGACCAACCTATCCTTTAGCAAAACCCAGCCGGCCCGTTAGCCTCTCCCCACCGGCCCGCGAACACCCCACCAGCGCAGCCGGCCTGCTCCACCGGCCCTTTCCGCCCGCACCAGCCTCCACGCGCGCACCCCGGCCCGTTCGAGTGCACACGGCCCGGCCTGCCCGCGCGGACACACCGCACGCGGCGCCCCTCCTGTCCCGCTGCCGCCTTGGCCCCACCTGCCAGGGGACTATTCCCCTTTCTTCCTCCACCTGCGCCGCTGCTCTGCTTTTCGCCGCTCGCCTCCGCGTCGCGACAATCCAGTGAAACTGCAGCGCTCGCGCCTCGCCGACGTCACGACACACTCCCACGCCCTCCGCTTTGACGGCCCCGGCGCGCGCCGCGCCCAAAAACCCTAGCTGCAGTCGCGCGATGGGCGCCACGTACCCCTGCGCGCGCCCCCCAAGCCGCCGCCGGCAATTCTCGGCGTCCGAGCCTTGGAGCACCCCGCGCCGAGCCCCAAACACAAGTGGCCTCCTATAAAACCCCCACCGGCCGCCGCAAACCCTAGACCCCCGTTCTTTTCTCCTTCCGCCGCCGCCTATCGAACCCCGAGGAGAGGAGAAGGAGAGGAGAAGAAGGAGAGGAGGAGGCCCCGCTGCCGCCAAGGACGCCGCCGCCGGAGCTTCGCCAAGCTTGCGCCAGTACGACTCCACCTTTACAGCGGCCCTGCACTGCATGGCATCGACGTCCCCTGCTTCGCCTCGCCGCCGCGTCGAGCTTGTCGTCCACGAGCCCGCCAGGTGAGCGTCACCTCACGACCTCGCCACCGTTGAGCCGCCGTAGGACAGCCCTAGAGCCCACCTACCCCTTTGTGTGTGCATGCCCGCGGAAGCCCGTCACTACCATCGTAATCTCGCCGTTACCATCGCCACTGCACCGCGCCGCCGTGCCGAGTCCGCTCGGGATGGCCACGCCGCGGCCCTGGGGGCCAGGTGCCCGCGCGCGTGCGTGCGCCACCCAGGCCGGCCCTTCGCCCCTTCAAGCCGCCGCAACCTCGCCGTGGCCTTGCCATGCGCGACCGCAAGGCCACGCCATTTTCCCGGCCAGTCCTGCCCCTCGCCGTCGTCGCGTCGCGGCCGTGCCCACGCCACAATGTCGCGAACCCCGCACGCGCAAGACATGTCAATGTCACGTTCCACCCCGTGAGCACGCGCGCTCACCCATGCAGGCCGCAAGGCCCTTCTTTGGCCTTGCACTGCCGCCGCCGCCGCCGTCGCGCCGTGGCCGCGGCCACGCCGTGACGTCGCGAACACGAACACATGCCATGCCACGGCCCGCACAGACTCGTCCTGGCTCCACCAGACCAAGCCAGCACCGCACTATGCCCACGATATCGTGCACGAGCACCCCTGAGGCCCATTCTCACCTCGCCTTGACCCGGCCTCCATTGCCTCTGCCGCCGCTGAGGAGTCGTTGCCGGTCGCCGCTACGAGAGGACCAGGAGCCGAGGAAGAGGAAGGTGACGTGGCCAGGGGCAGGGGCGGCGGCTGCTGGCTCTGGGTCAAGGAGCGCGATCACTAGTGGTGGGACCGGATGAGCAGCCCGGCGTGCCCTGAGGACGAGTTCCGCCGCGCGTTCCGGATGTCGCGGGCCACCTTTGAGGCCGTCTACGAGGAGCTGGGCACCGCCATCGCCAAGGAGGACACCATGCTCCGCGCCGCTATCCCGGTCCGCCAGCGCGTCGACGTCTGCATCTGGCGCCTCGCCACCGGGGAGCCGCTCCGCCTCGTCTCCAAGCGCTTCGGCCTAGGCATCTCCACTGCCACAAGCTCATGCTCGAGATCTGCGCCGCCATCAAGGCCGTGCGGTGGCTGGAGGCCGCCGCCGATGTCGCCGCCCAGTTCGAGGCCGCGTCGGGGATCGCCAACGTGGTGGGCGCCATGTACACCACCCACATTCCCATCACCGCGCCCAAGGCTAACGTCGCCGCCTACTACAACCGCCGCCACTCGGAGCGCAACCAGAAGGCGTCCTACTCCATCACGGTGCAGGGCGTGGTGGACGAGGCCTGCGCCTTCACCGAAGTCTGCATCGGCTAGCCAGGCTCCATGTCCGACGCCGATGTGCTCGACCGCTCTGCGCTCTACGCACAACGCGGCGCCGCGGGGTACCTGCAGGGCCAATGGGTGGTCGGCGGCTCGGGCTACCCGCTCATGGACTGGCTGCTGGTCCCCTACATGCACCAGAACAACATGACGCGGGCGCAGCACGTGTTCAACGAGCAGTTCGACGGCGTGCGCGCCGTGGCGAGGGACGCGTTCCGGCGCCTCAAGGCCCGATGGGGCTGCCTCCAGAAGCGCACCGAGGTGAAGCTGCAGGACCTCCCCGTGGTGTTCGGCGCCTGCTGCGTGCTCCACAACATCTGCGAGCGCGCCGGCAACGCCGTCGACCCCGAGAACGCCTTCCAGATCTTCGACGACGACATGGTCGCCGACAACCCCGTGCGCTCGTAGGCAGCCTTCACCGCGCACGACGAAATCGCCCGCGACCTCCTCCGCGACAGCAGCACCGGTGGCCCCGACTTCCTGTTGAAATGAAGAAGAGGAGAACATATGCTGAGATATACCGGAACTGTCTACTGTGCAAAATTCTGAGTTAGAGCATCTCCAAGAGACTATGTAAAAAGCTTTGGATAGGTAAAAATTTAGAGAAAACCCAAAAACTAGGATCCAAAAGCCTCTCCATCTGGGTCGACTGGCTATCTCGTTCGGCATCCCACGGTGCTCGCTAGCTTTCTTTTCCGTGGCTCACGACTCGCCATCTCCGAATCCCGCACTCGCGGTTTGCCCTCCCGCTCTCTCGCGCACCCTCCCACCCTCACGCGCGCCCTGCTCGTCCTCCTCCTGTGTCGTCGCCGGCTTCCACAACGCCCGCAAGTGCGCTCAGTTGGGCCAGCGGTGAAGGAGCCCTTGCGCCACTGCTCTCGGTAGAGAGCAGTGCGGCGAAGCTGGAGGTGGGCGCCGCGGCGTCGGTCGGTGGTTGTAGCGGTGGTGAAAACCAGCCGGAGGTGGCCGGACATGGAGAAGAAGAGGAACCGAATTTGGGGGTTTCCACATGAGCCAATTTCGATTGGAATTGATGCGTTGGGGAGCTTCTACTAGGTGCACGGAACCTATTTTTGCGGATGGTTGGGCCGGAAGGTGGCCGGGCTACGGATGGCGGCGACCATGGCGGCGGCTATGCCTGTGGGCGGCTTGCTGGGAGGCCCAGGAGGGGTTAAGTAGGGGCTGGGGGAGAGGGAGTTGGGGCCGGGGGTGCTAGTGGTGGCATTGAAATTGTCAGAGAGGGCCTTGCGGTGGCCGGAGTCCAGTGGGGCAGCTGCCATGGCTGTGTTTGGGAAGAGAGAGGTGGAGAGTTTGGGAAGGATGAGGAAGACATAGATGCTCACGAGAAGCAAGCTCACGGCAGGGAAAGTAGTGGGCCCGAGTCAAATTTGCTAGTCTATTTGCCTAGTCTGTTGGGGTTCATCGCAATATAGAGAGGAGATGTTAGCTAAATGGCTAGTTAAATGAGAATATAGAGAGGGAAATTTAGCTACACTGTTGGAGATGCTCTTACAGCGAGCGGAAGCAACTCCAAGAGAAAAGACTCTTTAAAATCTTTCCTCGTTATTATAAAATAGAGATTTTGATGGAAAAGCATTGGACGGGAAGAGAAAAGTGCGGATGGAGGACTTATTGGAAATGAACAAGTGGACAGGAGTTCGTATATATGTGGACCTTGGATAAATACTCGGCCAACGGAAGCGTGGATTTAAAAAAAAAAACTTGTACGGAAGTGCATATTTCTTGCACACCTGCCTGTTCGTTGCTAGCGCCGAGCAGCGAAGGCATCCGCAAAAGACGGTTCGTTTAGTCTTTAAATTTTATTCTATAAAAACTGTTCCTTTATATTGTAATAAAGTACATCTAATTGAAGTAATATCAAACTAGTAACAGGTTGCATCTTCTGACTTGTGGTTTCTGTAGCAGCTGCTAGCTAGCTAGCCATGGCAAGAAGTTTCTTGGTTGGCGGATCCATGCATGGGGATCGATGAACAGCTAGCCACTTCGATCTCTCCGAAGAATATATATGCAGGCACAAGTGCGCTGGCTGTTCATCAGTCATCACATTTCGTTCAGTGCCTTCCGATCCATAAATCAGAGATTCGTCAGAGAGGTAGCTGCAGCTCCTGCATGTCGATCGCAATTTAGTCAATCAATCTCTGTTTCATCCGCCAGGGAGAACTAAGAAACGGCCATCTTGACAAATCTTGGCCGCACATATTAGATCCAACGGCTCCGCTCACCTTGATCCGCCACCGTCCATCCCATGCCAGAGCACGCCGTCGCGGCCACCCAGTTCGCCGCCGCCGCCGCCGCATTCCGGCGATCACACCGCTGAGCAAGTGAGCCCGGCATAGGCAAGCGAGCGTTTCCCAGCAGGGGAAAGCCGCTCCTCCTCCATTGCCGCCGCGGAGGGGGCGGCGGAGATCGAAGCGGCGCGGTGCCGTGCGCGCGGTTCCAAACGCGGCGGCGCGCGCACCTGGCCGGCGCCGGCGTGCCGGCCTGGACTGGCGCCACCGCCTCGGGCGACAACCCTGTCTCCGTAGAGGTGGGGCATCAGCTTCGGCGCCGGACGGGCGAGCGGATGTCGCCGGGGCTGGCAGGGATAACTGCCCCTGGCCGTAGTCCAGCGATACGGCAGGTTGTCGATCACGGCAGCACCAGCAATGAGCGTGGCCGCAGAAAGGAGACGAAGAATCAAGCTTGTTCAAAACAGAGCATCTGCTAGACTGCTACAGTGGCACCTAAAATGCCACTGGGGAGTTTCTCACACTGTCTGCTACAGAGTTTTTCAGTGCCTTCTTTTGAGATGGAACTGGGGAAATGAACTAGATTATCAGTGAACATTGTTGAGACGCTTTGTGTTAGCACATGGCAGAGCTAGACATGGCCTTGAAAAGCTACATTCGTGAGCAGAGGAAGTTGTGCAATTGGTTATTGGTCTATCTCGAGTTCACCCGTCGCAGTCACCGAATCATAAGATGATAACATAGTATGCCCTTCTGCCATCTCATGTTGGGTGAATCGGATCTTTCAAATCAAACGTCGTGTTCTTAATTCCTACAAGGTTGACACCCTTTTTGTTGCATCAGTTCAAACAGGTATGTCTAGTACACTTCTTTGTGTCCCATGAACCTTACAAGTTCTATTCTTCAATTTTTGGTGGCTTGCTACCTGGTTATTTTATAACTTTATCTCCATGTATACGACCACGTACTGTCTTCCTGAAAATACCTGGTAAATGATTACTGTGGTTTTATGTAAACAAGTTACCAGCTATTCTTTTTGAAACAAGTTACCAGCTATTCTGTATAAACTTCAAGTACTTGTATGCTTCTTGTTTACAAAAGCCAACCTAGGAGTAACTAGGTGGCTGACTGGACGTATATTAATATATCAATAAGAATAAAGCACGCAATCCGAATATATTCCTTGGATTGCTTTAAATGTATTGGGTGTAGATACAAGCACCCCTCAACTGTACCAGGCAGTCCATAGCTGCTCTGCACCAGTTATGTCTGATTAGAGAACACAAGTTGAATTTGATTAATTACCTTCAGCATGACAGTCTACTACACCCAAGTATAGAACAATAAAACCATGCATCAACTCCAGCAACAGCAATCTATCAGATGGTAAAACACATTCTGCAATATGCACAGCAGAAATTGCCACTGACCACCCCAATCTTACAATCTTTCCATAAAAACAAGTCCATCGACTACATTAACGTCGGATGTCTGTACGAAATAAACAAGAGAGATACACAAATCTATGATTACAAACACAGTTGAGAAATGAAAAGGGCATGAGATTTGAAATTAAGAACGGCTGTGCTGCTGCATCCAACCACCAGATTCATCAGCATGAAGAGGAATAGCAATACTGGATGATGCCATTGTGTCTGCTCCCATCACCGGATCGACAATTGCCTGAGACCAAGAAGGTGACTCTGAAAGTCTCATCTTCTTAAGACTAGAATCTAGTGCGTCATCCAAACTTGGTTCAGCTGGACATCTTTTTCGCTTCTCCCTCATGGCACACGGTCCCGGTCCCAGTCCCAGTTCCTCGCTTTCAATCTGATTGGCTGTTTTGACCAACATTATTCTGGGCCTATTTGGGTGTTTCTTTGCTGCGTGTTCCCAGTGTTGTCTTTCTTGTGCTGTCGCCTCAGCATAAATTGTGACTTCCTTGAGATGTTTGAAGTGTCTGATATCCATGCCTGAAAGACCAACCACCAAATCTCGACAGAGAAGCTGAAGTGAGACGAGGTTTGGCAGAGCTCCTTGTTCAATGGTTGGTGGAGCTAAAGCGCAACTCTGCACCTGAAAGCACAGGCGTCGCAGACTTGGGAATGCCCCATGTTTTATTTCAAAACCCTCAAGAAGGTCTGCAATCAGTTTGAGGTAGAGCAATTTGCCCAAATTTTCCAGCGCTGATAGAAGACCCCGTGTCAGGGTAGCTGATGAGATGCACAGATCAGTGAGACCTGACAGCAGCATAACAAATGGAGGCAGCATAAGCAACTTGCCTTGAAGCTTTAGTGACCATAGATCATATTTGGAACCCTCAGAGCATGGTTCCAAATTAAGTTGACTCGGAAAAGCTTCGTCGGTTTCTTCGAAATCAAGTGACAGAGAACAATCATTGCGTCTGTCGATTGGGACCTTTGTCAATTTCTGAATGGTTTTTGAAAGGTCACTCATATAACTATCTCTGTTGGCAACACGCTTGCACCATATCTTAAGCTTCCTCAGTTTATACATATTCATAGTAAGCTGCAGAAAACCTTTGCTATCTTCCTTTTTTGAACAAATCAAACATTTGCTATCATCAGCGACAAATCCAGCTAAAGTCTGCAAGTTACTCTTTCTTCCAGATAAAAACTTTTCTAGTTTACTCATCTTGTTCACATTCTTCAAGTCATCCTTATCAAGCATAAGTTTATTTCCAAACAGGTGAGTTAAGTGTGGCAGTTGAATGGCCTCGACGGGCAGTGATTTTATCTTTGTTCTCCTTAAATCCAGTGTCTCTAAACAGTGCAGCCCATCAATGCACCTCGGAAGCTCATGGATAGTGCCTCCTAAGCTCAGGTATTTCAGATGCCATAATTTGCAGATGTGCTTGAGATCATGGTCTTTCAAATCACTGCATTCTTCCAGATCCAAGACTCGTATCAGTTTACACTTGCGAACAAAAGAAATGGCTCCACCTGCATCCCCAAAGACTGTCAGAGATCTAACACGTGACAACTCTTCATCAGATGCTACACATTCTATCAGTTTGCCATCTTGGACAGATAGGTGCCTTGCATTGTTGGCATTGGCCCCAGCCCATGGATGATCAGGAGACAGCGTCATGATGAACCTATGCGACAAGGACTTATGGAGTACAAACTCATGCATGATCCCATGAGTTCTGCAAGTCTTCACTTGTGAATTGTTTCTTGTGTCGATAGGCCGAATGATATTCCAATCAACAAGCTTATTGAAGTTCTCGTCTGCAATGTCCTGCTCATCACGAAGAGATTCAGTTCGAGCATACCCTTCGGCTAACCACCGCCTTGTTACAACTTTCCTCTTGAGTGGACTATTCCTTGGGAATATGCCAAGATACAGGAAGCAACTCAGAGCATAGCCAGCTAAACTGTCATAGTTGTCAAGAAGAACCTTCCTTAGGTCTGAAAAGCTGTCATGGCCATGGTTTTCCTTTAGATGAGAACCAAGGTTGCGGCATAGCTTTGCACAAAGCTCTCCTGTGGGTTCAACTGAACTCTTCAGATAGTCAGAAACACTGACTAGAGCAAGTGGAAGGCCATCACATTTTCCCAGCAGCGCCGCTGAACCGTGCTCCAACTCAGGCGACCTGATCCCCGGAAAGGCTACCTTCTTTGAGTCTTCTTCACCAAGGGTGTCCATTTGGTAGACATAACCATTTCCATGACTGCACACATTAGCAACCGACTGAATAGTTGTCGTCAGTATCACTCTGCTGCCTGTACTGCTATCAACAAAGGCTGAGTTTACGGCTCTCCACTCATCCATTTGGACGCCATCAATGACAATCAAATACCTAACAACAAAAATAGAGAACTGAGAATCAAAGTTGAGTGATAAAAACAATAATAAAATTATTAGGGAGTTGAAGTGGCAAATAACTGATACAAACGGAAACATAAACGGAGCTCCAACATAAACAAACCTCTTGTCGGTGAGGTACTCCTTGAGATCGGCCTCAAGATTGTTGTTGTCAGCATCCAAATCCATGCTGTCCTTGGGAAGAACTTGCTGGAGTATATCACGCAGGATGGTCTTAATCCGCTGGCTAATCTCCGGCGAGGTGCCGGCGGCGGAAACCCAAGCACGACAGTGGAAGGTTTCCTTGGCATGAGGGCTGTCGTAGACCGCCCTTGCAAGGGTGGTCTTCCCCGAGCCGCCGAACCCAACGATGGAGATCACCCTCAGCTGCCGCGGTTCACCGTCCACCTCGCGCAGCAGCGACAGCACCTCCTCCACGGGCTTCTCCATGCCCACCGGGCTGCTCGTGACGGCGCGGCAGCACGGCTTGGAGGCGCCGAGCATCACGGACGGCGGCGATCCACCGGGTCGGCCAACAGGAGCAGCGTCGATGACCCGTTGCCGCGCCTCCGTCAGGCGCCTCTTGAGCTTGTGGATCTCGTCGGCGTAGCTTGAACGGCTCTGAATTTTCTTCAGCCCGTGAGCCACCCGATGCGCCAAGGAAGACGCCGCCCCGGCGGCGCCGCCGCCGCTGCCGTGGTGCTTGCACCTGAGGCGATGCGTGAAGCGGTCAACGCAGTCCTCGATGTCGTGCGCCAGGTCAAGAATCTCGGCGCTGTACAGCCTCGCGACGGCGTTGCGCTCGTGCCTCCCCAGGGCGCCGAGCTGGTCATCCATGGCGGCGGCGATCATGCGGAGGTCGTGCTGGATGGACGCAGCTTCTTGCGCGAGGCCCCTGTGCTTGCTGTATTCCTCCTCCAGCAGCAGGAAGAGCCTTCCCATCACGCTCTTCAAGAAAGCTCCCACTGCCGCGGACTCCATGGATGTGTAGTTGTGTACGGGACTATGCGTATGTGGAAGAAGTTGATCCACACTAGGAGACAGCTATACAAATCTCACGGATTAGCGAGAGGGCATAGCAAGGAAGAAAGCGTAGCTCTATCTCGTTAATATTTTTTTTTTAAAAAAATGAGCTGGTGGTTGGAAGTGATAGGAGACGACGCTACATGCCATATATAAACACTTTTGTGTGGATGCCATGGTTTTAAATCTCCCAGTATAGCTTCCGCTATAGGCCACTATTGCTATTTGAAGTATGATACTGCTATTTGAACTCATGGGTAATTTAGCTGCTATAGTTTCATTTAGTCCACTATTAGTTGTTTTTAGAGTCCAAACGTTAAACCCCTAGCCCGCTATTTAGAAACATGTTTGGATGCACTCAATTGTGCGCAGAGTTTTGTTGAACACCCAAGAACTAATAGGTAAGGAATATTGATGACATGGGTCCCACTCTCCAACCTGAAATGTAAATCATTTTGATTTGTTCTAAATCAAATCATTCTAAGTTTGATCAAATTTATAGAAAATATTAATATTAAAAATATTTGATGTATTAGATGTCAAATAAAAATAATTATATTCACTATAAAATATATTTTCATAATTTACTTATTTGATGTGTTAAATGTTAATATTCTCTATAATTTTGGTCAAATTTAGATTAGTTTAACTTACTCCCTCCATCCCAAAAAGATCGTTCGTTTAGAAAATTTTAGATATGTTACTAGTATTAGAAAATGACCATATTACTCCTAATTAACTATAGCAATGTGATTGAAGACCGCGATGTTTATTTGGTTTCCTAGATCCTTAATAAATGCAAATGTATTGGAACTAGAAAAGTAACATCTATTTAAATATTTGATTGGCTCTATACTCTTCACAATGCAATTCTTTCATGGTATTTGATATTGCTTTGATTTGAAGGACTTTACAACAATTTAAATGAACAGTCTTTGTGGGACAAAATTTGAAAGCTAAATGAACAGTCTTTGCGGGACAGAGAGAAGCAAATACCTTGCATTTTAGAACTGAGCGAGTAGTTTAGTGGACAGAAAATCATATGCTTTATTGATGAGCCATTTTAGAACCGGGCGAGTAGTTTAGTGGACAGAGAATCATATGCTTTAGACGCTGTTTGTTTCTTGAGCCTAAAGTTTAGCCTCTGTCGCATCAAAGAGAACCTTACTATTTAAGAGTATTAAATAAAATATATTTATAAATTTTTTTGACAGATGAGTGCTAATCCGCGAGACGAATCTAATGAGCCTAATTAATTTATGATTTACTACAGTGATGCTACAGTAACCATTTTCTACCTATAGATTAATATGCCTCATTAGATTCGTCTCACACTTTAACCTCAGGGTTCTGCAATTATTTTTATAATTAAATTTTATTTAATTCTTCAAAATAGTAAGATTCTTTTTGATGTGATATGGTCTAAAGTTTAGCTCTTGAAACCAAACAACCCCTTATTGATGAGCGTGTCTCGGTTGGCAAACACTACTTATCACCTTTAATTTTATTACTTTAATTAAAGATGTGTGGTGACATAAAGCAAACAATCAATCTTGCCTGTGCGGTTCCTATTAAGTGGACACAGAATCGTATGCTTTATTGATGAGTAGGCATATATCCTGGTTGGCAAACACACTTCCCCTCCTTTCTCTTTTAAAAATTTTATTTTTAAAATTGAATTATTCTCTTTTAAAAGTTCTATTTAAGTTGGCATCTTGAAAAATAGTACGGATGCCTATTCGATTCCCGTGCAGAATAACTTTTCTAGAAAAAAAGGTTGGTGTATGTATAGTACTATAATATTAAAATTGAGGAGCCGTAATTCTTCTTGATCATTGTATCAAGATGAAATGGAACCATCAAAAGAGAATGGAGAGAATTTATCACCTTTAATTTTCACTACTACAAAAAACTTAATAGTGACCGGCAAAATGGCTTTACCGAGGCGGGCAAGCGAATCATCTCGGACCAATGATCTAGTTAATTAAGACCTTAACCGAGGCGAGCCTTTTAAATAACCGCCTTAGTTATTTCCTATTAACGAAGGCGGTCGCCCTAAACTGCTTGCCTCCTTTAATGTTGTTTAATCAAGATGATTACGTTAATGTGCATGACTCATCAGTGAGTGTTTTGCAGAATTAGAAAAAAAACTTATTTTATTTTGATTGAAAATATATACAAATCAGAAAACACACATAGAAAACGAAAGATAATTATATATATTACATCCATTCCCCCACCTGATTCATCATTAGGCAGCAACGAACATGGCCGAACCCCAGAGGACCAGGAGCGGGAGCAGCTCCCCGGGGGCTCCTGTTGCGCTCGACGACGACCACGGCCAGCCCGGAGGGGCGGCGCAGGATCAGGAGGAGCAGCTGGAGCTCCGGCGCGGCCCGTGGACCGTCGACGAGGACCTCACCCTCGTCAACTACATCGCCTGCCACGGCGAAGGCCGCTGGAACTCCCTCGCCCGAGCCACCGGTAAGCTAGCCCTCAATAAGAGCGCCCGGACGGCCGCCGGCCACTTGCATCCATGGCTGATCGCTCGAGCTTTTCACACGCATGCAGGGCTGAAGCGGACGGGCAAGAGCTGCCGGCTGCGGTGGCTGAACTACCTCCGGCCCGACGTGAGGCGCGGCAACATCACCGCCGACGAGCAGCTGCTCATCCTCGACCTCCACACCCGCTGGGGCAACAGGTAATTAATCAACCACCATTCAACTCATAATCAACTCGCCTCATCACTATCACCTCCTCCTAGCTAGCTCGTAATCAGTAGCACACCACCACCACCACCGTCACCGTCACTGTTCCGGCCAGCTTCGCCGACGACGGCCGGCCGTCCTCCCACCGTCGTCCCACGGCCATCGCCGGCCGTCGCGCACGTGCCTACTACTACATCTGCACGCGTGCCCTATCAGCCGGTGAGATGGACCGACGCGCCGTCGTTTTTAGACTCGTGTGGACGCCTGCTAGCTGTAGGCTGTAGCGCCTAGCTAGCGGCCACTCGACGGCGGCCGGCGTGTCCACGTACACGTACGCATCCGTCGCCGACCGTATTTGTACGCACGTACGTGCACGGTACTGCTACCCGTAGACGACTTGTGGCGAAGTTATGACCCTGCAAGCAAGTCTTCTTCTCAAAGTGGATGCAGGAACGGACGCACACAGATGCCCATCACTTATGCGAGGGCTATATATCGTCATCGTGACAAAACTTGAATCCATCGCCTGAAGGGAAACGTCTTCGTTTCTTCCTTCCTCATGCTCTGGTAGGCAGCGGCGGTGAGCCAAGGGAGGGGGAGTGGTGGCGACGAGCCAGGGGAGGGGGAGGGGGTGGCCGGTGAGGAGTGGTTGGTGGGGGAGCGGCCGGGGTGGTGGAGGGCAGCGATCGAACTTAAATTTTTGGGTTGTTGGGGCTTTCATGGCAGCCGACTCTAGAGGAGGGGGACCGGGGATGGCGGCGGCCGGGGGGTGGCGGGTTGGGGGCGGAGGGCGAGGCGGCGCTCCTGCACCACCAGCCGAAGGGGGGGTAGGACCCTCAGTGGGTGATGGTCGGCGGCCGAGTGTAGAGAAGGTGGCGCGGTGGCCAGGCAGCATGGCGGCGAGAAAGATTAGAGGCGGAGGCGTCAAAGGCGGCGGCGCGGGGCCGAAGAGGGCATTGGTGGGCCGCGTGGGCCATCGTGATGTATAGCTGCGCCTCATCACATTCACTCCAGAAGCAGCGTGCACTTGAACGATGCACGAATTTCAAAGCTGCACGCCCCTCTCTAATGTAGCTTTAGCTTTGCTTCTTCTGTCTCTAGAAAGTTCTTGCATATAGTTGTTCCATTCCATCCTGATCCTGAGCGTCTCATCTAATTGCATTCTGGTCCTCGATCGATCAGGTGGTCGAAGATCGCGCAGCACCTGCCGGGGAGGACGGACAACGAGATCAAGAACTACTGGAGGACCCGGGTGCAGAAGCACGCCAAGCAGCTCAACTGCGACGCCAACAGCAAGCGCTTCAAGGACAGCATGCGCTACCTCTTGATGCCGCACCTCGTCGACGCCGCCGCCCGCCGCCGCCGCCTCGTCCAGGCGCAGCACCACCAGCACGCCGCCGCCGCCCACGGCCTGTCCGCCATCGGGATGGTCTCGTCCTCGGACTCCTTCGCGACCACGGCCGAGTCGTACCGACCAGGGAAGCTCGACAGCCTACTGCGCCACGGCTGCGCCCTGCCCAAGGGCGTGGCGGATGAGATATCCCTCATCAAGCTTGATCTCGAGAAAATCATAGCTATATTCTCAAACCTGCAGGAGGACGACCATGCTATGATGGTCAGGTGCTGGAGGAAGGAGGTGCGCGAGTTGTCATACGACATGGACGACTTTGCCGACCAGTACGAGCACGCCGCTGCCATGACCTGTGCTAGATCCATTCGTGGCCGGGAGATTACTCGGCAGCTCAAGAGCAAGAGAAGTCTCCCTTGGATCCGGGAAAAGCTGAGGCAGCGCCTGTGGATGGCCAACAAGATCAGAGAATTCAGCGAGCGCACACAGGAGGCACTTGAGCGCCACAGGTTGTACAACCTTGACGCCATTGCTGGCTCTGCTTCCTTTAGTTGTACAGATGATGCATATCCCACCTCTTGGAATGGCACGCCTTATGGGGAAGATAAGGCTTATGTTGGTATCGATGCTGCTATGGAAAAGCTCGAAGAGTTGCTGATGATGACCCACGATCAAGGGCACCAGAAGCTTCAGGTTGTTTCCATTGTTGGGTTTGGAGGAATTGGGAAGACGACACTTGCCATGGAACTTTACCGCAAGCTTGGGCACCAGTTCGAATGCCGGGCATTTGTGCGGACTTCCCAGAAGCCTGATATGAGGAGGATTTTCATCAGCATGCTCTCCCAAGTTCGTCCACACCAGCCACCTGACAATTGGACAGTACATGGCTTAATTTCCACCATCAGGACACATCTCCAAGATAAGAGGTGTTATCTTTACTACATCTAGCATTACTTAAATACTTATTTTCATTGTGATAAACTGTGCTCATAATCCAGCTCCATGTTCCAGTGGAGCCCGATATGCATTTCATTCATTGTCTCCAATGTGTCTAACATAAAGCAACTTGATTTTTTAGAGCAGATGATATTTAACGGGTGCACAATAACAAAATGCAAAGTTTGCTTAGAGAGAAAACTCGAATTATTCAGAGTTATTAATTAATATTTACCACTGATCTTGCCACAACTTTTTCACTGTAACAAAAATATTTTCAGGTACTTGATTATAGTTGAGGATTTATGGACTACATCAACATGGGACATTGTTAAACACGCTCTACCAGATAGCAATTGTTGCAGCAGAATACTTACAACAACAGAAATTGAGGATCTAGCTCTGCAATCTTGTGACCATGACCCCAAGTATGTTTATAAGATGCAACCGCTTGGTGAAGATAACTCAAGAAAATTGTTTTTTAGTTCAGTTTTTGGCCCTCAAGATGAATGTCCTCCAGAACTCAGGGAAATTTCTCATGATATTATTAGGAAATGTGGTGGTTTACCACTGGCTATTGTGACTGTTGCCAGTATTTTATCAAGTCAGCCAGGCAAGCAAGATCGATGGGATTATGTCAATAAAGCCATAGGTTACAGTTTGTTGACTAATCCTACCTGGGAAGGGATGAAACAAATCTTCGACCTTAGTTACAACAATCTTCCCCAGCATTTGAAAGCATGCATCTTATACACTGGTTTGTATGAAGAGGACATTGTAATTTGGAAGGATGATTTAGTTAACCAGTGGCTAGCTGAAGGTTTTATCCAAGCAAAAGAAGGGCAAGACAAGAAGGAAATTGCAAGTTCATTTTTCGATAGGCTTATCAATGGAAAACTGATCCTTCCTGTAGATGCAAATAAAAAGGGTGAGGTTTTGTCCTGCACAATTCATCACATGGTACTAAATCTTGTTATTAGATGCAAATCAATAGAAGAGAATTTTGTGACCGCAATACATCATTCTCAAGCAACAACCACACTTGCTGACAAGGTTCGTCGACTGTCTCTCCAATTTGGTAATGCAGAAGATGCAATAACACTGCCAAATATGAGATTGTCACATGTTCGAACACTTGCCTTTTGGGGTGTCTTCCAGTGTTTGCCTTCCGTTGTGCAGTTTCGCCTTCTTCAAGTTCTAATTCTCCATTTTTGGGGCGATAAGGATAGCATAAGTTTTGACATTACTACAATTTCAGAACTTTTTCGACTGAGATATTTGAAGGTTACATCTAATGTTACCTTGGAACTACGTACTCAGATGAGAGGTCTGAATTCTCTGGAAACACTTACAATAGATGCAAGAGTTAGTTCAGTTCCATCAGATATTGTTCACTTGCCAGGCTTGCTGCATCTAAGTCTTCCTGCTGAGACAAATCTGCCCAATGGGATTGGCCACATGACATCTCTTCGCACACTTGGATGTTTTGATATCAGTGGTAATTCGATAGAGAATGTACAGAGCCTTAGCATGCTGACAAATCTTGAAGATCTTCAGCTCACCTGTTCTACAGTACAGACAGAAAATCTGAATAGCAAAATGCATTTCGTGCTGAACTCGATTCTAGGGAGCCTCAGTAACCTCAAGTGTCTGACTCTGGCATCAAGAGCTCCCAGTTATGCAAAATCTATTGGTGCTACGGGCATGACCATTTCTGGTGGCTTCAGCAGTTTGTCCTCTGCCCCAGCTCTTCTTCGGACTCTTGAGGTTTCGCCTCAAATTTGCATATTCTTCTACACCCCCAAGTGGATCGGACAACTCCGCGAGCTCTGCGTCTTAAAGTTTGGGGTAAGAAGAATAGACATGGATGGTGTTGATGTTCTCGGAGGATTGCCTGCTCTTTCTGTTCTCACCCTGTATGTCCAGACCAAGCCTGCAGCGAGGATAGTCATTGGGAAGACCGGATTTCAAGTTATAAAATACTTCAGGTTCAAGTGCTGCGACGCTTTGCTGGAGTTCAAGGAGGGTGCTATGCCTAATCTCCGCACGCTGAAGCTTGCTTTCAATGCCAACAGCAATGCTGACCAACAGAGCACAATACCTGTCGGCATCGAGTACTTGTCAGAGCTGAAAGAGGTATCTGCAAAAATTGGTGGTGTTGGTCCTGAGGAATCCCACAGAAGGGCTGCCGAATTGGAATTCAGAGATGCCATCAGGGTGCATGCTAGATTTCAGAGAGTCAATGTACGATGTGTAAAACAGATCATTGAATGTAAGGATGATCAGAGTAGCGTAACAACAGTGGAGCATTCGGATGATCAGAGTAGCGTAACAACAGTGGAGTATTCGGCTGCCTCGGCCGGGACGAGCCTCCTCCATACGACACGTGGGCTCCAGTGCGGTCAAGCCCACGTGTCAGTGGGAGCGAGTCCCTCTGGAGTACCTCTAGCCGCATACCGGGACCGTCAAGACAACATCCTAAGAGAGTGAGTTGTTAGCTGCCTTCCTGCCTGCGCAAATCAACTGCATCATTTGGAAGCGTGGCCCGTTTGGTAGGGCTTTCAGTCCCAGAACGGCTAGTGGAGTCGAGATTTTTTTTCTTTCTTTTGACTTCACTGCTCCGAAGAGCCGGAATCCTACCAAACGAGGCCTTATTTTGTTCTAACATATTATTGCACTCTGATCTAATTTGTTCTCGCGTGTCCAGGCCTCTCACACTGGCAAACAGTGACAGCCTCGCCGCACTACTACGACGAGTACCAGTGGAGGAAGTAGGGCCAGAAGTGGATCGCCAAGACACAGTTCCCGAGGTCAATAAAATCTCTCTTCCTAAGCACATCTTAACTTGGCACTCTCATCCGGATACATATGCTTCTAAAATATATTATTTATTTAGAATTTTTTTTAAACTTTATAATTTCAAATCAAGTTCTAATCTTAATAAAAATTGATAAAAACAATTCATGAGGCAATCATCTTGGATACAATATTTGATGATTTCTAGAGTTGGTATTTTAATGCATTTATTTAATAGTTAATTTTATTTTAGAGATTGAAATAGTATTAAAATCATTTATCCTTTGCACTAAAAAATCCTAAGAAAATAAAAAAAAATTCAAATCTAAATTATTTAGAGATTTTTATATTTATCCATAAATTTTGGATCCACTTTGAGTAGGAATTGAACATGATTTGAAATCCAAACAAATTTGAAACAATTTGCAAAAAAAAATTCTAAATCTACAATGCATTTTAGAAGCATATGGATCTGGATGAGAACGTAGGACAAGTCTAAGGATTTGCATTTTAAGTTTAGGGACCATTATATGCATTTTAAGGGTATGGGACTATTATGTGCATTTTAAGAATACCGGATCAGAATGAGAATTTGGAACCGCTGATGAAATTCATCACTCTAAATAAATCAACTATATATCGGGGTAGGTGTTCCGCAAGGAGCTATGCGTTGGCAAGGACCCCCACAAAGTCTTGTCCCTCTTCTTACATTGTCAAAAAGATTTTGCGGTTGGAAGTGCCAAAAATACATACCCTAATGTATGTTTCTATGTGTCATATTTGCATTACTGGTACAGCACTATGCCCCCGGCCGCGGGCTCTGGGTCATGGACCAGGCGGCGGCGTTGCCGGGGCCAGCGCCGGCGTTCGAGGCGCCGGTTGTCACACCCTGAAATTTTTGGATTTCAGGATGTGATTAAAATTAAAAATAAAACAACAATTTTCTCATAATTTTAAAATTTTTACAACATTTATTTTTGTTCACATGGAATTTAGTAAAAATAAATAATTGGTTGTTTTTCTAAATCTAAATGAGGTTGTTTGTTTGCATTCATGCAGCTTTGCATTGTTTTATTGCTTGTGGTTTGATTTGAATTTAAATTTATGGAGTTTAAATTCAAATCGAATTTGTTGAATCTTTTTGCAAAAAGAAAAAAAAATAGGAAAAACTTTTTTGGCCCAAACCAGCAGTCCGGCCCGTTTCTTCTCTTGGCGCGCAAGCCAAGAACTCTCGACCACTCCTATATAAGCACCACCCCTCCCCTCCTGATCTCCTGCTTATTTTTCCTTGCGCCGTGCATCTGCAACGCCGCCGCCGGACCTAGGCCCTCCCTTTCCTCCCCCCTGCGCCGATCTGCTCTGCCCAGGAGCAGAGCGCCGCCCAGCCTGCCGCCCTCCTCCTCCCTGCGCTGTTGCCTCCAGGCTGCTGGCCCCCATGCGCTTCTCCTCTGTGCCGAGCCAGGTCTGCTCTGCCCTGCTTGCTTTTCCCTGTGTCTGCACTGCTGCCCCCTGCAGACATGTCTTCCTTCTTGATGCACGAGCCCAAGGGACGAGCCCAGTGCTGCATGCGCCCCTTGCCTGCTCTACTGCTGGACAGGAGCACTGCTGCTCAGTGCTGCGTGGCCGCTGCTGTTCCTTCCGGTTTCAATTCCCACCGCTACGATTCATCGCTGGTAAGCGGTAAAACAGTTTCCCCTCGATCTCACCGTTTTAGATCCGTTTTGACTCGTTCTTGTTGCGTTAGTTTTGTCTTAGCGTAATCTATAGCTTAGTAGTGCTGTTACGTCGTAGTTACTGTTTTTAAAATAGATTTAGAATCAATTTGATTAATATCTATTTCAACTAGTTTTTCAGATTAAAAGCTAATTAGAGTTGTACACCGATTTTCATAATTAATATTAATTGGATTAATACAAATATAAATGTTTTTTTAATGTAACTTGATTAGTTCAAATCACGGATCATAAAGTTTTACGCTAGACGCTCACAACACTCTTTTATTTGCTAGTTAAATAGTTAACCAGTTTAATTCATACTAAAAATTGATAAATAAAATGTGACTAAGTTTA